>NC_091283.1:412125505-412736005 GCF_032444005.1 Ranitomeya imitator | reverse complement strand
GGTCCATTGTGGTTCTGAATTACCTGTTCATAACAAAAAACCACGCCAAAGGAGTGAGTCTGGCACAGAGCAGTGCAGAGGGCAGCGCAGGAAGCAGCACGGAGAGCGGTGAGCAGCGCGCTCTGCATCCTCCACCTGAGAGGATTGACTTGGCGATGGGCCATATAGAAGCAGCCCCCGTTACCAGCAGAGAGAGCCATGAAGAACAGAGCCTTGTCGAGCCAAGCCATGAAGAACAGAGCCTTGTCGAGCCAAGCCATGAAGAACAGAGCCTTGTGGAGCCAAGCTGTGTGGAGCAGAGCCGGGGGGTTGCAGCAGTCACAGAGAGTAGTGCTCTGGCCAAAAGCATCAGCGCTAAACAGACCAGCGTCAACCGCCGCCAACAGCGGGGACCAGGGAGAGTGGGACGAGCGGTGTGTGTCCAGTGACAGCCAAAGAATATCAGGTGCCACATCTGTATATGGACAAGGAGAAGTGGAAGGTACACCAATCACTATCGCCAGAAGACGGACTAACAGGCCACAGTGTTTTCCTGGAAAGGATATCACGCCAGCCGTTGCCGGCATTATTGAGTTCGCAGCAGGAGTTGCAGTTTAAGGACTTCCTGACGCAAGTGTTAATGAACTGCCATTATTTTGAACCATTGTTCTTCACCTCAAGTATATCCTCTGACTTAATGTACTGTTTGTCTCCCCTGTATAACCCTTTGTCTCCCGACATCCTTTTCCCTTTATGCTGTCTGACCCTTTACCTCCCTGCATGGAGTAACGCTGTTAAATTTAATCCCTCCGTTAACCCTTGCTCTGCTTTCCGTCTGTCATTGCATCCCGCATTCCTGCTAGCATCGTACAGGTCACCTAAAAACATGCAAGATTTCTGTAACTTCTTTAAGAGGCTCCTTTGTCCTCCACTCATTACCTGTAGTAATGGCACCTGTGTGAACTTGTTATCAGTATAAAAGACACCTGTCCACAACCTCAAACAGTCATACTTCAAACTCCACTATGGTGAAGACCAAAGAGTTGTCAAAAGACACCAGAAACAAATTGTAGCCCTGCACCAGGCTGGGAAGACTGAATCTGCAATAGGCAAGCAGCTTTGTGTGATGAAATCAACTGTGGAAGGAATAATAAGAAAATGGAAGACATACAAGACCACTGATAATCTACTTCGATCTGGGGCTCCACACAAGATCTCACCCCATGGAGTCAAAATGATCACAATAACGGTGAGCAAAAATCCCAGAATTACACGGGGGACCTAGTGAATGACTTGCACAGAGCTGGGACCACCGTAACAAAGGCTACCATCAGCAATACACTATGCCGCCAGGGGCTCAGATCCTACAGTGCCAGATGTACCCCCCTGCTTAAGCCAGTACATGTCCGGGCCCGTCTGAATTTTGCAAGAGAGCATTTGGATTATATAGAAGAGTATTGGGAGAATGTCATATGGTCTGATGAAACCAAAGTAGAACTGTTTGGTGGAAACAAAACTCGTCGTGTTTGGAGGAGACAGAATGCTGAGTTGCATCCAAAGAACACCATACCTACTGTGAAGCATGGGGGTGGCAACACCATGCTTTGTGGCTGTTTCTCTGCAAAGGGACCAGGACGACTGATCCGTGTACATAAAATAATGAATTGGGCCATGTATCGTGAGATTTTGAGTGCAAACCTCCTTCCATCAGCAAGGGCATTTAAGATGAAACGTGGATGGGTGTTTCAGCATGATAATGATCCCAAGCACACAGCCAGGGCAACGAAGGAGTGGCTTCGTAAGAAGCATATGAAGGTCCTGGAGTGGGCTAGCCAGTCTCCAGATCTCAACCCCATAGAAAACCTTTGAAGGGAGTTGAAAGACTGTGTTGTCCAGCAACAGGCCCAAAACATCACTGCTCTAGAGGAGATCTGCATGGAGGAATGGGCCAACATACCACCAACAGTGTGTGCCAACCTTGTGAAGACTTACAGAAAACGTTTGGCCACTGTCATTGCCAACAAAATATATAACAAAATATTGAGATGAACTTTTGTTAATGACCAAATACTTATTTTCCACCATAATTTGCAAAATAAATCTTGCCAAATCAAACATGGTGATTTTCTGGATTTGTTTTCTCATTTTGACTCTCATAGTTGTGGTCTACCTATGATGTCAATTACAGGCCTCTCTCATCTTTTTAAGTGGGAGAACTTGCACAACTGGTGGCTGACTAAATACTTTTATTCCCCACTGTATTATAATTCATTAAGAAAAGCATGGCTTCAAGAGAAAAAAAATTATAGTCCACCTTAATAATGGACTACTGTAGTACCACTGCACCATGAGGTTGTAGCTCAGTTTTAAGCTCCAGTCCTTAAAAAGAGAGCAGAAGAGGGCACAAAGAAGGACATCTTGATTAGTACAAGGTGCGGATGATTAATTTACCCTGGTAGAGAGGTACGTGACAGTTTATCCACATATGCAAATGGATCCTAAAAATTTTAGGCAATAATCTTTTCAAGAAACCGCATAGAGAACATTTAGTCACTGCTTACACCTGGGTCAGCAATCTCGGCCATCTATCAGGAAGGATCATTGGCATTCATTACAATGAATCAATAGTTATTGATTTTATTTGGCTTCATATATTGCTTCCATTAAACAAGCATTTAATCTTGTGGTTTATCCAGCGGGAAATTGCAATTATGGAGGAGAATAGAGATGGAGGAGAAGGGAGATGGAGGTGAAGACATTCATCAATCATCTGAAAAGGGATTCCCTCTTTAGACGGAAAGTATCTTTATTATAGAACTGGCAATTTGAAGGATTTCTTTTTGATATACTACGTTCAACCAAAATCGGCAATTTTTCCTATGCATCATGAAATGTGTTTGGTGCAGGGGTGTAGCTATGGGGTTAGTGAGATAGCAGTCTTAACTGGTCCATGCTGCATAAGGGGTCCCATGAGCCCCTCTAACATATTAAAAGACATCAACATTACAAATGGTACTTGGCAGACGGAGTTGTAGGGTCCAGAATTTTCAAAATTAAGACTCTACTTTGAGGGTGACAATTTTTGTCTCTTCTGCATAGCCAAAACAGAAAGCTTGATTAAAATATAAAATGGAGCAGAAAAAGAACCCGGAGAGCAATGCATTACTATTATCGACGGCGTTATCAGTATTTGTGATAGAGCTACAATCCAATTTTTGTATTTTACAGAGTGTCATGTGCCTTTCCTGCTTTTTCTTATCTCTTATTGCACCTTCCAGTATTTGATTTTATGCTTGGCTTCAAAACGCAAAGTAAAGGGCTGTGTCAATATTTGCCTCACTCCTTATAAAGCACGATTTGGAGTCGGACTGGTCAGGCGGAGTAGAGCAGGTGTTTGATGTGGAGATTGGGTTTATGCTCCCATGTGGACATCATGACAGCTTTATTAACGCACTTTACAACATGAAGGGAGAAATTCCACCTATTTATGTCAGGACACTGCTGTTTAATGTTAATACACACATGGCAGAGTTGAGTTTGTACTTCGGTAGTTTCACTACTTTTATAGGATAGGTAATCAATATCAGATTGGTGGACTGTAACATATTGCTCTCACTATGGGCAATTTAAAGGAGTTCTCCACGAATAGAAAAAAAAATAACCTAAGGAAATGTCATTATATATATATATATATATTTGGAAATTATCAAATCACAATTGTTTTGTCTACTGGGGTAATCACTATAGAATTATAAGGGCCATCAGTTTTTTACACTGGAATGTTAGGAAAGATGCCTGTGAGCATGTGCAGTAGCAAGCTCCACTACTGTTACCTGGGGATACTGTATATATAGGTGCTTCTCAGAAAATTAGAATATCATCAAAAAGTTAATTTATTTCAGTTCTTCAATACAAAAAGTGAAACTCAAATTATATAGAGTCATTATAGAGTGATCTATTTCAAGTGTTTATTTCTGTTAATGTTGATGATTATGGCTTACAGCCAATGAAAACTCAAAAGCCATTATCTCAGTACATTAGAATACTTTATAACACCAGCTTGAAAAATGATTTTAAAATCCAATATGTTGGCCTACTGAAATGCATGTTTAGTAAATGTACTCAATACTTGGTCGGGGCGCCTTTGGCATCAATTACTGCATCAATGCGGTGTGGCATGGAGGCAATTAGCCTGTGGTACTGCTGAGGTTTTATGGAAGCCCAGGTTGCTTTGATAGCAACCTTCAGGTCATCTACATTGTTGGGACTGGTGTTTCTCATCTTCCTCTTGACAATACCCCACAGATTCTCTATGGGGTTAAGGTCAGATGAGTTTGCTGGCCAGTTAAGCACAGTGATACTGTTGTTTTTTTTATTGGTACTTTTAACAGGGTGGAGAGGTGCCAAGTCCTGCTGGAGAATGAAATTTCCATCTCCAAAAAGCTTGTCAGCAGAGAGAAGCATGAAGTGCTCTAAAATTTCCTGGTAGACAACTGCGCTGACTTTGGTATTCATAAAACATAGTGGACCTACACCAGCAGATGAGATGGCATCCCAAACCATCACTGATTGTGGAAACTTCACACTAGACCTCAAACAGCTTGGATTGTGTGCCTCTCCACTCTTCCTCCAGACTCTGGGACCTTGATTATCAAATGAAATGCAAAATATACTTATTTCATCTAAAAGCAACACCTTGGACCACTGAGCAACAGTCCAGTTCTGTTTCTCCTTGGCCCAGGTAAGACGCTTGTGGTGTTGTCTATTGGTCATGAGTGGCTTGATACAAGGAATGTGACACTTGTAGCCCATGTCCTGGATACATCTGTGTGCGGTAGCTCTTGAAGCAATGAGTCCAGCAGCAGTCCACTCTGTGTGAATCTCCCTCAAATTTTTGAATGGCCTTTTCATAACAATCCTTTCAAGACTGCGGTTATCCAGGTTGCTTGTGCACCTTTTTCTACCACACTTTTACCTTCCACTCAACTTTCCATTAATATGCTTGGATACAGCACTCTGTGAACAGCCAGCTTCTTTAGCAATGACCTTTTGTGGCTTACCCTCCTTGTGGAATGTGTCAATGACTGCCTTCTGGACATCTGTCAAGTCAGCAGTCTTCCCCATGATTGTGGAGCCTACTGGAACAGGCTAAGGGACCTTTTTAAATGCTTAGGAAGCCTTTGCAGGTTTTTTTTTGTTAATTATTCTAATTTTCGGAGATAATGACTTTTGAGTTTTCATTGTCTGTAAGCCACAATCATCAACATTAACAGAAATAAACATTTGAAATAGATCACTCTGTTTGTACTGACTCTATATAATATACAGTATGTGTTTCACTTTTTGTATTGAAGAACTGAAATAAATAAATTTTTTGATGATATTCTAATTTTGTGAGAAGCATCTGTATAGTGTTATTCAGAAAAACAAGGAAGCTCTTCTGGTATCTCCAGTATTAAATCAGATACACCGGGTGGACAGCAGTGTGAGCAGCCTCTTCTTACCTCCGCACTTCTCAAATCTCCAGTATTAGATCAAATAGACTGGGTGGACTACAAAGTAAGCAGCCTCTTCTTACCTCAGCACCCAGTATTGCCAACTATAAAAAAAAGCGATGAGCTTGATTGTCACTTCTACCCATAGCCAGTGAGGAAGTGCACGGTCAGTGATAAGCCGGCAAGAGAGCGCTCTTTTGTCACGTCCCTTTAGAGCTGAGGGAACTCACTGTCAGTGCATAATGAAAATGACACAGCAGCGAGCAGGGACAAAATGGTGAACATACATCAGTAAAGTGACAACTGACAAATGGTCGGTATTGCAGAGTCTAGCCCAGCCCCTAAAAGGGACGTCCCTGATAACGATCCTTTTCAGGGTAGGGACAGCAGCTTAAGAATCCCCAGTTCATGCTTGCCGACTTGTCATTTGTAAGCAGAAAAACACAGATAGGATAGGAAGCTAGAGTAGAGGGGGAATTGTGGGGAAATTTTAATTGAAGTATGTTGGAAAAGTGTTTAATTTTTATTTTACATTAAATAGATAATAAATTCATTTAGGTGTTGGACAACTTATTTAATTATGTCAATTAAAGAGGTTGTCCTCTTTGGGAATATTTTGTTTCCTAGTTAAAGAGGTTGTCCACTACTTTTACATTGATGACCTATCCTTATTATTGGTCATCAATGGCTTAATGGCCGGGATCCGACACTGCCTCACCTGCCGATCAGGTGTAATCGGTGTTGGTGGCCGTCGACCGGAAGTACTCACTTGCAGAGATGGCTGTCTACAGATAGTGGCCACAGCAGGACACTTTACATCTGCCTTCAAATGATTTGAATAGGAGGTGGATGTGCAGTACGAAGTTTTGGCCACTACCAGAAGATGGAGCAACTCTGCAAGTGAGTACTTCTGGCTGGCGGCTGCCACCAACACCAATAACAGCTGATCGGTGGGGGTGTCGAGTGTCTGATCAGGATAGGTCATCAAAGTACAAGTAATGGACAACTTCTTTAAATGCATGCATTTGGAGCTAAAAATAAGTTTTGCAACTGGGCTTTATTAAAAATCTTGCACCACTTGCCTTCTATAGCCCCTGTATTACTGTCTATTGCTGACTGCAGAATGAGCTAACAGGGTTGACCACATTGTCTGTACTTTATCAGGTGTGTTCGGGACATGATTTTATGGAACTTACTATTATACATACGACAGGTTCTCCAACCATCTAACGATGTCAGTTTTTTTTGTGACTTGCTTGTCACCGTACCCCTGAAGTTGCACTGCGGCCCCTGTCACTTGTGCAGCGATGTAGAAGTGATACCTATCGAGCTCTGGTCACATGATAGGTGTCACGGCCAAAGTTGCCACGTAGCCCAAGCCTAAACCTTGTCAGCACACCATGTTGTTGCTTAAGGGTACTTTCACACTAGCGTTTTTTGTAAACCCGTCACAATGCGTCGTTTTGCAGAAAAAACGCATCCTGCAAAAGTGCTTGCAGGATGCGTTTTTTCCCCATAGACTTCTATTGGCGACGCATTTGCGACGGATTTGCACACTTCGCATCCGTCTTGCGACGGATGCGTCGTGCTTTGGCGGACCGTCGGGAAAAAAAAACCCTACATGTAACGTTTTTTTCTCCCGACGGACCGCTTTTTCCGACCGCGCATGCGCGGCCGGAACTCCGCCCCCACCTCCCCGCACCTTACAATGGGGCAGCGGATGCGCCGGAAAAATGCATCCGCTGCACCCATTGTGCAAAGCGTTAAACGCTAGCGTCGGAATCTCTCCCCGACGCATTGCGACGGGGAGATTCCGACGCTAGTGTGAAAGAAGCCTAAGAAAGGATCAATGTTTATGAGCCAAAACCTTGCACTTTATGAGATCAATAAATGTCTTTTTTGGAATCTTGAAGTGCTGACTTCCTTTCTTTTGCTGTTAACCCTATATTGCTGCAATTTCTGAAACAATAGTTACAGTTCTTCATAGAACTTTATGAGCACCAACTGTCATCTACTATCTCAGTAATCAGAAAATCTGTATACACTGAAGACAAATTCTACATGTGAATTGAGAATTTTGAGAATGAAGGATCAATCCAAGAGGAGAAATAAGCACATTTCTCTATTAAGTTATACTACAAATGCTCTTATTTCATGTGTACTATTGATTTATGGAAAAACAATTTAAAATTACAGTCACTGTTTAAATGATCGTCAGTTCCAAAGTAAAACAGCCAAAAAGAAGAATACAACATTTGTTTTTTTTAACATTGCCACAAGCAATTTTATAATTTAAGCACTTTCTGAAAATATATTACAAAATTTAAATATGACAAATAGAGAACATCTGGAACGTTGTATCACACATTTCTGGTAAAGTATATTTATAGTAGGCTGTGGTTTACCCCAAAATATTACATAGAGGTGAGGGGAACCCAAGAGAAAATATCAGAATTCTTTCCTGGACAGGAGGAGTTGTTGCCCTATTTCCACTGCGAACACTGTGGTGCCTGAAGACACCAATTCATCAATTGTTCTCGCCGGTCTTGATGAGGGGGCGAACTAGAGTCTGAGATTGAGATTCCAGATTCATTAAGACATGTTTTAATGAATCCGACGTATCTGAAAAGTGGCATGCACCTCACCACAAAACTTACTCCGGTCAATCACTGGAGTAAAATTTCTGGTGTAAGGAAAGCTACTGCTCATCATGTATTAGATGAGCCATGTGGTCATGTCTCAATTCCGCCTCCGTTGTGCCCCACGTCTGTGCACTTTGGCAGAGCTAGGCAAAACTGTCGTGAAAACACCAAAAGTTGCACATTTTTGCTCAACACAAGGTTACACAAAAATCTTGTAGTGTTCCACAGATTTCTGGCAAGAACGCTTTGATGAACTGGAGCCTAGGAGTCCAGCACAGGTTTACAGAGCCTACAGTTGTGCTAAAAAGTTTACATACCCTGGCAGAATTTTTGCCTTCTTGGCCTTTTTTCAGAGAATATGAATGATAACACCAGAACTTTTTCTCCACTTATTGGTTGGGTGAAGCCATTTATTGTCAAACTACTGTGTTTTCTCTTTTTAAATCATAATGACAACCCAAAACATCCAAATGACCCTGATCAAAGTTCACATACCCTGGTGATTTTGGCCTGGTAACATGCACAGAAGTTGACACAAATGGGTTTGAATGGCTATTAAAGGTAACATCCTCACTTGTGACCTGTTTGCTTGTAATCAGTGTGTGTGCAGAAAAGCTGAGTGAGGTTCTGGGATCCAGACAGACTCTTGCATCTTTCATCCAGCCACTGACGTTTCTGGATTGTGAGTCATGGGGAAAGCAAAAGAATTGTTAATGGATCTACGGGAAAAGGTATTTGAACTGTAGAAAAAAACAGGAAAGCAATACAAAAAGATATCCAAGGAATTGATAATGCCAGTCAGCAGCATTCAAACTGTGATTAACAAATGGAAAATTAGGGGCTCTGTAGAAACAAAATCACGGTCAGGTAGACCAACAAAAATGTTGTCTATAACTGCCAGGAAAATTGTTCAGGATGCAAAGAAAAACCCACAAATAACATCAGCTGAAATACAGGACTCTCTGAAAATTAGCAGTGTGGCTGTTTCAAGATGCACAATAAGGAGGCTCTTAAAGAAAAATGGGCTGCATGGTTGAGTCGCCAGAAGAAAGCCATTATTATGCAAATTCAACAAAGTATCTCACCTACAATACACAAAACAGCACAGAGAAAGGCCTCAAATCTTTTGGAACAAGGTAATTTGGAGTGATGAGACCAAAATTGAACTTTTTAGCCACGTCCATCAATATTACATTTGGAGAGAGGACAACAAGTCCTATGATGAAAGGAACACCATTCCTACTGTAAAGCACAGAGGTGGATGCTAATGTTTTGGGGATGTGTGAGCTACAAAGGCACAGGAAACTTGGTCAAAGTTGAAGGAAAGATGAATGCAGCACATTGTCAGCAAATACTGGAGGCAAATTTGTACTCATCCACCCGGAAGCTGCGCATGGGACATACTTGGACGTTCCAACATGACAACGATCGAAAACACAAGGCCAAGTCGACCTGTCATTGGATATAGCAGAACAAAGTGAACATTCTGGAGTGGCCATCTCAGTCTCCTGATCTCAGTATCACTGGGCCACTCTGGGGAGATTTCAAGCTCGCAGTTCATGCTAGACAACCCAGGAATTTACAGGAACTGGAGGCTTTTTGTCAAGAAAAGAGGGCAGCTTTACCATCTGTGAAAATAAAGAACCTCATCCACAACCACCACAAAAGACTTCAAGCTGTCATTGATGTTAGAGGGGGCAATACACAGTATTAAGAAATGGGGTATGTGAACTTTTGATCATGGTCATTTGGATGTTTTGGGTTGTCATTATGATTAAAAAGTGAAAACACAGTAGTTTGACAATAAATGGCTTCACCCAACCACTAACCATGAGTGGAGAAAAAGTTTTGGTGTTGTCATTCATATTCTCTGAAAAAAAGGCCAAGAAATAAAAAATTCTGCCGAGGTGTGTAAACTTTTGAGCACAACTGTATTCTGAAGTGTAGTGATTGAAATTTGGAAAGGTAAGTGTGGACACATCTGTATAAAATGCCAAAAAAGTAGAATTAGATTATTTTTACCAAATAGCATAAAGTTTAACGCCAGGATTTGTAAATGTGAACCTGGACATGCTTGACCCAGAGATCTGTGTATTAGCTGAAGTCAATAAATAAAATGAAATCAGGTTCATTTGGTTCCTCTAAAGGTGCTAGTATCAGTAACGAAGTTGGCAAAACTGTAGAAATACTAGATTCTCTATTAGTACTATTTATATATGTAGGCACAATATCACTTTACCCTGCAGAGATTAATACTAGTCTTGGGTTTCGTCTTTGAATTAGGGACCAGCAGATATGCACAACCTGGTTAAGTGCCGATCCTTATGTGGGTAGAACTATTAGCAGCTCCAATCCTGTTGCAAATAGCAGCCTATTTGGTACCAAGACTTTTTAGTAGGGTCAGAGTAGACCACCTGGTGTATGAAGATATGTCCAAGTACTGTACTATAGTGGGTTAATTGTTCCACCCTGGTCTTGATAGACACTTTGGAAAATGTAAGAGATTCCATTTTTTTTACATTATTGTCTCTCTTGTTTGATGACATTTTTCCATTTATTATGCCAGATTTGGTCCAAAAAGTCAACTTTTTCCACTTAGTGCTTTACTCCAGAAGAAGGGCAAAGCAATTGTGCCCGAATGTAAAGTGCAGTGTGTTACTTCATGAATATAAAGTGCACTTACTTCAAGAAAGTAAATATTTTATGCCAAGCTAAGAGAATAAAAAAAAACAAATAAATAAAACCACTAATCTTCGGGTTATTGCTAGAAATGAAAAGAAGCCATTAAACTAATTGTGTTTTTTGTGTATGAATATGTTTTATATAGATATATACAGTATACTAAGAGCTAGGCAAACATATCTGAGATAACCCGACACAACACTTTAGGCTGGTGCCTCACTTCTTTAATAAAAAAACGTAATAAACAGTCAATGTAGAATCTTGTACCAGAATTATGCAGTATGCTTTATGAAAGTGCTTAATACGATTTTTCAAAAATTTAGTAAATACTATATGATGGTATGATGACCTGCAGTCTTGCAAAATGTTGGCAGTGGGGCAGTTTTTACTGCAAATGGGACCATGACACAGCAACATTGAATTTGCTAAGATATTTTTCTCTGGTGAGCAAAATCTTTAGCTGGATTTTTCAAAGCAATTAGGAAGTTCCTTAAATTGGTCTGCATAATTGTAGTTTTGTAAAATGTTGGCCATCGGGGAGCTGATACTGAAAATGCAGCCATAACTTAGCAATATTGTCTTCATTTCCTTGAGATACTTTCAGCTGTTGAGCAAGATCTTCAATTTCGCAAAAAGTTTAGTGAATCCCATATGACGACATGTGATATATAGTCTCACAAAACATTGGGAATGGGGCTGTTGTTATTGTAAGTGTGACCATAACCCAGAAACATTGACGTTGATGTAGATTTTACCTCCTCAAGATACATTTCACTATTGGGCAAGGCGGATCCTTCAATTTTTGAAAACAAGCTAGTGAATCCCATATGGTGGTCTTTTGACCTGTAGTCTTGCAAAATGTTGTCATTTGGGTAGTTTATACTGAAATTGAAACTGCTGCCATAATCCAACAATATTGACATAGATGTAGGTCTTCACTTTCTTGACATACTTTCCACTGTGTACAAGGTTTTCAATTTTTCAAAAAGTTAAAGAATCCCATAAGATGGTATGGTGACCTGTAGTCTTGTATAATATTGGTAATTGAGTAATTTAAAATGAAAATGCAACCTTAATCCACCACTATTGATGTAGATGTGGATCTTCTAGGTCTTCACCTCCAGGATATATATTCTGCTGTTGAGTAAGGTCTTAGCCAAAAATTTCAAGTGAAATATTTTTAAGTTTGGGTTCACCAACTAAAGTCTATATCACCACACAGAAAATATTGTTCCTCTGTACCCTACAGTACATTCATTATGTACTATAAGTTATTTAGTAACTTTGGACACTACACACAAGATCTGGCAGTGAAGTGTTTGGAGAAAGGCCATGACTCTAGAACTGTACTGAGTGCAAACATCTACAAATTCTTCAAGCACTAAATAAACTTGTAAACTAAGGAGCCTTCAAAGAACTTTCATCCATAAGCTGGTTCCTACACTTAACCTCATAACCTATAGATTTTTTAGGTGAGTTTGCTCATATGTACAGCTTTATTTTATACTTTCACATATCCCTAGATGCTGGTTTGAAGATCACCGTTAAGCAACGTGCGTTGCGTTTCAGTTGTTTCATTTAACCTGGACTTGTCTTGTTTGCTATCACTTCTGTCAGCTTCATCCATGCCACTGACCTTGGATAAGCAAAGGACATTCTGAAAACTCTTTTTAAAGTTGTCAGATAGAAAGGCATAAAGTATGGGATTGGCACAACTATTGGCATAACTGAGAACCACGACAAAGTCCCACATTGCTTTTAGGCCTGGAGTTGGCACTATTAAAAGAGATACCGAGGAGACGTTAAAGATGTAGAATGGAAGCCAGCAAAATATGAAAACGGCTACCACTATAGACACCATCCTCGTCACTTTCTTTTCTGATCGTTTTCTTTTGGAGGAGCCAACTCTTATCCCAGAGGACTTCACTTTGATAATGATGAACAAATAGCAAAGGCAGATAACACTGAGTGGAATGAGAAATCCTAGGATGAAGGCATAAATTATAAAACCAGTGTACCAGGTACCAGAACTATCTGGCCAAATAATGGTGCAGCTGCCTCTTTTTTCATGGTTAGATTGTACCCCAGCATAATTCATTATGGGCATAATGACTAAAAGAGAGATGGTCCATACTGCAAAATTAACCATCTTAGCAGTCCTTGGTCTCCTCCATTTTGCTGACTTGATTGGGTGAACCACTGCAAGGTACCGGTCTATACTCATGACTGTAAGGCAGAAGATGCTGGTGAATTGGTTAATGCCATCCACTGTCATGACAATTCTGCAAATAACTTTGCCAAAGGGCCAATGAACCAAAGCCACCTGCATGGCCAAAAAGGGCAAGCCGAGCATAAAGAGTTCATCAGCTATAGCTAAGTTTAGGATGTAGATATTGGTGATGGTCTTCATCTTGGCATATCGGAGTATGACATAAATCACCAGTGTATTTCCACAAAGTCCTACAATGCACACCACAAAGTAAATGAAGGTAAGGATGGCATTGCTTGTCATGTCGAAGTATTGTGATGTTTCATTTGTGGATGCATTGCTTGTGGTCTCCATAATGTACCCCTGCGAAACAGGAGAAAAGTACAACTCCGTGATGTTTGGTAAATCTGAGTAATCCTGCTCCATTTTCTTGTTTTGTCGTTTCACATCAAATAATGTCTGTCTATTCCATTCTCATGGTAGACTCTTCCGTTCTTTGTAGTCTGGTGAGTACTAAAACAAAACACATAAAAGCAAAAAAATCATTAAAAGCTAGCAACTGTAAGTAGCAACGAATTGACAAATCTATTAACTACACAAAAGCCCATGTTTCTATGACTGTACATTATTGATCTTGAACTTACATGTATACCAGAGTTTTGCTCTGTTCATAACCATAAAATGTACTAATTTCTGGTCTTCCAACTGTCAGACATGTGATGTTATAGCTTAGTTCTAAGGGAATAAATTAAAGATGAGCAGATCGCTTTTCTGCAACCCCGCTCCATGGTCCAGGTCAGTGCTCCCTCACCGTGGAGAGGAGTTGTGCGAATTTCCTTACCCAACGGAATCCCAGGCTTGGCTTATAGTTTGATTAGCTGGGCTGGCGAGAAATCATCCACACAGATGATGTTACACGAAGCCGGCTAATCAAGCACTGAATTGGAGAACCTAGACACTCCGGAAATTTGCACAGCTCATGTCCATGGCCAGAGAATGGTGACCTGGATCGTGGTCCGGGGTTGAGTGAAGTGATGGACTCATCTCTAGAATAAATATAATTATCTTCAATGAACTGCTTTGTAGTAGCCAACAAAATCCTTCAAAGTAGTTGTGTCATGAAAAGATCATCATTGGTCTTGTTTCTCTAACCTCCGGCAATCACTCAGGGAAACTATAGCCAGCCATAGATTTTAGCATCACATGCTGTGCCTCAAAATGACAGAGCAGAAGAAGATTTCAATAAGTGGCTGTCAATCATGACTTCTCCTTCAAGATGCTCTAAGACAGTATACAATACATGGAAATAAGGTTTCTCCAGAAGGAAGAAAACTGTGTCTTTAATGCAACCAATATTGTAGTTACCTTGTCAACCGATGTCCGATCTGTTAAAGAGCCTGAAAATTAGCTTTCTCACAGAATATACGGTAAGTTTCTCACAAGTACCAACTAGGAGAGGTGGCTATCCTACAAGTCAATGTCTGAACATTAAATAAGTCTTGCAACTTGACCAAGGATAATAGCTTAAGCCAGAAGCTCGTCTAAAGACAGATTGTATCAGAGTATTTGCCCCTCCAAACAGGCTGTTTTTAGATGAGTTTCTGACCTGGCATTTATCCCTGGTAAAGTTGCAAGGTTCATTAAGGCGGGGACATTAGATTAATGATGCCAATATTGACAAGTTCGGCTGAATGTCTCTTTAAGGAGAACCAAGCAGTCCCCCACTGTTAAGGAACCTTGAGTCATCATTAGGGAGTTTTTCCAAACCAAAGCCTAGGTGCTGGTTGGCAGAATGAGACCTGGATGAGAGGCCAATAACTTTGAGGGGTTGTGTTTCTCCTTGTGGAAACCATCAGCTGTCACACGAAGTATTGTATGCCAGGCTCTCTATGAAAAAAATATGCAATTTAGCTGTCCTCCAGAAGGAAGATAACTGCCTTTCTAGTGCCGCTTATACAGTAGGTAGCTACCATCTAAGTCATTCTTTGACCCATCACAGAGCCTTGATAGGCAATTCCATTTTTTCTATAGGAGAGCTAATTTGCAAATCAAGAAGAAGCATTGCCTGGCCTGTAAGACTCCCTATTCTGGCTGGTGGTGTGAACAATGAAAAGTGGTGTCCCCTGGAGAACTAATAGACCATGCGCAGTGGTTGTTATCATGAGACAACCAGTTTAATATTACCTATGGATGCAAATGTAGAAGACACTAGGCACTGCTATGTTCATAAACATGCATATTAACAGTGGTGGTGCCCTTTACAGGATTTCGGTGACTTGTTTGAGCTTTGGCAGCCTCTGTACTTATCTGATACACGTAGACATTGCAATCCAAAAGTCTGATAGCTCCAGTGTAGTTGCTATCGTATACAGAAAAGAATTATGGTTCCTGACAGTTTTAAATGTGAGGGCACCACCAAAAAATGTGTCAGAACCTGGCAAATCAAAGCATTACTTGACCAGGTAATTTACTTCAATGATCACCAAGTAATGCTTAAATTCACCAGTGGTGTTGCTGCTTTGGAACTAAATACTTTGTAAAATGTCCTCATGGCTTAAAGCTGATCACTGGCGGTCTCAGCATTGGGATATTTTCTGATGAGCTCAGATGTTGGGTTAGCTCCCATATTGAGTTAGCAAATTGAGAGAAAATGAAACATTCTTGGAACTGGAAATTTAGCTAGGCAAACCCGCTGTGTATTATTTATGTGCTATCTAACCGTTTTATTGCAGGGAACATAAAATATTAGGATGCTTTATGCAGGCAGTGTGCTTTTAACCTGTATGCGAGCGCTGGGTACAAATACCTGTTGAGTTCACATCTAAGGACATAAAGGCCCATATACCCCTACTAGCTCTGTTCTAGGAGCAGGTGGACTTTTTTTTATAAAAAAGCAGCGACTGTGCACCAAATCAGAGCACCCAATGGGAGTTACAACTGAGAGTTTCTAGCGATGAAGTTAGGCCTGGCCGAGAAGCAGAGAGCCAGAACCTTGCAATGAGACTGAGTCTAGAGTGCCAAATTAGGTGGGCCTGCTGGGGGAAGAACCCCAGAAAGAAGTTGCCCTGGAGGAGGTATATAGATACAGATCACTCCTTAATGACCACCAATCTGCTGTGGATTGCATCATCAAGTTCTACTGTCACCTTCATCTATCAGTGAAATTGCAGACTGCCTCGCTTTTGAAAAATAAAATGTGGACTCTTCTGATTGTTATCAACTGTAAGATGTATTATGGTAATTACCCTAAACTCCTGCTTTCCCAGGAAGATTGTTTATGGTGTTTATCATAAATCGCCAAGCATAATGCCACTCAGTGTTACATCGTTGTTACCATCAAGTTCAGTGCCAAATATTATTGTGTAACTGACAAGCTTTGTGCCTCAGTATAAAAGTATTACTGCTAAATTCAATGCCACCTTATAGACAGTATAGTGTACTCGCCAAGCTCAGTGCCAATATCTACTTTGCACCTGTCAAAGACAATCACCATGTTGTGTAACCACCAAGCTTGGTGCCTCACTATTGAAGTATAACCTCCAAGCTTTGTATAATTGTTTTGTATGACTACGAAGCTCAGTACCTCAGTATCAAGGTATAACCAACAAGCATTGTATAATCGGTGTTGTGCTACCACGAAGCTAGGTGCCTCCACCAAGTATAACCACCAATAATTATATAATTATTGTATAACCACTGTGTCAAAGTCACTGGCAAGGTGCTGAAGGTGAGATGTGTTTCGCTGAGGCTAATGGCTTCAGTGATTTAAAACCCAGAAGTGTTCCTCCAGCACATTAAGTGTTGTGAGGTGTTAATTAGCCATTTTGTTGAGGACTGGGTTTTTGTGGCCAACCATAGAGCGGTGGGAGGTTGTCCACCTTATCTCCACCTCAGTGTACAGTATGGTCTGGGGCTTAAATTGTCAGCCTCCAGAGGCAGTCCATGTTCCCATAGGGCTGAAAACTCAAGTGTTTTGTGTCCTGAGGAGCAAAAACTGAATGTGTAGATGCTAAGTTCTTCGGAGCGCACAGATCCCTGCAGATGTAGAGACTGTTTACCATTTTGTCTTATTGCTCCTGTTTTGCTCAAAGGACTGTGCTTATTTTCACTTCAAGTTGGTTTATGCTCCCTGTATAATAAACCAATGGAAGATTTAAAGAGACAGTGTTCCTGTTTCTACCTACGTATACCGCTGAGAGAGCTGGTCTACCACAACACCTAGCTCAGTGCCTCAGTATTGAAGTGTAACCACCAACCATTGTATAATTGTTATGTAACCATCAAGCTTGGTGCCTCATTATTAAGGTGTAACCGTCAAGCTTTGTGCCTCCACCACCTGTAATGATGAAGCATTATATGATCATTGTTGTATAACTACCAAGCTGTGTGCCTCGGTATTAAGATTTAACCACCAAGTGTTAAAAAATCATTGTTGTGTTACCACCAAGCTAGGTGCCTCCACCAAGTGTAACCTTCCAGCATTGTACAATTGTTGTTGTGTAACCACCAAGCTCAGTGCCTCATTTTTAAGGTGTAAACACCAAGCGTTGTATAATTGTTGCTGTGTAACCACCAAGCTAAGTGCCTCAGTATTGAAGTGTAACCACCAAGCAATGTATAATTGTTATTTAACCACCAAGCTTAGTGCCTCATTATTAAGGTGTAGCCACCAAGCTTTGTGCCTCCACAAATTGTAATGGCGAAAGATTATATAATCATTGTATAACTATCAAGCTTTGTGCCTCAATTTTAAGATGTAACCAGCAAGAATTGCATAATCTTTGTTGTGTTACCATCAAGCTAGGTGCCTCCACCAAGTGAAACCTCCAAGCATTTTATATGTTTTATGAAACCACCAAGCTCAGTGCTTCAGTAGTAAGGTGTGACCACCAAGTGTTGTATTATTATTGTTCTGTTACCACCAAGCTAGGTGTCTAACCAAAGGTGAGATCGGTGCCTCATTGTTACCTCCAAGCATATTATACTTTGTGTAACCACCAAGGTCAGTGTCTCAGTAGTAATGTGTAACCACCAAGCGTTGTATAACCTTTATAGTGTAACCACCAAGCTCCTTGCCAACATCTTGTGACCAAGAATTTTGAGCCTACATTGAGAAACTGTAATCAATCTGATGATGTATCTTAAGTTGAGTATAATCCAGTTCCAGTTTAACCCTGTCGTATCAACTCTGCCCCATCCTCACGCGGGGATCCATGTTTGAATTCAATTGCTAACTAGCTTGCACCCCTCCAATAAAAAGGGAATATCCAAAACTTTCAACCCCTTTAAGAAGGTATCTAACCAGGTGCAATTGTGTGACCTGTTTGCCTTATGATAAGCTGCCATCAAAAGATAAATCTAATCATATAGATGTGCAGTAAAGGCTTCCACCTACTTAAATTGATACACACCATTGGCATTGGTTTCCATCAGCCATGCCCTACTGAGGTGTCTAGACTGTAAACTGCAGCCAACACATAAGATATCTATACTTTTTACAATCTTTTTAGTAGCGTATCTTCACTAATATATCTCTGACTGTCCTTACATAACTCCATATAACACGCCGCTTTAATTCCTCCAGTCCCTGAGCTGCATGTAACCTGCATGACGGTGATAATGACTTTGTACTGCGTAAGCAGGGGAGCAATGCATTCGTTTCACAATTCTCACGCTCGTCTCTACATTATCTGGATACCGATATTAGTCCATTTTGCCCAGTTATAATAACCCAGCCCTGATTCGTCTCTCTCACTACAGAGGTCTGGCAGACGCAGAAAGCAGTTGTTTCCAGCCAGCTGAAAAGACTATTGATTTTGTCTCACTCTCTCGCTCTAATAGGAAACATTTCAAACACTTCAATAAATCCGGATTGTGGTGTGGATGGATCTCCTGCCACTAGTCTGCACTGTACTGGCACTTGTCTAACATATTTATCAAGCAGAAAATATTAAACTGGAAATTCATGGTCTTTGTGTAGATAGTTTGCGCCATTATTCATGTACAACCATTAATACAGAAGCATTAACTACAGTAGAGCCCGCCTTATGCTGCATGGTGCCCCATGTGGTACCTTGGCATCTCTCATTGTCAGCTCTACATGTACATTGTTTTCTCTTACCATTTCCCTACATATGACATATGTTTAGACAATGTATAAAAAAGCTACCGTATAGTGCCCAATTTTCTGCAACGTGCAGTAAGGTTCCCAATTACAAGTGCCAAATGTTGGCCAAATAACATTTCCTAAATAAAGCTCTACAATACCGGCATCATTATATACTGCAAAAATAATATACAGCACCACATAGTACTCAAATAATACCAACATATGGTAACCAAATTAAAGATGTGGTCACATGCCAGCTTTTCTCCGCACAACCAGGAAGTACTCTGTGTCGGACTGTTCACACCGGTAAATAATTAGGAGAGGCAGTTTGCCTCTCTGTCATTGGCCAATGACTAGTTAAATATTCTACTCACCAGCTGCCCATCCCCCCTGGACGAAGCTTTCCACAAGCTAATCGCGCGTCGGGTGTGGTGGGTTCCTGGTCCTGTGCACTACTGGTAATGATATTCTCTGTTACTACTGCCTGCTTAGTTGAGCTTGCATGTTCTGGCTAAATTATGACTTTAATCCTTTCTGGGTGTTATATTTGGACATCCAGGTATATATATATATTTATATATATATATATATGTACTAATGTAATAGCAGCTAAATAAAATGTCGAATTAAGGCATTATACAATTAATATCAAGACTGATGTACACAAGCTTAATACCGTCATATCGTCCTAAACGATACAGATACCAAATAGCCCATACATAAATTGACCTGTTATACGATAAGTATAAGTAATCTCACTATGCAATTAATTTTAACATCATTGTTCACAAGCTTCATAAGTAAATACCGCCTTATAGTACTCAAATAATATCACCGTACACTGACAAAATCATAGCACCATATATAACCACCAGACAGTGACCAAATAATAGCCATATATATAAACTAATATAATAACGGTGATGTAAAATGTCAGAATAATATCACTATACCATTAAGTTTGGTGCTGGTCACAAACTTGCTAAGTAAATGCCACCATATAGCGGTCAAATAATACCACAATACAGTGACCAAATAACACATCCATATATTAAGTAATTGTATTAATTGTGAAGGGTTTTAGTTAGACATTTTATATAACAGTTATAAGATTGGTGGGGGTGACAAACTTCTGGCATCCTCTTTATCAGAGATGGATTCATTTTTTGGGTTGTGTAGTCATAAACTAGAGCAAGACTATGGAAGGAAAGGAGAAGGGATGGTTGGAAACTTGACCAAGTCAAACTCAACCTTCTCCTCGAAAGGACAAGGACAGATTTTGATTTTATTGATGACCTATTATGGCAAGACCCAACTCAAGTAAGGAGGAAGAGGGGTACGTTTGCAAGAATTACCACGAGTACGTCTTCAAGAAGACTGAAGAAGATCCAAGTAGTGGGATAGATAGCACATTCTGGAGAAGTCATGGCCATCAAGACTTTGAACTGACCAGAAGAGAAGATGGTAATAACAGTAAGCAAGTTATTATAGTACCATGGCTAAAGACCTGGCCTGGACAAGGGGGATTATTTACCGGACCCTTTTACCTCATAGGTCCGTATCACATGAGAAAGTGCAATAATTCTCTATGTGCTGCTCTCTGCATAGGTCTGGATCATGTCATTGGATGAAGAGCAGGACACCAGTCTGACCAGACTCATCAGCTCATCTTTCCCTGGATACTATAATGGGACAGATCACAGGACAGAACGCTTCATCTTCTCCTACACCTGTATTTAGTAGTCTTAGGTGATACGTAGATCTGAGGAGGGTAGAGCTTAACCCTTCACACTTACCCAGTTTGGCATTTTCTTTTCCTGGCGTTGACCCTTTACTGTCTTACACCTTCAATATATGTTGGCCAAATGCTCATTTGGTTGTCGGGTAATCCTCAAGCTAATGTGTGTGGGCTTCTTAACTCTGCTGAAAACCTATTCTGTTTGTTTATGATGCATGTCCAAGAAGCTGAGATATGGGGAGTTGTTTGCCAGGATCTTCACACTCGTTTTTTTTTTTTTTGTGCCCTGGCAAAGTAGTGACTCCCAAAGGCAATGTTCCCCAACTTCAGTCCTCAAAAGCCACCAACAGATCCTATTTCATGGTCTGTGGGTGGCTCTTGAGGGCTCTCGATGAGGAACATGACCCTAAGGTATAAGATTTTTTTTTTTACTTCTTAACCCTACAGAATGAACATTTTGAGTCATGTAATGAAATTAAGTTTCTACTGATTTTAATGTCCAGAAAATTCCTATATTTTTGTCCTTTCTGTCCCCAATATTTGGGGTGTAATTAAAGGGAATTCACAACTATCTAGCTTGTTACCTGAAAAAGGGATCTGTGATGTCATTCCAGCCTTTCCCCTACTCTTAACTTTCTCTCCAATTTTTTATTAATATTTTTTGGAATACTAGAAATGACCGATACACTCTTTCTCCAAGCCTTGCTGGGACTTATGGTGAGATGCCAGCTGATGAGACTGGTAGAGGACAAATGACATTCCCTTATGATGACAGTCGGCAAACACTTGTTGCAATCACATTGTCAGCTCTCTGCAACAAAGTATCCAAAATCTCTGCTGCTAGATATCATGATAGACTACCCAGTGCCATCCTTGGTGGGATTGTTGGGGCAGTCAGAGGAGGGGATTTGTTAATATTGTGTCTCGCTGATATGTTACTCATTGCATCCTAAAGCTAAATGCTGAAATGACCAATCCATTGTGTGCCCTGCAGTGTGCCAACTAGTCTCATTTATACAAGTGGCAAAATAGCTCCTCGTCATTAAAGCCACTGATAAGATTAGTAGAAGTTATAATTTAAGCAAACATATTGGGGGAAAAACTCACAGACCCATAGAGCCAGGAAAGTAGTAGCACCTACTGGGTGCTAGGTGCCATGGATGAAGGGTGATGCCAACTAGTCACTCTGCTGTAGTCAGTGTATTCAGACAGACATAGGGCTAGGGCACCAAACTGCATCTATGCCCATGGTGTGGGAAAGTCTAAGAGCTACAATTGTAGCTGAATATATATATATATATATATATATATATATATATATATATATTTCACAAGTATGGTCATTAAAATTGTTCATATATTCAATGTTTGCACACATCTTAGTTCACACAGAGTGCTGCGGTATAAATATATATATATATACACATATATATATATATATATATATACAATATACATACACCCACGGTATATATATATATATATATGTATATATATATATATCTTACTGCAATATGGACATTACAGATATATAGGATAATTTGCAGCAAGTGAACAGTCAGTAGGTCACTTACCTCTATAGGGTCATCTAAGGGTTCAAGAAGCCCAAGGGAATTGGCTTTGTTTTAGTCCATTATCCTGAAGTTTTCCACCAGCGGTAGATCCTTGCAGAAGGTTTCAGGATCTTGCAAGGAATCCTACAATACATTTATGGGATCTGATGGGAGAGGAGCTCTCTGGTTGTACAGTGACTTCCCTCCAGCTGGTCACAGCTCTCCCAGTGCGTGTGCGCTCGGTCTGAAGCTCCCTCTACATCTGAGGTTGTATCCAGGAGTTAGAGGAGGACTCGCAGAATTCCTCCTGTTCACACACAGATGGTGCTCAAGCCATACAATAGCACTCAAGTCTATGGCAAGCCAGGAAGATGGAGACAGCAGTCTGTCTCTCCGCGAACACCGAACCCCCCCAGTTCTGCGTCACCACTGACAGCAGTCAATCATTGTGTATTAGTAGCAGAAATGTATGCCATCTTCTCATTCCTCTACATGGGGCTTGCAGAAATCTGCGCTCATGCTGCAGAAACGACCCAATTCACATGCATGGACAAATCGGCCACATATGGCCTCACCCTAGCTGTATCGATTAAGTGTAAGGTTGTGTCTAACCTATAGATGGTTGCCATTTTCTACAATTATCTATCTATTTTACTCACTTATTATAGTGCCATTAATTCCATCGCTTTACAGACATTATCAATTATCACTGTCCCTATTGGGGCTCACAATATGCTTTTGGTGATTGGGAGGAAACCGGAGAACCCAGAGGAAAAACACCAAATACAGGGAGAAGATACAAACTCCTTGCAGATGTTGTCCTTGGTGGGATTTGAACCCTGGACCTCAGCGCTGCAAAGCAACAGTGCTAACCACTGAGCCACCATACAGTGTTAACCACTGAGCCACCATACAGTGCTAACCACTGAACTACCATACTGTGCTAACCACTGAGCCACCATACAGTGTTAACCACTGAACCACCATACAGTGTTAACCACTGAGCCACCGTGCTGACAGTTTTATACAATATGTTGTAATATAACAGCATTATCATGATCATAAACTGGCATATCAACCTACCTGAATTCTGGCAAATCTAAACAGTGAAAAGACAAATTCAGCTCTGCTACATCTATACATATTCTTGCAATCTATGGAAGCTGATAATTTCTCCTGTACCAATTTGCATCTATTTTCCTACAAGATTAAAAGTTGTTTTTCAGATAGGTGATAACTTACAGCAGTGGCAGAGCGTGAGTTGCCTGCTCCCGACACAAGGCACTTATTTTGCAACCCCCTAACTCGGACACAATTAGCGCTTCAAGAGTCTCTTCCGCTAGTCCAGTATTGAACCTGTTATCCCCCAAGCAAATGTATTATATTTTAAGAAAATAATAGTATTTTTCCCATTTTTGTTGAAATCTGACATAAATGTTAAAAATAACACATTGTTATAATATACACTACCGTTCCAAAGTTTAGGGTCACTCCAAAATTTACTTATTTTTTAAAGAAAAGCACAGTTTTTTCCAATGAAGCTAACATTAAATGATTCAGAAATACACTCTATACATTGTTTATGTGGTAAATGACTGTTCTAGTCTCAAACTGGTTTGTAATTCAATATCTTCATAGGTGTATAGAGGCCCATTTCCAACAACAATCACTCCAATGTTCTTATGGTACTTTGTGTTTGCTAAATGTGTAAGAAGGCTAATGGATGGTTAGAATACCCTTGAAAACCCTTGTGCAAGTTTGTTAGCACAGCTGAAAACAGTTTGGCTGATTAGAGAACCTATAAACCTGACCTTCCTTTGAGCTAGTTGAGAATCAGGAGCATTACATTTGTTGGTTCCATTAAACTCTCAAAATGGCCAGAAAAAAAGAACTTTCATGTGCAACTCGACAGTCTATTCTTGTTCTTTGAAATGAAGGCTATTCCATGTGAGAAATTGCCAAGAAACTGAAGATTTCCTACAACGGTGTGTACTACTCCCTTCAGAGGAGAGCACAAACAGGCTCTAACAGAGTAGAAAGAGAAGTGGGAGGCCCCACTGCACAACTGAGCAACAAGACAAGTACACATTAGAGTCTGTAGTTTGAGAAATCGACACCTCACAGGTCCTCTGATGGCAGCTTCATTAAATAGTACGCAAAAAGCCAGTGTCAACATCTACAGTGAAGTGGCGACTCCGAGACGCTGGCCTTCAGGGCAGAGTGGCAAAGAAAAAGCCATATCTGAGACTGGCTAATAAAAGGAAAAGATTAATATGGGCAAAAGAACACAGACATTGGACAGGGGAAGATTGAAAAAAGTGTTATGGACAGACAAATCCAAGTTTGAGGTGTTTTCATCACACAGAAGAACCTTTGTGAGACGTTGAACAACTGAAAAGATGCTGGAAGAATGTCTGACGCCATCTGTCAAGCATGGTGGAGGTAATGTGATGGTCTAGGGTTGCTTTGGTGCTGGTAAAGTGGGAGATTTGTATAAGGTAAAAGGGATTTTGATTAAGGAAGGCTATCACTCCATTTTGCAACGCCATGCCATACCCTGTGGACAGCGCTTGATTGGAGCCAATTTCATCCTACAACAGGACAGTGACCCAAAGCACACCTCCAAATTATGCAAGACTAATTAGTGAAAAAGCAGGCAGCTCGTATTCTATCTGTAATGGAGTGGCCAGCACAGTCACCAGATCTCAACCCCATTGAGCTGTTGTGGGAGCAGCTTGACTGTATGGTATGCAAAAAGTGCCCATCAAGCCAAACCAACTTGTGAGAGGGGCTTCTGGAAGCATGGGGTGAAATTTCTCCAGATTACCTCAGCAAATCAACTGCTAGAATGCCAAAGGTCTGCAATGCTGTTATTGCTGCAAAGGTAGCATTCTTTGACAAAAGCAAAGTTTGAAGGAGAAAATTATTAGGCAAAATTGAACACATCATTAAAATATACAAACAGAATAACACTGCCAAAGCAGGAAATAATTAGGGATCCATATTAAAATTGTACAATCAACAATATGTATATGAATATCAGGAGGAGATTATAAGCTCCATAAGTGTATGCACCCAGAAAAAGAAAAAAGAAAAAATATATATAATTTTTTATATATATATTTAGCCACCCAGGAGATGCTATTTAGAGCTATAACTTAATATGTACGGCAATACCCTCATGTGAGGGAGTAAGTGACAGCACATAGCTGTATACATGTGGCTGTGTGAAGTAAAGTGCATCAAGTTCAGAACATTGGGTGTAACAAAGTGCATATACCAGTTAAGAACTTACTGAATTTCAACTAGTAATAGGATCCCAGCCTGCCGCCCTACGCGCGTTTCGCCGTGTCTTTGTAAGGAGGTGGTGGGGAACCTCAGTTGCCTCTTCTCTCCTACACACTGAACCCATGCGGCACCCTAATGGTTCCCTCAAGTTTTATGTGTAATGTTTTATGTGCAATGTTTTATGTGTAATGTGCTGTACATAATTAGCTCAGGGATAGAAGGAGTTAACAAAAGGGGGCCAGTCCAACAGGCTGAAAGGGAAGGAATTTCCTGTTTCTGCAGCAGAGCCCGGGCAGGCTTGCTCAGGGCAGGACGCTCTACCCAGCCAGGAGCAGAGGGTGCCCTGATCTGGGGGGACACCGGCTGCCACAGACTGTCGGGCAGTGTGCACGGGCCCTGTTGTTGTGGGACCGATCCCAGAAGGACTGTTGTGGTTCCCAGCCTGGATGGGAGCTTTTGAGACTGTGCTGTCGTACAGTCTATTGAAACCACAGGGAAAGAGCAGGAGGCATTGTATCGTTATAGTTTTCCCGTTGGAATAGAACTGTGGCCTGTGGTGTCTTCCTGAGTGCTCATCCCCAGCAGCTAGATAAAGGTATGTGCACACATTGAGGATTCCATTGCGGATTTTTCCACGTGGATTCTGCAGAATCCGCAGGTAAAACGCCCTGTGTTTTACCTATGGATTCACTGCAGATTTTATACAGATTTTGAGCGGATTTCACCTGCATTTTAACACCTGCGGATTCCTATTATGGAATAGGTGTAAAACGCTGCGGAATCCGCACAAAGAATTGACATGCTGCGGAAAATAAACCACAGTGTTTCTGCACGGAATTTTCCACAGCATGTGCACTGTGGATTTTGGTTTTCCATAGGTTTACATGGTACTGTACACTGCATGGAAAACTGCTGCGGATCCGCAGCCAAATCCACAACGTGTGCACATACCCTAAGCATGTGATGGAGGTAAATGACTGTACCGCAGGACTGGGACATCACTTGTCTGTTTGTGTGCAAGGGGCCGGGGTGCTCACTGACTGTTGTTTAGTGAACTCGCCCACGACTACCACCCCGTGCCACTTTGTTACATCTTCATCAGGATATGTAGGTAGTTGCTCATCATAATGCTCACAGCATCACAGAGCATTGTAGTGTTAGTTGATAATTTATCTGTATACAGCTAAGTGAGGACAGGTCTGAATGAGGTCATGGAAACATTGGCAAGTAATTATAGGAGAAGCGGCAGGGTCTCTGGTTGGCACAAGTCTCACCCCGCAGGGCATTTTTACTGAAGTCTGATGGACCAGTGCACCAAGCGGAAGTTGTTGAATGAAGGACACACATTCAACACTCTTTGATCCTGACATCCCTATTCTTTGATCTGATAAGGAAATGTCGGCAACAAGTGAACATTTCATTTTTCCAGACGTGTATTATAAACTGTACAGGTCTAATGGGCAGATCCAAAATCCAGCATTATAGAATGGTGGTCAATGTCACAAATACACAGATAACAGGGTGTCCTCCTGCTGTAACCCCCAACAATCAGATATAACCTGCAGGGAGATGGCAAAATCTAAATGGTAAACCCTACAATCAGCCACAACTGGCAAATCACAGAGAACAGAAAACTGTACTCTGCTACAAAGGAAACATGGATAGTATTTTAAGTTTGGTCAATATTTTTTCTAGAACCTTTAACACTTTTCCCATTTACCTGACTATCTATCTCTCTATCTATCTATCTATCTATCTATCTATCTATCTATCTATCTATCTATCATATATCTATGTATCTATCTATTGATATATCTATCCTCATATCTATCTATCTATAGAGAAAAATCCAGACAAGCACCTGCTAATTGTGAACAGGTGGAAGCTGTGATAGCTGCATTATATAGAAAGAAAATACAGCAGCACTGCATAGGAGCCAAGATATTTGCAAACACTGAAGACATTGAATCTAAACTGTGTTATTACTCAGTAAGATGTACTTACAAAAATTAAGGTTCTTAGCACATAAATTGGCCAATTTATGTGTGCCCATCAACCATGGCAAGGGGTCAGATGGTGCTGATTGATTTACCCATTGAGCTTGCATTTTACACAATTTGGGGTTGACTTTCCTGAAAGCGAAGAACCCTTTAACATGAAACGCACGTTGGGGTTCTTGGCCACAGTCCAGGAAGAATCATTCACCTAATGTGTAATTAACCTTTTATTCACTACTATTGTATCACATGTTTGGCGTGCACCAAATATATACCAAGGATTTCACAATAGACCTTGCGTGATAGCGTCCTTGCTAGATTGCTCTTCTGCCATATTTTGATATAGAGTAACAAACAAAACAATTTGACATAAGAACGCTAAATGATGCTGATGTCTTTTGTGTGGGTTGTTAAAATTTAGGGGTAGCTCGCATACTTCTTCTTATTATATAATCCTGACCTGGCCTTCAGCCACTGTTCTTTCATCTCATCTATGGATCAAAACCTTTGTACCCATAGTAATTTTTATTATGTAATAGTTGATCATTGGCATTTTTGATGTAATGATAAAATCTTTATAATTTCTATATAGTCATGACTCAGGTTCTCTTTCTTAAAACTTTAAAATGCTAACTGAGGCCTCTAGAGTCTGAGTGGCAGCTCTTGGGTGTTTTCTGCAATTTTTCTGAGGATTGATCGGTCTGACTTTGGGGTGAATTTGCTAGAATGTCCATTCCTGAAAAGTTTGTGAGCTTTCTTAAATGTTTTCCACTTGAGAGTAATCTTCACTTTAAAATGATGGACTCAAAATTGTTTGAAAATGGACTTATAGCTCTACCCAGATTGATCGGCAGCAACAGTTGCTATTCTAGCATCATTCCTGATGTCTTTAATTAAGATCAACAAAGTGGTTACATTTCTAGCTTTTATAGAGGTGATCAGACTTTCTGATGAACAATTAATCAATGACATTTGATTAGCTGTTCCTGGCTGCTACGTAGCTGTAGGGGGTCACAGAGACTGCCCTGTACCCTAAACACGTCCCGGTTAAGTAATTACTTTATTGATCTGTAAATATTGTCATGTATACCTTATTTGTCTGGATATGTTCATGTGGCCCTGTATGCTGCTATATTTATATAGAATGTTAGGGAAAGTGTAGTACCTAAGTTGGTCCACTAGAGGTGGCACATTAGGATCAACTAGTTTAACCCTGTAAATAGTTAACATAGGAGGAGCTAACTGCGGGTAAGATGGTGAGTATCCCTCATTTTAGCAGTAGGGCCTTGGAGTCCGGACAGGGCGGTCAGCACTGTAATGTTAAAGCTAGAAGCCCAGCCGTCCAAGGCCAGTAGGCCAGAAATTGCAGCAGCACAGGAACGCAGATGGCTCTATCATGTGGCAGCTTACTACATGGGCAGATACCCTTATGTCCGGTGTGAAACGGACAGGGGAACACCTAAAAGTAGTGAAGCTGTACAGGGAGGATGCTGCGGTACCGGACAAGATGGCATGACCTGGGAACGTGCTGAAGGACATGACGGAAAGTGAAGGATATAAACTGTGTGGAACCCTATGTCAATGCTATAATTGATTTGGACGGGCTGAGGAAGGAAACCAGTAAAGTTACTCACTTAAAGTTGGAACTGGACTCTGTCTCTATTTGTGTGCAATCGTCGGGAGTGAGCCTGCAACAATCCAAAGGTGACTCTGATGGCTCAGGGAATGGAGAGACAGGTACGCTTGGAGCGCCCCCAGATGCAGGGCCATGGGGTACTCAGTACCGGTCCTCTCTGTCTCGGTCCTGGGGTTGTCACGGTGGCTAGACCCGGTCCATGACCCTGCTAAGGGGCGTCCAATGAAAGGTGATGAAAGTCTGTCAAGGGTTCGTGACGCCACCTGTGGTATTCGGTGAGGGTGACCGATGCTGCTTTGGGGTCCACTGGGGTGATGTTATGGCAGCTAGATGGTATACCTTCCCACAGGTGAAGTGCTTCCCCAGGGCTTCCCAGTAGTGTAGGTGGTGATGATGAGAGACGCAGATAATAACGAGGACACAGGGTTGCAGTCTCTTTACCTTTTTACTGAAGACTTCGGGATCCACAATCCAGAACACTGTTAACAGGGCTGGCTGAGACCGGCCGGTCCGAAGGCACATCCAGAGTTCCCTTTCCAGGTGGAAATCAGTGCCTACCAACTAGCGCCTGTGTGTTGTAGTCCTTCCCTGCTGAGCTCCACGGGATAGTCCTCACAACTCTCGTATAAGTTCTTTCTCTTCTCCGTCCCCCAGTTTATCTGGCTAGGATGCACCCGTATGACGGGTAGGCTTGGAGCTATTCTGGGACCCTAGAGATGCCCCTCTCCACGTTTGCCCCCAATGTCTGCTTAGGTGATTTAAGTTAGACAGCCAACCTATAATCAACTGTCCTGCCACTGTTTGAAGTAATGCGTGAAGTCTGTTACTTCCTTGGCGTTCCGGCCACCGGCTACGTGCCTCAGTAGGATGTTGCCGTTCTCGGGGCACGACTCCTACTGGCTCTCCTTTGTGCTTTGATCTCGTTTCTCACTTCTCCACAATATCCTTCTCTTCTTGTCCTTTCTTAGGATGCCGCCGCAAGGTAGTGCAGGCGCGGCTCCGTAATGTTCTGTCCTTTCTGCTAGGTACCTGCCAGGAACCCACCCCTGTCAGGTCCTCCCTGGAGCTCTCCCAGGCTGCTTTCTCCTAACTTCCTATCCAACCCCCAGTTTTACCAGAGTGTGAGGAGTGGCCTAATACATAGTGCCTTTTGCTCCCCCTGGTGGCCGGAGTGTGAAGTATAATGTGTGACTGTGATACCTGGTCAGGTGAACTCCTTTAGTGCAATCAGACATAACATCACTCCCCTTAGTGGCAGAGCGACATTACTGCAACGACCAGGACTCTGGGGCGCTGCACGCTGACAAAGGGACATTGTTTTCATGTGCTTAGCCCGGTCTGCCCATGGTGTGCGCGTTTGAGAAGAATAAGGCCTCGCCCCTTATTACAGATTACAGAGAAATGGGTGAAGCGGCCAGAAGTGACCCCACCTTGGAACGGGTTAGGTCCAGAAGAAGCAGCGTGGTGCCATTGCGAGGCACGGCATCTGCAGCGATGGACCACTCATGCACACAGTGCTGCTGCATAGGCCGCATTAAATGGAGATGGCGTCAGACGGAGGAGAAGATCCAACCAAGAAGACTGGGTGGAATGGTGGTGGATAAGTAGTGGCCCACAGGGTTCCCTTGTACCTGTAAAGGAGCCAGAGCCGGAACCTCTTTCTCGGGACTAGGAACAACATCATCAAGAGTTGGAGGCCGGCGAGCAGGAAACAGCAACTGCCCCAAAGGAGCCTGCGCCGGAAATGCAGGCTGTGCCGTGAGCTGGAGTGCTCAGCTGTATTGTCGGAGGAATCCAACGGTGACGGGACAGGCGCGGCCAGGATGCTGGAGCAGGACGTGGTGAGTGTACCTCGGCCCCTCTCTCAGATAGCCTCTTAATCCCTATTGCTTCCATGTCCTTTTTATGTATTTATTAATGTCCTGATGACTACCTTTTGAACTCACAATTCCATATCTACAGATGAAGAGGCTAAACTATGTAGTTTAATTACCCGGAGGATATTATTTTTCTACAGAGGGATTTAGAGAAATTGGAAGGATAGTACAAGAAACTGCAAATGAAATTCAGTGTGGTTTAGTACTTAGAATGTGATAACAAATGTCCTAATTACATTTTAAGTGGGTGAAACTGATATAATAATTGACTCAAGAGATATTAGGAGAAAGTAAAGTGAATTGTAGTAACTAGTTCCAGGCAGCTGCTGTAAAAGGGACATGTATTATCTATTAATCATTACAAATGCACAAAATTGTATGTGTAGGGCCTCTAGTTTATTAAAAAAAACATAATACTTAAAAGAGGTGGTCAACAATTATAAATGGTTTGGAAAATAGCTTTTTATATAACAAAAAGTCACCATCAACAATTCTATAACAGAGCACATATTTCAGTGTCTTTATCCTGATCTAGGAGAATGAAAGTGACAACTGCTTGAAGCGCATTTCCAATCCAGAAATATGGTTGTCGCTTTACAAGCTCAATCTTTCTCTTCCCCTACCAAAAAAACTAATCATACTATATAACGCTCATTAGTATAATAGGATTGAAATTTCTAGAAGTGAAAACTATTTAGAGCACATTTTAGGCTCCAAGAAAATGAATTACCCCAGTACAAGCCAATACTGTTCTTATGTACAAAAATATAATAATTAAATGAATGCCCTCATGTAAAAGAATATAACTACTATACTACCACCTGTTATGTACAATAATATACCGTAACTATTATAATACTGTCAGTAAGTACAAGGATATAACTACCATCATACTGCCCCCTATGTGTAAGAATATAACTACTATAATACAGCCTCCTATGTACAAGAATATAACTACTGGAATACTGCCCCTTGTAAAAGAATATAACTATAATACTGCCCCTATGTTCAAGAATACTATAATACAGCCCCTATGTACAAGAAAATAACTACTATAATACTGCCCCTATGTACAAGAATAGCTACTATAATACCGCCCCCTATGTACAAGAATATAACTATTATAGTACTGCTCTCAATGTACAAGAATGTAACTACTGTAATACTGCCCCTATGTATAAGAATATAACTACTATAATACTGCCCCTATGTACAAGAATATAACTACTATAATATTGCCCCTATGTACAAGAATATAACTACTGGAATACTGCCCCTTGTAAAAGAATATAACTATAATACTGCCCCTATGTACAAGAATAACTACTATAATACAGCCCCTATGTACAAGAAAATAACTACTATAATACTGCCCCTATGTACAAGAATAGCTACTATAATACCGCCCCCTATGCACAAGAATATAACTATTATAGTACTGCTCTCAATGTACAAGAATGTAACTACTGTAATACTGCCCCTATGTATAAGAATATAACTACTATAATACTGCCCCTATGTACAAGAATATAACTACTATAATATTGCCCCTATGTACAAGAATATAATTACTATAATACTGCCCCCTATGTTCAAGAATATAACTACTATAATACTGCCCCTATGTGCAAGAATATAACTACTATAATACTGCCCCTATGTGCAAGAATAAAACTACTATAATACTGGAAAGAAAAAGCAACGAAGATCAGCTCACCTCCTCTCAGGCCCAGCGCACCGATCATGCAGTGCTGCAAGTGGTTTAAAGGAAAAAGCAGAAGTCCAGCGTGGGTGATGTCCATAAAAAATACCTTTTATTCCATATTCGTTAAAAGCACATAAATCCAAAGTCCATCTTCATATCCATAGACACAAAAACGGGTGATTTATACCAGTGACAGTCACAGGCTTAGAGTGCATTAAAATCATACACGTTTCAACGGTCGTGCCGCTTTACTCATTGTGACAATGAGTAAGGCGGCACGACCGTTGAAACGCGCATGATTTTAATGCACTTTAAGAGTGTGACTGTCACTGGTATGAATCACCCGTTTTTGTGTCTATGGATATGAAGATGGACTTTGGATTTATGTGCTTTTAACGAATATGGAATAAAAGTTATTTTTTATGGACATCACCCACGCTGGACTTCTGCTTTTTACTATAATACTGCCCCCTATGTACAAGAATATAATTACTATAATACTCCTCACTAAACACAAAAATATAAAACTAAAATGGTGTGAAAATGCTGCTGTCACTATAATACTGCTCCTATGTAGAAGAATATAACTACTATAATACTGCTCCTACATACAAGAATATAACTACTATAATACTGTCCCTATGTGCAAGAATATAACTACTATAATACTGCCCCCTATGTTCAAGAATATAACTACTATAATACTGCCCCTATGTGCAAGAATATAACTACTATAATACTGCCCCCTATGTACAAGAATATAACTACTATAATACTCCTCACTAAACACAAAAATATAAAACTAAAATGGTGTGAAAATGCTGCTGTCACTATAAAAGTGACTTTTTATTGCCTTTAAGCTCTCATGCAGCATTTGCTTCAACATAATGATAATAATATCTGGTATAGTTTGTCCTTTTTACTGATACCTATTTCTATAGATATGAATATTAGCTGTACTATTTGTGTAAATCTCAAGATACCTCTCATGCAAGCGTACAAGTACATATGGAACAAGTTTCTTGTCTACATGAATATACAGTAATATTATGCAGGCTACAGTAGTTTTATATGGTGCTACTCAATAAATATCTCAAACCACTTAACACGTATGACGAGAAACAAATAATTAGCCAGATAAAAGGTTTTACAAAATTACAGTGAGTGCAGTAGTAAAATGCCATTGCAAATGCACAAATAATTGCTAGAGGGAGCACGCATACGTGTTCTTTATATAATAAACATGCTTCAGCGCTTACAAAGAGTAAATAATGAGAGAAGGCTGGAAAAGGATAAAAGTACATAAAAAAAGAAAAACATAAACGCAATTGCCCTCCATGTCTTTTACATGCATCTCGAGATGGGCACCAACCTTGAGCGCTTCCATGCCAATTACAAAGAGGAAAGTAGGATACCCATGTGTTTTGCACAATAACCCTTCATTGTACAGCACTGGGCCCGCCATACATGTAGCTGCATTGGGGCCTTTTGTTCTCTAATTCAAATTCTGGGTAGCTGCCCCACTGGCAGTGTCACCTGCTGAAGAGGAAGGGGCTAACATCATGATTGCACGGGGGCTTTCTAATGCAGCAGAATAGTGAGTGCAGCTCTGGAGTATAACATGATGTAACTCAGGAACAGTACAGGATAAGTAATGTAATGTATGTGTAAGGAGGAAGACCGGGCGGCGGGCACCAGTACTGCGCCGGGTCCGGAACTATCGAGGCTGTGTGTCAGGTTGTCCGGGGTAAAGAATAGGGAACTGGACAGACCTTTTCACCCAGAAGCGTGGCGAACAAAAAAGCTCGTAGCAACGGTCAGTTTCCCGACGACGGGGGCAAAGCAGGTGTGTGCGCAGTGTGCTCCACTCAGCGTGTGGCAGCACCGCAACGTACCACGGGCGGCTACACACAACTACGTCACTGGGACCGATAGAAGAGGAAGAGCCGTGGGCTCCATTAAGCTGACTGCTGCGAGCGGCATAGGAAAGAGGGCTGTGTTCAGGACTGTTCGTTGTAGCCCTCTTTGCAGGACAGCACACCACAGTTCTCTCTTGACAATAGACTGTACGTAACTCTTTTGACTTTGGCTGCACAAGTTTATGGACTATTGGCTCAACAGGTAAAACCGGAGACCGCCTGTTGCCGCCAGAAGATATACTGTGAGCTGTGGAATTTCCCCTGAGGACATTGTGCAGCGCCCCAGAGATCTGGTCGTTGCAGTATGACACTCTGCCGCTAAGGGGAGTGATGGTACGTCTGATGGCACTGAAGGAATTCTACTGACCAGGTATCAACAGCACACATTACACTTCATACTCCGGCCACTAAGGGGAGAAAAAGGCTTTATTTATTGGGCCACTCCTCACACTGGTAAATCTAGGGGTTGGATAGGAAGTTAGTGAGAAGCTGACTGGGTTGGATTCAGGCAACATCTCGTGGCAGGGGGTGTTGCAGGGAGAAGATTCAGGGGGGTGCCTGTCAGGCGTGGGAACCTGGCAGGTACCTAGCGAACAGAACAGAACGTTACGGAACCGCGCCTGCACTACCTTGCGGCAGTATCCTAAGAAAGAGACACGAAGCAAAGGATATTGTGGAACAGTGAGAAACGAGATCAAGCACAAAGGAGAACCAGTAGGAGTCGTGCCCCGAGAACGGCAACATCCTACTGAGGCGCGTAGCCGGTGGCTGGAACACCGAGGAAGTAACTGACTCTATGCCTTACTTCAAACTCCGCAGGACAGTTAATTATAGGTTGGCTGTCTACGTCTACCTTAAATTTCCTACGAAGACATAGGGGGCAATGCGTGGAGAGGGGCGTCTCTAGGGTCCCGGAAGAGCTCCGAGCCTTCCCGTCATACAGGTGCGTCCTAGCCATAACATACCTGGGGGACGAGAAACTAGTAACATCTGGAACGAAATAGAAAGAAAGAGAAAGAACTAGAAAGAACGAACGAACGAACTAGAACAGAAGTTGTGAGGACTATACCGAATGCTCAGCAGGGTAGCACTACAACACACAGGTGCTATTGGTAGGCAATGATTTCCACCTGCAAAGGGAACTCTGGATGTGCCTTCGGACCGACCGGTCTCAGACAGCCCTGTTAACTGTGCTCTGGATTGAGGATCCTGAAGTCTTCAGTAAAGAGGTAAAGAGACTGCAACCTTGTGTCCTCGTTATTGTCTGCACCTCACGCCATCGCCATCTATATCACTGGGAAGCCCTGGGGACATACTTCACCTGTGGGAAGGTATACCATCTAGCTGCCATTCCATCACCCCAGCGGACCCCAAGCAGTGTCGGTCATCCTGACCGAACACCACAGGTGGCGTCACAAAACCTTGACAGACTCCTATCACCTTTTATTGGACGCCCCTTAGCAGGGTCACGGACCGGGTCCAGCCACCGTGACAACCCCAGAACTGAGACAGAAAGGACCGGTACCGAGTAACCTGTGGTCCTGTGTCTGGGGGAGATCCAATTGCATTCGTTGCTGGAACTACAACCCTCATCGGATCATCCGTGGCCAAAGAAGCCACGATCACAATAAGTTTATTGGGTGGACTGTTATCACGTTGTTGTCACTGTTTACAGGGAGCAACTCACTGTTGTGCAACTGGACCAAACGGGTCAAGGGAATGTTGAGGATGCACCTTTTGACACCCGCTATGCAGGCAGAGATTGCTGTGATGGCCCTGGACGGAGAAGTCAGATGTTCTGTCATGTTTCGACCCCGCATGAGTGGAACACTTTTACTAAGGTGTTACAAATTTTGGAGGAACTGCATGGGGACCCCACGGATGTTGGAGAATTGTGCATGCGCTTGTTTAGCCGCATTCAGAGTGAGGGAGTTTGTGATCCAATGTATGAACACCTTGCAGAGGATTCCCGCGGCCATCACCAATCTGGATGATGTGGTTGTGGGGCCCCCTGATGTGATTCTGAGAGAACAGCTTGTAGCCAGTATCAGAAGTATGCTGCTTAATTAAGCCCTGCGAGGGCGCTTGCGAGCTAACCCGCGCATGTCTTTCTTAGAGATTGGGGCAGAAGCGTGTGTGTGGGAGCAGGAGCAAGGGATGGCAGCCTCGGCGGGGAAGGTCCAGAGAGGAGAGGAGCCCGCTTTGCCCATAGATGAACCAGGATGGGTCAGAGAGATCCGGAAGAAGATAAAAGAAATGCAAGAAGAGTGTTCTGATCTCAGGAAAGCCCCTCCTGTGACTCCGAAACCACCCAGAGAAAGCATTAGCCCTGACTTCCGCTTGCCTCCTGTACCTCGCCAGGAAATTGGACAATCTCAAGCAGATAGACAGCCGATCTGTTTCAGATGTGGAGACGTTAGACACTATGCCCGAGGGTGCGCCCAGCGGGGGAGGCCTCTCACCCGGCAGCCGTTAAACTAGTGGGCTCCACAATCGGGAGACGATGCCCAGAGTCTGAGCAGCCAAGGAGGAGGAAGGTAGTCCCGCAAGTTTGATTTCCTTGAGCCCCCTTGTATGGGCCAAAATTGATGGTCGAGCCATCCACTGTCTAGTTGATACCAGTTCCCAGGTGACCACCATGCCAGAAACCTATTTACGACGTAATTTTTCTGAAGCGACGCGGCCCGAATGGAGCCCGGTGATTAAGTTAACTGGCCAATCAATAGCCCATCCCGGTCGCAGGGGTGGTCTGAATGCAGATTACCATGTGCGGAAAAGATGTGGGTCGGAATGGAGTTGTGTTGACCGCTGGAGACTCCAGTAATGGCCCCGCTGTGACGTTGGGGATGAATGTCCTAAAATAACTTGGGACTCTTCTGATCAGCAAGTCACAGTTGCTTTTCTAGACCAAGAGACGTCAAGTGAAGGAAAAGTTTTGGGATGAGTGGTGATCCCAGACGGTGCTAAACTAGTTCTGCCTCCTGGACAGATGGTGCTTATGCTGCCCATATGAGCTTGTACACCCCTCGAGGGAGTGGAAGTCCAGATAGAACCAACAGTACTGAAACAAATACCCCTGGGGACTCCTCATTGCTCAAACATTGGCCATTGTTCATGATGGCAGCGTAGTTGTGTGGTGTGTCAACCTGGGGGAGGATCATCTTACGCTCTCACCCAAAGAGTGAAGTGGCGCTGTTCAGCTAGCAGTGAAAGCAGGAGACCCTTGGACCATAGCCATTACTGTTCCCCCAGAATAAGTTGTCAGGAAGCGTAAAGGAAGGGCGTCAAATCCTGGAGCAGATGCGGGCTAAACTAACGGGCTCTCACCACAGCAGTTGCATCAGGTGGAAGCTGTGCTGGAGCGTTACTAAAACGTATTCGCCGATCATGACGATGACTTCGGGTGTACCACAACCATAACCCATGAGATACCTAAAAGAGGTGCTGCACCAATCCGTGAGAGATACCGGCAGATCCCACCTCAGATGAACCAATAAGTAAAGGAGATGTTGGCCCACATGCTCTGCAGTGAAGTTATCTGGGACAGACAAAGCCTTTGGGCAGCCCCCATCGTCCTACTTCGAACGAAAGATGTAACCTTGCGCTTTTGTGGCGATTATAGGCGACTGAATGCATCTACCGTGCAAGATTCATACCCCGTACCATAATTGAGGAGTCATTGTCCATCCTGGGAAAAGCAAAGTACTTCTCGTCCCTAGATCTGGCCAGTGGATATTGACAGATGCCCATGGCTGACCATGACCGGCCGAAGATGGAATTCATACTACCCATGGGGATGTTTGAGTTCAACCGGATGCCTTTCGGCCTTACTAATGCCCTTGGAACCTTCCAGCGGCTGACAGAGAGGTGTTTAGGAGACCTGAACTTTGAAGCTACCCTCATTTATCTGGATGACATCATCATCTATGCCGCCACTTTTGAAGAGCATCTCCAACAGCTGGAGCAAATGTTGAGTCGGCTGCAGAAACATGGTCTGAAAGTGAAGCCTTAAAAATGTCACCTATTCCGCAAGCAAATTGAATACCTGGAACATGTTGCATCTGCTGAGGGAGTGAGACCTGCGCGTGTGAAGATCGCGGCAGTACAGGACTGGCCCACCTAGAAGACATTCGGGCTTTTCTGGGGCTTATGGGGTACTGTTATGCAGTAAGAGCATAGGGAAACTACAAAAAGGTGAACCCACTGTACCGCAACAGTGAACCTCCCAAGGGTGAGGGGACCAGGTGGACCACCCCCTATACAGGGAGCGTTATGAGCAGGCCCAGGGGAGACTACTGCAACGGCAGCTGGTACTGAAGGAAAGAGAACAGGAATAACAGCGGGAGACAGGAGAGACAATGTGGGAAGAACAGCAAGGCTGAGACGCAGGAAAACATGTATGGAATTTGAGACGCAGGCTGTTATAGTAAAGAGACGGAAGTCCAAGGGAAGGTGGGAAAACAAACTGGCAGACAAGGCGAAAACACAGGAAAACAAACAAGGTGAAGACACCAGCAGGGAGGCAACGCAGATACACAGGTACACTGATGAGACGGAGACATAGGCAGACCGGAGCTGGAAGGAAACAAAGAGGACAATGGTCAGTCAGGAGCAGACTAGCTAAGGAAAACAGGTGTGAAGGACTAGCTGCAGACAGAACGCAGAGGAACACGGGGGCCAGAGTCACTTGCAAGAAACAAATGATAATCAGGCACCGTCAGAAGGAAGAGGCGGCCTGATATGCAGAGCGGCAGCGTACCTTCCGGGTCAGGGTCCTCCAGAGACATAGAGAGGAGCGGAAGGAGTGGCTGAATCAGTAAGCGCTGTGAGCGTGTGCGCAGTGGGACCTAGTGCGCACGCGCACCCGAGGGAGAACAGAAGACGGACGAACGAGCAGAGGAGCGGAAGCAGGAGAAAGAACAGAAGCGTGCCGGGATGCCGTAGGATGGTAAGTATGAGGAGGCACCCGGGACAGCGGCAGAAACGGCGAGACAAGCGGCGGTGGCAGCGGCGGCATAACAGTACCCCCCTCCTTACATCCTCCCCTCCTAAGACTGGAAAGATATCTAGCCAGGATTCGGGGAGCCTGAATATTCTCCCGAGGTTCCCAAGATCTCTCCTCAGGACCAAAACACTTCCAATCCACCAGAAAAAAAGGTCCTCCCTCTAAATTTCTTCATAGCAAGGATGTCCTTAACTTCAAAAACATCATTAGCAGAGACAGGCCGAGGTGAATGAGCAGTAGAGGCATAGAACTGGTTAAGGACAACTGGCTTCAGGAGGGAAACGTGGAAAGAATTGGGAATATGGAGCGAGGAGGGTAACCTCAACTTGTAAGAAACATCATTAATGCAGCCCAAAACCTCAAAGGGGCCAATATAGCGGGGACCCAACTTACGTGAGGGAATCTTTAAATGAACAATCTTGGATGATAACCACACCTTATCACCAGGATGATACAGTGGAGGATCTAAGCGCCTCTTATCCGCATGTCTTTTCATATTGTCACGTGCTAATTTGAGAGTGGTCTTCGTCTCCTGCCAAATCCTGGAGAACTCCCCGGACAGAAGATCAGCCACCGGCACACCCGAGACAGGAGGAACTGGCAGAGGAACACCAGGATGTTGCCCGTAGACAATAAAGAAGGGAGATTTGGAAGAGGATTCACTGGTATGATTGTTGTACGCGAACATCTAGTCTGACAAGAATGACCCCAGCGAAGGACATCTCCAGATCCCCAATCCAAGACAGGCTCATGAATTCTTAACCACGGAAGGCCTAGAAGGAACGTATAAGACAAAGATGGCAGCATGTAGAAGGCTATCTTCTCCCGATGCAAGGCTCCGATCTGTAGCTCCACCTCTTTGGTGACCAAAGAAACGGTCTCCCGCAGGGGCCTGCCGTCGACCGAAGCTATCTGCCAAGGAAACTCCAGGGATCTGACAGGAATCCGAAACCTTCTGACCGCCTCAAGTTGAATAAAATTCCCTGCTGCTCCAGAATCAACATAAGCCACCTCAGAAGAGCGAGAAGAACCAAAATTCAGTAAGAAGGAGAGAGTGAAGGGCAGAGAGGTATCACTATCACCTAGGGAGGCCTCTCTTACCTGACCTAGGTGGAGGCATTTTCCGGCCTCACCAGACAAGAACGTAGAAGATGGGAGGTGCTGCCACAATAAAAGCAAAGACCCTGTGCGAGTCTTTCTTTGCGGCGTTGTTCCGCTGTCTTGATACGGTCTATTTGCATGGGTTCCGGTGCTGTGATTGCAGAAGGAGGAGCATGTAGAGAGCGAGGAGGACTGCGAGCAGTTGAAGCTTGACGAAGTAGCTTCCTCTCCCTGGCAGATTCACGGAGGCGTTCCAGAAAGCGTAAGTCAATGCGGGTTGCCAGGGAAATGAGATCGTCCAAGGAAGTTGGACTATCCCTACCCACCAGCTCATCCTTTATTTGACCAGACAATCCACGCCAAAAAGCTCCCACCAGTGCCTCATTGTTCCACCCCAGCTCAGAGGACAAAGTAAGGAAACGAATGGCGTACTGGTCGACAGAAAGAGTACCCTGGTGGAGATTAAAAAGAGACTCAGTGGTAGAGGCTAACTACCCAGGCTCATCAAAAACCTTACGAAAAGTCTCCAAAAAGTGGGAAGTTGAGAGACAAGGGGATCGACACGTTCCCAGAGGGGGTTAACCCAGGCCAAGGCCTCACCCTCTAAGTGAGACACTACAAAAGCCACCTTAGCTCGATCAGTGGGGTATTGTTGTGGCAGTAATTCAAAGTGTAATTGACACTGATTAAAGAAACACCGACACAATTTGGGATCTCCGCCATACCGCGGGGGTTTAGCCAGACGAGGTGTTGGATGCGAGGCAGAAACTTGGGCAGGAGCTGAGGCGGCAGTTGTAGGGAGAGCAGACGGTTATCTACAGAAGCCATATAGTTAAGAATATGACCCGGAGTATCGCGTTGCTGGGCAAGTTCCTGCTGGAGACTGGCTAGTTGGGAAGCGTTCGCAGGGTCAGAAGGCTGAAGTGTAGACAACCGGGATTCCATTGATTTTAAAAAGGCCATGGTCCTAGTTTGGTTCTCTCGTGGGAATGCTAGTTCCTTTTGGGTGGAGGCAGAGGTACCAGTGGGGTCCATGGCCTGATTGTTCTGTTATGCAGTAAGAGCTTGGGGAAACTACAAACGTAAACCCACTGGACCACAACAGCGAACCTCCCCAGGGTGAGGGGACCAGGTGGACCACCCCCTATACAGGGAGCGTTAGGAGCAGGCCCAGGGGAGATTACTGCAGCGGCAGCTGGTACTCAAGGAAACAGAAGAGGAATAACAGCGGGAAACAGGAGAGACAAGGTGGGAAGAACGGCAAGGCTGAGACGCTGGAAAACATGTATGGAGTTTGAGACGCAGGCTGTTATAGTAAAGAGACGGAAGTCCAAGGGAAGGTGGGAAAACAAACCGGCAGACAAGGCGGAGACACAGGAAAACAGACGAGGTGAAGACACCAGCAGGAAGGCAACGCAGATACATGGGTACACTGACAAGACGGAGACGCAGGCAGACCGGAGCTGGAAGGAAACAAAGAGAAGGACAATTGTCAGTCAGGAGCAGACTAGCTAAGGAGAACGGGTACGGAGGGCTAGCTGCAGACAGAATGCAGAGGAACACGGGGGCCAGAGTCACTTGCAAGAAACAAATGATAATCAGGCACCGCCAGAAGGAAGAGGCGGTCTGATATGCAGAGCGGCAGCGTACCTTCCGGGTCAGGGTCCTCCAGAGACATAGAGAGGAGCTGAAAGAGCGGCTGAATCAGAGAGCGCTGTGTGCGCGTGCGCAGTGGGACCTAGTGCACGTGCGCACCCGAGGGAGAACAGAAGACGGACGAACGAGCAGAGGAGCGGAAGCAGGAGAAAGAACAGAAGCATGTCGGGATGCCGTAGGATGGTAAGTATGAGGAGGCAACCGGGACAGCGGTGGAGACGGCGAGACAAGCGGCTGTGGCAGCGGCGGCATAACAGGTACTATTGAAGGTTCATGAAGGTTCACTTGCATCACTAACCTACTGCTGGAGTTATTGAAAGGAGTGCCGTCCAGTGTGAAGAATCGGCTCATTCAGTGGAGAGAGAGCCAGGAAGAAGCCTTTCGAGCCCCGAAGATGGCCCTGACTGAGGCGCCCATATTGGCCTATGCCGACTTCTCTCAACCTTTCATCCTCCGTGGGCTCTATTAAGCTGAGTGTTCCACGCAGGCATAGGAACGAAGAGCGTGTTCAGTACTGTTCATTGTGGCCCCCATTGCCATACAGCACACCACAGTTCTCCCTTGACAATAGTCCCTACGCAACTCCTTTGACTCAACAAGTAAAACCGGAGACCGCCCTTTGCGACCAGAAGATATACCATGAGCTGTGAAATTTTCCCTGAGAATATTGCATTGGCCGCTACTGGAACTACAACCCTCATCGGATCATCCGTGGCCAAGGAAGCCACGAACAGGAAAAGGTTATTGGGTGGACTGTTATCACGTTGTCATTTATTTGCCCTATCATTTGCCATTTAACTGTTCATCTTCCTGCGAGGAGTATTCTCACTGTTAAATTAAATTGTTAACCCTTTGTCTGCCTTGCTTGCGTCGCAACCTGCTTACATATGTACACAGTGACTGCACCAGCAGATTAGTGAGTGCAGCTCTGGGGTATAATACAGGGTGTAACTCAGGATGATCAGTACAGGATAAGTAATGTAATGTATGTACACAGTGACTGCACCAGCAGAATTGTGAGTGCAGCTCAGTTCAGCTAAGAGAGAAGAGTGGTCCTTTCAAGAAAAAACTAATGAATGAGGACAGATTTAGAGAAATGGCTGATAACAGAGCAAAGCAAAGGCAGATGGGTCTGCAGCCTGAGAGCCAGGTGGATGATGATGATGATCCAGTTCTGTGCAGGAGACTGAGCCCCTTGTGACTGATGATGCGGAGGTCAAAACGTCATCCCATGTTGTCACTGGTCCAGCATGAGTAAATGTGGTGGGGGGTATGGATGAGGAAAATTCTTACTCTAGTGGTGTGGTTGCTGGCTTGGTGGAGGGTGAGGGGATTATGGAGGTGGGTAATAGTAATACTGTTGGTGTTGATGTGGTCACTGATAAGGTTGCCCCCCCTGGTGGTGGCAGCACCCATCAGTAGTTATGCCGCTGTCACCTCCAGGGGAAATAGAGCATCCTCCTTGTCTCTGGGGACGTCATGTTGCAGCGGTGTGTCCTGGAGGTTCTAAAGAAGGTGGAGAGATCACTAATGGTAGAGGGTTGACAGGTTGATCTATCCTTCTGGATAGAGAGGCATGGCCTCGGGGCCTTCCAAGAGCAAAATGGGGGGATACATTGTGGTCCCTCCTAACAGCCGGGCCGCGTAGTGTGCGTAGGAATGTGGTCCGTCTTCGGTGAAGGGGCAGTGATGTGTGTCCTCCAAGGTCTAAGGTTGTGGAGCTCCTGCTGAAGATGGGCTTCAAGGCGATTGACATCTATGCCTTGATACATCCCTACTCCATGCCTGAGTTTGATGTCAGCTTTGTTCAGCCAGAGGAGCTTGAGCTCTTCTGGTCAAATTGTGAGTTGGCAAAAAATAAGCCTGGCTGGCAAGACTTTCATTCAGGCGGTGTCTCACCAAAACCAATTCAAGAAAGTGACTTGTAACAAGTCGCTTTCTTGCTATGACATCATGATGTGGCTTGTTCGATATGGAGAGGTGGTGGAGATGCCAAAGAAAAACCGTGACGAGTTTGGTATCTGGTCAGGGGCCTTGATGTTTATAGTAAAACTTAAGCGTTCAGGTGGTACGGTTGCCCACATTCCATCATCTGCCTTCCTCGGTAGGGATCGTATACTGGTCTTCTACCAGCGGCAACTGTCACAGGTGCAGTGACCCCACACACTTCAGTGCTAACTGCACTGTGCAGAAATGTGCATTGTGTGGGGATATTGTCCATCTTGCCACATTTTGTGTGGAGATTAGGTACCACCTGTGTGGTGAGTTAGGTCACCCATTCAGCCATTCTCTTCGCTTCTTAGCTAATGCTGTCGTGACCCCGTTGGGAGAAAGCCGCATGGAAGATTCTGTTGCAAAAGGGACTAGCTGGGGTGAGGGAGCTGAGAGGCCAAGGAGGAAAAGCAATAAAAAGACACCTGCCCAGCTGAGGCGTCTAGACAGGTGCAGTCAGGATAGGGAGCTGGGCAAACCCTGCGCTACTGGGGCGGCCCCTGTCCTGGATGCCAGTCCTGCTGAGGCTGCGAGGGATGATGAGTTGGATGAGGATCAGGGGGATCGACAGGGAGGAAAGCGCCACTGCCTCCGAGTCCTCCCATTATGAAAGTATGGATGAGGATAATAGGCTAGAGGATAAGCATGAGCTCGGCACCATAAAGAAGAGAAAGAAGGGAGATAAAACATCTTCTCCCGCTCTGACCAAGGTACCTAAGGAAGGAAAAACTGACTCCCCCTCTGGTTGGTCTTTCTAACCGGTTTCAAGCCCTTGAGAACATCTCTTCCTCTGAGAAGGAAGCTGAGGGTGAGGTTCTGGCTTTGGCAGAGCTTACAGGGGGTGCCGAGTCTCCTTCTCCTGGGAATGTAAGTATAGCTAGTGAGGCTCACCTGGTGGATATCCACATTCAGCACACATCAGGACACAAGGGGTTCACCTATCATAGAGGTAACTGTAGGTCCAGGATAGATAGGTTTTATTTAAAGGAGGAAGCTGTCTCTTCAGCAGTGTCTGTTGTTGAGGTGGAGTTCTCCGACCACTGTTTAATTTTGTTTTCTCTGAATGTTTCAGAGACCCTCCAGATGGGAAGAGGCTTTTGGAGGCTCAATTTGTCTCTCTTGGAAGAAACGGAGATAAGACAGTCTTTTGAGGATTTTCTTCAGAGCCAGGTACCCTTAGGGTACCGTCACACTATACCATTTCGATCGCTACGACGGTACGATTCGTGACGTTCCAGCGATATCGTTACGATATCGCTGTGTCTGACACGCAGCAGCGATCAGGGATCCTGCTGAGAATCGTACGTCGTAGCAGATCGTATGGAACTTTCTTTCATCGCTGGATCTCCCGCTGTCATCACTAGATCGGTGTGTGTGACACCGATCTAGCGATCTAGCGATGCGATCCAGCGATGCGTTCGCTTGTAACCAGGGTAAACATCGGGTAACTAAGCGCAGGGCCGCGCTTAGTAACCCGATGTTTACCCTGGTTATAAGCGTAAAACTAAAAAAAAAAAAACAGCACATACTTACATTCTGGTGTCCGTCAGGTCCCTTGCCGTCTGCTTCCCGCACTGTGACTGCCGGCCGTAAAGTGAAAGCAGAGCACAGCAGTGACGTGTGCTTTCACTTTCACTTTACGGCCGGCAGTCACTGAGTGCGGGAAGCAGAGACGGCAAGGGACCTGACGGACACCAGAATGTAAGTATGTAGTGTTTTTTTTTTTTTTACGCTGGTAACCAGGGTAAACATCGGGTTACTAAGCGCGGTCCTGCGCTTAGTTACCCGATGTTTACCCTGGTTACCCAGGGACCTCGGCATCGTTGGTCGCTGGAGAGCTGTCTGTGTGACAGCTCTCCAGCGACCACACTACGATTTACCTACGATCACGGCCAGGTCATATCGCTGGTCGTGATCGTAGGTAAATCGTATAGTGTGACGGTACCCTTACTGGATCTTTGTAGTAGTAAGTCAGAGTGGTGGGAGATGTTTAAGGAAAGGGTGGCAAGATTCTTCCGCCAGCTCTCGAGCCTCAGCAGTCATAACAGATACCGCCTGTATCAAGGTCTGAGGAGGAAACTCAAGCATCTTATCTCAACTGAAGGTAGACGTGAGGAGATCTCCTGAGTGAAATCTTTGCTTATGAGGTGTCAGTACGATAGACACGCATCTTTGGTTTTTGAGAGGGATTACAGGACGTACCGATCGTCCAACCCTTACAGGACTGGTCAACACTATGGGGTCCCTGAGGTGATCCACATCAGGGATCCTGGAGGTTGTCAGATCTTTCTACTCGCACCTCTTGGGGAAGAGGGATCTTGATTGGGATGATATGTCGGCTTTCCTGGCTGAAGCCATCCCTGAACCAGGGGTAGACCTCTTTCTTGACGTTTTGACACAAATGATCAGGGAGGAGGTATTTAAGTTGGCGATTGAAGGTTTTGCCCCCCAAAAATTGCCTGGTCCGGATGGCGTAACATCTGAATTCTATAAGACCTTTAAGGACGCTTTGGTTCCCCTCTTGACTGAAGTATTTAATGAGTGTCTTTCCTCGGGCACTCTGCCAAAGTCAATGAGGAAGTCTGCCTTGATCATCTTGTCAAAGGGTAAGGACCCATCTTGCATTGGGAATTGGTGTTCCATAGTGCTTCTCAATGAAGACAGGAAGGTTCTCTGTTCCAGGCCGCAACACATTTAGTGCTGTACTCTGTGTCCGAGAGGCAGTTGAGCAGGGTAGGGCTGGTCACTGGAAGAGGTACATGCTGTCACTGGACCAGGCAAAAGTGTTTGATCGGGTTAATTTTGGAAGTGCATTTGGATAGCAAGGTGGATTGCTGTTAAGGGAACTAGAGAAAAAAAAATCTATAAATCTTCAGCAGAGCGAGAGTGAGCGAGCTGAGTGTGATCTGAGCGTAAGTGTGAACGGCGGTAAGTGTGACTTGTGATTCAGTGAAGAGGTATTTGGAAAGCCTTTAACAAATACCTGTGTGAATTGGTGTGAGTTGCTGAATTGGGGGTAGCTATATTCATAAGGGGTTACCTTAGGGTGGGGGCTCATAATTAAGGGTTTATAAGGGGCAGCTGTTTGGGGCTCCAGTCCTTTTTGGAAGTGCATTTGGACAGCAAGGTGGATTGCTGTTAAGGGAACTAGAGAAAAAAAAAATCTATAAATCTTCAGCAGAGCGAGAGTGAGCAAGCTGAGTGTGATCTGAGCGTAAGTGTGAATGGCGGTAAGTGTGACTTGTGATTCAGTGACTTTGGAGTCAGGGAGTTTCCAAGGGAGGAAGTACTGAATTGCTGTCTGTTTTTTTTTATTTTTTTTTTATTAATACTTTGTATTTATTTTTTATTTATTTATTTTTTATTTAACTTTTCTGTCTGGTGCAATCCCCATTAGGAAATGTGCTCCACTCTTGTTAATGCCATCCAGTGCACATCTTGCCACATGTATGCAGTCCTTGAGCAGCCGATCGAGGGTGCATACTGCTGTGCGAGATGTGAGCACGTGCATTTGGAAAACCAGATTCTGAATCTAAATGTGCAGCTGGCAACACTGAGATCCATAGACAATATGGAGAGGAGTCTTCTGCTCACGGAGCAGACGCTCAATGGGACAGATGAGGGGGGGGATGGTGGCATGGAGCTGCAGGACGATGAAGTAGCAAGCTGGGTGACAGTTAGGAAGCGGGGTAGAGGGGAGAGTGCCAGGGAGGCTAGTCCTGATCTGGAACACCCCAATAAGTTTGCTAAGTTGGCAGATGAGGGGGGTGCCAGTACAGGGGTAGCACTGCTGCAGCCAGGCATGTCCTCTGAAAGCCGGGGGAGTGACTGCTCCAGTAAGGAGGGAAATAGGAGAGCAGGGCAGGCCAGACAGGTGCTGTTAGTGGGCGACTCAATTATTAGGGGAACAGATAGGGCAATCTGTCACAAAGACAGGGATCGTTGAACGGTGTGCTGCCTACCTGGCGCTCGAGTCCGACACATCGCTGATCGGGTGGACAGATTACTGGGAGGGGCTGGTGAGGACCCAGCGGTCATGGTGCACTTTGGCACAAATGACCAAGTTAGAGGTAGGTGGAAGGTCCTTAAAGATGATTTCAGGGAATTAGGCTACAAGCTGAAAGCAAGGACCTCCAACGTGGTATTTTCCAAAATACTGCCTGTACCACGTGCCACGCCAGAGAGGCAACGGGAGATTAGGGAGGTTAATAAGTGGCTCAAGAATTGGTGTAGGAAGGAGGAGTTTGGGTTCCTGCAGAACTGGGCCGACTTCTCAGTTGGCAACAGGCTCTACGCTAGGGACGGGCTGCACCTCAATGGGGAGGGTGCAGCTGTGTTGGGGGAGAAAATGGCTAGAAGGTTGGAGGAGTGTTTAAACTAGGAATTGGGGGAGAGGGTATTCATTTTATAGGAGGGGAAGATAGTGCAGATAGAGACCTGGGCACAAATAAGGAAGTTGGGTGTGGCGGTGGCATGGGGGGTGGGGTTAGAACAGTTAATAATTTAAGAAAGAATAGAGGTGCAGAGAGATACATAAAATGTATGTATACTAATGCCAGAAGCCTCGCCAACAAAATGGACGAATTAGAACTAATGTTGTTGGAGCATAATTATGACATGGTGGGGATATCTGAGACATGGCTGGATGAGACCCATGACTGGGCTGCTAACTTGCAGGGCTATAGCCTGTTCAGAAATGACCGTACAGATAAGCGAGGGGGTAGGGTGTGTCTATATGTAAAATCGTCCTTAAAACCCATCCTGCGTGATAATATAGGTGAATCTAATGAAAATGTAGAATCCCTGTGGGTGGAGATAAGAGGAGGGGGAAAAAATAATAAATTACTGATAGGGGTTTGTTTTAAATCTCCAAAAATAATGGAAGCAATGGAGAATATCCTCGTAAAGCAAGTAGATGAAGCTGCGACTTAAGGAGAATTCATTATTATGGGGGACTTCAACTACCCTGAAATAGGTTGGGGAACAGAAACTTGCAGTTCCAGCAAAGGTAATCAGTTTTTGACAACTGTGAGAGACAAATACCTTTCACAGCTGGTTCAGGACCCAACAAGAAGGGGGCACTGCTAGACCTAATATTAACCAACAGGCCAGACCGCATATCAAATATAAGGGTTGGGGGTCACTTGGGTAACAGCGATCACAAAATAATAAGTTTTCATGTATCCTTTAATAAGATGTGTAGTAGAGGGGTTACACAGACACTAAACTTCAGGAGGGCAAATTTCCAACGGATGAGAGAGGATCTTGGTGCAATTAACTGGGACGATATCCTGAGACACAAAAATACACAAAGAAAATGGGAGACATTTATTAGCATCCTGGATAGGACCTGTGCACAGTATATACCGTATGGGAATAAACATACTAAAAATAGGAGGAAACCAATATGGCTAAATAGAGCTGTAAGGGGCGCAATAAGTGACAAAAAGAAAGCATTTAGAGAATTAAAGGAAGTAGGTAGTGATGAGGCATTAAATAAATACAGAAAATTAAATAAATTCAGTAAAAAGCAAATCAAGGCAGCAAAGATTGAGACAGAGAGACTCATTGCCAGAGAGAGTAAAAATAATCCTAAAATATTCTTTAACTACATAAATAGTAAGAAACTAAAAAATGATAGTGTTGGCCCCCTTAAAAATAGTCTGGGTGAAATGGTGGATGAGGATGAGGAAAAAGCCAATATGCTAAATGACTTTTTTTCATCGGTATTTACACAAGAAAATCCCATGGCAGACAAAATGACTAGTGATAAAAATTCCCCATTAAATGTCACCTGCTTAACCCAGCAGGAAGTGCGGCGGCGCCTAAAAATCACTAAAATTGACAAATCTCCGGGCCCGGATAGGATACACCCTCGAATACTGCAGGAATTAAGTACAGTCATTGATAGACCATTATTTTTAATCTTTAAAGACTTCATAATAACAGGGTCTGTACCACAGGACTGGCGTATAGCAAATGTGGTGCCAATATTCAAAAGGGGGACAAAAACTGAACTCGGAAATTATAGGCCAGTAAGCTTAACCTCTACTATGGGTAAAATCCTGGAGGGCATTCTAAGGGATGCTATACTGGAGTATGTGAAGAGGAATAACCTCATGACCCAGTATCAGCACAGGTTTACTAGGGACCGTTCATGTCAGACTAATTTGATCAGTTTCTATGAGGAGGTAAGTTCCGGATTGGACCAAGGGAACCCAGTGGATGTAGTGTATATGGACTTTTCAAAAGCTTTTGATATGGTGCCACACAAAAGGTTGATACATAAAATGAGAATAATGGGGATAGGGGAAAATATGTGCAAGTGGGTTGAGAGCTGGCTCAGGGATAGGAAACAAAGGGTGGTTATTAATGGAGCACACTCGGACTGGGTAGCAGTTAGCAGTGGGGTACCACAGGGGTCAGTATTGGGCCCTCTTCTTTTTAACATATTTATTAATGACCTTGTAGGGGGCATTCAGAGTAGAATTTCAATATTTGCAGATGACACTAAACTCTGCAGGGTAATCAATACAGAGGAGGACAATTTTATATTACAGGATGATTTATGTAAACTAGAAGCTTGGGCTGATAAATGGCAAATGAGCTTTAATGGGGATAAATGTAAGGTCATGCACTTGGGTAGAAGTAATAAGATGTATAATTATGTGCTTAATTCTAAAACTCTGGGCAAAACCGTCAATGAAAAATACCTGGGTGTATGGGTGGATGACAAACTCATATTCAGTGGCCAGTGTCAGGCAGCTGCTACAAAGGCAAATAAAATAATGGGATGCATTAAAAGAGGCATAGATGCTCATGAGGAGAACATAATTTTACCTCTATACAAGTCACTAGTTCGACCACACTTAGAATACTGTGCACAGTTCTGGTCTCCGGTGTATAAGAAAGACATAGCTGAACTAGAGCGGGTGCAGAGAAGAGCGACCAAGGTTATTAGAGGACTGGGGGTCTGCAATACCAAGATAGGTTATTACACTTGGGTCTATTTAGTTTGGAAAAACGAAGATTAAGGGGTGATCTTATGTTAATGTATAAATATATGAGGGGACAGTACAAAGACCTTTCTGATGATCTTTTTAATCATAGACCTGAAACCGGGACAAAGGGGCATCCTCTGCGTTTGGAGGAAAAAAGTTTTAAGCATAATAACAGACGCGGATTCTTTACTGTAAGAGCAGTGAGACTATGGAACTCTCTGCCGTATGATGTTGTAATGAGTGATTCATTACTTAAATTTAAGAGGGGACTGGATACCTTTCTGGAAAAGTATAATGTTACAGGGTATATACACTAGATTCCTTGATAGGGCGTTGATCCAGGGAACTAGTCTGATTGCCGTATGTGGAGTCGGGAAGGAAATTTTTTCCCCAATGTGGAGCTTACTCTTGCCACATGGGTTTTTTTTGCCTTCCTCTGGATCAACATGTTAGGGCATGTTAGGTTAGGCTATGGGTTGAACTAGATGGACTTATAGTCTTCCTTCATCCTTAATAACTATGTAACTATGTAATCACGAGTATCTCTGGCCTGTCCTTCTGAAATATGGCCTGCTGGGGGGTTGTTGACTGGCTTAAACCCTTGCACAGTGGGGCAGAGTTTCCTGCTTGTGAACTGTTTGATTGTCAGCTCTTTTGAGGTTGGGTCTGGTGTTCGCCAGGGTTGTCCCTTGAGCCTGCTCCTGTACGTGTTTGAGATTGACCCACTTCTTAGGAGGCTGGAGCGTGTAGCGTTGGCCGGGATGGACCGGGTAGCACTGGAAGCCACTCTGAGGGTGGCGGCGTATGCCGATGATGTCAATGTTTTTGTTTCCTCTCACGAGACGGTAGGGTGGCTGATGTCAGAGGTAGATTGCTACTCAGAGGCATCTGGGTCCAAGATCAACTGGGATAAGTGTGAAGGTCTCTGGTTGGGAGGAAGAGATCCTGATCAAAACTTTCCTGCTCCCTTTACTTATTTATCTTGGCAGTGTGTGCATCTTGCTGGAGTCTCTCTGGACTTGGGTCTACAGTTTGTTCTTCCAACTGTTATGGGGGATTAGACTGAACCTGGTTAAGAGGGAGGTTATTTACCTGTACGAAGAGACTAGGAGGGTTGGATATGGTCAACCCTGTGGTATTCCTTGTGGATACCATCATTAAGATCAATATTGCAAAATTCTGGAAAGAGAGGGCTCCTCTGTGAGTATTCTCCTGTAGGGGATGGTTTCAGCATTTCTTCTAGTTATGGGAGACAGGAGGGCAAGTGAACGATCTTCACACACCGCATGGACATCCTCCGCTACCTTGGTTCTAAAGGTGGGATCTGGGAATGTGGGAGATCAGGATTCTGCCAAGGAAACTCCTTGACAATAGGGTTCTGTTGACCCATTTCCAGAGGTCTCTGGCGCTCAGGGATTGCCCAAGTCAGGATCTTGAGGTGGGTTTGCATCTTTTAAATTCTATCAGGATCCCCTCCAAGTTTTCGGACTTGGCTTGGTGCTGCTTCCATGGGAAACTGTGTGTGAGGGACAATCTGAAGTGTCGGAGCTCTGAGGACAGGAACTGTCCTCGGGAGCATTTCAGTACCCTGCTGGAAAGCATAGACAACTTCCTGCTTCGTTGTCCCTTCAACACAGAGATGTACAACAGGGTAGGTGCCTCCATTGGCTGGTCTCGGCTGGCCCGTCTCTCCTATGCGGAATAGGTCTACGGAGCATTTAGGGACCTTGGTGGTCGGGACCGCTGCTCCTTATTTCTAGTTAGCGCAGTGGTTAGGCCGGGTTCACATTGCATTAACAGCAGCCCGTTCAACACATACGTTAACGGGCTGCTGTTAACGCAAGTGCTGTCATTCCATCGCGCTAGCGCAGATAGAGCAATCTGCTAGCTCTATCTGCACTAGCAGTGACGGACCCGGAAACGCTGCAGCCCGCGTCTCAGGGTCCGTCACTCAATGACGGCACATCACTAGCGCACACCCAGAATAGGCGTGCGTTAGCGATGCGTCCGATATAGGAATTTGTGGCGCGTTAACGGACTGCGTTACACCGCGTTATGCCAGCAGTGTAACGTAGTCCATCTAACGGACGCCAGCAACGCAATGTGAACCCGGCCTTAGGTATCACACGTGGAATGCACGGTGCTTAGTATCGACACTACGGAAAATCCTCCCAGTGGACGATGTGCTTAGGACCATACTCGGTGACCTGGTGAAGGTGCGCTCTCTGAAGTACGAGAGACTGGACACACGTAGGGCCCTTCTTTTCTGGTGGGGCTTTTCTTTCAGTGTGCCCTAGTCTGGTCATCTCGTTTCCTGGTGGTGGGCTGCTGCTGACACTGTAGATTTTTGTTTTGTTTATCATTATACAGTGATGTAGGGCTGCAGGTGCTGAACTTGGGCTTTGTGATTTGTGGTTATTGTAGTGTGTGCTGCTGTATATCTTTTATATAGGGATGTAGATTTGAGTGTAGGTGTTAGTTGGGTGGTGGGAAAAGGTGGGAGGTGGGTTTATCCTGTGGGACTATTGGACACTGAGGTGTTTGGGGGTAAAACAGGCACGTTGGACATGGACTGAGGCATGAGATGTAGGACCAGCTCTCAGGTCAGTGCGGGGGTTGGGAATGGTGGGCTTGAGTGTGGGGTAGTGGTTACCCTAATATTGTATATATGTGTATAGTTTGTGGTTATTTTATTGAAAATTAAAAAAAAAATAATAAGAAAATAAAAAAATAAAATGTTTATGTATATAGTTTTTGCTTGCTATTGTTTTTGTTTGTTATTGTTTATTTGTTATTATTTAGTTTGGTGACCAGACCAGACTTAATGTTAGTTATTGTTCTGTATATATAATATGTGTGAGCGGCTGGACCAGTGTTCATAAGGCTGCCGTCACACTAGCAGTGTTTGGTCAGTATTTTACATCAGTATTTGTAAGCCAAAACCAGGAGTGGGTGATAAATACAGAAGTGGTGCATATGTTCCTATTATACTTTTCCTCTATTTATTCCACTCATGGTTTTGGCTTACACATACTGATGTAAAATACTGACCAAATACTGCTACTGTGACGGCAGCCTAATACTGATTATTTTCTGGCTGATATTTCTGTTTTGTTTCTGTTATTATTATTGTTATATTTTTCATTTTTAGAATAAAAGATCTACAGGATGTAACTCAGGATCAGTACAGGATAGGTAATGTATGTATACAGTTACTCCACCAGCAAAATAGTTAGTGCAGCTGTGGAGTATAATACAGGATGTAACTCAGGTGTCAGGAATCAAACCCAGCAGCTCTTGTGCACCAGCTGGCAGCTCTTCCCTCTGAGCTTTTCACCTCGCTGGACAGTTCCTTGCTAAATCAGATACTAGTACCCTTGTTGTTCCTGATGTCTCCAACCTGAGTTCCTGATGTCTCCACCTCAAGTTTCTGATTGGCTCACCTTGTGATCTCCTGATTGAACACCCTAATTAAACCTGGCACTGTACTTCCTTCATTGCAAGATTATTGAGCTCCCAGCCTTCAGTCTAGCTTCTTCCCACCTGCTGCTTATCCTCAAGACCCTTGCTCCATGTTCCAATCTCTGGCTATGTCCTGACAACGTTTCCTGCTTTTCCTTTCCACTATACTGCTTCTCCGTGTACCGACCTCTGGCTATATCCTGATGACGCTACCTGCCGGTAGTGCCCCTAGTGGTCGCAATATCACTTCTCCAACTCAGGTCAGTCCTTAACAGAATAATCTCGCACACAAAATGGAGTCTGTTGCAGCGCAACTGATGCAACAAGTTGCTGAACTTCAGAATTTTGGTGCCACAAACCAAGAAAAAATTTCTAAGTTGAAAACACAGGTGTTGGGTCAGCAAAAGGAAATGATTGAAATACAGAGGAAACTTCTGGATTTGTGCAATTCAGGCTCAGAATCAAACACACACTTGCCGCTGCCAGCAAAATTCAGTGGAGATTGTTATCATTATCGTGGATTCCTTAATGAATGTCGTATTTATTTTCAAATGCAACCATCTCCATTTACCAATGATACTAAAAAGGTTCTTTCCATCATTAATTTCCTGACTGATGAGGCTCTTGCATGGGCCTCACCTTATGTGGAAAAGAATTTAGACCTCTTTAACGATATAGATTCCTTCATCACAGCTATGGATCAAGTGTTTCATGACCCGAATGGTTGAAACCAAGTTGCATAACCTACGGACGGCGAGCTGTAGCTGAATATACCTCCAAATTCCACCGCTGGGTGGCAGATACCAAATGGAATTTAGCTGCCCAGAGAAGTCAATTTCGACGAGGATTATAAAAGCTTATTAAGGATAAACTTGCAAGGGTTGAGGCCCCTGATAATTTAGAGGACGTTATTGAACTGTGCATGTGAATTGATCAGAGACTCACTGAACGAAGAAAGAAAAGGCTGCGAGTATTTGGAAACACCCCTAACTACTCATTTACTCAATCAGCCTTAAAATACCAACAGGACATGGAAAGTGTTCCTGAATCTATGCAAATTGATGTAATCTGTAAACCTCACTCTGCAGTAGAGAAGAAGAGGCGATGTACAGAAAATGTATGCCTCTATTGTGGGTGCAATGGACATTTTGCCATCAACTGTCCTAATAAAATTACCTTAGCTTTCACAAATGCCAAGACTGAAAGCGATTTAGACCTTTTTGAATAGCCAGATCCGGTTCTGCTGACCAACTCATCTGTAATGCAGGATAAAGGCAAAGAGCAATCACCATCGTCTCATTTTATCGTTCCTATACAGGTCATAATTGGGAGCCAAAAAATTCAATGCTCTGCCATGTTAGATTCTGGAGCAGAAGGAAATTTTATGGACTTAAAATTTACGCTTGATAATAACATTGCAAGTAGGACTAAATCCATTCAAATCAAGATAGAAATCGTGGATGGATCACCTTTATCTTCTGGACCTGTTAGGCTTCTTTCACATTTCCATCGGTACGCGGCCATCGCTAAGTGTCGGCGCGACGTACCGACGGACGTTGTGAAAATTCAGCACAACGTGGGCAGAGGATGCAGTTTTTCAATGCATCCGCTGCCCATTCTAAAGTCCCCGGGGTGGAGGGGGCGGAGTTCCGGTCGCGCATGCACGGTAGGAATTGCAGGACCCGACGTACGAAAAAACGTTCCCTTGATCGTTTTTTCGCTACGACGGACTGCCAAATACGGAAGCATCCAGTGCCCGACATATGGAACGTGTGTCCATACGTCGGGATGCGTTTGTAATACAAGTCTATGTGCAAAAAATGCATCCTGTGGGCAACTTTGCAAGATGCGTTTTTTGCACAGAACTACGCATTGCGACGGAGGCCAAACGACGGTAATGTGAAAGTAGCCTTACTCACGAGACAATTGAAATCTGTATTAAACCGAATCATCATGAAGCAGTTTCCATCTTATATCCGCTCCCAAATTTTCAGTTATTCTAGGAATTCCCTGGTTTTCAATAATCCATTCAACTGGGCATCAAGGACCATTTACCTTTCCCTCTGAGTACTGTACGAACAATTGCCATGCTAATTTATCTATTTACAAAGAAATTCAGGTATCCGAGATTTCTTATCAGAATTATGATAAACTACCACCTCAGTACCAGCAGTTCAGTGAGGTCTGCAGTGAGAAGAAAGCCAATCAACTGCCTCGTCATCGTTCTTATGACTGTCCCATTGAATTGCTTCCTGGAGCCTCCATTCCGTTTGGGTGAATTTATCATCTTTCTGAACTGGAATTGAAAGTGCTAAAGGAATACCTAGATGAAAATTTAGAGAAAGGCTTCATTCAACCTTCTTCTTCGCCAGCTGGAGCACCCTTGTTTTGTGTAGTAAAGAAGAACTCAACACTGCGGCCATGTATTGATTACAGGGAAATAAATAATATTACCATTAAAAATCGCTACCCACTCCCCTTAATTCCTGAGTTAATTCTATATAATGTATGAAACTCATATATAATACAGTCATTACGAACAGAGTGACCCATTTCTAGTGTTTCTTGTGGAGTATGTGAATTACTGCCTTCTGGATATCTGTAAAGTCAACAGTCTTCCCCATGACTGTGGAGCCTACTGTAACAGACTAATGAACCTTTTTAAACACTTAGGAAGCCTTTGCAGATGTTTCTGTTAATTATTCCAATTTACTGATATTTAGGCTGCATGGAAGTCCTGACAATGTAATTTCTGATAGAGGTGCTCAGTTTACGTGAAAATTCTGGAAAAGCTTCCCTTACAGCTTTAGGAGTTAGTGTCAATTTTTCTACTGCCTTCCACCAACAATCCAATGGCCAGACTGAACGAAGTAACCAATCTCTTGAAAAATACCTACACTGTTTTTATTTCTTACCTACAGGATGAATGAGTGGACTGTTTGCCAGCAGTAGAATTTTCTTATAAATAACTCCGCGCACAGTTCTACATCCCAAAGCCCATTTTTTGCTAACTATGGCTTCCATCCGGTATTTATTCCTAATCTTCCATTGAATACTTTGGTTCTTGCTGTTACTGAGAGACTTAGAAAGTTGCAGAAAGCTCAGGAAGAACTGATTGAGATGTAACAAAAGGCCCAAGATGATTACATAGAAACAGCGGATAAACATCACAAAACCCTTCCTACCCTTCGGGTTGGTGACAAGGTTTGGCTTTCTACAAAAAAAATCTGAAAAGGAACATACCGTCTTCTAAATTGGGTTAAAAATTCATAGGACCTTTTAAAATTTCTGCACAAATTAACCCAGTTGCTTTCTGTTTAAAACTTCCTAGCAGCCTGAAAATACATCCTGCATTTCATGTATCCTTGCTCAAACCATTCAGTGAAAACCCATTTCCAGGAAGAACTCAGCCACCTCCTCTGCCAGAAAAAGTCCATGGTGAAGAAGAGTACATTCTGGATCCTAGACGATTTAGAGGCAATATTTTTTTGCAATGGAGTGGTTATGAACCAGAAGATAGTTTTTGGAAGCCAGAGGGCAACATCCATGCACCCAAGATTACAAAAGCCTTTCACCAGAGACAACAGCTCCCGAGATGTCCAGAGGTTATCCTGTGCAAGATCTCACATGGTATCATGAAATTTTACGTTTTGAACTAACTTAGAGCTGCTGTATCCCTAAAGGGGTTGTCCAGTCCAAATCAATAAGTCAGCAGTCATTATGTGTGACTGCAGACTTATGAATCCCCACAGTGCACGTGCAGCGCCCTAGAGTCCTGGTCGTTGCAGTAATGTCGCTCTGCCACTAAGGGGAGTGATGTTATGTCTGATTGCAATAAAGGAGTTCACCTGACCAGGTATCACAGTCACACATTACACTTCACACTCTGGCCACCAGGGGGAGCAAAAGGCACTATTTATTAGGCCACTCCTCACACTCTGGTAAAACTGGGGGTTGGACTGGAAGTTAGACAGAAAGCAGCCTGGGAGAGCTCCAGGGAGGACCTGTCAGGGGTTGGTTCCTGGCAGGTACCTAGCAGAAAGGACAGATCGTTACGGAGCCGCGCCTGCACTACCTTGTGGCGGCATCCTAAGGAAGGACACGAAGCGAAGTATTTTGTGGAGAAGTGAGAAACGAGATCACAGCACAAAGGAGATAGAACCAGTAGGAGTCGTCCCCCGAGAACGGCAACATCCTACTGAGGCGCGTAGCCGGTGGCCAGAACGCCGAGGAAGTAACAGACTTCAAGCATTACTTCAAACAGCGGCAGGACAGTTGATTATAGGTTGGCTGTCTACCTTAAATCACCTAAGCAAACATAGGGGGCAATTGTGGGAGAGGGGCGTCTCTAGGGTCCCAGAATAACTCCAGGCCTTCCCGTCATACTGGTGCGTCCTAGCCAGATAAACTGGGGGACGGAGAGAGAGAGAACGAACGAATATGAAAGTTGTGAGGACTATCCCATGGTGCTCAGCAGGGAAGGACTACAACTCACTGGCGCTAGTTGGTAGGCACTGATTTCCACCTGCAAAGGGAACTCTGGATGTGCCTTCAGACCGGCCGGTCTCAGCCAGCCCTGTTAGCAGTGCTCTGGATTGCGGATCCCGAAGTCTTCAGTAAAAAGGTAAAGAGACTGCACCCCTGCATCCTAGTTATTAACCGCGCCTTACATCATCACCACCTACACTACTGGGAAGCCCTGGGGAAGCACTTCACCTGTGGGAAGGTATACCATCTAGCTGCCATAACACCACCCCAGTGGACTCCAAGCAGCGTCGGTCACCCTGACCGAACACCACAGGTGGCATCACGAACCCTTGACAGACTTTCATCACCTTTTATTGGACGCCCCTTAGCAGGGTCACGGACCGGGTCCAGCCACCGTGACAACCCCAGAACTGAGACAGAAAGGACCGGTACCGAGTAACCTGTGGCCCTGTGTCTGGGGGAGATCCAATTGCATTTGCTGCTGCTGGAACTACAACCCTCATGGGATCATCCGTGGCCAAGGAAGCCATGATCACAATAAGTTTATTGGGTGGACTGTTATCACATTGTTGTCACTGTTTACAGGGAGCAACTCACTGCTGTGGAACTGGACCAAACGGGTCAAGGGAATGTTGAGGATGCACCTTTTGACACCCGCTATGCAGGCAGAGATTGCTGTGATGGCCCTGGACGGAGAAGTCAGATGTTCTGTCATGTTTCGGCCCCACATGAGCGGAACACTTTTACTAAGGTGTTACAAATTTTGGAGGAACTGCATGGGGACCCCACAGATATTGGAGAATTGTGCATGCGCTTGTTTAGCCGCATTCAGAGTGAGGGAGTCTGTGATCCAATGTATGAACACCTTGTAGAGGATTCCCGCGGCCATCGCCAATCTGGATGATGTGGTTGTGGGGCCCCCTGATGTGATTCTGAGAGAACAGCTTGTAGCCAGTATCAGAAGTACGTTGCTTAATTAAGCCCTAAGAGGGCGCTTGCGAGCTAACCCTTGACAGACTCCTATCACCTTTCATTGGACGACCCTTAGCAGGGTCATGGACCGGGTCCAGCCACCGTGACAACCCCAGGACCTAGACAGAGAGGACCGGTACCGAGTACCCCGTGGCCCTGCGTCTTGGGGCGTTCCACACGCGTTGTAACAGATACACACCCTCAGGTCCCGGGTCAGAAACCAGTGAATCCCTGCAGAGCACTGCGCGTGCGCTGGGGGGGATTCATAAGTCTGCAGTCACACAGAGTAACTGCAGACTTATCGTTTAAGGGAAGTAATGGAATAAATTTACAAAGTAACACATTTTTATATTAATTTTATCTATAGTGTAGAGGTTTGTACTCACTCAGATGCTGGTGAGATAGGCACAGGAAGCGATATTGCTGAAATGTCCAGGCAAGTTTATTTAAACTTCATAAACCACTCAGGATAGCAAAACAAAAACACAGCCTTTTCCAGCACAAAGTGAAAACATAAAGTAGAAAGTCCATACAACATATAGCGGGTCCACCTGCTCAGGATAGTGTCCGCTTCTTTAGGTCTTAGCACAGACCAACACACACAGGAGATCCAGACATCTCCATCTTCAGACACTGAATCAGACACTCGGTCTCCATTTTATCTGACAAACCAAGCCCCTGGGGTTGGGATATGTGAGCAGTCATTCCCACCCATCTCTTATGACTGCTCATAAAACTCGAGCCTGGAATGGCCTGATAACTCTCTCAGGACTATATGTGCTGCAGCATACATCCGAGCTCATGTAAGGGGTTGCAAAGACTGTAATAATCCCCCACCCTTCTCTAGGTCCAATGTTGATAATTGCGTATGTTTGAATGTCTAGTGCTGCTATGTACATAATGTTATTTACCTAATGCTGCTATGTATATATGTTGTGAAGATAGGGAGAGTGCAGTACTCAAGTTATCCCACTAGAGGGGGGCATTATAGGAACATAAAGACAGGAGCTTAGTATAATAAATAGTTAACATAGGAGGGGCCAGCTGTGGCTAAGCCAGGAAGATTTCCTGTTAGGAAGCCAGTCGATCCAGGGAGCCCTGGCAAGGCAGTTGTGCCAGGGAGACCAGGCAGGTCAGCTGGGCCTGGAAGCCCCTAGCTATGCAGTGGGCCACGTAATGTTCAAGTGCTAGCCCAGTCGTCCAGGAGCAGAAGTCATAGCAGAAGTGGGAGCAGAAGTGAAAGCAGAAGGGACAGCAGAAGTCACTGCAGAACAGAAACGCAGGTCGCTCCAAGAATTGATGACTTACTACGTAAGCAGATGCCCTTATGTCTGGTGCAAAATGGACTAGGGAACTCCTGAAAGTAGTTCAGCCAGACAGGGAGGACGCTGCAGTACCATACAAGATGGTACGACCCGGGAGCATAGCGGGAGACGGAGAAGCACAGGGAAAGTCAAGGATGCATACTGTGTGAATTCCCATGTCAATGCTGTGACTTATCTGGACGTGCTGAGGATGGATTCAAGTAAAGTTATTTGTTTAAAGTTAGAACTGGACTCTGTCTCTATTTGTGTTCAATCGTCGGGAGTGAGCATGCAACAGACAAGAGTTGACCCTGAGGATGCAAAAAGCAGAGAGACAGGTATGCTGACTAAGGGACATTGTACTCTTGTGGCGGGAGACCAGCGCGCATGGAAACAGTTATCCTCAGCCACAACTATGGCCCTGGTGCTCCCTCACACTTGTCGTAGTCAGCAGGATCCAGCAGCCTTGCATCGTGGGGATGCAGTAAAAGATGAAGAAATTATTCTAAATGTGACCAAGGAAAAGGAAGAAACTGTTGATATTCTAGATGTGACTGATACCCTGGATGTGACTAATGTACTGGATGCGACTGACACTGTGATGACAAAGATGGCGACTCTAAAGATGGCAAAAAATGGCGCCAAAATGAAGAACAATAACTTTGATCCCACCCCTCATGTGCGTTCTGACTCAGAGTTGGCGCAAAATCCGGCTGGTGGCAACCCTTGATCCGTCCATCGTGGGTGCATCTGAAAAGGAGAAGACCTGGCCCCTTACCACAGATTGCAACGAAATGGGTGGAGTGGCCGGAGGCAACCCCACCTTGGAATGGGTAGGGCCCAAAGTAAAATTCCATGTGCAGCTGAGTGGCCCTATTACAAGCTACGGCAACGATGGACCACTTGTGTACGTGGTGCTGCAGCAGCATAGGCCGCATTGAGTGACAGTGGAGAGAAAGAAGAGGAGAAGACCCGACCTGGACGACAGAGGGGAGTCAACGATGAATTTTGGACTCACCGTTTTCCTGGACATGCCGAGGAGCAGTGCCAGTGGCTGCCAGAGCCGGAACATCAGCGTTGGGAGTTGGAGGCCGGGGAACCGGAACCTGTGACTGCCTCAGAGGAACTCGCGCTGGAAGTGAAGGAATAGGATCGCGCAGCTACAGCAGTGGAGAGAACCGACAGCCACGGGACGGAGGCGGTCAGGATACGGGAGGCAGTGGAGAGTGATCCTCGGCCCCTGACCCCGGAAGGCTGGACTGTGCCTCGGCCCCAGACCACAGAAGCAGGTCTGCGTTTGGCAACATCATGACCCTTGGCTTGTCTTGTTCCTATCCACAGTGGGAGGGCCCTTTCCCATCCCCCAGTCAGGCCTCCTGGATTGAAGAGGTCTGCATAAGAAACAGTAGGAGAAGGAGGTGTGGGTGGAATTGCGTCAACCGGAAGGGGGCGCTATGGCCGGACAGCGCACTAGTGGGCAACTGGTGTATGCCGATGTGGAACACGGCTACAGGTTCATCCGGGAAGAAAGCACCAACGCCAAAGTTTATGTTAATGTGAAATTCAGCAGGCCCATGAGGGAAGGAAACTTGGTCAATTTCTACTGGGAGGATGGCCCTCGGGAGTACTATGCCGTAGCCGTTACCCTGCAGGAAGATGGGGAAATGGGGCTTTATGAGGACTTGGAACTGGCCCAGGCAGATCCCAGTTCCCAGGCAATTGCACAGCCAACTAATGCCCCTGCCATGTCTTGGCAGCCTATAACGTCTGTGGCTGCAGAGTCATTGTCGGCCCGAACACGGTCACAGAGTTCAAGAGGAGACAAGGCGGCACGGGATAGATGTTGCTGAGTGGACTCTTTCTGTATGTGCAGTGCTTGTTGCACTAAATTAAGCGGGACTGCTCCATGTCCCAGTGGGCACAGGAACCCTGAAGCATCCCCAGAGTCAGAGGTAATGAGGCTGGTACGGGCCATAAGTAAACTTTTTTGTTTTAAGTTTTTGTTGCGTCTGTTGCCCTTAGACTCGGAACAGAATGTGTGCGGTTGTGGCAACAAACTGTACCTCAGTTACAGGCAGCGCACATGTGAAGGAAGGGCAGTACTTTGCACAAAGAAAGGGGGGGAAGCCCCCTTGGACTGATGACCTGATGGACGTGTCATAAAAACCATGGACAGCATGTGTATCTGGGTCCTGCAGATGGACGGGACCAGTGCATAATGGACTGAAGGTGTTACCTGGGGGACTATGAGCCATGTACCTGTTAAATGATGTTACCTGGGGGACTATGAGCCATGTACCTGTTAAATGACCTTGTAGTGACATTGTTTTCTACCTTGCTTACCTCCCTGCATGGAGTATTTGAAATGTATATTATAAAGTTTTATGACTGACATGGTCTGGGATGACCATACTTAAAGGAAGGGGGAATGTAAGGGGTTGCAAAGACTGTAAAGATCGCCCACCCTTCTCTAGGTCCAATGTTGATAATTGCTTATGCTTGAATGTCTAGTGCTGCTATGTACATAATGTTATTTACCTAATGCTGCTATGTACATGTTGTGTAGATAGGGAGAGTGCAGTACTCAAGTTATCCCACTAGAGGGGGGCATAATAGGAACATAAAGACAGGAGCTTAGTATAGTAAATAGATAACATAGGAGGGGCCAGCTGTGGTTAAGCAAGGAAAATTTCCTGTTAGGAAGCTAGTCGAGCCAGGGAGCCCAGGCACATCAGCTGGGCCTGGAAACCCTCAGCTATGCAGTGGGCCACTCTACGTTCAAGTGCTAGCTCAGTTGTCCAGGAGCAGAAGTGACAGCAGACGTGACAGCAGAAATGACAGCAGAAGTCACAGCAGAACAGAAATGCAGGTCGCTCCAAGAATTGACGGCTTACTATGTGGGCAGATGCCCTTATGTCTGGTGCGAAACAGACTAGGTAACTCCTGAAGGTAGTTGAGCCAGACAGGGAGGAAGCTGCAGTACCATACAAGACGGTACGACCGGGAGCATACCAGGAGACGGTAGGAGAAGCACAGGGAAAGTGAAGGATGCATACTGTGTGAATTCTCATGTCAATGCTGTAACTTATCTGGACTTACTGAGGATGGATTCAAGTAAAGTTATTTGTTTAAAGTTGGAACGAGACTCTGTCTCTATTTGTGCGCAATCGTCGGGAGTGAGCCCGCAACAGACCAGGGGTGACCCTGAGGTTGCGAAAAGCAGAGAGACAGGTACGCTGACTAAGGGACATTATATTCCTGTGGCGGGAGACCAGGGCGCATGTAAACAGTTATCCTCAGCCATGACTACGGCCCTGGCACTCCCTCCAACTCACATCACCTCAGCTAATATCTGCGATGACACATATCTCCACTCAAGAACTTGTCCGGCAGCCATCTTAGAATAGATAAACTTCCACTTGATGCTCAATAGTAGACATATCCCTTAATTGCAACTAGGATAACTTTACTAAAATGTATTGCCATATTTGTATTTGTCTGAATCAGTAGCATTAGGAAAGTGATGTTGGGCAGAGAAATGGCTGAGTCCTTTCTGGACTGTGTTCGCTTGAAGAGATAATCCCCTTGAACCGCAGATGTTAAATCATATCTGACACTTGGGATTTTTAGCAGGCGAACTGCTCTTCACTGATCTCTGACTGTTTCAATTTTCCATTGTGCTGGAGGATTACACACTTAGCCTGTGATACGTGTTCTTGTAGGAATGGAGTGGAGCAGCAGGTTGTGTCCACAGGTCAGGATAATTCAGGCCTTGGAAAACGATTTGCATCCAGGTCATTTACAAGCAGAGGAAATTGCTGTATTTTTTAGGTTTTCATTTTAATGGAAGTCTACTATATGGCACTGTTCAAGGAAATCACATCAAGTTTTCCCAGGAAGCAACAGCAAAACATCATTTATTGAGGGCCTCCATATTGATAGCCAACCCCTGTCAACATTGGTGGGATCAACTGACGATAATGTAATGTGTATGGGTCCTTAAGATTGCCAGGCAATTTTCCTTTACATAGCATGATGTCCATGAGTGATGTGACATGAACAATCTTACAAATCTCTGTTTGTCATTGTTGCAATGACTATGGATTTAGGGTCACCTCATATGAATGGGTCAGTGGTGAGTCAAATGATGAGATGCTTCTTCATTGGGGTTTTTAGTTCAGCACTGTTCTGTCTTGTACTAGCTTCCATCCGTAAATTCTGGATATTTAGCAACCTATTTCACCTCCTTACTGTTGACTTGTTGGTCGTGTTAATATTAGTAAGATGTTCTTAACATTAGGACATTTTTATAAGATCTTCCCTCAAACAAATGCTCTCAGATATCCATAGAGAACACTGCAGAAGAGGGACAGCAACCCTGACAGCTATGCATGTTTAATTTGGCTACCAAAATCTTGTAATAACTCCTAATATTTCCCCTAAGATCACTTGGCCAAAATCTAGGAGGTCTGCTTTGGTGTCCATGATTTTGATAGTCCATACAGTTTTTTAATTATTTCTCTCAAAATTTACACTACTCGAAGACAGAAAAATGTCTTCCTAGGGGCAGCTATTGGAGATATCCACCCTATATCATGTCGAACAATAATGAGACTTGCCTGGATATTTATGCTATGTCATGTGGCAATGCTCATTAAAGGGTTGATATTGACTTATAGGGTTATGGATCGCCCCCAGACACAGGGCCGCGGTTACTCGGTACCGGTCCTCTGCTGGCTCAGTTCTGGGGATGTCACGGTGGCTGGACCCGGTCCGTGACCCTGCTAAGGGGCGTCCAATGAAAGGTGATAGGAGTCTGTCAAGGTTTCGTGACGCCACCTGTGGATTCGGTCAGGGTGACCGACGCTGCTTGGGGTCCACTGGGGTGATGTGATGGCAGCTAGATGCTGTAACTTCCCACAGGTGAAGTATGTCCCCAGGGCTTCCCTTCAAGGTAGATGGTGATGGTGTGGGGTGCGGACAATAACGAGGACACAGGGTTGCAGTCTCTTTACCTCTTTACTGAAGACTTCAGGATCCTCAATCCAGAGCACGATTAACAGGGCTGACAGAGACCGGCCGGTCTGATGGCACATCCAGAGTTCCCCTTACAGGTGGAAATCGTTGCCTACCAATTGCGCCTGTGTGTTGTAGTGCTACCCTGCTGAGCATTCGGTATAGTCCTCACAACTTCTGTTCTAGTTCGTTCGCTCTTTCTAGTTCTTTCTCTTTCTTTCTATTTCGTTCCAGATGTCTCTAGTTTCTCGTCCCCCAGGTATGTTATGGCTAGGACGCCCCTGTATGACGGGAAGGCTCGGAGCTCTTCTGGGACCCTAGAGACACCCCTCTCCACGCGTTGTCCCCTATGTCTTCGTAGGAAATTTAAGGTAGACAGCCAACCTATAATTAACTGTCCTGCGGAGTTTGAAGTAAGGCATAGAGTCAGTTACTTCCTCGGTGTTCTGGCCACCGGCTACGCGCCTCAGTAGGATGTTGCCGTTCTCGGGGCACGACTCCTACTGGATCTCCTTTGTGCTTGATCTCGTTTCTCACTGTTCCACAATATCCTTCGCTTCGTGTCTCTTTCTTAGGATACCGCCGCAAGGTAGTGCAGGCGCGGTTCCGTAATGTTCTGTTCGCTAGGTACCTGCCAGGTTCCCACGCCTGACAGGGACCCCCCTGAATCTTCTCCCTGCAACACCCCCTGCCACGGGATGCTGCCTGAATCCAACCCAGTCAGCTTCTGATCTAACTTCCTATCCAACCCCTAGTTTTACCAGTGTGAGGAGTGGCTCAATAAATAAAGCCTTTTTCTCCCCCTAGTGGCCGGAGTGTGAAGTGTAATATGTGCTGGTGATACCTGGTCAAAGAACTCCTTTAGTGCCATCAGACGTACCATAACTCCCCTTAGTGGCAGAGCGACGTTACTGCAACGACCAGATCTCTGGGGAGCTGTAGTTACTCTTGAGGTCTTTATTTTTTTGTTGAAGGAGATCTAAATTGTTAAAATTTTTCCAAGGAGCATTACCTGGCCTATAAGTTTCCATACAAAGTTTCACTACAACAACTCGGTGACCTCTTCAAGGAGAAACAATACCACTTAAGCCCACCATACACCTTAAATGGCTATCGGTCAAATGATGCTTCAGGCAAACTGTTCCGCTGGCGAATATCTTGGCCGTCTTTCCCATACACAGGAGCGCTCACTTATCTGAGTGCTCTAGTATTCTCTATGAGAGAGCCACCATTGGAAATTTTAGATGTCTACTTATCTTTGGGAGAAAAAAATGATCGTCAGCCCGAATTGTACATGCCAGAACTTTATCTCCTCTGACAATCATCTATACTGAAGATACCATACACATTAGACTATCAGCCGAACCCATCAATATCTGTGTTAATCCAATGTGTATGGGGGCTTTTGACCTTAATCTGTATATTTTTTTATTTTTAGATGTTCAGCATTTTGTAGTGCAGCCTACAGATCTTGATCTACACAATGATTAGGAAAAAGTTAGTCAGGTATCAGTATATGTCTATACCGACTTATAAAAAGAAAAGCAATATTTTGAGTGGCGACTGGTAGGCAGTGTATGAATAATTTCTAAGTCACGATTTAGACTCATGGCCCTTTGAGCTTTCTCCAGAAACTCAACGTGGCAATCTGTGAACATTTCCTTCATCTTATGTCTTGGCCGTCTGTGTAATTTATGTGGCGTTATTTCAGCCTCGCATAGATCACAGACTTACCCGGGCTCAGCTGTGTGCTAATCAGTCCATGAATTAGTAATAGCGTCATTGTCAGGACCAGGGCAGATAAAACAGAAGAAAATTAGCTTGTAGGGGGCTATGGATGGGGTCATATTCAGAGATCAACGAAAATTATTATACACTGAATTGCCATCAATCGTTGGAATCTAAGAGTCAAATGGGGTCACAGTCAAAAATCACCTTGATGTGAGGGTAGGTAAATCACAAAAAAACTTGCAAGACACCAAATTGCTTCTGTAAAAACATCAGAGCATGTAGAACATCTGCCAAGATTCTGAAATTAATCAGCACTTAGTTGCAGTTGCTGAGAATGGCCGCTGTACAGTTTACGGAGCTCCGAGACTCCGTACATTGTGTACTTCCAGCCTCCATAGGACCTACAGCAGGTCAGAGTTGGTACTGGGTGTCGGACTCCCACTAATCTGATATTAAAGGGTTTGATTGTCTGGTGAAAGTACGTTATCTCCTATCCACAGGTGTTAACTTATAGAACGGTGGGAGTCTGAGTGCTCAGACCAGACCAGAATCGAGAACTTTTATCCCCCTTAAAATAAAGCAGCAGTGCATTTGTGTGACCTGCGCTCCTTTCAGTCCACATGGGACTGCTGAGCACTGCACTCTGCTTTTTCCATCTGCCCTATAGAAAATGAATGGAGCGAAGATCAGGTGTCCGGCCTGCTCCTTCATTTTGTAATGGGGATAAAAGTTTCCTTTCTGGGATAAACGTTCCTCGATTTGTGAGACATACATCGATCAGCAAGTTATCACCCATCCTGTTGATAAATAATAACTTATTTTCACAGTACAAAACCATTCACTACCTATTCTAATTATGAGTCATTAATATCTAAGTATGAACAAGCCCTTAAAATGAACAATACATTAATCACCTGGTGTCACGATTCATTTTTGGATTCATGACAGCTCTGGCTCTGCTTTAATTTAAACATTGTTTTTGCTTTCGTGCCAGCAAGGGTTAATGTCAGTTACCTTGCTGGCAGGTTGCTGGTCAGCTGATGTGGGTGGTGATCACTCCCACAATCCTTTAAATAGCCACGTGATGCATCAGCTGACTGTTGGTGATAGAGTTTTTCCCTGGAGACCAGCTGAGGACGTGGGAGCTCTCTGGTGTCAGAGTGTGTCAGCTGCTTGAGGTCCAGGTTCCGAATCCTCTGCTGTGTGGAGCCTGCAGCAGCAGCTTGAAAGCTAAGATACCTTATTTACTGTCTTTGTCTGTATCATGCTTGTCACTACCCCTGTGTTTACACCATCTGCAGTGGTAAGGCTAGCGTCCTTGCCGGCCAGTGCACTAGCCAGGGTAGAGTGACACCTAGGGATGAGGCACATGACGGCAGCGGGGGGAAGGATCCACATAGGGTGTTAGGGGAGCTTAGGGATAGACACAGGCTGAGTTAGGAGGTGCCCCATCCCTCGTTCCCTATTGAGGGCCTCCTTTTTCCCTCCCTGCTGTTGGTGTTCGTTGTGCTGTCCGCTGGACCAACGCTTGGGGCTCATGACATTTCCCTTTTGTGTCTTGACACCTAGTTTCCCAATCAATCAGCAATTGATGGCACATCCTAGTAATAATGTAACACTTGAAAACACCATTACACCATGCTCCAAATTATTATGCAAATGCCATTTTTCTCGGATTTTCCTAAATGGACGGGGCAAATGACAGTCAGTCTAATAAAAGTCATCACCCGTTAAAGTATACATCGAATTTTATTGAAGAAACCTCCTAATGATAACAGTATAATCTTCAAAATGAATAAAAACTCAAAATACACTGTTCCAAATTATTAGGCACAGTATAATTTCTACACATTTGATATGTTCTAAAGCAGGGGTCCCCAACTCCAGTCCTCAAGGCCCACCAACAGGTCATGTTTTCAGGATTTCCTTAGTCTTGCCCAGGTAATAATTGCATCACCTGTGCAATGCAAAGGAAATCCTGAAAACATGACCTGTTGGTGGGCCTTGAGGACTGGAGTTGGGGACCTCTGTTCTAAAGAACTGAAAATGCTCATTTGTGGAATTTGCAGAATTAGGAGGTCACATTCACTGAACCAAAAAGCTATTTAACTCCAAAACATCCTAACAGGCCAAGTTATGTGTTAATATAGGAACCCTTTTTTCATATCACCTTCACAATTCTTGCATCCATTAAATGGAGCGCCCCCAGACACAGGGCCACACGTTCTCGGTACCGGGCCTCTCTGGTTCGGTTCTGGAGTTGTCACGGTGGCTATACCCGGTCCGTGACCCTGCTAAGGGGCGTCCAATAAAGGTGGTACAGTCTGTCAGGGGTTTGTGACGCCACCTGTGGTGTTCGGTCAGGACGACCGACGCTGCTGTGGGGTCTGCTGGGGTGATGGAATGGCAGCTGGATGGTATACCTTCCCACAGGTGAAGTATGTCCCCAGGGCTTCCCAATAAGGTGGATGGTGATGGTGTCAGGTGCAGTCAATAACGAGGACACAAGGTTGCTGTCTCTTTACCTCTTTACTGAAGACTTCAGGATCTGCAATCCAGAGCACGCTTAACAGGGCTATCTGAGACCGGCTGGTCCGATGGGCACTTCCAGAATTCCCTTTGCAGGTGGAAATCATTGCCTACCAATAGCGGCTGTGTGTTGTAGTGCTACCCTGCTGAGCATTCGGAATAGTCCTCACAACTTCTGTTCTCGTTCGTTCTTTCTAATGTGTTCCAGATGTTTCTAGTTCAACGTCCCCCAGGTATGTTATGGCTAGGACGCACCCGTATGACGGGAAGGCCTGGAGGTCTTCCGGGACCCTAGAGACGCCCCTCTCCCACTGTTGCCCCCTATGTCTTCGTAGGTGTTTAGGTGAGACAGCCAACCTATAATTAACTGTCCTGCGGAGTTTGAAGTAAGGCGTAGAGTCAGTTACTCCCTTGGTGTTCCGGCCACCGGCTACGCGCCTCAGTAGGATGTTGCCTCGGTCTCACGGCACGACTCCTACTGGCTCTCCTTTGTGCTTGATCTCGTTTCTCACTGTCTCACAATATCCTTCGCTTCATGTCTCTTTCTTAGGATACCGCCGCGGGGTGTGCAGGCGCGGTTCCGTAACGTTCTGTTCTGGTCGTTAGGTGCCTGCCAGGTTCCCACGCCTGACAGGGACCCCCTGTGTCTTCTCCCTGCAACACCCCCTGCCACGGGATGTTGCCTGAATCCAACCCAGTCAGCTTCTGACAAACTTTCTATCCAACCCCTAGTTTTACCAGTGTGAGGAGGGGCCCAATAAATAAAGCCTTTTGCTCCCCCTAGTGGCCGGAGTGTGAAGTGTAATGTGTGCTGGTGATACCTGGTCAGTGGAATTCCTTCAGTGCCATCAGACGTACCATCACTCCCCTTAGCGGTAGAGTGTCATACTGCAACGACCAGATCTCTGGGGCGCTGCACAAACTTGTGAGTTTTTGGAGAGATTCTGCTTGTATTTCATTGCATGAAGTCAGAATAGCCTCCCAGAGCTGCTGTTTTGATGTGAACTGCCTCCCACCCTCATAGATCTTTTGCTTGATGATACTCCAAAGGTTCTCTATAGGGTTGAGGTCAGGGGAAGATGGTGGCCACACCATGAGTTTATCTCCTTTTATGCCCATAGCAACCAATACCAAAGAGGTATTCTTTGCAGCATGAGATGGTGCATTGTCATGCATGAAGAAGATTTTGCTCCTGAAGGCACGTTTCTGCTTTTTATACCATTGAAGAAAGTTGTCAGTCAGAAACTCTATATACTTTGCAGAGGTCATTTTCACACCTTCAGGAACCTTAAAGGGCCCTATCAGCTGTTTCCCCATGATTCCAGCCCAAAACATGACTCCTCCACCTCCTTGTTGACGTTGCAGCCTTGTGGGACATGGTGGCCTTCCACCAACCATCCACTACTCCATCCATCTGGACCATCCAGGGTTGCTCGACACTCATCTGTAAACAAGACTGTTTGAAAATTAGTCTTCATGTATGTCTGGGCCCACTGCAACTGTTTCTGCTTCTGAACACTGTTTAGAGGTGGCCGAATATTAGGTTTATGAACCAAAGCAAGCCTTTGAAGGATCCTACACCTTGAGGTTCGAGGAATTCCAGAGGCACCAGCAGTCTCAAATATATGTTTGCTTGTTTGTAATGGCTTTTTAGCAGCTGCTCTCCTAATCCAATGAACTTGCCTGGCAGAAACCTTCCTCATTATGCCTTTATCAGCACGAACAGGTCTGTGCTCAGATTCAGCCACAAATCTCTTAACACTACGATGATCACGCTTAAGTTTTTAGGAAATATCTAATGTTTTCATCCCTTGACCAAGGCATTGCACTATTTGATGCTTTTAGGCAGCAGTGAGATCCTTTTTCTTTCCCATGTTACTTGAAACCTGTAACCTGCTTAATAATGTGGAACCTTATTTCTAAGTAGTTTTCCTTTAATTAGAATCACCTGGAAAACTAATTATCGCATGTGTTTAAGATTGATTTCAGTGATCCATTGAGCCCTGAGACACAATACCATCCATGAGTTTATTTGAAAAACAAAACAATTAAATCTTTATGACACTTAAATCCAATTTGCATAATAATTTGGAACATGGTGTAAAGTGGGATTTCTAAGTTTGTTAGTGTACAACAAAGTGCCAGCAACATGTCCACAATGGTAAATGTCTACGTAAATGATATAACATATATATACAGTATATATAGATGGCGAGTTAGAGTTTTGTAACAGTCTTCTATTCAGTAGTGGCCTATATATATCATAGATGATGGTGTACAGGGGTTATAGGATGATTTCTAATATCCCTGCAAGTCTAGCTAGGGTGGGGTTGTCCAGGCTTTGGGTTCAAGTCTGCAGTTACTCTATGTCAGGATTATCCAGTGCCGGGAGAGGGTGGGCGATATGAATACATGCCCGGTCACATGCCAACTAGATGTGTGCTGCATTGTTTAGTACAAGTGAATTGAGTGAGGCCGCACACGTCTAGTCGGAATGTGACCGGTCATATACAAATTGCTTACTTGTGGTCACGTAACTGCCTCCTTCAGGCATCGGAGAAACCTGATAGCATGCAGTGTGCATGCTGAAGATTCACAAGTCAGCAGTCACATAGAGTGACTGTAGACTTAAAGGAGTTGTCCTATGAACAAAGGTTAAAGGGAATCTGTCACCCCAAAATCGAAGATGAGCTGCGGCCACCGGCATCAGGGGCTTATCTACAGCATTCTGTAATGCTGTAGATAAGCCCCAATGTATCCTGAAAGATGAGGAAAAGAGGTTATATTATACTCACCCAGGGGCGGTCCCGCTGCGGTCTGGGTCCAATGGGCGTCGTGGTCCGGTCTGGTCCGGGGCCTCCCATCTTCTTATGATAATGCCCTCTTCTTGTCTTCACGCTGCAGCTCCGGCGCAGGCAAACTTTGTCTGCCCTTTTGAGAGCAAAGTACTGCAGTGCGCAGGCGCTGGGCCTCTCTGACCTTTCCCGGCGCCTCCGCACTGCAGTACTTTGCTCTGCCCTTGAGGGCAGACAAAGTACGCCTGCGCAGGAGCTGCGGCGTGAAGACAAGAGGAGGACGTCTTCGTAAGAAGATTGGAGGCCCCGGACTGGACCGCGTCACCCAGGTACGGACTGGGGATGAAATTCAGCCCTGGCATTTGAAATCACACAGGCCCATGGTGTCCCCGTCCCCAATAACCAGATGGGATATATTACTAATATTACCCTGGATGGAGGAAAGGAAGATTTACTACAAGACCAATATTTCTAATTATACCCGTGGCATTCTGAGGTAAATGATGGAGTGACCGGCTTTGTACTCCGTCACAACTGTTAACAGTATGGGTGCCTTGACAACATTGATTCTGTTAACAACGTAGCACACAAGGCAGCCCACAACCAGACCGGCCCTTCTGGCATTTGCCAGAATTGCCAAATGGCCAGTCCGGCCCTGGCGACACCCATCGGACCCGGACCGTATCGGGACCGCCCCTGCGTGAGTATAATCTAACCTCTTTTTCTCATCTTTCAGGATACATCGGGGGCTTGTCTACAGCATCTTCAATTTTTGGGGTGACAGGTTCCCTTTAATTTTAATCAACAGATCTTGGAATAATAATTTCCACAATTCGATGTGTTAAATAAAATGTTCCTGTGCTGAGATAAGCTTATAAATGTGCCCCTGCTGTGTGCTGTGTAATGGCTGTGTCTAACCCTACAAGAACATTGTCTGATCATATCATATCTCCTGGACAGGGGAAAAAGCAAAAGAGAGTTTACAGACATTACAGCATGGGATCGAAAATAATTATTTCTTTGAGGTAAAACATATTTTAAAATTAGGCAATGAAATGCTTTACATCAGAAATCAAATCAGCTGTGATCCTCTGCTGTAAAGTCTGTATACTGTCTTTTGCTTCCTTCCGTGCCCAGGAGCTGTGGTATGATCAGACAATGTTCCTGCATGGTCACACACAGCAATTACACAGTACACAGCAGGGGCACATTTATAAGATTATCCCAGTACAGGAACCTTTTATTTAAACACATCCAATTGTGGAAATTATTATTCCAAGATCTATTGATTAAAATCAACTTTTGTTAATGGGAAAAACCATTTAAGCCCCAAGCCTGGACAACCCCTTTAACTATATTATACTACTTATTAATAAAAGGGCACTTTATGGGTATTGTTATATTGCTTAGGATGGTGAATGAGTTATGAAGTGATCAGTAAAATGTTTTCAGTGGGCACAGCACATACCAATAGGACACATCAAGTGCAAATTCACATGTATCAGCCACAACATGAATACGCTTGGCACATATCTCGATCGCTTTCAAATTATTTGCTGAAGGGATTTTCTTAAGATAAATGGGTAAAATTTCAAATTGATCCTCAGGGCTCAAGCACCCAACGGATTATATTGATCAAGTGCTGTCCATATTTTTTAAGGATAGGATTCATACCCATATTTTTCCATGGAGCTGTGCACATGTCAAATTATTTCTTTGGACAGAGTGGCCTGCGGAAAAAATAATCGGTGATATGTCTGATTTTGAACTGTGTTGGATCAAAATCAGCAATGTGAGTCTATGGGTAGGGGAAAACATCTGACTGCACTCGAGTAACACTTCTCTCCACCTCTGAGAAAAACTGATCCCACTCTGATCAAAGTCTGATCACCATTATCGAATTTTTTTTCTTGGATGGAGAGAGCACGGTGGTGTGCAGCTACCCTTAAAACAAGCGACTTTGCAATTTATTTCTGAAAAAATTCTCTCCATTCTCAGGAACTAAATGATTTTTAATTCTATAGTTTACAACTCATTACCTTGTTTAATGGCTACAGTGTGTCAGAGGTGGCCGATTTCCTAGGCAAAGAGCGCAGCGCTTGCAAGTTCTTTGCTATAGAGCTTGTAAGCGCTGCTCTGAACTTAGCTGTGTAGAGCCATCTTCAATGACTTTTTGCTGTAGAAACAATGCTGCAGGATGAACTAACAACTCGGCTATGCTTCTGATCCAAACTGTCAATCTTTAGGAGCGAGCTGTAACCTGACAGGTAGGCAAACGGTGGGCTCTAAAAAATAGAAAACAAAAATAACCCGTTAATGGCAGTACAGTTTTGCTAGTGAAACTGTTTACCTATAAAACCGTGAGCCCATTACACTAGATGTCGTCACGGTTCACAGCACTGATCTGTTATTTAGTCACTGTATTGCAGTATTATTAGAGTAATACATGGCGGTATTCACATTGTGTGGCAATGCTTCATACAGTAGGTACAATGTATTATTTTTTGCATTGTTTGATTTGCCGATACTATACAATGTGCACAGTCATCAGCAAATAGAGCCGAAACGTCCTTGACCTTCCTAACCATTGACGTATCCACCTCCATAGAAAATGCATCATGTAGGTCTACTGGTTTAGTGTCACAGTCAGTGAGAATTTCTCAATATGGCTTATTCTTAGAATAAAGGATTATCAACACTTTGGGATACAATAGCCGCTTCTAGCGCTCAAACATCAGGGAGATATCGAGCTCCGAATATAAAGGTTTGGTCATAGAAGCATTCACTGAATGATACCAGGAGATTGATAAATATCCCTTGCAATGCGATTTCCTCTACGTTTCAGACTAACCCTCCCCCTGGTAAATTGCGTGAAGTTCGTGTTACGTAATTTTCTCCTTCACACAAATTTCAATGATTATTTTCACCTCTGAGTCATATGTAAAGATGATGTCCCTGTACCCCAGCTGCCACAGTTTGCAAAATGCTGCTGTGTCTGAAAGTGGGTCTGCAAATACACTCAGTAATTGCCAAATGATTTCACATAAAATCTTTATTTGATCTTTGTACTAAATTTCGACACTAAGTGACATTTCAGCTTGGAGAATAGAAGTCCTTATGCCTTACATAAACATGTCTTACATGAAGGATTGCACATGTTGAAATCCAACATGCCCTATCGTTTTTTTTCTCTTGCCTGATATTTGCTGTGGGAGTAGGGTCTGTAAACCCCCTTTACCAATATTCTCAAATTGTTAATCAATCCACTGAAATTTATGGGTTCTGATGACTTTTATCTAATGAATGTTGAAAGATAGTAATTTTGTGCATTTACTAATGATTTAGAGCAGATTTAGACATAGCAAACTTAAAGAGGACCTTTCACCAAATGTCCCATGTTGAACTGGACACACAATTTAATATTGGCTGCAGAGCAGAATAAAACTTATTTTTTAAAAATGTGTCTCTCTGTTGTGGAGATATTAGCAATGAAAGTATTTGGCATCTAAACAGTACATTTTATATGTCAAAGTGGGTGTTGCCAACGGGAGGGCGTGTACTTCTTCCTCTTTCTAATGCTGACCAATCATAAGCAGGCAGCAACACACAGGGGTAAGAAGAACACACCCCCACAATGGTATTGACAAAGTCAGCTCTCCTCACTGCAATGTGATCACAAGTGCTGAAGCACAGCACACCTGAGTGTGATTACCAGCTTTCACCTACAGCAGTCAGTGTGGGGTAGGTGCAGTACAGCAGAGTTGGCAACACTACACTTGCTTTGACAACGCTAATGTGTATTTTGTCCAACCAATAAAGCTCATTTGAATTTGATAGCAGAGCTACTAGACGTATTTGTAGTGAGACTCAACTTCTGCAGCACTACACCCCCCCACATTGACTGCTGGAGATGAAAGCTGAAAGCTATCAGTTAATCACACTCAGATCTGCTGTGCTGAAGCACATGTCATCAGTGATCACTCTGCAGTGAAGGGAGCAGACTATTTTTCAATGCTGGAAAAAAAGTTTAGCTCATCATAATAGACATTCTTAGGTGCTTAGAGCACAGGGAACGCTGTGTCAAGGTGTGGATTAAGGGTACGTAGCCACCTGATACGCATCGATGTCGCATATCTTGTAACTGTCAACGCTGATGCTGTTTTACCCTTTGCTGAGCACTTTTGGTGAATAAAGAAGTTTGTTCACAAGTTCGTTGAGCTGGACTTCTCTTGCTTTTGATTTGTCAATGCTATTGTGGGGGCATGTTTATCTTTCTCCAGTGTGTTTCTGCCTGCTTATTATTGGCCGGCATCAGACATAGGAAGAAGTACACTCCTCCAGTTAAATCTCTCTGGCAACACCCACTAGGATTTTAAAAAAATAACTTTTTAAGTGCCAAATACTTTGATTGCCAATATTTTTGAAAGACAAAATTTTATAAAAATTTGCAGCCACTATTGCATTGTGTATCCAGTTTAACCTGAAACATTTGGTGAAAGGTCCTCTATAAGGCTCCTATACACATAAGACTATTGTTGGCCAAACCCGAAAAATTTGACAGGTTTGGCTAACACTCTGTGTATGAGGGCCAACTGATTATTAGGGGAGATGTCGATCAGGCATGTCTGATTTCAGACAGTCAATCGCTTTGTTCTTCTGGCAAAAACTTCAGCCAGCAGCTTTCTTATAAAGAATATTGCTTGGACAAGCGCTCCTGAGCATGGGAGAAACACAAGAGATGGCTGTTGGACGCAACGAGCAGCCGAGGCATCGTTCAGTCAGCAGTCAACTAATGTGTGTGTGCACAGCACGCCGATAAAATTAAACTCTGTGGTAGAGCAGGGAGACACAATTTCCCTGCACCACCACTCAGCCTCCACAATCTTTAAAATCATATAAAAAATTGTGCTTTAAAGAACAATTAAGGATATAATTCATAAAGTTTTATTAAAATAAAAAAATATTAAATAGTAACAACAGCTGAGTTAAATAATGGCGCACGTTTTATATAAAATGTATAATATTAAGGAATAATATTATAGACATGCCAAAGGAAAAAATAAATATATCAATAATAAATATATACAGTATATGGGTCACAGAAAATGCATACCCTAACAAAGCACCATAAATAATAAAAGTAAATCCCACCCAAATGACTCTAAAAAATCAAATAATACACAATGAAAGAATAGCAATGTGCCAAATGGAGTAACAACGTGCAAAAGTGCATAAACAGTGAAATAAAAAGAGTTTACTATGCACAAAACAGTGGTAATAATATCGCAAAGTGCTAATGAGAAAAAAAGTGCTAAAGTGCATGCACAGCTACAGTATATGGTAATATATGATAGGTCACGGTGCTGTTAAGAATAGAATGCATATCAGAATCCAAAGAATCCAAAGATTCAAAGGGGCATTGTTTACCTATAAACGTGCTGCCAGGTCCCTAGCACGTTTCGGCGTTGCACAGAAGAAGGCTGTGGGTACTTTTTTTAGGGCATTTGCACAGGGCATTAATATTTTCTAGGGGACAATTTTACCATCTACAGGGCACAAATGAGGCATTATTACTTTTTAAGGGGCACAGTGGTGGACATTATTATGTGGGGTACTAAAAGGATCAGTAATAGGGAGACATACGGCAGCAGCTCATCATTAGGGTATCAGTAGGACGAGGAGTTAGTGTAGGTTGGGGAATAGATGGGGATGGGGCCTGAAATGTGAGAAGTCAGATGTGTATTTCTTGTAATCTCTGCAGCCGAGTCCTGTCTGGAGAAGTTGTTATGTCGGTCTGGGCTAGATTCAAAAGACAGGAAAAGTGAATGACTCCACCAGAAAGAACGTCACCTGTAAGTCACCTTCAATAACTGCACTGTAATCTCTTATCTGTGCAGCACTGGTATCTACCATTATATGGTCACCATATGGCGATAATATCAGTGTTAATCGTTGTATACAGATTTTCATTAACAGCATAGTCATCTGCTGAGGTTCTTCTATTACTATGATTAGGCAGCGCCACTGTAGTTGTACACTCGGTTACCCAGTTAGGGGCCCACCCAGATGTTTGCTTCCCCCTTCCCAGCTGAACCCCTAGATATGCCTCTTGTACCCCCTAGAGGACACCTGGAGTAAAGACATTTTGATCCTACAAAGATACTAATGGGTGCTTTTCTTACACTCTTTTTTAATATATAGTGTTTTTGATGCATATTTATTTATTTTTTGTGCCCTAGCTATATTTAGGTTAATTATCCCCATATGTTTCCCGGCTTTGTTAGAGCTACTCTTATTTGGTATAATTTTAAAGTGTTATTGATTTAATAAATTTGAATTTTTTTGTTTAAATATACTCTTTGACCTCCTCTTGCTTTACTCATGCTTAGTGGGGTTTGTTGTGATATTTGACTTTTTTGAGTTTAATCTACTTTCTAATTTAGGTGTCACCTAATTTGGGAAATGTTTGTGTTAAACTATATTAGATCAGTAGTTTGTACTTCAGAGCTGCTCTTCCTGTTCTAAGGGCTCATTCACAAGTCAGTTTTCTGCATGTAAGTGCTATCCGTGGGAAGGCCTAAGACTCAGAAGTTTGGCAACAGTTAAGTGAAGAACCTCTTCTTCTGCCCCAAAAGGGGATCTCCCAGCCAGTGCTGATTCGTCAATAAAGAGGACCTTTCTCCAGGTTGAAAGTCTTTGCTCTCATTTTAGTCACGCTGTTTCCCCCTGAGTATACCATTTGTTTAAACACTCCATACAGTTCCAGAGATATTAATCATTACTGCTAGTATTTATGCTCTTTACATAGGGGCGTGGCTCACATGATCCTCTGGGGTGTGTCCTTAAGCTGCTCTGCATAGATGCCCTGTGAACCACACCCCCTTGCAAAGGACCATAAAAAATAACACTAAAAGTAATAGCAAAAGCTGGACACTTTTGACCTGGCAACAGGTCCTCTTTAACCACAAGGCGGTGAGCCTCTTACAAGCTGACTTTGAGCACCCAAAGAACATACACATTTACAAACTTCTCTCTATTCTGTGCCTCCTTTTCCTTGCTATTCAGTTTTGTAGAAGTAACCACCATAATCCTGTTAATTCTCCTTCTTGTGTCTTTATTATTGGGAAGAACATAAAGGCAATACTACTGTAATGAAGAAATACCCATATGACAGCCCAAATAAAAAACTTGTCTAGGTACAGTTGTAAGAAGATGGACCTGATCGGGGGTACCTCTCTTGCGCCGATTCTGGAACTGTCGGGGCTGTCACCATTGTTGTCCAGGGGGAAAGCTTTCCAACCCAGACCGACCTTTGCACTTGTCAGCAAGGGGTGTGACTAAGATAAAAGGTCCTGTGCATGGGAAAGAGAGGGGAGACTTGGTGGGAAGACAGAGCATGCAACAGAGAGACGTGGGTGCTATGTACTCTGAGCATCGTGATAGCACAGGCCCGTGCTGTAGATTCCCTGTGTCCAGGTACACTGATTGTGGACAGAGATCTGCTGGGTGCCCGTTTTCTCCCGTGTCCAAAAGTTACAGACGCTCCGGGCCAGTGGTTACTGTACGCATGCTGCCTAAGACAGACTGGGTGACTGATCCAAACTGTGTCATTCCTCACCCGCATACTACTGCCGAGCTGAGTCACGCATCGGTAGTGTTACAGACTGTGCAGCACCCCGTATGACAAACCTTGGATCCAGGACCCCGCTTGGTACAACGAGGACTCACCGCTAACGCCGGGAACCGGACCTCCAGCTTCTTCAGGATGACATCAGAGTCATCACGCGTCAATTGCCTGGGCGCCACCATTGGAAATAAAGGCCCTGCAGCCAAGAAACCGGCCAACTGTTAAGTTAACTATTTCATGAACAGTTGCTTTATCTTTTACCTCACCCCGCACTTATACCGTGCTAATATCACCTCGCATACCCCCTGCTTAACCCATTACCTCCCTGCATCGAGTATAACCCTGTTAATAAATCTGTTAACTCTTGCTCTGCCTCCTGTACGTCACTGCATCCCGGGACCTGCTTACACTGTGTCAACTGCAATATGGATTTCTATATCCTTTGGATTCACAAACTTTCTTTTTAACATTTTCTACCACAAACTAAACTATGACTTAGCTTGAACTAAAAGAGCTTGTGCGAACCCTTTATACTGAATCAATTATTCTTTCAGTGCCCTATAATTATGGGTAATTTTCTAATTGCTAATTTTCGTGTTCCTCTATTTATTTTTCATTCTCATGTACGTTATATTATAATTTGCTGCCGGGTTTCTGGGTAATTACTGTGAGTTGGACATGCTGATTACTGCTCTCAACGTGCAAACACTTGTGCATTATGGTTTGCTTTTTTTTCTTTGTTTACCAGATTATAGTTGTTTGCATTGATGCCCACAATGGGTCATATTTACAAGGACCAGAGAATCATGTTTCTATGTAACTTGTGCCATATCCTTCCAAAAGCTGTGATGGCAAACATTAGTGTGCAGTTCTTGTTTTCCTTATGTTTTTTTGCACTACATTGTCAGTAAAAATAGAAGATGTACTTAAACAATAAAGTCACATATTATACAAGAGAAGTGATGAAATTGGATTATTAATTCTTTCTACGGTAGTTGTGTGTAGCCATATGGTACACATAATTCAACCACACAATTAACATAAATACTGTCACTATATACAGCATATAGCACAAATAATCCCACCACACTGTACACGTAAATAACCCTACCATACAACACCTATAATGTTGCCACAGTCTATACATAAATAATCCCCATGCAATATTCACAACCTTTCTACACTGTACACATACATAAATAATGTCCAGAAGTATAAAGAGTCTACCACATAGTCCTATGAATGATCCGGCTATACAAAACCCATAGTCACAGTACACATAAATAACACAATCACACAATACCTATATTTGTGCTTAAATAATCTGGTCATACAATATACTGTACATAATCCCTCCATACTAAACAAAGAAAAATAATGTTCTGAAGTGTATTAAATTCACCAATAGGCCAAAAAAATCCTGTTGTATAATAGCGATATTGCACCACACTGTCACATAAATAATCCTACTGTACAAAAGCCAAATAAACTAAAAATTATATATTACAATGCACATCCCCACACTGTACATATAAATAATAATGTACTGAAATACACAAAATCCACGACCTTCCTCATAAATAATTCTACTATATAGTTCCTATGATCGTGCCACATTGTGCTCATAAATAAACCTGTAATAAAATACACAATATTCTACTACATTGTCCATCTAAATAATCCTATCATAATATATCCATAATTTCCACACACTGTTCACATAAATAATAAAGTCCTGAAGTACACAAAATCCACCACAACCCACATAATCTTACTATACAATACCTTAAATCCCGCCACATTGTAACCATAAATAAATCTGCCATAAATTACCCATTCCCACCACACTGTCTACCAATTAACATCCTTTCCTATTTCATTCATATTCTCCTCAATGCACAAATGAATAATAATGTCCTGAAGTATCCAAAATACATCACACCGTGACCATGAAGAATACTACTATATAATACCCATGATTCTACCAACTTGTAAATATATAAATCCTGCCATAAAGTACACATAATTGCACCACATTGTGCACATAAATAATCTCAGCATACAACATACCTATTACAACCGCACTGTACACATAAATAAGCCACACTGTATGATAATCCTTTCATAAAGTACACAGAATTTCACCAAACTGTCCACCTAAATAATCCTACCATACTTTACGCAGAGTCCCACATAAATATTACTGCCAGAGATTGCCAATAAATAATGCTGTTATACATTAACTAAACACTCCATTCATTCATGCTCCTCCAGCCTGGGACCTCATTGTAGGGTATAGAATAATGTCGTTTTTGTGGGAGCTGCGTAATTTACCAATAGATGACCCTGTTTCACAACAGTGGAGCATTATGCCAGTTACAATGCCACCAGTTAAAAGGTTTAAAAGCTTTGTAATTAAATATTTTAACAATCAATGATTTGTCTACAGAATGTGTTCGGACACCATATACTTAGGTTATCAGAGTAATCAGCAGACGCAGGATAATTAATTATAGACTAATCACATTACAATTCTCCCTGAGAACAATAGAATGAAAACATAATTAATAATAATAATGTAAAAGTAATTGCAGAAAATATTGGGAATACTGTATATGAACTGCACAAAGTAGACACAATCAAACTCCTTACATAATTGGAAAATAGCACTGCGGTTATCAAATCCCGTAAGCATCACTCACATCAGAGTCTAAATCGGACGAGTGCAATCCGATAAAAAAATCGAATTGCGCTTGTACCAATGTTATTCAATCAGTCAGTGCTGATCAGCGATTTTTTTGTGGTGGAATGTGGCTGAAAAAAAATTGCAGCATGCTGCGAGTGGCTGCATATATCGGACAACACTCGCCAATGCAAGTCAATGGGTGCGAGAAAAAAAAAACGCACAGCACGCTGTCCATACTTGTGCCGTCCACACATCTCAAAGAAAACCTGACATTTCATCAGCTAAGTACAGTAAATTCACAGCCCGATCTGTCAGAATAGAATAGATAGGATAGGCAGATGAGAGATGAAAGTATCTTGATAGCTAGATAGATATGAGAGATAGATAGATAGATAGATAGATAGATATGGTATAGATAGATAGATAGATATGACATACAGTAGATAGATAGATAGATAGATAGATAGATAGATAGATAGATAGATAGATAGATAGATAAGAAGGAAAAAGGAAGGCAGGACTCCAATGATTTCAGATAAACAGATGGGTTTATTCAGACCAACATGGCGTGGCGACGTTTCGGCTTACACTGAGCCTTTCTCAAGCAGTTGGCTAGTGTTACAGGTAAGTATACAGTGGGGCAAAAAAGTATTTAGTCAGTCAGCAATAGTGCAAGTTCCACCACTTAAAAAGATGAGAGGCGTCTGTAATTTACATCATAGGTAGACCTCAACTATGGGAGACAAACTGAGAAAAAAAAATCCAGAAAATCACATTGTCTGTTTTTTTTATAATTTTATTTGCATATTATGGTGGAAAATAAGTATTTGGTCAGAAACAAAATTTCATCTCAATACTTTGTAATATATCCTTTGTTGGCAATGACAGAGGTCAAACGTTTTCTGTAAGTCTTCACAAGGTTGCCACACACTGTTGTTGGTATGTTGGCCCATTCCTCCATGCAGATCTCCTCTAGAGCAGTGATGTTTTTGGCTTTTCGCTTGGCAACACGGACTTTCAACTCCCTCCAAAGGTTTTCTATAGGGTTGAGATCTGGAGACTGGCTAGACCACTCCAGGACCTTGAAATGCTTCTTACGAAGCCACTCCTTCATTGCCCTGGCGGTGTGCTTTGGATCATTGTCATGTTGAAAGACCCAGCCACGTTTCATCTTCAATGCCCTTGCTGATGGAAGGAGGTTTGCACTCAAAATCTCACGATACATGGCCCCATTCATTCTTTCATGTACCCGGATCAGTCGTCCTGGCCCCTTTGCAGAGAAACAGCCCCAAAGCATGATGTTTCCACCACCATGCTTTATAGTAGGTATGGTGTTTGATGGATGCAACTCAGTATTCTTTTTCCTCCAAACACGACAAGTTGTGTTTCTACCAAACAGTTCCAGTTTGGTTTCATCAGACCATAGGACATTCTCCCAAAACTCCTCTGGATCATCCAAATGCTCTCTAGCAAACTTCAGACGGGCCCGGACATGTACTGGCTTAAGCAGTGGGACACGTCTGGCACTGCAGGATCTGAGTCCATGGTGGCGTAGTGTGTTACTTATGGTAGGCCTTGTTACATTGGTCCTAGCTCTCTGCAGTTCATTCACTAGGTCCCCCCGCGTGGTTCTGGGATTTTTGCTCACCGTTCTTGTGATCATTCTGACCCCACGGGGTGGGATTTTACGTGGAGCCCCAGATCGAGGGAGATTATCAGTGGTCTTGTATGTCTTCCATTTTCTAATTATTGCTCCCACTGTTGATTTCTTCACTCCAAGCTGGTTGGCTATTGCAGATTCAGTCTTTCCAGCCTGGTGCAGGGCTACAATTTTGTTTCTGGTGTCCTTTGACAGCTCTTTGGTCTTCACCATAGTGGAGTTTGGAGTCAGACTGTTTGAGGGTGTGCACAGGTGTCTTTTTATACTGATAACAAGTTTAAACAGGTGCCATTACTACAGGTAATGAGTGGAGGAAAGAGGAGACTCTTAAAGAAGAAGTTACAGGTCTGTGAGAGCCAGAAATCTTGATTGTTTGTTTCTGACCAAATACTTATTTTCCACCATAATATGCAAATAAAATGATAAAAAAACAGACAATGTGATTTTCTGGATTTTTTTTTCTCAGTTTGTCTCCCATAGTTGAGGTCTACCTATGATGTAAATTATAGACGCCTCTCATCTTTTTAAGTGGTGGAACTTGCACTATTGCTGACTGACTAAATACTTTTTTGCCCCACAGTATATATTGGCAATTCACACTTATCAATTAATACCAAATTCCATAAAAGCACAAAATCACATAACGGTACATAATTCCATATATAGTGCAATAGTACTACCTATCATTCATCTTTCAAAAGTACTAGTGCTTTAAAGTGCTGTGTATACATATAAAATATGACTTGATCCATCTTAATTAGTTATGATTACTTTATCAGTGCAGCTGTGCAGTAAATCTAACCCATAGCAGATTACAGATTCATACATGGGGACATTAAACACGCCATGTCCAGTGTTCCATAAGATGAACTGCACATGTCACCGCATGTTATCAATCTGGGATTACAGTTAGCTGTATGTGTCACGTTACCATTCCTTGTAACGTGGGCCCAGGGAAGCGCTTGAGTCCACAGGCACTTTCTCAGTTTCTGGTCCGTCTCCACGCGTGACGTGATGCGTCTTCCATGGCAGAACAATGACACTGGCTAATGGTGTTTAGCTAGCATTTAACCCTTAGCGCGCCCCCTCCCATATTTGCCACCGTCCCACTGGGTTGGACTGGATTCTCTTCCCTTGACCTCCTAGCTGAAATAATTCCCAATATCTAGGATGGGTCATAAGTTCCTAGTGGGAGGTCCAAATGGGACGACCGATGTCTCAATAGGTTAGTTGAGGCTGGACCAATATGGAGAGTTCAAACTTGGGTCAACAAAGTGGTTCTGGAGAGCCAGTCTCGATAGCACAGTATCTGGGAAAGCTAGAGAATGATGAGACACAGGAGTGTGTGTGAAGGGCTCCCAGGATTCTGGTGGTATATTGGACTTAACCCTGAGGTGCATGGTACTCTTATACGGTAATTAATTTCTAGATGTCTAAGCCAATTGTCTATGCCTTCCATTGATAGCTGATTGATGTTGTCTGCCTTGCACAAAAGACAGCAGGGGGTTCCAGCTCTGTTCCTCATCACCTTAATTAACACGTGACCTCTAATTTTCTTACCATATTTCATGTTCCTGTTCTTTTGGGAATTTGTGTACTTATCACATGGATGGGGGCCACAGCTCTGGGAGCAGACGGAGATCTCTGGATAATATATTAGGCCTGAATGAATAAATCCAAAATGGAGTCTCCCTCGTCCTTCACACCTTTCAAATAATGAAGCTCCATAGATTGGATCTGCAGCCACTACTACTTCTCACGCTGCACTCTGCGAGAACCTGCCTGCTGTGACGAGCGGTGACGTCATAAGATTACCACAGTTCAGAGACTTCGAAGATGGGGATCATCGTGGGACCGCCATTTGGATTAAGGCGGACCCTGTGGATTTTTTTCAAATAACTGGGTAAAAAGGGACTTTGTGGGGGAGTGTTTTTTTTTCTTTACAAATAAAGGATTTTTGTGCAAGCGTGTGTAAGGACTGGCGGAACGCACCAAGTTTAAGATGGAATAGTATTAGGTGCGCTCTCAGTCCGAGGTCCACCGTGCAGGTGAAAACCTGCTGCTAGTAATGACGGACGATATGGCGGTACGATGTGAATACACACACGGGTTAACTTCACCCTGTGTGAAGGAAGTGAACCCTGTTGCGTCACGGGGCCGCGGTACCGCACCAAGAGCGCAAGCAAGAAGTCTCAGAACTCAATCCCAAGACACAGGAATACAGTTCATAAAGACCTCATGCGCTCGACACCGCTACTGGGGTGTCAGATTGACAGAAATAATTGTATTGAGATGCACGAGAGTGCGTGCGGTGCCGCACTGGCGGACACCACTAACCACCCAGGCTTGGGTCAGGAAAGCGCTGAGAAAGCGCACGGCGCCGCACTGGCAGTCACAGCAATTAGGCGCTGTAATGAGTGTTACGTGCAGATGGCTTGGACGGGCGCTTGATAGCTACCATCATTCGTGAACAGTCATCAACACAAGGAATGGGAATGATTTAGGAGCTTTCATCCATCAACATACATCCATCTACACACACACATTATCAAGTCAATACTAGCGCATGGCCGTGCGGCCATGCGAGCCTTAAATAGTTGCAGCACGTTTAGGACCTTCAAAGAAGGACCAATGGAGTTGCTGCAGTACCTGAGCATGTGACCCCAGATCTCCACTGAGAGATCTTGCCCTGGGCATGCTCAGAGTGCAAAGCAGGACTTAGTCCTAGCACCTACAAAGACCTTAGCTGAAGTATCTGATCATGTGACCCTCGATCTCCACTGAGAGATCTTACTCTGGGCATGCTCAGAATGTGAAAAGCAGGATAAAGTCCCAGAAGCGTCTGCGCGCCGCTGCCCAGCACTGACTTCAATGGCAGAAGCAGGAAAAGCAGCAGTAACTCTTAGAACAGAGTCAGACTGAGCGAGACGCTGGGATCGATGTCTCCGCTGAGCAGGCTCCACTGCGGCAAGAGAAGAATGGGAGACCGCAGCGGAGATGGCCCGAGATTCCCCCGGTGCAGAGGCAGGAACTCAACCCCTAACATTATCCCCCCTCCTTGGGCCTCGCTACACTCAAAGGCGGCAATGAGCTGCGGAGCCCGAATGTGCTCAGCAGGCTCTCAGGACCGTAATCCTTCCAGTCCACCAAATAAATTTTTTTTGCCACGTACCACCTTGCACCCCAAAATAGCGTTCACCTCGTAATCATCCGTAGACAAACCCGATGTCCCAGCAGATGACTCAGAAAACCGGGACATGTATACGGGCTTAAGGAGAGACACATGAAAGGTGTCGGTGATACCTAGGCGTGGAGGAAGGGCCAGACGGTAGACCACAGGATTAACCTGTTTGAGGACCTTGAAGGGACTCAAGTAGCGAGGAGCAAACTTAGTGGATGCAACACGCAGCCTGATGTTACGAGCGGAAAGCCACACTAAGTCGCCTGGAGCAAAGGTCGGGGCAGGGCGCCGATGTGCATTGGCGGAGGACCTCATTCTCTCCTTGGAGGCCCGGATGGCATCCTGAGTACGGTCCCAAATGTCTCGTGCCTCCACTGCCCAGTCTGCCACCCTGGAGTCAGCAGAGGACACGGGCATAGGCACAGGAACCCGCGAATGCTGGCCGTAGTTAAGGAGGAAAGGAGTCTGACCGGTGGAGTCGGCTACAGCGTTGTTAAGGGCAAACTCTGCCCACGGTAACAAGGATGCCCAGTCATCCTGCCTAGCAGAAACAAAATGTCGTAAATAAGTGACCAGAGTCTGATTGGCTCTCTCAACCAACCCATTCATCTCGGGATGATAAGCCGAAGAGAGATTTAACTCAATACTGAGTAGACGACAAAGCTCCCTCCAGAATCGAACTGGGGACCCCGGTCACTGACAATCTTGTCCGGCATACCGTGTAAGCGAAAGATATGTTTGATGAACAAGGCTGCCAGAGCCCGTGCAGATGGTAGCCGTGGAAGAGGCACCAAATGAACCATTTTGGAAAAATGGTCGGTGATCACCCAGATAATGGTGCAACTACGAGACTTGGGTAAGAACACCACAAAGTCCATCCCGACCATCTCACAGGGCCTGTCCGCCACCGGCAGATGATAAAGCAAACCAGCTGGCTGTTGCCGAGGGGACTTGTTCTTGGCGCAATAGACACACGCCCGATTATAGTCTGCGACATCACGAGCCATATGCGGCCACCAGTATGTCCTCGCCAGTAACTCAGATGTCCTTTTGGAACCAAAATGTCCACCCACCCTGGACGAGTGTGCCCAAGAAAGAACCTCCGGTCGCAAACTGGGTGGTACAAAAGTCTTGCCCGGAGGCAAAGACTCTAGTGAAACCGGGGTCACAGTTCTTAGGCTCTCGGTGGGGACAATAAGCCGAGGCTCCTCTGCCTCCTCCACAGATGACACAACGGAGTGAGAGAGAGCATCGGCACGAATGTTCTTCTCCCCAGAAAGAAAATGAAGGGTGAAATGGAACCAGGAGAAGGACAAGGACCAACTGGCCTGGCGAGAATTTAACCGCTGGGCTGTCTGCAGATACACCAAATTTTTATGATCTGTGAAGACTTGGAAGGGAAAACGAGCTCCCTCCAAGAGATGTCTACACTCCGAAAAAGCCAACTTCATGGTTAGCAACTCCCTGTCCCCGATGGAATAATTCCTCTCTGCTGGTGAAAAGGTATTAGAAAAGAAGAAGCAAAGATGCTTCTGACCTTGTGCATCCTTTTGGAAGAGGACTGCTCCAGCATCAACAGATGAGGCATCCACCTCCAAGATAAATGGCTTATCTACATCGGGGCGATGTAGGATGGGAGCGCTAGCGAAGTGTGACTTTATGGAGACAAAGGCCTTGGAGACGGGGCGTGGCTATGTAAGCTAGGAGAGAAGACGCACCTTTTGGAAGCTCCCACCATCCTGACCAGAATCCGGCCATTAATCCCCCTGAACTGCAACTTACATCAGCTGAGACGGTGCTCTGAGAACTCAGGAGACCGGCGACTCCTCGGGCAGCGGCGGTGGAACGCTGGAGAGCCGGTATCTGTGGCGGCCTGGAAGAGCGGCAAAGTCCCTGAGCTGCGGCGGCCATCTTTGAGCGCGGCTCCGGCGGGCAGGACGCAGCGCCGGCGGTGGCTGAAGCCGGGTGGATCCCCTGGGAGCGCGGCAGACATCTACATACAGCGGGGATGCTGTGGAACATCGGGGAGCAAGAGACAGGTGCCGGGTCTGGAGCGGCGGGCGGGCCCTGGGGGACGGCAGCCATTACCACAGCGCACTCTCCAGCAGCAAGGAGAGAGGCGCTATATAGCAAGACTGCGGTGCATTCAGGAGGTGAGCTACCGGCCTGAAACACTAGATGGGGCAGAGCGGTGTGTGCCCTGGAAAATTGGGCCCTGCACTCCCCTTATCAAAAACCCCTGCTGGCACCATAACTTTGGAGGGATCGTCCCCCCTCCCTGCTGTTCTGCCTGGGGAACTGTGGCTGCTCTGGGACGCGGTGCCTGGGCAAATTCCTAAGTTGATACATTTGCAAATATCTGAGACTCTTTGCTTGGTTTGCTGCCTCTCTGGGGTGCATCCCGGTGTTTGGCCCTGTCCGGTCTGCTAGTGGAGAATAGACTGCCATAATAATAAATCCGGTCCCTTGGTGGGGTTCTTCTGCCAATCACCATGCATCATCCTAAAGGAGCGGGGGCTGCTGATAAGTTGAGGAAATATGCCAGAGAAGATGCCCCAGATAATACACGTTCTCTCAGAAATAATCCCACGCAGAGTCAACGCAAAAATCGTCTTTCTGACAGCAATGAGGAGGGAGAACAAGACGAACTGACTCTTAAACAAGCATCTGAGCAGTTGATGCAGGCCATATCTCTCACCAGGTCCTCTCTCACTGAGAAAATAGAAGACGTGCATACTGAAGTGGGCCGTCTGCGACAAGATATACAAACTATGAGAGGGCGTATTTCAGAGCTTGAAACAAGGGTGTCTCAGATAGAGGACACCATTGCCCCAATGGAGGCTAAGCTATCAAAGGCCACTGGCTCTGTGAATGCCTGGAAGCAAAAGGCAGATGACCTGGAAAACAGACTGCGCCGTAATAACATTCGAATTATTGGCCTACCAGAACGCTCGGAGGGTCAGCAACCTGAGCAATTTCTAGAGGACTGGCTTAAAACCTCCCTGGGAGACGGATTCTCCTCAACATTTTCTGTGGAAAGGGCCCATAGGGTCCCAACGAGACCTCTTCCTCCCGGAACTCCGCCTCGACCCTTTTTGGCGCGTCTCCTTAACTGCAGAGACAGGGATGCAATTCTTCGCTTGGCAAGGCAGAAGGCCCCTATTAAATTCAATAACGCCACCATATCAATCTTCCCGGATTTCTCTATGGAACTTCAAAAGCAGCGAGTTCGATTTATGGAAGTCAAAAAGCAGCTCAGGGATAAAAACATCATCTACTCTATGCTTTATCCAGCTCGACTCCGTATTGTTCATGAAGGCTCCTCCTTGTTCTTTACTGACCCGGCGGAGGCGGCCGAATGGTTGCGGTCATACAAGGGGCCTAGTACCCCGGACTCTTGAGTAGCTCTTTCTATCTGATGGCAACACAATCTAGAGCTCTCTATGTGGGTGCTGAGTTTGTCAACTATACCGGACGCTGATTCCAGTGAGGGTATCCCCTATTCTATTTAACTGTAGGAGTGTAGGATTATACTCCTCCACTGTTCAAATGTTGTTTTGTTTGGTATTTTACACCAGTTTTGATTATTTGTTATGTTTGTTAGTCGCCAGTGATAACCTTATGCTCTATATGATGTTCCTGATTCCCGCCCAGGCTCTGGTGTATATTATGCCTTTTCCCGAACGTAGATATGGGATCTGAGATTGTATGTATGACGTGGAACATACGGGGTATTAAGACTCCTCGAAAGAAAATTAAGGTATTTTCACAAATTAAAAGGCATCATCCACATATTGTAGCACTTGTGGAGACACATTTGACCAGAGACACAGCTAAGTGTACGCAAAAGCCGTGGGTGCAATGGTCCCTTCACGCATTTCACACCAGTTACTCCAGAGGGGTCTCCCTGTTGGTACATAGGAATGTCAGGTGGGAGGCTAGAGAGTCACGACGCGATCCCGAGGGTCGCTTTGTTTTTGTTCATGCCTTTATTAATATGCGGGAATATGTGATATTATGTGTTTATAACCCACCCCCGGCTGGCATATCGGTTCTCCGCATGGCACTGGGTTTCTCCCTAAATTATCCTAATGCTAGTGTTATCTGTATGGGAGACTTTAATTTAGTCATGGATAATCTTAAGGACAGACTGAGACTAGACGGCGAGATGTCAAGGGGGCCCCTTTCTCAATCTCCCTCTCAATTGGCATCATTTATGAACGGTAGCGGATGGTTAGACCTATGGAGAACACGTCACCCTGAGACAAAGGAATATACTTGTCATTCTTCAACTAGACAGTCTCTATCCCGTATAGATTACATATTTGGATCTAGTGACCTAGCGCTATGGGTGAATAGTGTCGAACATGGTAACAGGGGGATATCAGATCACAGCCCAGTTGTTCTCAAACTTAAATACGGTCAGTCAAATAATAATATACCTTGGAAATTGAATCCCTTCTGGCTGAAACTGATAGATGCTAGTGATAGAACGGTTGATCAGTTAAACTGCTTTGTCTCTACTCACCCAGACCCCTCGAATCTCAATCTGTTTTGGGACACTCTAAAGGCATACTTAAGGGGATGTCTATCCTCTACAATCTCCTATATAAAGAGGGTGACGGCGGGGGAGGATGACGAGATGGAGCGACGGCTGAAGGACTCGGAAGCCGCCTATGTGGCCAATCAAATTAACGGCAACAGGGTGGAGTGGCTCACTTCCCAAAGACTATACACCCAAAATATAGACACTAAATCGAAACGTAAATTATTTTTTACCCGTCAATCTTATTTTGAATTGGGGAATCAGGCCAGTACACTCCTAGCTTTTTTAGTACGTCAGCATAACACCTCTAATACGGTACTGCAGATTCGGACACCTGATGGTTCGTTGGTATCCTCCACCGAGGAAATTCTTCGAAGTTTTTGTAATTACTATAAGTCACTGTATAAATCGGGTAGTGGTCTTGGGGTTCCTGAATGTGCAGACTATCTATCAGACATAACATTCCCCTCACTGAGCCCAACTGTTGTGAGTTCTGTTTTTGGGCTCCCTCTGGTGGTTACTGATGGTACTGGGTGATTTGTGTTCTGCTGTCTCTGGTGTCCACCTGTTCTATTAGCATTTGGGAGTTTCCTATTTAACCGGGCTTTCTTGTCATTTCCCCGCCGGCTATCAAGGTTATCAGAGTGTTTTGTTACCTCAGCTTCTGGCTTCAGTAATCTTCAGGACAAGCTAAGTTTTTGATTTTTCTTGTTCCACGTTTTGCTTTATTTTTGTCTTGTCCAGCTTGCATATAATTGTTTCTTTGCTGCTGGTTGCTCTAGTGGGCTGTAATTGCTCCTCATGTTCCATGAGTTGGAACATGAGTTCAAGTAATTACAGGATGGTTTTTTGAAGGGTTTTTTGCTGACCGCGCAGTTTACTTTTGTATCCTCTGCTATCTAGTTTTAGCGGGCCTCATTTTGCTGAATCTGTTTTCATACTGTGTATGTGCCTTCCTCTCATTTCACCGTCATTATATGTGGGGGGCTGCTATTTCTGTGGGGTATTTCTCTGGAGGCAAGAGAGGTCTGTGTTTCTTCTAATAGGGGAAGTTAGATCTTCGGCTGGTGCGAGACGTCTAGGATCAACGTAGGCACGTTCCCCGGCTATTGTTATTTGTGTGTTCAGGTTTAGGGTCGCGGTCAGCTCAGGTTCCATCACCCCAGAGCTCGTTGGTGCTTGTCCTTTTGTGATTCCCTGCCATTGGAATCATGACAGTATAGCCGGCCAAAATGTTTGGGCTGAAGTAGGAGGAAAAGTAGTCTGAGGAAGTTTTTTTTTTTTTTTCTCTCCTCTGAGGTTGCTGCCTAGCCTAAATTGCAGCCTGGCTGATTTTTTTTTTCCTCCTCTTAATCCTTGAATGGCTCTGACCTTAGCTGTTTATCATGGACGTCCAGAGTTTAGCTTCCAGCTTGAATAATCTTGCTACTAAGGTTCAAAATATACAAGATTTTGTTGTACATGCTCCTATGTCTGAACCTAGAATTCCTATTCCAGAGTTCTTTGCTGGAGATAGATCTAGTTTTCTGAATTTTAGGAACAATTGCAAGCTGTTCCTTGCTTTGAAATCTCGCTCTTCTGGAGACCCTGCTCAGCAGGTTAAGATTATTATATCTTTCCTGCGGGGTGACCCTCAAAATTGGGCATTTGCATTGGCACCAGGGGATCCTGCGTTGCTTAATGTGGATGCGTTTTTTCTGGCATTGGGTTTGCTCTATGAGGAACCTAACCAGGAGATTCAGGCTGAAAAAGCTTTATTAGCTCTCTCTCAGGGGCAAGATGAAGCAGAAATATATTGTCAAAAATTTCAGAAATGGTCAGTGCTTACTCAGTGGAATGAGTGCGCCCTGGCTGCAAAGTTCAGAGATGGCCTTTCTGAGGCCATTAAAGATGTTATGGTGGGGTTCCCTGCGCCTACGGGTCTGAATGAGTCTATGACTATGGCTATTCAGATTGATCGGCGTTTACGGGAGCGCAAACCTGTGCACCATTTGGCGGTGTCTTCTGAACAGGCACTTGAGACAATGCAATGTGATAGAGTTCAGTCTAGAAGTGAACGGCAAAACTATAGGCGGAAAAATGGGTTGTGCTTTTATTGTGGTGATTCAGCTCATGTTATATCAGCATGCTCTAAACGCACAAAAAAGGTTGATAAGTCTGTTGCCATTAGTACGTTACAGTCTAAGTTCATTCTGTCTGTGACTCTGATTTGCTCATTATCATCCATTTCCGTCGATGCCTATGTAGATTCAGGCGCTGCCCTGAGTCTTATGGATTGGTCATTTGCCAAGCGATGTGGGTTTAGTCTTGAGCCTCTGGAAGTCCCTATTCCTTTGAAGGGAATTGACTCTACACCTTTGGCTATGAATAAACCTCAGTACTGGACACAAGTGACCATGCGTATGACTCCCGTTCATCAGGAGGTGATTCGCTTCCTGGTATTGTATAATTTACATGATGTTCTAGTACTTGGTCTGCCATGGTTACAAACTCATAATCCAGTCCTTGACTGGAAAACAATGTCTGTGTTAAGCTGGGGATGTCAGGGGGTTCATGATGATACACCTCCGATTTCTATCGCTTCATCTACTCCTTCTGAGGTTCCTGTATTTTTGTCTGATTATCGGGATGTTTTTGAGGAGCCTAAGCTCAGTTCGCTTCCTCCTCACAGGAATTGCGATTGTGCTATAGATTTAATTCCTGGTAGTAAATTTCCTAAAGGTCGTTTGTTCAATCTGTCAGTGCCAGAGCATACTGCTATGCGGGATTATGTTAAGGAGTCCTTGGAAAAGGGACATATCCGTCCATCTTCGTCCCCTTTGGGAGCAGGGTTTTTTTTCGTGGCCAAAAAAGATGGGTCCTTGAGGCCTTGTATAGATTATCGTCTTTTTAATAAGATTACCGTAAAATATCAGTATCCTTTGCCTTTGTTGACTGATTTGTTTGCTCGCATTAAGGGGGCTAAATGGTTCACTAAGATTGATCTTCGGGGTGCGTATAATCTTATACGAATAAAGCAAGGTGATGAGTGGAAAACCGCATTTAATACTCCTGAGGGCCATTTTGAGTATTTGGTAATGCCTTTCGGACTTTCTAATGCTCCTTCAGTCTTCCAGTCCTTTATGCACGATATTTTCCGTGAATATCTGGATAAATTTATGATTGTGTATTTGGATGATATTTTGGTTTTTTCTGATGACTGGGAGTCTCATGTTCAGCAGGTCAGGAAGGTGTTTCAGGTCCTGCGGGCTAATTCCTTGTTTGTAAAGGGCTCAAAGTGTCTCTTTGGAGTCCAGAAGATTTCTTTCTTGGGGTATATTTTTTCCCCTTCTACTATTGAGATGGATCCCGTCAAGGTTCGGGCTATTTGTGACTGGACGCAGCCTGCATCTCTTAAGAGTCTGCAGAAGTTCTTGGGCTTTGCTAATTTCTATCGTCGTTTTATAACTAATTTTTCTAGTGTTGTTAAGCCTTTGACGGATTTGACTAAGAAGGGTGCTGATGTTGCTGATTGGTCTCCTGCGGCTGTGGAGGCCTTTCAGGAACTTAAACGCCGGTTTTCTTCTGCTCCTGTGTTGCGTCAGCCTGATGTTTCGCTTCCTTTCCAGGTTGAGGTTGATGCTTCCAAGATTGGAGCGGGGGCGGTTTTGTCGCAGAGAGGCTCCGATTGCTCGGTGATGAAGCCATGTGCGTTCTTTTCTAGGAAGTTTTCGCCCGCTGAGCGGAATTATGATGTGGGTAATCGGGAACTTTTGGCCATGAAGTGGGCATTTGAGGAGTGGCGTCATTGGCTGGAGGGTGCTAGACATCGTGTGGTGGTCTTGACTGATCACAAAAATCTGATTTACCTTGAGTCTGCCAGGCGTCTGAATCCTAGACAGGCTCGTTGGTCACTGTTTTTCTCTCGTTTCAATTTTGTTGTTTCATACCTGCCAGGTTCAAAGAATGTGAAGGCGGATGCTCTTTCTAGGAGTTTTGTGCCTGACTCCCCTGGAAATTCTGAGCCCACTGGTATCCTTAGGGATGGGGTGATTTTGTCGGCCGTCTTCCCAGACTTGCGACGTGCTTTGCAGGAGTTTCAGGCGGGTAAACCTGATCGTTGTCCGCCTGAGAGACTGTTTGTTCCGGATAGTTGGACCAGTAGAGTCATCTCCGAGGTCCATTCTTCTGCGTTGGCAGGTCATCCTGGAATATTTGGTACTAGAGACTTGGTGGCCAGGTCTTTTTGGTGGCCTTCCTTGTCGAGGGATGTGCGTTCTTTTGTGCAGTCTTGTGAGGTTTGTGCTCGGGCTAAGCCTTGCTGTTTTCGAGCCAGTGGATTGTTGTCACCTTTGCCTATCCCGAAGAGGCCTTGGACGCACATTTCCATGGACTTTATTTCGGATCTCCCTGTCTCTCAAAAAATGTCCGTCATCTGGGTTGTGTGTGACCGCTTTTCTAAAATGGTTCATCTTGTACCCTTGCCTAAGTTGCCTTCCTCCTCTGAGTTGGTCCCTCTGTTTTTCCAGAACGTGGTTCGTTTGCATGGGATTCCGGAGAACATCGTTTCTGACAGGGGATCCCAGTTTGTGTCTAGATTTTGGCGGACGTTCTGTGCTAAGATGGGCATTGATTTGTCCTTTTCGTCTGCATTCCACCCTCAGACGAATGGCCAGACGGAGCGAACTAATCAGACCTTGGAAACTTATTTGAGGTGTTTTGTTTCTGCTGATCAGGATGACTGGGTTACCTTTTTGCCGCTGGCCGAGTTTGCCCTTAATAATCGGGCTAGTTCTGCTACCTTGGTTTCTCCTTTCTTTTGTAATTCGGGGTTTCATCCTCGTTTTTCCTCTGGTCAGGTGGAGCCTTCTGATTGTCCTGGAGTGGACATGGTGGTGGATGGGTTGCATCGGATTTGGAGTCATGTGGTGGACAATTTGAAGTTGTCCCAGGAGAAGGCTCAGCAGTTTGCTAATCGCCGTCGCCGCGTGGGTCCTCGACTTCGTGTTGGGGACTTGGTGTGGTTGTCTTCTCGTTTTGTTCCTATGAAGGTCTCTTCTCCTAAGTTCAAGCCTCGGTTCATCGGTCCTGATAGGATCTTGGAAATTCTTAACCCTGTGTCGTTTCGTTTGGATCTCCCGGCATCGTTTGCTATTCATAATGTGTTCCATCGGTCGTTGTTGCGGAGGTATGAGGTACCTGTTGTTCCTTCGCTTGAGCCTCCTGCTCCGGTGCTGGTGGAGGGAGAGTTGGAGTATGTTGTGGAGAAGATCTTGGATTCTCGTGTTTCCAGACGGAAACTCCAATATTTGGTCAAGTGGAAGGGTTATGGTCAGGAGGATAATTCTTGGGTGGTTGCCTCTGATGTTCATGCTGATGATTTGGTCCGCGCTTTTCATAGGGCTCATCCTGGTCGCCCTGGTGGTTCTCGTGAGGGTTCGGTGACCCCTCCTCAAGGGGGGGGTACTGTTGTGAGTTCTGTTTTTGGGCTCCCTCTGGTGGTTACTGATGGTACTGGGTGATTTGTGTTCTGCTGTCTCTGGTGTCCACCTGTTCTATTAGCATTTGGGAGTTTCCTATTTAACCGGGCTTTCTTGTCATTTCCCCGCCGGCTATCAAGGTTATCAGAGTGTTTTGTTACCTCAGCTTCTGGCTTCAGTAATCTTCAGGACAAGCTAAGTTTTTGATTTTTCTTGTTCCACGTTTTGCTTTATTTTTGTCTTGTCCAGCTTGCATATAATTGTTTCTTTGCTGCTGGTTGCTCTAGTGGGCTGTAATTGCTCCTCATGTTCCATGAGTTGGAACATGAATTCAAGTAATTACAGGATGGTTTTTTGAAGGGTTTTTTGCTGACCGCGCAGTTTACTTTTGTAACCTCTGCTATCTAGTTTTAGCGGGCCTCATTTTTCTGAATCTGTTTTCATACTGTGTATGTGCCTTCCTCTCATTTCACCGTCATTATATGTGGGGGGCTGCTATTTCTGTGGGGTATTTCTCTGGAGGCAAGAGAGGTCTGTGTTTCTTCTAATAGGGGAAGTTAGATCTTCGGCTGGTGCGAGACGTCTAGGATCAACGTAGGCACGTTCCCCGGCTATTGTTATTTGTGTGTTCAGGTTTAGGGTCGCGGTCAGCTCAGGTTCCATCACCCTAGAGCTCGTTGGTGCTTGTCCTTTTGTGATTCCCTGCCATTGGAATCATGACACCCAACCCAGCAAGCTTTTATAGAAGCCGAGTTTACTCTGGAGGAAGTGGAACATGCTATAATGGACATGGCCACCGGGAAGGCCCCTGGACCTGACGGGTTTCCCGTTGAGTTCTATAAAAAATATCGGGACCACCTGGCACCACTTTTATTGAAGGTGCTTCAGAATATATGGGAGGGAGAAATTATGCCTGAAACATTTTATGATGCAAATATCATCGTACTTAAGAAGGAGGGAAAGGACCCCTTTGAGTGTGGATCATACCGTCCCATATCATTGGTGAACGTAGATTATAAAATCTTCACTAAAATATTAGCTACTAGACTAAATACAATCATATTAGATCTTATACACCCAGATCAAACAGGCTTTATGCCCGGGAAAAGTACCTCCATTAATATTCGGCGGGTCCAATCAGTGATTCAATATAGCTCCCTAGAATTGGATAATAACTGGGCTCTGGCATCCCTAGACACAGCTAAAGCGTTTGACTCCCTCGAGTGGCCTTTTCTTTCCGCATGTCTACAGAAATACGGTTTTGGAGATAAATTTATTAGAGGGATAGATACACTATATAGGAATCCTAGGGCACGGGTAATTGTAAATAACTCTATCTCTGATCCCTTTACCTTACATAGGGGAACCCGTCAGGGATGTCCTTTGTCCCCGGCTCTCTTTGCCCTCGTGATAGAAGCCTTGGCAATACGCATAAGGTCCTCCACGGATATCAAAGGAATAAATATTGCGGATTGTGTGGATACCATCGGTCTATATGCTGATGATATGATCATATTTATGGATAAAACAGAAGAAACACTACCACGAGTAATAACGACTATTGATAATTTTAGTAAATTCTCTGGTCTCTATATAAATTGGGATAAGTCTGCTCTGATGCCTCTGTCTCATGCGCCGATGCCCTGTCTCAAAAATCTCTCGTCACTACCTGTAGTCTCCAATTTCAAATATCTAGGAATACATATGTCTCAATATAGTCAGCTGGACCTACGACTTAATATTTATCCACTATTGGACCTGGTCAAATCTAAATTCATAACCTGGAGCAAACTCCCTCTCTCCGTTGCAGGTCGCATTAATTTAGTTAAGATGATATTGCTCCCCAAACTTAATTATTGTCTCCAACATAGTGCTGTGCCAATACCCAAATCTTTCATTGCAAACTTAAACTCCCTGACCACGTCCTTTATATGGGGGAAGACTAGACCCAAACTCAAGCTATCTACTCTACAGAGACCGAAAAGGGGGGGAGGGGCAGCCTTGCCAGACTTTTATCTATATTATCTTGCCGGGCAGGCTAGGGCGATAAGCAAGTGGATGCCTAGCAACTCCCTACCTAATTCAGAAAGCCATATAATCCATTCTGCCCGGATTGACTGTCCACTGGGTTTTTTGGAAATGGAGAAAGTCAGTGCTCCCCGTTTGCTGCCATTGCTTCGACAAGCGAGATTAATATGGAGACAAATTAAAAAAGTTATTAAATATACAGATATAATAGCCGAAATGCCACTGTGGTATAATAGTTATTTTCCAGAATTATTAAATCACCCATCTACTGAGTTCTGGATCTCATATGGTGTTCTCTCGGTAGGTAATTTATATAACCAGGATGTTTTTGTGTCCTTTGAACAATTACGGGATACCTACAATATCCCAAGATCTCAATTCTTCCGTTATTTACAGCTGAGGTCAGCTTTCCAGTCAAATATGCGAAATACAGGTGCAAGTCGAGCAATTTCATCTTTACCCCTTATAGGCATTCTCAAATCACAGGGTCCTCAGGGATTCATTTCCTCTTTATACACATATCTATTATCCGTGGGAGATGGGCTCACTATTAACACCTTAAAAAAGAAATGGGAGGGACTCCTTCCCGATACACTGGGAGAGGAGTGGGAAGATATTTTGGAATCTCCAACTAAAGTTTCTCCCTCAGTTAACAACAGGATGACCCAGCTATATATTATATATCAGACTTATTTGACCCCGACACGACTTTTTAAAATGGGCCGCCTCCAGGCGTCAGACTGCCTACGGTGTCACACACGTGATGCGGATTTTATCCACATGATATGGAGGTGCCCGGTAATTTTTCACTATTGGAAAGAGGTCACGACATTGTTAACATCTTTATTGTTAATCCCTGTCCCACTTGAACCACTGACTTGCCTATTTGGGGTGTGGGATACAGAGACATGGGATCACCATACTGGAATCTTCCTTCGAGAAGCGCTCTTCTTAGCACGAAAGGTACTGGCGTTAAGGTGGATGGGTAGCTCCTCCCCGTCCCTTGGAGCTTGGATTGACCTGGTGAACTCGGTTATCCCATATGAAAGAACACTGTACCATAATAGAGGATGCCCAGGTAAATTCGAAAAAATTTGGGGTAGATGGAACTCATCTCATCATACTCTGTAGTCTGCTCTGATTAGATATATGCACGGGAGGGGGGGCATGTGGTTTAGGGACATCGTTGCGGAGCAAACTTAAATCTGTTTTCTTTTGGCGACTTATTATAATAATGGTTAAAGTTGTTTAAGTTGTATAGTAGGTATTTTGTAGGTACTAGTGACTCAACATGCACAGTCTATTACCTCTGAACTTTGGATATGATAATATTCTGTAATTATTTGTATCTGATGGTATGTTTAATAATGATAAATGTAATATGTGCAATGTTTGTTTACTCTGAAATTAATAAACGAATTTAAAAAAAAAAAAGGCCTTGGAGACTGTTATGATCTGGTGGCCTTGGAGCAGCATGAGACGTACTCTGGAGAAGGTGGTCCCTGTACTGACCGCAAACCCTGAACCTAGCAGCACAACTAAAAGCAGCTGTGGGGGGTACCTAACACTCCCTAGACCCCTCGACACAGCCTAAGATCTAACTACCCCTAAAGACAGAAGCAGGAAATCTATCTTGCCTCAGAGAAAATCCCCAAAGGATAGATATCCCCCCACAAATATTGACCGTGAGAGGAGAGGGAAAAACATACGCAGATATGAAATCAGATTTTAGCATAGGAGGCCATACTAGCTAAAAAGAAAGAATAGAACAGAGTACTATGCGGTTAGTATAAAAACACTACAAAAATATCCACCGCAGAAAATACGGATCACCACATCTGACTAAAGACATGGGGGGTATATCTGCATCTCCAGAGAAATAGCTAGACTGCAAAAAATCCTTCACAGACCAAGCTGGACAGGACAAAAACATGAAAATGCACAGAACTATAAGGTCCACTGCAGGTGGACAGCAAAAACAAAGCCAGGACTTATCTTTGTAGAAAAACACAGCAAACTGGAGAGACCAGCAGGGAAGTGAATCCTTCAAGAACAATGGACAACTGGCACTGACCAAAGGATCCTGCAAAGCTATATACCCCAGCAGTGGCGTAACTACAAAGTTAGGGGCCCCGGTGCGAACTTCCAAATGGGCCCCCCCCTGCAGCCCTGCCATACAACTCAATGTAACCCCCATAGAATACAATGCAGCCCCCCTAATAGTATAATGCAGCCCCTCCATACAGGGGCAGTGAGAAAGACACGAGCAAATGGTGACGAGGGGGCAGGGGAGAGGGCACAAGGGGGCTAGGGGAGACAGGCACAAGGGTAACATAGGGGGGCTAGGGAGCAAGGAAGACAGGCACAAGGGGACACATGGGGGCTAGGAGGCAGGGGAGAAGGTTACAAGGGGACTAGTGGGCAAGGGAGACTGACAGAAGGGGACAAGGGAGACTGACACAAGGGGACTAGTGGGCAAGGGAGCCTGACACAAGGGGCACATGGGGACAAGTGGGCAAGGGATACAAGCACAAGGGGACACAGGGACAAGTGGGAAAGGGAGACTGACACACAGGAACTAGTGGGCAAGAGAGACTGACACAAGCACAAGGGGACAAAGGAGACAGGCACATGGGGACACACAGGGACAAATGGGCAAGGGAGAATGGCACACGGGGACAAGGGACACAAGTCCCTGCCACACACACACACACACTACAGATATCACACACACACATACTACAGATATCACACACACACATACACACATACTACAGATATCACACACACACACGCACACATACTACAGATATCACACACACACACACGATACCAGCTCATATACACAACTCACAATCTCCTCTCTGGTACAGGGGTGGCTGATGTAAATCGGCTGCAGCTCTGCAGCTCCGCAGCTCCTCAGCTTCTCCTGACTAAAGCGGCTCCGTCCCGCACCTCCCCCCCCCTGCTCTCACCTTCTATCCCGGGGCTGCAGAGCAGAAGCTGACAGTCTCACCTGGCATGATGACTGGAGCTGCTTCCTGTCTCTCACGTGCCCCGGCTGCCCCCTCCCCCTAGATACGCCTCGGACTGTTGCCGTGCAGGAGGAATCTCCTGCACTGCAACATGGTGTTGGGTGCCCCTGACCTGCCGGGCCCCTGACCTGCCGGGCCCGGTCGCACTGGCGACCGCTGCGACCGCGGTAGTTACGCCACTGTACCCCAGTCAGTCCTGCAATTAGTAGATACACATGTCCACTCCTGCAATCCAGGCCCAACTGCATTACCCTCTACAACCACCGGAGGGAGCCCAAAAGCTGAATTCACAACAGGAGACCTCCTCAGACCACAATTTGGGATTTGCCCCCTTCTTGGTGAGAGCAACCAAGGGAGCTACCAAAGTTGAGAAGTGCGGAATGAACTGGCGATAATAATTTATGAACTCCATAAAGCGCTGCACCGCTTTAAGAGAATGGGGTTCCTGCCAGTCCATCACAGCCTGTAGTTTGGCAGGATCCATAGCCAATCCCTGGGCGGAGATGATATAGCCGAGGAAAGATAAGGACTCCTGCTCAAACATACACTTCTCCAACTTGGCATAGAGGGAGTTTGCCCGTAGGAGGTCGAAGACTCTGCAAACATCTCTCCGGTGGGAGCCAAAATCTGGAGAGTAGATGAGAATATCATCCAGATAGACTATGACCAAGGTGGAAAGCATATCCCGGAAGATGTCGTTCACAAAGTCTTGGAAAATGGCTGGGGCATTACAGAGCCCGAAGGGCATCACCAGATATTCATAGTGCCCATCCCTGGTGTTAAAAGCCGTCTTCCATTTGTCCCCCTCACAGACGCGAATCAGGTTGTAAGCACCCCGCAGACCCCGGTAATGGCGTTAAGACCCCTGTAGTCTATGCATGGACGCAGTTCTCCATTCTTCTTCTGCACGAAGAAGAACCCAGCCCCAGCAGGTGACACTGACTTCCTGATGAACCCTCTAGCCAGATTCTCTTGAATGTACTGAGACATTGCCTCCGTCTCCGGGAGAGATAACGGATAAACTCGACCCCAGGGAGGCTCAGCACCAGGCAAGAGATCAATAGGACAGTCATAAGGGCGATGGGCCGGAAGGGTCTCCGCCGCCTTTTTGGAGAACACGTCTGCATAAGACCAATATTGCTTGGGAAGAGAGGATAGATCTGCGGGTACCTCTGTAGTAGCAACCTGAACACACTCCCTCTGACACCTACCCCCACAAGATTCACCCAATCCCAGAATTCTGCCTGAGTACCACTCGATCTGAGGAGAGTGGTACCGTAGCCAAGGTAACCCCAACAGGACCTCATCAATTCCCTCAGGAATGACGAGCAGAGATATAATCTCCTGATGGGATGGCGACATGGACAGAGTAAAAGGGATGGTCTGGTGTGTTATCTGTGAGGGCAGTGTCGACCCATTCACCACTCGTACTGTTACTGTTGAGCAAGCATAACCAGGGGTATTGCATGCCGTTGGGCGAAGGCAGAAGACATAAAATTGCCCTCCGCCCCAGAATCCACGCAGAGCTCTACCAAGTGGGAGGATGAGCCTATAGTAATTGTCCCTTTAAAGGACAATTTGGAGGCAAATGTCGCCGTGTCTAGTGTACCTCCACCTACTACCACTAGACGCTGACATTTCCTAGACCGCTGGGAACATCTGGTGGCAAGATGTCCTGACTGCTGGCAAACATGACAGACCTTGAGTGCACTAGCGGTCCGGGACTTAGATCCCGCTCGTGACACTTCCATGGCCTCATGTGACTCAGGAACCTGGACCAGAGATTCCAGAGGTTGGGCGAAGGTGGGAGCCAGCTAAAACCTCTGCCTACACTGGGCTTGCTCTAACCTCCGCTTGCTAAAATGGAGGTCAATTCGAGTAGAGACAGTTATTAACTCCTCCAGTGTGGCAGGAATCTCCCTAGTGGCCAGAGCGTCCTTAAAGTGATCAGCCAGGCCCCTCCAAAATATGGGGATAAGGGCTTTATCCAACCACTCCAGCTCAGAAGCTAAAGTATGAAAGCGGACGGAAAAATGGCTGACCAAGGACTCACCCTGAGTTAGTGCCAGTAGTTGGAGCACTGTGTCATGGGTGACTTGAGGTCCTGAAAAGACCTTTTTCAGAGTGCTCAGGAACAGTGGAGCACTCTGCACCACATGATCACCACGCTCCCACAGCGGCGTAGCCCATTCCAACGCCCTGTCCGACAAGAGAGACACAATAAATCCCACCTTAGCCCGCTCTGTAGGAAAACGTGCAGCCAGGAGCTCGAGGTGAATAGAGCACTGACTCACGAATCCCCTACAAGATTTGCTATCTCCAGAAAATTTTTCTGGCAGCGGGAGGCGAGATAATGTCGGAACAGTGGTGGCAGTGGACAAGGTTGCTGCAGCCACACTAGCAGCCTGTACAGCAACTGCGGTAACATCCACAGCTGAGGTTGAGCTCTCGAGAGCCACCAACCTACGCTCCAGCTGCTGGATATACCGCAAAGATTGCTGAATGTCTGACATTTACTAGCCAGACCGTTGGCGCTAGTATACTGTTAGGACTGGCGGAACGCACCAAGTTTAAGATGGAATAGTATTAGGTGCGTTCGCAGTCCGAGGTCCACCGTGCAGGTGAAAACCTGCTGCTGGTAATGACGGACGATATGGTGGTACAATGTGAATACACACACGGGTTAACTTCACCTCGTGTGAAGGAAGCGAACCCTGTTGCGTCACAGGGCTGCGGTAGCGCACCAAGAGCGCAAGCAAGAAGTCGCAGAACTCAATCCCAAGACACAGGATTTGAGTTCATAAAGACCTCATGCGCTCGACACCGCTACTGGGGTGTCAGAGTGACAGAAATAATTGTATTGAGATGCACAAGAGTGCGTGCGGTGCCGCACTGGCGGACGCCACTAACCACCCAGGCTTGGGTCAGGAAAGCGCTGAGAAAGCGCACGGCGCCGCACTGGCGGTCACAGCAATTAGACGCTGTAATGTGTGTTACGTGCAGATGGCTTGGACGGGCGCTAAATAGCTACCATCATTCACGAACAGTCATCAACACAAGGAATGGGAATGATTTAGGAGCTTTCATCCATCAACATACATCCATCTACACACACACATTATCAAGTCAATACTAGCGCATGGCCGTGCGGCCATGCGAGCCTTAAAAAGTTGCAGCACGTTTAGGACCTTCAAAGAAGGACCAATGGAGTTGCTGCAGTACCTGAGCATGTGACCCCAGATCTCCACTGAGAGATCTTGCCCTGGGCATGCTCAGAGTGCAAAGCAGGACTTAGTCCTAGCACCTACAAGGACCTTAGCTGCAGTATCTGATCATGTGACCCTCGATCTCCACTGAGAGATCTTACTCTGGGCATGCTCAGAACGTGAAAAGCAGGACTTAGTCCCAGAAGCATCTGCTCGCCGCTGCCCAGCATTGACTTCAATAGCAGAAGCAGGAAATGCAGCAGTAACTCTTAGCACAGAGTCAGACTGAGTGAGACGCTGGGATTGACGTCTCTGCTGAGCAGGCTCCACTGTGGCAAGGGGAAGAATGGGAGACCGCAGCAGAGATGGCCTGAGAATCCCCCTGTGCAGAGGCAGGAACTCGACCCCTAACAGCGTGTTTCTTTATTTTGACTATGTGGTTAATAATGGGGGGTGTGGCAGACGCCTCTCCATTATGAACCCCTGTGTTTGATGTCAGCGGACATTACACAGCTGACATCATCCACAAAACCATTACCTTTATTTCCACCACCCCAGGGCAGTCAGGAAGAGTCAAGGCTAAGCACCAGAATAGGCACATCTAATGGATGTGCCATTTCTGGGGTGGCTGAGGGCTGATCTTTGGCTGGGAAGGGGCCAATATCAATAGGCTTCCCCAACCTATTAATATCAGCCCACAGCTGTCTGCTTAGCCTTTACTGGTTACTAAAAATTGGAAGGACCACATTCATTTTTTTAGAGTCTTCCCTTTTCAAAACCAAGTAAAGGCTAAGCACACAGCTGCAAGCTGATATTAATAGACTGGGAAGGTCCATGGTTATTGTCCCCTTCCCAAACTAATAAGACCAGTTCACAGCTGTCTGATTTCCCTTATCTGGTTATTAACCCCTTAAACCCTGAAGCTTTTTTCGGTTTTGCATTTTCGTTTTTCGGTCACCTTCTTCCCAGAGCCATAACTTTTTATTTTTCCGTCAACGTGAGGGCTTGTTTTTTTGCGGGCCGGGTTGTACTTTTGAACGACACCATTGGTTTTACCATGTCGTGTACTAGAAAATGGGGAAAAAAAATCCAAGTGCGGTGAAATTGCAAAAAAGTGCAATCTCACACTTGATTTTTGTTTGGCTTTTCTACTAGGTTCAATGAATGCTAAAACTGACCTGCCATTATGATTCTCCAGGTCATTGCAAGTTCATAAACACCAAACACATAGGTTCTTTTTTCATCTAAGTGGTGAAAAAAATTCCAAACTTTTTTTTTTAAATTGCGCCATTTTCCAATACCCGTAGCGTCTTGATCTCGGGTTGGGTAAGGGCTTATTTTTTGCATGCCAAGCTGTCGTTTTTAATAATACCATTTTGGTGCAGATACTATCTTTTGATCACCCGTTATTGCTTGAGGAGTCCTCAGGTTGTAATGCCAACACATTGGTGACCCGCGATCACGTGACGAGGTCACCGGTGTGCATATTTCAGGTGCGGTTGCGGGAAGCACGATTTAACTGCCACTGTCAGAGTTTGACAGCAGCATTTAACTGGTCAATAGCCGAAGGTGGATCGCGATTCCACCCGCAGCTATTGCGGGCACATGCCGCTTCTTCAAAACAGCTGACATGTCTCCCGAAAGATGTGGGCTCACCGCCGAAGGCCACATCAAAGGGAGGGAGTCTGACATCGGCATACTATTACACACAATGTCAGAAAGGGGTTAAAAATAGGGGGACCCCACACCATTACTGTTTTTACATTTATTGACAAAAAGCTGCCGGACAAGCTCAACAGAGCTCATTAAATATCTGATGGCGGGAGCGTGGCCTGGATGTCAAGCTGAGCATACATGTCTAGAGAGAGCTCCTTGGACTTCCTTAGTCTTAGGCCCCAAAACCACACACAACCTATTGGAAATACCCCCCAATCCCGGAAAAAAAAAAGGCTTTCAACTTTACTTCATCTGAAGTCTGCGCCTGGAGAGGCCCCGTGACACTGGGACGCTGGAAAGTGTCTGAAGCGCTCCGAGGAAGAGATGCCATTGCTGCTCCCTTGTTGGACCCCAGAGGAGGATTATCTGCCTGCGTGGAGGACGGGACCGCAGGAGCGGTGCTGGTGCGTGAGGCACGGAGGGAGACTGTGGCACAGCATGGAGAAGGCCCGGTGAGTGTGGGAGTGCCGGTGGAGCAGGAGGAGGACACTCGTTGCTGCGGCGGCCATTTTGACATTGGAGCTGCTGAGAGCCGGATGGCTCGCGGCTTGGGCCGTCTGAGGTGCACCCTCACTCCCCTTCTCTATCATCCCCTCATGCTTCGTTATCCTATATCAGCCTTACCTGTCCCAGGTGGGGGGCTTGGGGATCGCTCTCGGACGTGGTTGCGGTGGCTTCTTCGCGTCTCCTTCTCCCCCCCTGGTCCTCCTTTTGGTGCCAAACACAGATGAACAGGATCACTCCTGAATATAACGCTACACTGGCTGATTTGCTCAGAGCCTATAGGATCCTAGGTCACATCCCTAACTGAGTTAGAAAAGAAATCCTAATAGGGGAGAGGTGTTTGCTGTTGGAGGAGCGGGCTATATGATGTAGCTACTCTTGCCTCACAAGTCCCCCCCTACAGCCATATATAAGCTATTAAGGCTTGCTGGTGTATATGGGCAAACCCAAAAAACGTACTGGACTACCTCCAGACGCTGAAACTCATTCTGACGACAAGGATCGTTTCCTAAATACAAATAACCAGCATAGAAGCACAAGATCCAAATCCTCTGCTAAGATTTCAGGTGATTGCTCCTCATCACATGTTTCATTAGCCTCCCAAGGATCTCCTGATAGAGCAACAGGTGAGGGGGATGATAATAACGAATTTTCAGAAGACATGAATGTAAATGACCGTAGCAAGTTTATTAGAACACGCCCCAACAAAAAAGACTTGGAGGTTTTTGCTTGCAGAATTGAAAACTCTTACAAAAAAGAACTTTATGCCCTAAAATCAGAATTCACTTCTCGAGTGGAGGATGTGGAGAAGTCCCAGGAAATCATCCTACAAGAATTACAAACTCACAGAGAGATTACCAGCCACACTTTGAGACTGGAGGAGATTGCAACTGGAATGGAGGATCTAGAAAATCGCAATAGGCGAAACAACATCAGAATACATGGCCTCCCTGAATCTATAAGTCCATCTGATCTGGATCTCACAGTACAAAAACTGCTCCTTGAAATATTAAATGATGAGGAGGCGGGCTCAATAGAATTTGACCGTATGCACAGATACCTTGGACCCAAACCGCCATCAGAATCAAGACCCAGAGATGTTATTTGCAGAGTGCACTACTACAAAGTCAAGGAAGCCATCATGCTAGCTGCTAGACAGAAAGGCACCATTAATTATTGTGGAGCACAGATTTTAATACTCTCAGATCTATTTAGGCGCACATTACAACTAAGAAGAGCATTGCGACCTTTATTATCCCTCCTCAAAGAAAGAGACATCACATATAAATGGGGATTTCCATTCCAGCTGATAGCCTTCAAAGCCACTTTCCATAACCTGGGTGACTTGACCAATTTTCTGGGTACTTTCGAGTTGCCGATGACCGACCTTCCTGATTGGCTGCACTCTCCCCAACTCCCAGATATCCCTCCAAGATGGCTGAAAATCCAACACACCAAGCAACACAAGAAACATCCCCCCCAATCCAACATGAGGAGATTTTTTTCTTCCTCCTCCTTTCTCTCTGTCTGAAATATTTTGCACACACATACCCCGATGAGTTGCTTTAACTCTTGGGTCAGTTTGTTTTTGGGTTGCCCATGTCCCATCATGTGGACCATTCTCAATCAATCTTTAGTTTAAATTCTGTCATCTGTCATTGGAATAATATTGAAGAATAGACAGTCCAATTACCTTATATATTGTTTATATTGTTAAGTTTCAGCTTAAATCTAGTGTGAATGGGGTCAGATGTCAGTTAACAATGTTTGATATCATATTATATTGCTTAGGTTGTGGGGGTTGCAAATAGAGGCCAGATCTCACCTTCGGCTTTTTTCCCTGTTGTACTTGGTGGTTTCCTGCCAAACAACCACATCATGATTTCTTACTCTTGGTGTTCATTCACCACACACTTAAGGTACCTTCACACATAACGATATCGTTAACGATATCGTTGCTTTTTGTGACGTAGCAACGATATCGTTAAGGATATCGTTCTGTGTGACAGCGACCAACGACCAGGCCCCTGCTGGGAGATCGTTGGTCGCTGAACAAAGTCCAGAACTTTATTTCGTCGCTGGATCTCCCGTGGACATCGCTGGATCGGCGTGTGTGACACCGATCCAGCGATGTCTTCACTGGTAACCAGGGTAAACATCGGGTAACTAAGCACAGGGCCGCGCTTAGTAACCCGATGTTTACCCTGGTTACCAGCGTAAAAGTAAAAAAAAAAAAACACTACATGCTTACCTACCGCTGTCTGTCCCCGGCGCTGTGCTCTGCACTCCTCCTGTACTGGCTGTGAGCGTCGGTCAGCCGGAAAGCAGAGCGGTGACGTCACCGCTCTGCTTTCCGGCCGCTGTGCTCACAGCCAGTACAGGAGGAGTGCAGAGAAGCAGAGCGCCGGGGACAGACAGCGTTAGGTAAGTATGTACTGTTTTTTTTTTTTTACTTTTACGCTGGTAACCAGGGTAAACATCGGGTTACTAAGCGCGGCCCTGCGCTTAGTAACCCGATGTTTACCCTGGTTACCCGGGGACTTCGGGATCGTTGGTCGCTGGAGAGCTGTCTGTGTGACAGCTCTCCAGCGACCAAACAGCGACGCTGCAGCGATCCGGATCGTTGTCGGTATTGTTGCAGCGTCGCTTAATGTGAAGGGGCCTTTAGTTTATCTCCCTCATTTTCAACCTTCTTGTTTTTTTTCTTTCTTTTTCCTCATTTCTCTGCTTCCAATCCCTTGACATATCCTCCACCCAAAAATCACACATGTACGGTGTTCATTTTAGGACATGGTCACAAATCAAAGTCAAACATCAGAAATACTCTGTCTGATACCTCATTCTGATACTTGACTCTTATACCTGACTTTCACACATGGTCACAAATCAAAGTCAAACATCAGAAATAACATCAGAAATACTCTGTCTGATACCTCATCCTGATACTTGACTCTTATACCTGACTTTCACACATGGTAAAATGAACACCGTACACATGAACCTCCCTTGGATTTGGTTTCAATGTCCGTATAATCAACCTACTGAACAACACTTTAGTTATGGCTGGAGCTAAATTCTGTTCCCACAATGTAAAAGGGTTAAATATACCTGAAAAAAGGAGACAGGTTTTGTACTCTAACCATAAGCAACATGTCTCAATTTTAATGCTTCAGGAGACACACTTTATGACCGGGGTGACCCCTAATTGTACATCCTACTACTACCCAAAATGGTTCCATAGTACAAATCCTCATTCCAAATCTAAGGGAGTGTCTATAGGTTTCCATAAATCCTTTCTACCCGAGATTCTCGACTCAGTAATCGACACAGAAGGGAGATATATTTTCTTGAAAGTGGCGTGGAGGTCGCGTGTACTTATTTTGGCCAATGTTTACTTCCCTAATCAAGGTCAACAGAAATTTGGCTCTATATGCAAAAGGCTTCTAGAGGAATTTGCAGGCGCCTCGCCAATAATTCTTGGAGGCGACTTTACACTTCCAATGAATCCTCTAATTGATGTATCATCAGGTAGGTCCTCTTATCGCTTGTCCTCTATTAAAAAAGTAAAGAAACAGATGTATGACTTGTGACTGGTAGATGTGTGGAGGACTCTTCGCCCAAATACGAGAGAGTATAGTTTTTATTCTCAAATAAACTCTTCATATAGTAGAATCGATTATTTCTTTATCTCCCATTGTTTGTTGGACTCCGGGGTGGGGGCGGATGTGGGGTCTGTGTTGTGGTCCGACCATGCACCCATCTATTTTTCGATGCAATTAGATCCCTCTATGAGACCTAGCTTTTCATGGCAGTTAAATGAAAACTTATTACAAGACCCGACCTGTGTCTCGGAGGTGAAACGCTCTGTCGAGGGTTTTGTGGCAGACCATACTGCTGACCCCACGTCTCCCTTAATGCAACGGGAGGCCTTGAAGAGTGTCCTACGAGGTGTATTTATCTCACAGGGTGCTCGTCTTAAGAAAGAACGCCTAGCAGAAATTGTTGATCTCTCCTCACAGATCCATAAACTTGAGACACAACATAAACAGGACCTTTCTCCACTCACTTTGTCGAGCCTATCCACAGCTAGGCAAAAAAGAACTACCGATGACCAGCTGACGGTACTGTAACCCGGTTACTAAGCAGGAGGTACCCGTGCCAGAAAGCACTACCAAGGACCATCAGACGTTGATGGAATTCGGATACCGAGAAGGAGGCACCTAAGCCAAAGGCTCTGCCTGGAACCAGCTTACTGTACTGGAACCCCGGGGGACCTATTCAAGATTGGCTGCCAAAGAACCAGCTAATGGTGCTGGAACTCAGATAGGCAGAAGAAGGTCCACATGAAAAAATAATTGCAAGGCCGCGAGCCGGCCGGAGTTACCGAAAACCCACAGTCCTACAGGGGGAGCTTATCCTATTGGCACTACGGAACCAGCCTTGATTGCCAGATCCTGCAGCCCACATAGGAAGCACCTAAACTGCAGGCACCATAGAGTCGGCTAACCTGACCGCAACCCGACAGGACAACGTATTGGAGGCAAAGTGACCTTGACACTTCCCGGAAACAGCTGGCGTGCTGGAACCAGGCTGGGCAGGAGGGAGTACCCACGCCAAAGACATTGCCGAGAATCAGCTGACGGTACTGGAACCCGGATGGGTATCCGAAGGTACAAGAGCCAATGGAACTACCGAGGACCAGCTGACGGTACTGGAACCCGGTTACTAAGCAGGAGGTACCCGTGCCAGAAAACACTACCAAGGACCACCAGACGTTGATGAAACTCGGATAACGAGAAGGAAGCACCTAAGCCAAAGGCTCTGCCTGGAACCAGCTGACTGTACTGGAACCCAGGGGGACCTATTCATATTTCTTATCTGTATTAGTGTGAATGTGGAGGGAGCAGGAGAAATTGCAGCACACACAGCAGGAGAACAGCTGACCTTACTGAACCCCAATAACACAGGAGCAAGTGTTGACTGTGCAGACAGCACTTCTGAGCAGCAAGTGGCGGTGTTGAAGCCTGGGGAATCCAGGAGAAACAGAGTGAAGGCAGAGGCCTAATTTGAGCAAGTTAAATATCTGTTGTAGTGTGAATGTGGAGGGAGCAGGAGAAATTGCCGCACACACAGCAGGGGAACAGCTGACGTTAATGAACCCCAATAACATGGCAGCAAGTGTTGACTGTGCAGACGGCACTTCTGAGCAGCAACTGGCAGTGTTGGAGCCCAGGGTCATTGCTAGAAACAGAGTGTAGACTGAGGCCTAATTGGAGCAAGTTTAATATCTGTTGTAGTGCGAGCGTGGATGGAGCAGTAGAAATTGCCGGATACTCAGCAGGGGAGCAGCTGACATTACTGAACCCCAATAACATGGCAGCAAGTGGTGACTGTGCAGATGGCACTTCTGAGTAGCAACTGGCAGTGTTGGAGCCCAGGGTCAATGCTGGAAACAGAGTGTAGGCTGAGGCCTAATTGGAGCAAGTTTAATATCTGTTGTAGTGTGAGCATGGACGGAGCAGGAGAAATTGCCAAATACACAGCAGGGGAGCAGCTGACGTTACTGAACCCCAATAACATGGCAGCAAGTGTTGACTGTGCAGATGGCACTTCTGAGCAGCAACTGGTGGCATTGGAGCCCAGGGATTACAGTTCAGGTGGTAGAAACATGAACACAACAGGAGACCTGGATACTATTGCCAACTAATTATTTAATCTGGAAGAGGAGTGGCAAATTCCTGCGAGATCCAGGCCTTGTTCATTTTCAGAAAAGTAAGCCAGTCAATGTTATCGGAGGATAGTCGCATGCGACAGTCTGTTAGTACACCACCTGCGGCTCTAAAGACGCATTCCCATAATACACTAGCAGCAGGGCAAGCCAGCACCTCCAATGCATACTGGCTACGCTCTGGCCATGTATCCAGCTTAAAGACCCAAAACTTGAAGGGGGAAGAGCCATCTGGGAGTACACTGAGAGGGCAAGACATGTAGTCTGTCACCATCTGACGGAAACGTTGCCTCCTGCTGACTGGAGCCGTCTGTGATGGTGTAGACATTTGTGGCAGGCACACAAAACTTTGCCACATTGAGCCATACTGGTCTTGCCTTGTGCTGAGGCACTGCTTCTGCTCCCTCTTTGTGCAGAGCTTCCTCCACTGCCTCGACGCACTGAGCTGCTTTGTAAAGCACTAGCAGCACTGCTCTCGGTTGGAATGGAGAACATGATCGAATGCACCAGTGTGTCTTGGTACTCCCGCATTTTACGCTCCCGGTTCAACAGTGTTATGAGGCTTTGTAAGTTGTCCCGGTAGCGAGGATCTTGGAGGGTGTACACCCAATAATTAGCCGTGTTGAGAATGTGGGCGATGCGGCAATCGTTTCTCAGGCACTGCAGCATGAAATCAACCGTGTGCTGCAGACTGCCAACTGGCCAAGAAATGCTGTCCCCTGCTTGAGGCGTGATCTCTGCCTGCTCTGCATCACCCCACCCTCGTCCACATACTGACATACTACATTGTGTAACTCCCTCCTCTGGACAGATGTCTTCCTCCTCCATTGACTACTCCTCATCCTCCTCACAAAGTGTCCTCTGCCTAGGCCTTTGTGAGGAACCACGTTGCGCAGACTGTCCAGAAGCAGATGGCATTTGTGACTCCTCATCCTCCACTTCTTCCACAGCCTCCTCCCTTAGCGCTTGCAATGTTTTTTTCAAGCAGGCAGATAAGGGGGATAGTCATGCTGAATAGTGCATCATCTGCACTCGCCATCCGCGTGGAATCATAGAAGGAAGCAAAACCTGGCAGATGTCCTTCATAGTGGCCCACTCAGTGGTGGTGAAGTCTGAACGGCGCGCAGTGTGACTTTTTTGCACCTGATGCAGCTGGTACTCCATTACTGTTGCCTGCTGCACACACAACCTCTCCAACATATGTAACGTTGAATTCCACCTGGTGGGTAGGTCACATATGATGTGATGTTCTGGAATGCAGAATCGGCGCTGCAGAGCTGCAATGCGCGATCTTGCCATGCTGGAACGCCGCAAGCGAGCGCACTCTAGGTGGACCTTGTTCAGCAGTGCATCAAGATCCGGATAGTCCCTCAAAAAACTCCAAGACCAAGTTGAGCACGTGTGCCAGACATGGGATGTGCGTGAGGTTGCCTAGGCCCAGAGCTGCCACCAGATTTCGGCCATTGTCACACACTACCATGCCTGGCTGGCGATTCGCTGGCAAAAACCACACGTCGCTCTCCTGCTTGATGGCATTCTAGAGCTCCTGCACTGTGTGGCTTCGATTCCCCAAAGAAATTAATTTCAATATGGCCTGTTGACGTTTGGCACGGCTGTGCTCATATCGGTCGTAACAGGTAAGCGTTCTCGGGTCCATGTGGAAGTAGACTGTGACGGCTCCTGCAGCGCTGATTCAGAGGAACTGGAGTATGAGGAGGAGTCAATGTGTACAGACTGGATTCCTGCAATCCTTGGAGTTGGGAGAACACGTACAGCGCCACTCTCAAGATCTGTACCCGGCCCCACAACATTTACCCAATGGGCAGTGAGGGAAAGGTATGGTCCCTGTCCATGGTGACTGATCCACGCATCGGTGGTCAGGTGGACCTTGCTACTGATGGCGTTTAGTAGCGCATGTTTAATGTTTCCCTCCACATGCTTTTGCAGGGCAGGGATGGCTTGCCTGCTGAAATAAAATCGGCTGGGCACATTGTATTGTGGGACTGCCAATGCCATGAAGTTACGGAAGGTGTCAGTCTCCACCAGCCTGAATGAGAGCATTTCAAGGGACAGTAGTTTTGCAATGCCATCATTCATAGCCTGTGCTCGGGGGTGGTTTGCCGAGAATGGCCGCCTTTTCTCCCATGCCTGTGCTACCGATGGCTGTAGGCTGGGCTGGGAGTGTGAGGATGACAAGGAACGTGGTGCTGTGGGTGGAATTACACTGGGTCTCTGTACAACTGTGCCAGAGGTTCTCCATGGCGATCCTGTGAGGAAGCCGAACCAGCTGTGTGTGAGCTGGAGGAAGAGGCTATAACCCGAGCTGAAGAGGTGGTAGGTAGCGCTGTAGGTTGGCCTAGGTCTTCAGTGTGTTTTTGTAACTCCACCACGTGCTTGGTCCGCCGCTCAGTAACATGATGTTTACCCTGGTTACCCGGGTGCTGCAGGGGGACTTCGGCATAGTTGAAGACAGTTTCAACGATGCCAAAGTCTTTCCCCTGATCGTTGGTCGCTGGAGAGAGCTGTCTGTGCGACAGCTCCCCAGCGACCACACAACGACTTACCATCGATCACGGCCAGGTCGTATCGCTGGTCGTGATCGTTGGTAAGTCGTTTAGTGTGTAACGGTACCTTTACTCCCTGCCTTCTTCATCTTGGTAGACTGATAAAGATAGGCAGAAAAGTACTAAGGGCTTAGTGTGCTTATTCCTGAACAGCTGCTAACAGGTATAAGAAACACTAATTTAACAGGTATAAGAAACACTAACTTTAAAAAGTGTGGACTAGACTTTAACCCCTTACCGGCATCGGACGTACTATACCGTCCGATGCCGGCTCCCCTGCTTTGATGCAGGGCTCCGCGGTGAGCCCGCACCAAAGCCGGGACATGTCAGCTGTTTTGAACAGCTGACATGTGCCCGTAATAGGCGCGGGCAGAATCGCGATCTGCCCGCACCTATTAACTAATTAAATGCCGCTGTCAAACGCAGACAGCGGCATTTAACTACCGCTTCCGGCCGGGCGGCCGGAAATGACGTCATCGCCGACCCCCGTCACATGATCGGGGGTCGGCGATGCTTGTATATTGTAACCATAGAGGTCCTTGACACCTCTATGGTTACTGATTGCCCGTCGCTGTGAGCGCCACCCTGTGGTCGGCGCTCACAGCACACGTGCAATTCTGCTACATAGCAGCGATCAGCAGATCGCTGCTATGTAGCAGAGCCGATCGTGCTATGCCTGCTTCTAGCCTCTCATGGAGGCTATTGAAGCATGGCAAAAGTTAAAAAAAAAAGTTTAAAAAAATGTGAAAAAAATAAAAAAAACATAAAAGTTTAAATCACCCCCCTTTCGCCCCAATCAAAATAAAATCAATAAAAAAAATATCAAATCTACGCATATTTGGTATTGCCGCGCTCAGAATCGCCCGATCTATGAAATAAAAAAAAGTATTAACCTGATCGCTAAACAGCGTAGCGGGAAAAAAACTCGAAACGCCAGAATTATGTTTTTTTGGTCGCCGCGACATTGCATTAAAATGCAATAACGGGCGATCAAAAGAACGTATCTGCACCGAAATGCTATCATTAAAAACGTCATCTCGGCACGCAAAAAATAAGCCCTCAACCGACCCCAGATGATGAAAAATGGAGACGCTACGAGTATCGGAAAATGGCGCAATTTTTTTTTTTTTTTTTTTAGCAAAGTTTGGAATTTTTTTTCACCACTTAGATAAAAAATAACCTAGTCATGTTTGGTGTCTATGAACTCGTAATGACCTGGAGAATCATAATGGCAGGTCATTTTTAGCATTTAGTGAACCTAGCAAAAAAGCCAAACAAAAAACCAATGTGGGATTGCACTTTTTTTGCAATTTCACCGCACTTGGAATTTTTTTCCCGTTTTCTAGTACACGACATGCTAAAACCAATGATGTCGTTCAAAAGTACAACTCGTCCCGCAAAAAATAAGCCCTCACATGGCCAAATTGACGGAAAAATAAAAAAGTTATGGCTCTGGGAAGGAGGGGAGCGAAAAACGAACACGGAAAAACGAAAAATCCCCCGGTCATGAAGGGGTTAATATGAGTTAATGTGGCCTACACAACTGTAAAGTGGAGTGTTTGGTGAACTTTATTTAGGTTTTTTTTTTCCCCCAAAAAAATGGATGTCCCCAAAGATGTAAATACGATAGTATCACAAACTTTTTGTAGCTATTACAATGCAGGAAGGTAACCTACAATGCAATAGATGAGGCTCCAAAAAATAGGCTAATACTAATCTAGCTGGGGCTGCAGGGCACAAGGCTGCAGAAAGGCTCCTCTATCAACTCCTATATAGTGCACGGAATATAGCTGGATACGGATGGAAACACATCACTAATAGCAGAAATAAGGAAAAATGGGCTGCACTAATAAAAAAAGGACAATGTATGAGGCAGTGACGCACGCTGAGTGGACTACAACCAGATGTGTCTGCAGAACACACTGCAGCGAGAGCTACACTCACACACACAGACCTTGCAGACAGCCGTGAACGGCTCTGCATGGCTGCAGAAAAGCTCCTCTATCTACTCCTATATAGTGTTTGCATGCTATCTAGCTGGATACGGATGGAAACACACTATTAGGAGAAATCAGGAAAAATGTGCAGCAGCACAAATGCAAAAAAGGACAATTTAACAGTATGAGGCAGTGACGCACGCTGAGGGAACTACAACCAGATGTGGCTGCAGAACACACTGCAGCGAGAGCTGCACTCACACACACAGAGACCTTGCAGACAGCCGTGAACAGCGCTGCAAGGCAAAAAAAAAGGTTTTCACACAGCGGTTGCTACAGTAGCCTGGGTAAAGCACAATGAAGCAAATCGCCAAAAATGGCGGCGGCGGCTTTTATAGTGCATCATGACATCATTTCAGCAGCCAAACACAGCCATGCCAGTAGTTACATGCCTAACATGCATAACAGGATGTGCCCACACTTCTTAGGATTCCTCATTGGCTGAATTAAATCAAACTGGCTCATAGCATTATGGGAACTTCCGATTCCGGTATTCGATATTGCAAAAGTATCGGAACTCAGTATCGGAACTCCGATATTGCGAATATCGGCCAATACCCGATATTTTCAGTATCGGAAACCTCAACACTAGTCATGAGGTTGCTCACTCCCAATTTCTGATGTCCTTTTTCCTTCCCATATATACAGGACAGACCTAGACTGAGTTGTTCAAAACTGCTGTGGTTGCTCATGTGCAATCTGGGAGTAAGGAGGGCTATCTGTTGTGAATTCTGTTGTCGAACTCCCTCCTGTGGTCGTGAATGGTACTTCGGCGAGTTCTGTCCATGGACTCCCTCTGGTGGCTGTGAGTGAAGCTGCTGCTTCTGAGGTTCCTTACACAGGTGACGTGGTTTATCCTTTGGTTGGCTGCTCTATTTAACTCCACTCAGATCGTTACTCCATGCCAGCTGTCAATGTTCCTGCATTGGTTCAGTTCGCTCTTGGATCTTTCTGGTGACCTGTCTTCTCCAGCAGAAGCTAAGTTCCTGATAGTTATTATTTGTTCATTGTTTCCTTGTCCAGCTGGTTATCATGATTTTGTCTTGCTAGCTGGAAGCTCTGGGATGCAGAGTGGCATCTCCGCACCGTTAGTCGGTGCGGAGGTCTTTTTGCACACTCTGCGTGGTCTTTTGTAGTTTTTTGTGCTGACCGCAAAGATACCTTTCCTATCCTCTGTCTGTTTAGTAAGTTTGGCCTCCCTTTGCTGAAACCTGTTTCATTTCTGCGTTTGTGACTTTCATCTTTACTCACAGTCAATATAAGTGGGGGGCTGCCTTTTCCTTTGGGGAATTTCTCTGAGGCAAGGTAGGCTTTATTTTCTATCTCTAGGGCTAGCTAGCTCTTAGGCTGTGAAGAGGCGTCTAGGGAGTGTCAGGAACGCTCCACGGCTATTTCTAGTTGTTGTGATAGGATTAGGGCCTGCGGTCAACAGAGCTCCCACATCCCAGAGCTTGTCATGTGTGAGTTTAACTATCAGGTCGTACCGGGTGCTCCTAACCACCAGGTCATAACAGTACAGCTGGCCCAAAGTATTAATGCATCTCAATAGAGGGATAAGAGAAGTTCTGAGACCATTTTTTTTTCTTTGCACTGTGTTTTGTCTTTCTTTTCCCCTAAACCGTTGGGTGGTTCAGGACACAGGTGTAGATATGGACATTCAAGGTCTGTCCTCTTGTGTGGATCATCTCACTGCAGGGGTACAAAACATTCAAGATTTTGTGGTTCAGAATCCTATGTTAGAGCCTAGAATTCCAATTCCTGATTTATTTTCTGGGGATAGATCTAAGTTCTTGAATTTCAAAAATAATTGTAAACTGTTTCTAGCTTTGAAACCCCGCTCCTCTGGTGACCCCGTTCAACAAGTACAAATCATTATTTCTTTATTGCGTGGTGACCCGCAAGACTGGGCATTTTCACTTGCGCCAGGAGATCCTGCATTGCGTGATGTTGATGCGTTTTTTCTGGCGCTTGGATTGCTTTATGATGAATCAAATTCAGTGGATCAGGCAGAGAAAATCTTGCTGGCTTTGTGTCAGGGTCAGGATGAAACGGAGGTGTACTGTCAGAAGTTTAGAAAGTGGTCTGTGCTTACTCAGTGGAATGAGTGTGCCCTGGCGGCAATTTTCAGAAAGGGTCTTTCTGAAGCCCTTAAGGATGTCATGGTGGGATTTCCCACGCCTGCTGGTCTGAATGAGTCTATGTCCTTGGCCATTCAGATCGATCGGCGCTTGCGTGAGCGCAAAGCTGTGCACCATCTGGCGGTATTCTCTGAGCATAGGCCTGAGCCTATGCAGTGTGATAGGACTTTGACCAGAGCTGAACGGCAAGAACACAGACGTCGGAATGGGCTGTGTTTTTACTGTGGTGAATCCACTCATCCTATCTCCGATTGTCCTAAGCGCATTGAGCGGTTCGCTAGGTCTGCCACCTTTGGTACGGTACAGTCTAAATTTCTTTTGTCCGTTACTCTGATTTGCTCTCTCTCGTCCTATTCTGTTATGGTATTTGTGGATTCAGGCGCTGCCCTGAATTTGATGGACTTGGAGTTTGCCAGGCGCTGTGTTTTTTTCTTGGAGCCCTTGCAGTATCCTATTCCATTGAGAGGAATTGATGCTACGCCTTTGGCCAAGAATAAGCCTCAGTACTGGACTCAATTGACCATGTGCATGGCTCCTGCACATCAGGAGGATATTCGCTTTTTGGTGTTGCATAATCTGCATGATGTGGTCGTTTTGGGGTTGCCATGGCTACAGGTCCATAATCCAGTGTTGGATTGGAAATCTATGTCTGTGTCCAGCTGGGGTTGTCAGGGGGTACATGGTGATGTTCCATTGTTGTCAATTTCGCCTTCCACTCCTTCTGAAGTCCCGGAGTTTTTATCAGATTACCGGGATGTATTTGAAGAGCCCAAATCCGGTGCCCTACCTCCTCATAGGGATTGCGATTGTGCTATTAATTTGATTCCTGGTAGTAAGTTTCCTAAGGGCCGTCTGTTTAATTTATCTGTGCCAGAGCACGCCGCTATGCGGAGTTATATAAAGGAATCCTTGGAGAAGGGTCATATTCGCCCGTCGTCGTCACCATTGGGAACAGGGTTCTTTTTTGTGGCCAAGAAGGATGGCTCTTGGAGACCTTGTATTGATTACCGCCTTCTTAATAAGATCACAGTCAAATTTCAGTATCCTTTGCCGCTGCTGTCTGATTTGTTTGCTCAGATTAAGGGGGCTAGTTGGTTCACCAAGATTGATCTTCGAGGGGCGTATAATCTTGTGCGAATTAAACAGGGCGATGAATGGAAAACAGCATTTAATACGCCCGAGGGCCATTTTGAGTACCTGGTTATGCCATTCGGGCTTTCTAATGCTCCATCTGTGTTTCAGTCCTTTATGCATTACATCTTCCGAGAGTACCTGGATAGATTCATGATTGTATATTTGGATGACATTTTGGTCTTTTCAGATGATTGGGAGTCTCATGTGAAGCAGGTCAGAATGGTGTTCCAGGTCCTTCGTGCGAATTCCTTGTTTGTGAAGGGGTCAAAGTGTCTCTTTGGAGTTCAGAAGGTTTCATTTTTGGGTTTCATTTTTTCCCCTTCTACTATCGAGATGGACCCTGTTAAAGTTCAGGCCATTTATGATTGGACTCAGCCAACATCTGTGTGATTTGGTGCCATTGTTTTTCCAGCGTGTGGTTCGTTTGCATGGCATTCCAGAGAACATCGTCTCGGACAGAGGTTCCCAGTTTGTTTCGAGGTTTTGGCGGTCCTTTTGTGCTAAAATGGGCATTGATTTGTCTTTTTCTTCGGCTTTCCATCCTCAGACTAATGGCCAAACCGAACGAACTAATCAGACTTTGGAAACATATCTGAGATGCTTTGTTTCTGCTGATCAGGATGATTGGGTGTCCTTCTTGCCTTTGGCTGAGTTCGCCCTTAATAATCGGGCCAGCTCGGCTACTTTAGTTTCTCCTTTTTTCTGTAATTCTGGTTTCCATCCTCGTTTCTCTTCAGGGCAGGTTGAGCCTTCGGACTGTCCTGGTGTGGATACGGTGGTGGACAGGTTGCAGCAGATTTGGACTCATGTGGTGGACAATTTGACATTGTCCCAGGAGAAGGCTCAACGTTTCGCTAACCACCGGCACTTTGTTGGTCCCCGACTTCGTGTTGGGGATTTGGTTTGGTTGTCATCTCGTCACGTTCCTATGAAGGTTTCCTCTCCTAAGTTTAAGCCTCGTTTCATTGGGCCATATAAGATTTCTGAAGTTCTTAATCCTGTGTCATTTTGTTTGGACCTTCCAGCTTCTTTTGCCATCCATAATGTGTTCCATAGGTCGTTGTTGCGGAGATACGTGGCGCCTATGGTTCCCTCCGTTGATCCTCCTGCCCCGGTGTTGGTCGAGGGGGAGTTGGAGTATGTGGTGGAGAAGATTTTGGATTCTCGTGTTTCGAGACGGAAACTCCAGTACCTGGTCAAGTGGAAGGGTTATGGTCAGGAAGATAATTCCTGGGTTTTTGCCTCTGATGTTCATGCTGCCGATCTAGTTCGTGCCTTTCATTTGGCTCATCCTGATCGGCCTGGGGGCTCTGGTGAGGGTTCGGTGACCCCTCCTCAAGGGGGGGGTACTGTTGTGAATTCTGTTGTCGAACTCCCTCCTATGGTCGTGAATGGTACTTCTGCGAGTTCTGTCCATGGACTCCCTCTGGTGGCTGTGAGTGAAGCTGCTGCTTCTGAGGTTCCTTACACAGGTGACGGGATTTATCCTCTGGTTGGCTGCTCTATTTAACTCCACTCAGATCGTTACTCCATGCCAGCTGTCAATGTTCCTGCATTGGTTCAGTTCGCTCTTGGATCTTTCTGGTGACCTGTCTTCTCCAGCAGAAGCTAAGTTCCTGATAGTTATTATTTGTTCATTGTTTCCTTGTCCAGCTAGTTATCATGATTTTGTCTTGCTAGCTGGAAGCTCTGGGATGCAGAGTGGCATCTCCGCACCGTTAGTCGGTGCGGAGGTCTTTTTGCACACTCTGCGTGGTCTTTTGTAGTTTTTTGTGCTGACCGCAAAGATACCTTTCCTATCCTCTGTCTGTTTAGTAAGTTTGGCCTCCCTTTGCTGAAACCTGTTTCATTTCTGCGTTTGTGACTTTCATCTTTACTCACAGTCAATATATGTGGGGGGCTGCCTTTTCCTTTGGGGAATTTCTCTGAGGCAAGGTAGGCTTTATTTTCTATCTCTAGGGCTAGCTAGCTCTTAGGCTGTGAAGAGGTGTCTAGGGAGTGTCAGGAACGCTCCACGGCTATTTCTAGTTGTTGTGATATGATTAGGGCCTGCGGTCAGCAGAGCTCCCACATCCCAGAGCTTGTCCTGTGTGAGTTTAACTATCAGGTCGTACCGGGTGCTCCTAACCACCAGGTCATAACAGCTATCCTTGTGCTTCAGTGATGGGTTGCCACCTATCCCTAACCTTTGTTGTAGCTGTCTGTTCTGAAGGGATTGGGAAAAGTTTGTTGGGGGCCCTTCTCCTTTGAGAGAATACATGTGATATACTGCCATCCTTGCTTACTTTTTTTGTGGAGTACTGTACTTTTTTTGCGGAGTACTGTACTTTTTTGCATTATTGCTTTATTTTAAGACTATATATCGACCCGGTTATGTTGCAAGCTTTTTTGTAAGGGCAGTCATTGACTTACAAGGTAGTTACCCCCAACAAGTGGCACTTGCGTGAGTCTTCTTTTCTTTAACAAAGAGATATGCCATCAAAATGTCATACATTACAGTTTTCGGGAGTTTTAGAGAGCCTATCACTACCTTACCTAGTCTTCAAGCCGTACAATAGATTTGTCATCTCTTACTAATGAAAATAAGATGACTCTGCTCTTAATGTCTTAGTCTATACAGCAAAGCTGACAAATCAGTTACAGAAAACTGAAAATATCACACTATGAAGTTTTCTCTATTGTCTAGTGTAAAAACTGAAGTATTTCAAGATTTATTTATTTTTTGGGCCGATATTCACATAAAAAAAACATGATGGTATGACTGTCTTAGTGTGCTGGTCTATACTGCAAAGATGACAAATAATTTGCAGAAAACAAGTATCACAGTGTCAGGATTTGAACCCAGCAGCACCTGTGCACTAGATGGCAGCTTTTCCCTCTGAGCTATTCAGCTCACTGGACAGTTCTGTGTCAACCCAAATAATTATACCTATGTTGTTGCTGGTGTCTCCACCCTGAGTTTCCTGTTGGTCACCACCCTGAGTTTCTGATTGTCTCCATCCTGATTTAACACCCTATTTAAACCTGGCCTTGCACTCTTTAGCTTGCGCAATTATTGAGCTACCAGCCTCTAGTCAAGCTTCCTTTCACCTGCTGCTTCTTCATACGATATTGCTGCTCCTGAAATCAACCTCTGACTTTCCTATGATTCCTGCTTATTCCTTCAAACGACATTGCTGATTCCTGATAACGACCTCTGGTTTTCCTGACTACGATTCCTGCTTATTCCTTCAAACTACATTGCTTTTCCTGTGTACGGACTCCTTGGCTATCCCTGACTACACTACATGCCAGTGCTGCCCCTAGTGGTTGCAAAATCAGTACTCCAAACCAGGTCAGTCCATAACAGACAATCTACCTCCAATAAGTGGCACTTGCGGAAGTTTTCTTTCCTCTCACAAAGAGAAGAGTTCAAAATGTCATAGATTACAGTTTTGGGGAGCTGTAAAGAGTCTACCACTACCTTACATAGTCTTCAAGCCGAACAATAGATCTGTCATCTATAACTAAAGATAATGAGATGCCTCTACTTTTAATGTCTCAGTCTATACAGCAAAACTGACAAATAAGTTGCCAAAAGCTGGAAATATCATTGTAGAGTTCAGCTATCCGTGTAATTAATAGGGTGTTCATGTAAGGCCGGTTTCACACGTTAGTTGCTCCGGTACGTGAGGTGACAGTTTCCTCACGTACCGGAGACACTGACTCACGTAGACACATTAAAATCAATGTGTCTCTGCACATGTCAGCGTGTTTTCACGGACCGTGTGTCCGTTTGAAAAACACGGAGACATGTCAGTGTTCGTGGGAGTGCACGGACCCATTAAAGTCAATGGGTCTGTGTAAAACACGTACCGCACACGGATGCTGTCCATGTGCAGTCCGTGTGCCGTGCAGGAGACAGCTCTACAGTAAGCGCTGTCCCCCCAGCTTGTGGTGCTGAAGCCCCATTAATTTCTTCTCTCCAGCAGCGTTCGCTGGAGAGAAGGAATGAAAAATCTTTTTTTTTTTTTTTTTTGTAAAAATAAAGTTCCTGGTTATCTCCCCCCTCCCTCCTCCTGTGCGCCCACCCGCTGGCATTAAAATACTTACCCAGCTCCCCCGATGACTCCTCTCAGCGTCGCAGCTTTTCCTGTATGAGCGGTCACGTGGTGCCCATAGGGGTGGAGCCGCATATTCATCTTCCTGGGAAGAAGGAATGAATTCTGGATTCAGCACCCAAAGCAGGGGACAGCGCTTAACTCTAGCTCTGTCTCCTGCACGGTGCGTGTGGTACTCAGTTGGCATACGGACGGCACACGGCTGCCGCACGTGTGCCACACTGATGTGCCACGTGAGCACACAGACACATGGACACGGATAACTCCGGTATCGATTTTTCCGGTACCGGAATTATCTGGACGTGTGGGACAGGCCTTATGCTGTATGAACCGGTAACCAACCAGTATGTGTACAAATACAGACAGCTATTAACTGCATGAAGGGTGTGAGAACAGATGATACGAGGGTCTTGGTTTTGAGGAAAATTTTGTTTGGCCAAAACAGGAATAGTTAGATAAGTATGTTGAGGCGATAGGCCAGTATAAAGAAATGCGTTTTTAGAGCATGCTAAAAACTGTGGGTATTGGGGATTAATTGAATTATCCTGGGTAGTGCATTCCAAAGAATTAGTGCAGCTCACAAGACGTCTTGGAGTAGGAGGTTCGGATTATTGAGGATGTTAATCTTAGGTCATTAGAAGAACGGAGGTCATGGCTAGGGTGGTAGAATGAGACGAGAGAGGAGATATAGGGTGATGCTGAACCGTGGAGCGCTTTGTGGGGGAGAGTGACAAGTTTACATTGAACTCTGGAGCGGATGGATAACCAGTGCAACAACTGGCACACGGTAGAGGCATCAGTGTAACGGTTGGTGAGGAACATGATAATTGGCTGCTGCATTCAGTGTTAGACCACGTTCACACTATCAGTATTCGGTGAGTTTTTATCCTCAGTATTTGTAAGCCAAAACCAGGAGAGGAACAATCAGAGGAAAAGCATAACAGAAACACATCACCTTCACCACTTCTGTATTTATCACCCACTCCTGGTTTTGGCTTACAGATACCGAGGTAAAAAACTCACCAAATACTGAACGTGTGAACACAGCCTTAGTCCCATGTGAAAAATGTAACAAAAATATTTATTTTTTTTGTGGATAGTTACAAAAATAAAAACTACCTTTGTCAATTAGGCGTTACTATACACTTGGTCCCTTACCAATTAGTACACACCCTATGATAAGGGGAATGGTAACACCTGTTTGATAACTCGCTCGTATGTTTCCAGGAGAAGTAACAGAGGGACAGCACAATGCAAAATTCTAAGGATAAGCTCTCCAATGGAGAATATATGGTAAGTATTAAGAAAAATAGACATGTTAGGAGAGGTGACGGGTTCTCTCTAAGTTTTGAGTGAAGGCTCTATAATTGAGCTTTAAGATGGTAATTCAAAGAATAAAGTGATTGAATTATTGGCAATATGCAATATTTCTTACTGACATTGGGCTCTGATATGCTTATGAGATTACCCTAGGGTCATGCAATTCAAGTGCACTAGCCTATTCCTGATATAGAAGAAAGAAAACAAGTGTGGGAGCGGAGATGGTTCCTGAGCTTCTGGAAATCATATGCATGGGTAATATGGATTCTGCATATTTATCACATGTCAGTTCCTCCTCATTATGAAGCAGTGTGATAACCTGAAAACAAGGATTACTAGCCTTTAGGGACTTGAATAAACAAGAGTTGCTGCTTTTGAGACTGCTGGGTGGTAAAATTTTAAACACATGGGAGAGGAAAATGAAAGGAATTATTCTGTGCGCTATTTATCCAGAGACGGCATCTGCAGCCATAACTGAGTTCAGAAGAACCGCGTTTCATTTCAGGCTACAGTCTCAATTTATCCACTTCTTGACTGTTGGCAATGTTAAAGGGGTTGTCTGGGACTTTAACATTGATGGTCATCAATGTCTGATCGGTGGGGATGTGACACCCGATACCCCAGCTGTTTAAGGTATTGGTGGCATCCAGAATTGCTCAGCTACAGAGTTGCACAGCTCCGTTGATGGAATAATAGCCATGGCCATGTACTGCACATCCACTCCATATTGATTTGAATAGGTGGCGGATGTGCAGTACCCAGCTGTGACCACTATAAGGTCAATGGAGGTGTGCTGAGTAGCTCCGTAATTGAGCAATTTTGTCCACCGCCCACACCAGGAACAACTGATCAGGAGGAGCGCTGGGTGTCACACCCCCACAATTCAAACATTGATGACCTATTCTTATTGTTAGGCTATCACTGTTAAAGTCGCAAACAACCCCTTTAAAGAAATGTCCAGGGATGCATCCTGAATGCCGCCGCTGGGCTCATCTCTTCTGTCGAACTGCTTCTACCTTTTTCCAGTCTTTGCACTAATTGCCATCTGCTACAGACTTGAGATGATCAACTCAATTGGTGCTGCTCTGGTCCGGCATCCAGTTTGGTCCGCCATGGAAGTTGGTCATTACTTCTGTGCCAAGCGTCTTCGTACTGGCATCCTGGATGTTTCTGGTTCTTACTAGGCCTCGCAACATCATAACAACATTCGCAACGCCCGTCATGACTTATAATTACAAGTCCTCATGCAACAATATGTGCCCAGGATGCTGACCAGTGACGTAACTATAAAGTGCGGGGCCCCGATGCGAACTTTCAAATGGGGGCCCCCCGCGCCAAAATATTTCTCACCGAAATTCACATTTTCCCTATTCATTTCGCACACTATAGTTTTGTTGCAATGTTGTGTAGTCTGACCTATTACTGCCCTGTAATCGCTGAGAAAAATGATTTTATAACTAACATGTCCCTATACTAATTAGGGCGATGTCTTCGGAAGTGCAGACACTGGGCGTTCATGTCCTCCCTCGCTCTAATTCCAAGCGCACTCCCGGCGTTTGAAATCTGTGTGCTGTTTCTTCCTGGTATGACGCTGCAGTGCGTCATTTCCGGACCTGTGCAGTGTGGGGGTGTATTGGGTGTACTGGTCGGCTCCGGAGCATGCGCACTGCACATTCTGACGCTAGCGAGTACACGCAATACTTCCCCAGAGTGCACATGCTGGGCTCTGCCCACAGCCATGTACCATTCTTCCCGACTCGGAAATTTACAGCCCGTATACACACGGCTTTGCTCCGAGAACCCCGTACACACACGGCTCTGCTCCGTACACCTTGTACACACGCGGCTCTGCTCCGTACACCTTGTACACACGCGGCTCAATACCACACAGGGGGCCTCTCTCTGCCCCACCACCTCACACAGGGAGATCCTCTCTGCCCTGCCACCTCAGACAGGGAGGGCCCCTCTCTGCCCCACCACCTCACACAAGTGGCCCCCGTCTCTGCCCCGTCACCTCACACATGGGGCCCCTCTATGCACACGTCTCCAGGATCTATATCATGACACCAGAGGGGATGATGAGCCAGCACCCACCTGCCTCTCTGTGAGGTTCTTGTCTGGCCCCAGCAGGTACGGAGTAAGAAAAGGTTCTGAGGGTCTGAGGTTGGAGAAGAAGCAGGTAGTGCACAGGATACATGTGGGCAGCACACCAGCACTCAGCTTCCACCGGGCAGCAGCTGAGCCTTCCTGCTGGGCACTGCCTCCCTCAGCTCCATGCCGGGCAGACAGTAGAGCTTAGCCCTGAGTACAGCACAGAGACGTGGGGAAAGAAGGCGGGCACTGGCCGCAGTGCTGGTGACTCCAGAGCAGCGGGAACAAGTGTGAATACAACCAGCACAAGGTAACTGCCCACCGGCCTCATGTTTGCCCGTCACTAGTGTGCCGCCGAGGAGAGTGCTACTAGGGCGGGCAGCTATTGGCTGCGAGAGAATCATGTGTCCCGTGTCGCTTTTATTACTACTGTTCTGGACTGGCATATGTGATGATGGATCACGCGATCAGCGATTGTGGTGGGGAGGGAGCTGGGGGGCCACCCAGAGCTACACGCTACTCTAACTGCTGGGCCCCTAACCACTGCGGGCCCCATCGCAGCTGCGACCCCTGCGACCTCGGTAGTTACGCCCCTGATGCTGACCCATACAAGGTGCAAAAGTAAAGACTGACTGCCACAGAGAACCAGCCTGGATGCCAGAATGGCAAATGTATGAGAGTTGGACCACTCTAATCTTCATTCTAGGCACCCTAAAGGTACCGTCACACTAGACGATATCGCTAGCGATCCGTGACGTTGCAGCGTCCTCGCTAGCGATATCGTCCAGTGTGACAGGCAGCAGCGATCAGGCCCCTGCTGTGCTGTCGCTGGTTGGGGAAGAAAGTCCAGAACTTTATTTGGTCGCTGGACTCCCCGTAGACATCGCTGAATCGGCGTGTGTGACACCGATTCAGCGATGTCTTCGCTGGTAACCAGGGTAAACATCGGGTAACTAAGCGCAGGGCCGCGCTTAGTAACCCGATGTTTACCCTGGTTACCATCGTTAAAGTAAAAAAACAACCGCTACATACTTACTTACCGCTGTCTGTCCTCGGCGCTCTGCTTCTCTGGTCTGGCTGTGAGCACAGCGGCCGGAAAGCAGAGCGGTGACGTCACCGCTCTGCTTTCCGGCTGCCCGGCGCTCACAGCCAGAGCAGAGAAGCAGAGCGCCGAGGACAGACAGCGGTAGGTAAGTATGTAGCGTTTGTTTTTTTACTTTTTAGGATGGTAATCAGGGTAAACATCGGGTTACTAAGCGCGGCCCTGCGCTTAGTAACCCGATGTTTACCCTGGTTACCGGGGACCTCGGGATCGTTGGTCGCTGGAGAGCTGTCTGTGTGACAGCTCTCCAGCGACCAAACAGCGACGCTGCAGCGATCCGGATCGTTGTCGGTATCGCTGCAGCGTCGCTCAGTGTGACGGCACCTTTACAGTTCAGCATTACATTGAAATTTAGGCCGGAGTCAGACTACCATAGAATACGGGCGAGTGCTATGCAAGAAAACATTGCATAGCAATCAGCCCAGTGTTAATCTATGGGGCAGCTCACATCACCATTTATTTTCTATGGCGTATTCGACGTGTGTGTAAAATAGCAGCACGCTGCGGTTGTATGCGTATATTGTCCGAGACTCGCCAATGCAAGCCTATTGGTGAGAGAAAAACTCGCACGCCATACGGACCATCCGTGTGACTTGTGAGAAATACGCACACATTTTCCTCATTTCAGCCCATTGAGCAATTTAATTCTGTGGGGATCAGTGAGAAATGTAAAGCCATACACATGTCATACGGATGTCATACGGATGCCATGTGGATAAATTTGTGGGAGAAGATTGCATCATCACATTGCAAACGCATTACACACAGATTACCTTACGGAGAACACTCGTGCAACTCTCGACAGGGATACTCGGACCGATTTTTCATACATTTAGTGTAACGCCGGCCTTATATTAGTGGTGTAACCAGTGGTATTTTTCTACACGACAATGCCAGACATCATATGGAACATACTACTGTGAGCAGCCTATGTCGCCTAAGTGTGCTACCATGGCCTGCAGCATCTCCAGACTTGTCTCCTATTGAGCACCTCTTCGACATCATTGGTCAGCTATTGCAAAAGAAGCTGCCAGCAGCAGATCTTGATGCCTTGGTGCCTTCACAATAGCATGTATTTCTACACACAGCACTAATACTGAATAAATCGAGATTATGAAAAAATGGAAACAAAATTTTCAATACATTTGCAGATCAGTAAAATGTCTATCCGTCCTGTGATTTCAATAATTACACCACTTTTCCTTCTAGGTGGTTCATTTCAATGTTGAGAAGTGCATTTTTGAGCACTACATAACATTTGGGGGTGGACATTATATTCTTAAAGGTGAAGTCTACTACTTCAAATATTGAACTATTCTTAGGATAGCATTATCATTATTGTTATCAGTTCAGTGATGGTCTGACATCTGGCACCCCTACAGGTCATCAACTTTGGCGGCAGCCAGATGTAAAACGTTTACAGAGCCAGAACATCACAGCTCTACTGCTGGGTAACACAACTCAGTTCTTATTAAAGGGAATGCTGCAGTACTGAGGAACGGCCACTGCGTAGTACATGGAGCTGTGCTGTCCCAAATCTGTAGTTTGCTGTTAGTACTATTTGATTAGGGGGTACTAATTGTCGGATTACTACAGATCTGATATGGATGACCGTCTAACTAGTGGACATCCTTTTTTTTATGAGAACAAAATTCCACTGGTCCACAGTGTTACCCCATAAGATACAGTGACATGTAAAAGTTTGGGCAACCCTGGTCAAAATTTCTGTTATTGTGAACAGTTAAGCAAGTTGAAGATGAAATGATCGCTAAAAGGCCTAAAGTTAAAGATGACACATTTCCTTTATTTTGTATTTTAAGCACACAAAAAAATATTGTAATTTTTTGCATTTTAAAAATTACAAAAATGAAAATGGGCCAATGCAAATGTTTGGGCACCCTGCATGGTTAGTACCTAGTAGCACCCCCTTGTGCAAGTATCACACCGTGTAAACACTTTTTGTAGCCAGCCAAGAGTCTTTCAGTTCTTGTTTGAGGGATTTTCATCCATTCTTCCTTTGAGAAGTCTTCCAATTCCTGGGTCATCTTGCATGCACTGCTATTTTTAGGTCTAGCCACAGATTGTCAAATATGTTCAGATCAGGGGACTGTGAGGGCTTCTATAAAACCTTCAGCTTGTGCCTTTTGGGGTAGTCTATTTTGGATTTTGATGTGTGTTTATGATCATTATCCATTTGTAGAAGCAATCCTCTTTTAAACTTCAGCTTTTTTACAGATGGTGTTATGTTTGCATCAAGAATTTGTTGATATTTCTTTGAATCCATTCTGCTCTCTACCCGTGTTCCCTATGCCATTGGCTGCAACGCAACCCCAAAGCGTGATTGATCCACCCCTTGCTTAATGGTTGGCGAGATGTTCTTTTCCTAAAATTATGTGCCCTTTTTTCTCCACACATAAATTTGAGCAGTGTGGTCAACGAGTTCTATTTTAACCTCATCAGTCCACAGGACTTGTTTCCAAAATGCATAAGGCTTGTTTGGATGCTATTTTGCATACGTCTGACATTGAAGTTTTTTTCTGATGACTCTTCCATGAAGGCCATATTTGTCCAGGTGTCTCTGAACAGTAGAACAATATACCACAACTCGAGAGTCTCCTAAATCTTTCTGAAGGTCTTTTGCAGTCAAGTGGAGATTATGATTTGCCTCTGTAGCAATTCTACAAGCAGCTCTCACTGAAATTTTGCTTCGTCTTCCAGACCTTATCTTGAACTACACTGTTCCTGTTCACTCTTGTTTCTAAATTACATTTTAAACTAAGGAAAAGGCAACTTGAAAATGTTTTGCTATCTTCTTATATCTCCTGCTTTGTGGGCTTCCACCATTTTTATTGTGAGAGTGCTAGGCAGCTACTTAGAAGAATCCATGGCTGTTTTTTTTGGGGCACAAGGTTAGGGGAGGCCGGATTTTTATAAAGCTGGGAAATTTGCAACACCTGGCCTTTCCTAATGATGATAGTGAACAACCCATAACCCTAACAGGCTAATTAACGTCTGAAACCTTGTTCAAAGTTGTCTGAGTACAGAAATCTCCAAGGTTGCTTAAATTTTACATCAGCCCATTTTACTTTTTGTAATTAAAATTTAAAAAATAGCTATATTTTTTTGCTTAACGTACACAGGAAATGTGTCATCTGTAATCTTTTAGCAATCATTTCATCATTCACTTGCTTAAGGCGAAACTGTCATCAGGATTTTGCTAAGTAAACTACAGGCACTGTCAGGTTTTTTATCCATCTTGTGGCTGTTGTTTAATCTGTATTTGAAGTTTCCAGTTAATGAGATTCTCGTGCTCTGGGGCGGCCTGTGGGTGGGTTTTGTTTTGGTGCTCGGGCCGCCCCAAAGCACCAGAATCTCATTAACTGAAAAGTTAAAATACAGATTAAACAACAACCACAAGACAGATTTAATCAACCAAGGTATAATTTTAATCAGTATAATGGTGCAAACTTGTTAATGCCTGTAGTGCTGACAGGTTCCCTTTAAGTGTTCACAATAACAGTAATTTTGACAAGGTGGTCCCCAAACTTTTACATGCCACTGTAAGAGAAACAGAAAACTGAGCATGTTTTCAAGTCATACTCATACTCAGGCTCAGTTTTCTGTTTTTCTTCAGTATTTTTGTATTCAGTACAAATAGGGTGTGACCCCCTTTTCACCGAGCTGGCAGTTAATATATAGTTCCTCCAAAGCTGGGTGTCCGGTTGGGACCCTGTGACTCTGCCACTATTCACACTAGGTAGGTTTTAACATTAGGGAGTGCAGTTACTGTCCCAATTGTGTACACCTTGCTTGATCAAAAACAGTGTTTACTAAGTACCCTATGATAATTATTTAATGCACTTGCTTTTTTACTTATTTATTTTCATATTTTTTGTTTTGTTTTTTCTTTGGTTTTACATACCACTTTAAGTCTGAAGCACTGTAGACTAAGGGTACCGTCTCACAGGGGCACTTTTGTCGCTACGACGGTACGATCCGTGACGTTCCAGCGATATCCATACGATATCACTGTGTCTGACACGCAGCAGCGATCAGGGCCGCACTTAGTAACCCGATGTTTATCCTGGTTACCATCGTAAATGTAAAAAAAAACCAGTACATACTTACATTCCGGTGTCTGTCAGGTCCCTTGCCGTCTGCTTCCCGCACTGAGTGACTGCCGGCCGTAAAGTGAAAGCAGAGCACAGCGGTGACGTCACCGCTGTGCTGTGCTTTGACTTTACGGCCGGCAGTCACTCAGTGCGGGAAGCAGACGGCAAGGGACAGACACCGGAAGGTAAGTATGTACTGTTTCTTTTTTTTTACGCTGGTAACCAGGGTAAACATCGGGTTACTAAGCGCGGCCCTGCGCTTAGTAACCCGATGTTTACCCTGGTTACCCGGGGACCTCGGCGTCGTTGGTCGCTGGAGAGCTGTCTGTGTGACAGCTCTCCAGCGACCACACAATGACTTACCAACGATCACGGCCAGGTCGTATCGCTGGTCGTGATCGTTGGTAAATCGTATAGTGTAACGGTACCCTAATAGTTAATGTTTAATCCTTGCACAAGCACTTTTATGATTTTTACTTCTTATCTCCCATCGAAGGGATTCAATTCTATGTTCTAGCATTGATTGCAAAATTCCATCGGTCACACAACACATATGATCTTGTAGGAATCTGACAAACCTTTAGTCCTCAGAAAGCTGTAAGTAAAAAATCTGAAAACCTTTGTCTATGTTGTAACAGTCCATTGTCCTCGGATGAGTAAACCCGGCAAAAGAGCGAGTTCCTGTTCCTTGTAATAAGAGAGTGTGTTACCAAGCAACTCCATACATAATGCACAGGTCTCACCTGCTTCTGTCCTGCAATCTCACCCAATCCGTGATGCTCCACTAAAATAGATCTATCACACAAGGCAATAAATTGCAATGTTTCACGCAGACACGTAGAAGCGAATGAAAGCAGAACGTGCTTTACCAAGCTGACATTTGTGTTCTAGGATTTTATACATTTTATTTAGTGCTTTCATTTACAGTCCAAAAATACACTAGGCAATTGTATGCCAGGAAGTAAGGCATGAAACATAAAATAAAAATATAAAATATGTATAATTCTTTATTATTTGGACCTACAGGTCCTCATAAAAAATAGAAAGAACTTGAGAAAGTGATGTAATTGACCATGTAGTTAACATGTAGAGCCAACTACAAGGAAATAGATATTGGGGGTCATAAAAGCAGCAGGCACACCTGGGTACTGGTGCCTGAAGGGCCCAACTGCACCTCTGCCACGTAAGAAGACACTATTTTTAAAAAAAATGTGTTGCTCATCTCTCCTGGATCCAGTGCAGTACGTTGCATCTTCCTTCTCACTCTTGCTCTCTCTGTTCCATGGTGCATTGGGTTGCAATAGCAGCACACTTCTGATGTCACCCTCCTAAGTCTTATAGGCCAGCTTAGGTGGCTGGACATCACTTTGGTATTCAGGTAGTTGGTGTAATAACCCTGCTGGCATCACTGCATGGCCTCCCATCCCCCACCTGCATTACACTCAAACTCACTTCTCTGGGCCTTGTTGTGACTTCTCTCTGCTGCCAGCTCCATGCTGTGTGCCTCATGTCTGCTGTTTGCTCTGTGCATGCTCTGTCTGTGTGTATAGAGGGGCGGCGCAGGCAACTCCTGTGTCTTATTGAGTCTGTGTGCACCTTGCTAAGGTGTCCCCGGCCAATTGCCATGAGGCTTCCTGTAGTTAAGCCATCCCCACACATTGGTAGGGGCCTGTGCAAATTTCTCCCTCAGTCAGTTCTCAGCTGCTGAGGTGCCAGACCTTGTCTCTGTTAATCTTATGTCCACCACCCAAGGGGGGCGTTGTACCCTGGTCTGTGTCCAGTGTCTGCCATCCAGTGGGGCTTCGTACCCTGGCCTATGTCCGCCACCCAGAGGGGCGCCGTACCCTGGCTTGTGTCCATGTCTCTGTGCCTTTACCTGCTCCTGACTTTGTCTTAGCCTAGTCCTGTTCCTGTGTCCGTTTATATCCCGGTCTTGGTTTCCTTTCCCTGCTGTGCGTACTCTGTGTCTTGCTTTGCTCTGCTTTTGGCTCTGCTCTCTGCGACCTTGCTTTGCTCCTTGCTCTGCATTCTGTGACCTTGCTCTGCTCTCTGTGGTTTTGCTCTGAGCTCTGCACCCTGTGTCTTGCTCTGCACTCAGCTCTGCGCTCTGACTTTGTTCTGCTCTCAGCTCTGCTGTCTGTAGCTTTGCTCTGCACTCTGACTTTGCTCTGAACTCTGTGGTTTTGCTCTGCGGCTCTGCTCAGCTCTCACTCTGCGGCTCCACTCTTTGCGGATCTACCTGGCTCCGCTCCTTGCGGTTCTACGTCTCTTGCTCTTGGCTCTGCCTCCTGCGTTTCTGCACTTGGCTCCTCCTCCTGGCTCCGCCTCCTGTATCTCTGTTCTTGGCTCTAGCTCCTGTGCTTTCGCTCTGCATCCGCTCTTGCGGTCTTTCTCTACCTATTCTTAAGTCCTCCTGTCTGAACAGGTTCTTACCTGTTTTACATGCTTGCCTACAGACCGGTCGCTACCGGTTCTTCCAGTGTACCAGCCTTGTCCGCCTGTCCTGCCAGAGTGCCAGCCATGCCCGCTTGTCTGTCTATGTTCCGTTCTCCAGTGGGATCAGCAGCCACAGCCAGACACCACCCTGGAGTAGCACCTGGTAGCTTCCTGCTGCACAAGTCTGACCTCACCATCAGAGGCTCCAGCGAATACCAAGGAAGCTACTGTACTTAGTTACAGCCCTTCCAGGGTAGTCTGGTCTGTGGCACAGTGGGGCCACACCCCCGCATGCCCGTGCCAACCAGTCTGGGCGCGAGCGTGACAGATGGCATCCATGCATGTACCCCAGACTAATTTCTGGCTTTGAATGAGACTCTCTAGCAAAGCCAGCTTTGCCTTGGACTCAAGGTTTCAAACCCTACGTCGCTTGGTAACACTGTTACATTGCTGTGCAACTGTGCAATGGGCTCTGTGGCAAACTCACCACTGTTATATCACTGTGCCAGCACTGCATTAGATACTGTGACAAAGCCAGCTCTGCTACTTCTGATTATTTTATGTGGAGTTCCATTTGATGACAGAGTATCCCAGCATTGCACACAAGAAACCTTCTGGAAGTTCTGCTTTCCAAGAGGCCTTGGTAAGGCTTGGCATATCTTTATGAAACGTTTTCTGAAGGTCTCCTTTTTCCAGGTGGGACTCAGAGTTAATTAAACTTTTGACCTACATTACCACCTTCACTTCACTTAAATAAATGTCTAAACATTAGTGTTGATTTTATAGCCAAGATTCTGGGCAGCAGAAGCCAAGCCACTTTTTTTACCTATTGATACAAATGGTGGCATTGGTAATGAACATAAAAATATGGTGAAAATAAAAGTGAACACATACCAATAATATGACTGGTGCATTGTGCAAAGTTTGTAATTTACGCCACTTAGTGGTATGAATTCTTTCACTTTGTAGTTTTTAAGGTTTTTTTAATGGCCTTTTTGCAAAAGACATGAATTTTTCATTTATAAGAACTTTTATTAATGTAAAAGAAATAATTTTTCGGAATATTTCTGATCCCATTATGTTCATAAAAACCATGCAGTTCACAAAAGATCAATTTTATTTTATTTTTTCTTCCTATTTAGGTATTCATGCAGAGAAAAGTTACACACTGGAGGAAGCACAGCCTGGGATCACTGTTAGTGTTTCCTCCTCTCTTACATCATGTTCTGAATGTGAGAACCTGTAGATATGGAGACAAAAGAAAAGATTGAAACAAAAATTAAAGATAACCTTTCACACAAAAAGAACCCAGGAATCAATTCTGTATTTTTATGTGACACAGGGGCTTTTGGATTCCTCAGGCATTAGGGCCAGGATATATCTGTTAAATCTACACTTATCAACAGCCTTCAAACCAGGCAGAATCACTCACTTTAGAGCATTTTTTAGACTACAGTTTCTGAAATTGTATCTAAAAAATCTGCACCGTTGTGCCAATGAACTCAGGACTGGATACGAAATTTTTATTTTAATTGGCTTATTTTTTGAGGACTCACAGCACTGTTTATGCAATCAAATGTCAAATTTACCCATTCAATTTTTCGATACAGACTGGATAAAGAAAAATTACACTTAGAAGAAGACTACAAGGAGATAGGCTTAAAAATTCATAAGGCTTTTCATCTTAGATTAATATTTATCCGCAAGAAAGAACTTGATGACAATTGAGGTGGAGGGAATTTACCAATCCGCCACTTCATATGGTTACAAGAAAAGGAGAGAAAAAGAGAGAATTTGGGAACCTGTCTTATGGGCACAATGTGAAAACATCAGTCCCCACATAGAGGAAATCAATGATTCCACATTGCACGCCCTCACAATTTAGCATTGTGGAAAAGGGAATATTTAATCACAGGGACCTAAGCCCCTGAGATCTAAATGACAAAGACCTGATTAATATGAAATTCACAGAAATGAACGTTCTATCATCTCAAGTCTACATGAATTACACAGGATTTTTATATTTAGTTCTTAAATTCTCTTTCTACACTATATTGACACTAACCATTCATCGATATGGGATAGATAGATAGATAGATAGATAGATAGATAGATAGATAGATAGATAGATAGATAGATAGATAGATAGATGTGTAAGGAGATGGACTGTCACGGATGTGTCAGTCGATGCAGAGAGTCGCTCTGCATCTGGCTGCAGAAGGTCTTCATGTTTGGCATTACAGACGACACCTTAATCCTTCTGACTCTTGGACCCAGCAGCCACCTCCCTCTGGCTCTAGCTAATACACCTGGACCTGGGGGTTTATATATCCCCAGTCTGCTGCAGAGAGTCACTGGTGATAGTGTGAGCAGGTTTTGGGATGTAGTGACAGACAGAAGGCAGAGCAAGAGTTAACTTTACTTTAACAGGGGGAAACTCTACGCAGGGAGGCAAACAGTTAAACAGGGAAATAAACAGTTAAATGGCAGAATGAATGGTTTAATGGCAAATGGATATGCAGTGGATTCAGTAATGGCAGTTCTTTTAATTTTAAGTTATCCTGTCAGTCGTTTCTCAGGCCATCGGTGTTGCTGAATGGAAGATGGCGCCAACAACGGCTTGCGCAATGCTGGTCTGATGAGGTCCTGTGGGAAATGATGATCTGTCTTCTGGCAGCAGTGGTTGATCTTCGGTACCTTCCGCTGAGCCCCTAGTCCATTAATTGATGTAGCCGAGACAGGGCAGGCCACAACACTATCCGGGTCCAACACAGCCCGGCAAATGTATATTGGCAATTCCGGGCGCAAATGTCTGTCTCTAGTAGGTGGCGCGTGCGCTGTACTCTCGGGCTTGCAGCATATATCCCCTCGCTTTCTAGTCATCACCGGACACACTGCACGTTTCTCTCTCCTGTCTCCGCTAGTGGTGGTGGAGGTAAGCGGACACTCTTTTCTCCCTGCCGCGCACTGCCTGTTCCCGCCAAGACTCACTGCTTCCGCGTGCGCTGTGTCAGCTGCAGCTTAGCCACGCCCCCTACTTCTGGGTGCAAAGTATTGTCCGGTCCCTTATGCTTTCCCCCGGACAACAGAGGAGACAGCCCAGATAGTTCTGAACCCAACACAGAATAGGTACCCACAGTCTGGTCTTCCTCCTTACAATATTCACATTTTTCCCTTGAGAAGGCTTGGAGCTATAGCAGTCGGCAAACTTCTTCTCTGAAGCTGTTGAGGACGTTTGGTGTTACCTCCCTGAGTCTTCTCAGGCTAAGTTAATTCACCTTGTCTGTCTATCTTTTTGTCTTTAGTTTACAGTGGGGAATGACCAGTACGCATCCCCCCTCCCTATCCAGGGCCTAGCTCTAGGGAGATACAGAGCTTTATTTTTCCGCTCATCGATTGGTAAGGAGGCAATTTAGGGACAATAGGGCAGGTAGGTTGTTATCAGATCTGCCTAGGAGTCTCCACTCACCCTTTCTCTAGTGTCTGGGCTTCCTTACCCTTCATCCCTTCATGTTGCACTTAGTCTTCCCACACTGTGCGTGACATGGAAATACTGACATACTGCCCCCATTCCCCCTTAAAGAACATACGTGTTGTTGTATTGTATATTGTGAACTGTGACATGCATAATAGTGTTGGTATTGTGTTCTACCCAACAGTAGGGAGAGTTAAATCTAATATTGGGGACTAGGCCAGAGTGGGAGGGGATAAGGTGAATTGACAGAGACAGTTTCCTGTCAGGACATCAGACAGGGCCCAGTGTGCGTCTGAAGTAGGCCTAAGTTCTAGACAGTAGCAGTGGTATATGACATGGGTGCCCCAAAATGAAAGGAGATCAAGATGGTGGTTAGCGTGAGTCAGGGGTGGAGTATAATAGGGTCAGTCTGGGCGGTAGCCCAGGGCCCAGTGGTGTGGGGGGGCCCTGGGCTACCGCTCAGATTGCCCGCCGCCATCAGGGCATTACTGCCCTGACTGGCGTATTGGCCCGGTGGGTATGGGGGGCCCGCATCGGGCCTCGTCTCGTCTGCTCAATGGGCCCCTACCGGCACTGCGGCAGTTTCACCTATTGGAGGCTGGCAGCTGAAGTCGGCCGCAGGTGCAGCGCACTCGTCGCCGGCATCTGATGTCATTGTCAGTCGCCGGCGAGTCCGCGCTGCTGGAGGGAGCTCGCCGCCTGGAGCGCAGGTCAGGTGAGGAGAATTCGGTTTTTTTTTTTGGTTTTTTTTTCTTTGCTAACGGCAATCCGGTGGGCCCGGGCGGGCCAGAATACTGGACACTGTTTGGGGGCAATATGCTGGAGGACACACTGGGGGCAATGCTTGAGACACTGGGGCAGATTGCTGGACACACTGGGGGTAATATGCTGGACACTGGGGCTATATGCTGGACATACTGGGGCAGATTGCTGGACACACTGGGGGTAATATGCTGGACACACTGGGGCAGATTGCTGGACACACTGGGGGCATTGCTGGACACACTGGAGCAGATTGCTGGACACACTGGGGACAATGCTGGACACACTGGGGCAGATTGCTGGACACACTGGGGGCAATATGCTGGAGTCAGACACTGGGGCAGATTGCTGGACACACTGTCTGGGGGCAATGCTGGACACACTGGGGCAGATTGCTGGACACACTGGGGCAATGCTGGACACACTGGTGCAGATTGCTGGACACACTGTCTGGGGGCAATGCTGGACATACTGGGGCAGATTGCTGGACACACTGTGGGTAATACGCTGGACACTGGGGCAATATGCTGGACATACTGGGGCAGATGGCTGGACACACTGGGGGTAATATGCTGGACACACGGGCAGATTGCTGGACACACTGGGGACAATGCTGGACACACTGGGGCAGATTGCTGGACACACTGTCTGGCGCAATGCTGGACACACTGGGGCAGATTGCCGGACACACTGGGGGCAATATGCTGGAGGCAGACACTGGGGCAGATTGCTGGACACACTGGGGGCAATGCTGGACACACTGGGTCAGATTGCTGGACACTGGGGCAATATGCTGGACATACTAGGGCAGATTGCTGGACACACTGGGGCAAATATGCTGGACACACTGGGGGTCATATGCTGGACACACTGGGGGCAGGACTGGAGGCATGGGCAGAATGTAGATACGGGGCATGATTGGAGACATGGGGCAGAATGAAAGACATGGGGCAGGATTGGATCATGGGGCAGGATGGATACGATGGAGATAGATGGGGCAGGATGGGGAGATCATATGGGGTAGAATGGATACTCATGAGGGCAGGATGCGAGAACATATGGCTGGAGCCAAGAATGAGATAAACGGGACCAGGATGGAGAATATTATTACCATAGGGGCTAATTAAGGGATATTATTACTGCAGTGATGTATTTATTTTATTTTTTGAGTATACTGTTTTAAATGGGGGGGGCGGTCCTGTTACTGTGCAGAGTGACACTATATCGCCTTTTTTTCTTCATGTGGTGTAATGTAGAAGTTGTGAAAAATTAAGTAATGTGTTCTGCAAGCGGAGCTTGAGATAACTGTGTTATTTCATGCAGAAAAGAGTCCTGGCTGGAAGAAATGATGGCGGTCTGTGCTGGATGAAAGATGAAGGACTTCACCTAGAGACGTCACTGGTGAGTCAGTGTTACCTATACACTGACACTATACACTGTATACTATATAGAGAGGTCCTGTGTACAATGTCATCAGTGTTCACTGTGTTACCTATACATTATATACAGAGCTCCTTTGTATAATACCACCAGTGATCTCTGTATTGCCTCTACACAGACACTGCATACTAAGTACAGATCTCCTGTGAATACTGGCACTTATGGTGATAGTATTGTGTTTTTGTTTTTTTTATTATTACTGATCAGTATTGTAGTATTCAGTCACTATGTGGTGGTAATATGTGGTCTGGAAATGGTGTTGTGGTATTTGTCCCTTGTATGTGCTATTTGGTCACCAAGTGGTGGTAATATGTGGTCTTGACATGGTGCGGTGGTATTTGTTCCTTGTATGTGATATTATTCGATCACTGTGTTTGTAATTTGTGGTTTGGTCATGGTGTGGTGGTATTTGTTCCTTGTATGTGACATTGGTCATTTTAAAAATTGAAAAATAAATCAAAATATACCTAAATTGTATTGCATATTTTAACAAATATTTAATAGGTTACAGTAGAGTAGGGCCCGGCCATTTTTCTGGAATAATCTGGTTCAGATATATCATGACCCCATCACATGACCCCGTCACATGACGGGGGGGGCCCACAGTGTCTGAACAGCCCGGGGCCCTGGTTACCCTTAATCCACCGGAGTAAAGATATAAGGAAAACTGGATGGAGTGAACAATTGGATACGGGATCTGGCAGAGGACGCCTTGCAGTACGGCCTCAAGTTTATAACTCAGAGAAGTAACGAGCCAAGACGAGACAGAGAACGTGTGATTTCAAGGCATACATAGCAAAGAAGTTAAGTAATGGCCATACTGTCAACATAGTTCCCATAAGGGGAAAGAAGGACGCAGAACCGCTGGCTAAGAATAGGACTATTGCTAACTGGACTGTAGTCCTGAGCTGGGTTGTGGCGAAAGAAACAGTGGAGATAGAGATCAAATGAGTAACTTGAAAGTTATTATGACTGTGTGTGAAAATGCTCAATATTGTGAAGGAAACGCTTATAAACGTATGAACCCGCTACCTACTGTACATACCTACCTACAAATTACTGTTAAGTAAAAGACAGTTCATTGTTGACTAGTGGTCTCCCTCATTAAAGTCCTCAACATCTGGTCCTGGCCACCCAAAGTCATCAGTAACATGTATCTTGCAAAGGCGTAGCTCCCCCATAGAACAAGTCCACACAATCAGCCGGACCTCAACTTTCATGTAACGTGCTGCAGTGTTAGAAATGAGTACTTCATTCACGGCTATCACCCCGTGCCACGTTATAGATGATAGCTAAATAGATAGTTTCATGCAGGTTAAACAAAATTAACATATATGTTACAACAGAGTGTTGGAAGGGACCTCCAGGGTCATCGTATCCAACTCCCTGCTCAATGCAGGATTCACTAAACCATCTCAGACAGATGTCTGTCCAGCCTCTGTTTGAAAACTTCTGTTGAAGGAGAACTCACCACCTCTCGTGGCAGCCTGTTTCACTCATTGATTACCTTCATTGTCAAAACGTTTTTTCTAATATCTAATCTGTATCTTCTCCCTTTCAGTTTCATTCCGTTGCTTCTTGTTTTTCCATGTGCAAATGAGAGTAGAGATGATTCCTCTACACTGTGAATATAATGGTGGAGGACGGAACCACTAACTCCTCATTCGCCATCTGCGAATGAGACAGCAAAAGTGATGTCATCACTTCATCGTGTCTTTAGTACGGCGCTTTAGTGCACACAGCAAAGAGGGAAGAAGAGCATCAGGGGAAAGGGAGCAAGGTGAGTATGTGTTTGTTTTATTATATGTGTTAATGTGTTTGGGATATGTGCCTGTATATAAGAGGGCTATGTGGGGGGGCTCATACTGCATATAGGGGGCTATGTAGGGGCTCATGCTGTATACAGGTGGCTATGTGGAGGGTCATAGTGTATATAAGGGTCTAAGGGGAGCTCAAAGTATATAGTATAGGGGACTATGTGAGGTCTCTTTCTGTACAAAGGGTCGCTATATGGAGGCTTGTAGTGTACATGGATCGCCCCCCAGTAGGGCAGTGGGGTACTCGGATCCGGGCCCTACGGTTCCCAAGGGGGATGTCTGTTATGACCTGGTGGTAAGGAGCACCAGGAATAACCTGATAGTTAAAACTCAAACAGGACAAGCTCTGGGATGTGGGAGCTCTGCTGACCGCAATCCCTAATCCTATCACACACACTAGAAATAGCCGTGGAGCGCTCCTGACGCTCCCTAGGCGCCTCGTCACAGCCTAAGAGCTAGCTAGCCCTAGAGATAGAAAATAAAGCCTACCTTGCCTCAGAGAAATTCCCCAAAGGAAAAGGCAGCCCCCCACATATATTGACTGTGAGTAAAGATGAAAGTCAGAAACGCAGAAATGAAACAGGTTTCAGCAAAGGGAGGCCAGACTTACTAAATAGACAGAGGATAGGAAAGGTAGCTTTGCGATCAGCACAAAAAACTACAAAAGACCACGCAGAGTGTGCAAAAAGACCTCCGCACCGACTAACGGTGCGGAGATGCCACTCTGCATCCCAGAGCTTCCAGCTAGCAAGACAAAATCATGATATCCAGCTGGACAAGAAAACAATGAACGAATTAGATACTATCAGGAACTTATCTTCTGCTGGAGTAGACAGGTCACCAGAAAGATCCAAGAGCGAACTGAACCAATGCAGAAACATTGACAGCTGGCATGGAGTAACGATCTAAGTGGAGTTAAATAGAGAAGCCAACCAAAGGATAAACCACGTCACCTGTGTAAGGAACCTCCGAAGCAGCAGCTCCACTGACAGCCACCAGAGGGAGCCCACGGACAGAACTCACCGAAGTACCATTCACGACCACAGGAGGGAGCTTGACAACAGAATTCACAACAGATGTCACGGTGGCTGACCCGGTCCGTGGCCCTAGGGGACGTCCGTTGATAAATTGGGGAAAGGTCTTTAAAGGGATAATGTTCGTGACGTCACCTCTGGTATTCGGTCAGGATCACCGACGCTGCTTAGGGGTCCACTGGGGTTATGTGATGGCAGCTAGATGGTATACCTTCCCAAAGGTGAAGTATGTCCCCAGGGCTTCCCAGTGTGTGGATGGTGGATGGTGAAAGGCACAGTGAAGAACGAGGGCACAAGGTAATTATTATTATTATTTATTGTTATAGCGCCATTTGTTCCATGGCGCTTTACATGTGAGGAGGGGTATACATAATGAAAACAAGTACAATAATCTTAAACAATACAAGTCATAACTGGTACAGGAGGAATGAGGACCCTGCCCGCGAAGGCTCACAATCTACAAAGGATGGGTGAGAATACAGTAGGTGAGGGTTGCAGTCTCTTTACCTTTTTACTGAAGGCTTCAGCGTCCACAGTCCAGAGCACCAGATCACAGGGCTGGCAGAGTCCGGCCGGTCTGAAGGCAATTCCAGAGTCCTTTTATCCAAGTGGAAATCAGTAGCCTTCCTCTAGCGCCTGAGTGTTATAGTCCCTCCCTGCTGAGTTTCTCGGTGAGGTACTCACAACTGCTGTTGGTGTTCTAGATGTTAAGTCTTTCTCTCTGTCCCCCAGATGGATAGGAACAACCCGTATGACTGATGGCCTGAGGCTTTTTACAGGGACCCTCTCACGCCCCAGCCCCCACAAGTTGCCACTGTGCCTCCTGGGTGTAGGTGCAGGCAGGTAACGTGGAATTATCTGTCCTGCCGGTCTCTGGAGCAAGGCTTGGAGACGATTGCTCCCTCGGTGTTTCGGCTACCGGATTCTGCGCCTCAGAAGGAGGCAGCCTTTTGCAGGGCAGAACTCCTTCTGGTTTCCTCTCCTGTGCTATGACTTCATTTCTAACCCTCTACAATACAGTTCTCTTTGAGTCCTTTCTTAGGATGCTGCCACACGTTGGGCAGGCGCAGCTCCGTGGCCTTCTATCTAGGCCTCTGGCAGGATCCCACCCCTGTCAAGGACGACTCTGTCTGCAGCTCTTAGATGTTCCTCCTTTTCCCCTGTCTGCCTGACAGGTGCTGCCTGGGTGAAGCCCAGTCAGCTTCTGCCTAACTTCCTATCCAGCCCACCAGTTTTGCCTAATTGTGAAGAGTGCCCTAATAGATAGGAGCATAGCTCCCCCTGGCGGACTGGAGTGTGAAGTGTGGTGTATGGCTTGTGATACCTGGTAAGAAGATTTTCTTTATTGCCATAAAACGTAACATCACTCCCCCCTAGAGGAGAACAATATTACTGCAACGACCAGGACCCTGGGGCGCTGCATATATCGTGGGCTATCGGGGCTTATACTGTATATACAGGGCCATATTCAGAGTTTCTGCTGCCCTAGGCACTTTTAGTGCTGCCTCCCCCTTTGGTGAGTATGACACTGTCGACAGTGACTTTGACAATAATCGCTGATGTGAAAGTAGCCTTTTGCAGCAGATCCGGCAGTTTTGCATCTGCCATGTAACGGATCACTTACTGCAACACTGCGTTCAGCCTCATACATTCCCTGTGGGACTTGCAGACATGTGCGGCACTTGCGGCTTTGCCGCAATCCGGCAAATGCGGTACTTGCAGCAATGGAAAAAAACGCTGCTAGCAGTGTTTTTTGTATCACCGCAAGTGCAAAACCGCAATTGCTGCACATGTCTGCAAGTAGTCATCACTACCTGTCCCTGCACCTTGCTAGCTCATCCCTAACCATCCCTCTCTGACCTAAAACTACACTATAAAGCTTTAGAAAAACAATTAACTGACATATTCCTATGATAATGAGGGCTCCAGGCTACGGCGTAGACTAGGACAGGCAGTCTCCGGATCTCCATTCTCTCTGTGCACACCCTCAGTCCCTGCCTCACTCCCTGTGCCCAGACCTCCCTCCACCGGACCCGGTAATTGCTGCTCGCAGTAGCATACCAGCAGAGGTGTATTTAGGTTTTCTGGCACCAGGGGCAAGAATTCATTTTGGTGCCTCCCCTCCGCCAAGGACATATGCGATTTGCACACTGAGTCATGTATGTTGTGAATTCTGTGGCAGAGTTCACTCCTGTGGTCACAAGTGGTACTTCGGCTGATTCTCTCTGGGAGCTTCCGTTTGTGGAGGAAAGTGGTACTGCAGCTTCTGAGTTTCCTCCCTCAGGTGATCTGGTGAGGTCGTTAGCTGCTTCTCTACTTAACTCCACCTGATGCTTTGATCCATGCTTCCTGTCAATGTTCCAGCGTTGGACTTGTGTTTCTCTGGATCATTCCTGTGGCCTGCTGCTCTGCATAGCTAAGTGCTTCTTTGCTATTTGTTGCTATTTTTTCTGTCCAGCTTGTCTATTTGTTTTGCTGGAAGCTCTGGGACGCAAAGGGTGTACCTCCGTGCCGTTAGTTCGGTACGGAGGGTCTTCTTGCCCCCTTTGCGTGGTTTTCTTTAGGGTTTTGTGTAGACCGCAAAGTTATCTTTCCTATCCTCGTTCTGTCTAGAATATCGGGCCTCACTTTGCTGAATCTATTTCATCCCTACGTTTGTCTTTTCATCTTACTCACAGTCATTATATGTGGGGGGCTGCCTTTTCCTTTGGGGTATTTCTCTGAGGCAAGTTAGGCTTATTTTTCTTTCTTCAGGCTAGTTAGTTTCTCAGGCTGTGCCGAGTTGCATAGGGAGCGTTAGGCGCAATCCACAGCTGCCTCTAGTTGTGTTTGGAGAGGATCAGGAATTGCGGTCTACAGAGTTTCCACGTCTCAGAACTCGTTCTATTATTTTGGGTTATTGTCAGATCGCTCTGATCGCTACGTACATTGTGTTACTGAATTGCCTTTCATAACAGTACAGGAAGCCAAAAGTACTAATGATTCTCAATAGAGGGAAAAAAGAAGTTCTGAGACCATTTTTTTCCTTTGCACTGTGATTTGTCTTTTTTTTTCCCTAGACATTTGGGTGGTTCAGGACACAGGTGTTACAATGGACATTAAAGGTCTGTCTTCATGTGTAGATCAGCTCACGGCAAGAGTTCAAGATATTCAAAATTTTGTGGTTCAGAATTCTTTGTTAGAACCGAGAATTCCTATTCCAGATTTGTTTTTTGGAGATAGAACTAAATTCCTGAGTTTCAAGAATAATTGTAAACTGTTTCTGGCTTTGAAACCTCGCTCCTCTGGTGACTCAGCGCAACAGGTTAGGATCGTCGCCATTAGGAGCAGGGTTCTTTTTTGTAGCCAAGAAGGATGGTTCGCTGAGACCGTGTATAGATTACCGCCTTCTTAATAAGATCACTGTTAAATTTCAGTACCCCTTGCCATTGTTATCTGATTTGTTTGCTCGGATTAAGGGGGCTAGTTGGTTCACTAAGATAGATCTTCGTGGTGCGTATAATCTGGTGAGAATCAGGCAAGGCGATGAATGGAAAACTGCATTTAATACGCCCGAGGGTCATTTTGCATAGGGAGCGTTAGGCGCAATCCACAGCTGCCTCTAGTTGTGTTTGGAGAGGATCAGGAATTGCGGTCTACAGAGTTTCCACGTCTCAGAGCTCGTTCTATTATTTTGGGTTATTGTCAGATCACTGTATGTGCTCTGATCGCTATGTACATTGTGTTACTGAATTGCCTTTCATAACACATGTACCCACAAGCTCCTCTCCCTAAGGCTCTCAATGTTCAGTGAAAAACTGAGAGAAGCAGGAAGAGAAGCTCGTTGTCACAGGACCACAAGTATGAAAATCGCATATGAGTGAAGTGTCCATGTGACGACTACTGGAACCTGCAGAGCTGAATCCTGACATCGCAGGCTTCTGAATTCTCACAGCTAATGCACTGCACACTTTTAGGATTCTCCCTTGCCGGTGGACAGTCATGTCAGCACAAGTATGTGATTTGTATACTTCTGACCACATTCCGACTAGACGTGCCCGGCCTCGCTCAGTTCATTTTCATTGACTGAGGCCACACATGTCTAGTCAGCATGTGACCGCATTAATGTAAATCGCCAGCACGAGAGAATCCTGACAGCGTGCAGAGCGCACTGTGAGAATTCAGAAGTCTAAAGTCACAAAGAATGACTGCAGACTCATCACAAACCTGGACATCCCCTTTAATGCTCCTAACATAAATAAAAACATGAGAGTTAGTCAGTATCACAAATATCATTTACATCCAGGTACCTTATAGATGACGTCTTCTCTGAAGCCGTTCTCCTTTTCTTCATCTTGTCCAGATCCCATGATGAGTTTTCTCATCCACAGCCGTCTCTGCAGACTTCCATCTTCTCCGCTCTTTTGCAGAAAATCTCCACATGATGCCCTTAAAGATACAAGTGTCATTATAATGCTCCTGAATAAAAAATTGCCCCTCACTATATTGTCTGCACAAAATATCACCCCCACACTGTCCCTCTTATGGTACATGCACTTCACACTGACCTCTCCTTTCTGTACCGGCCCCCTCTTCACACTGTCCTCTTACACTGTGTCCCCCTTATAGGGCCTAGTATTTATACTCCATATTTATACTCCATCCTCCCCCCCTGTGTGCATGGCTCCCCCCATCCTCCCACCCTGCGTGCATGGCTCCTCCATCCTCCCACCCTGCGTGCATGGCCCCTCCATCCTCTCACCCTGTGAGCATGGCCCCTCCATCCTCTCACCCTGCGTGCATGGCTCCTCCATCCTCTCACCCTGCGTGCATGGCTCCTCCATCCTCTCACCCTGCGTGCATGGCTCCTCCATCCTCTCATCCTGCGTGCATGGCTCCTCCATCCTCCCACCCTGCGTGCATGGCTCCCCCAGCCTCCTCCCCTGTCATACTCACCTTTCTCTCACCGCGTGGCACAGAACTTCCCGGCATCTCTGCAGCGTCTTCCTTCCTGTATGAGCGGTCACGTGGTAACGCTCATTAAGGTAATGAATATGCGCATATTCATCACCTTAATGAGCGGTACCACGTGACCGCTGAAGACAGGACGCGCTGCCGGCACTTAGACGGAGTTGCAGCCACCGCTGGAGGAAGGTGAGTATGACGTCTTCAGGGAAGGGGGGGAAGGAGGGAGGGAGGGAGGAGGGGGGCGCGGGCACTTGACCCCGGACTTTTATAAAAAAAAAGAAAGAAAAAACCTTGCTCAAGTGCGCCCCCCGTATCCTGCCGCCCTAGGCACATGCCCTCAAGTGCCTAGTGGCAAATACGGCCCTGTGTAAATAGGTGGGCTATGTAGGGGCTCATACTGTAGAAGTGGGCTATGTAGGGGCTCATACTGTATATAGGTGGGCTATGTAGGGGCTCATACTGTATACAGGGGGCTATATGGGTGTTCATATTGTATATAGGAGGCTGCTTGGAACTCATAGTGTATATAGGGAGGCTTTGTGGGGGTTAATACTGTATATAAGAGGTATGTGCTGGCTCATACTGTATATAGCGGGACTATGTGGGGCTCATACTGTATATAGGGCAATGTGGGAGCTCATGCTGTATATTGGGGACTAAATGGGGGCTCATAATGTACAGTATATTGGGGGACTGTGAAGGGGATCTTGCTTTATATGAGGGGGGCTGTGTTGGCTCATAATTAATATATTGGGTGTCAGTATACTTAATTCTGCTCAGTATTAAGTGATGCAAGTAATCTGAAAAATTATAATTAATATGATAATATTAATATTAAGCAGAATTAATTTCAACTTATTGGTTTGGATCTCGACAACAATCACAGTCTCTCATATGGCCCCTCGGGAAAATTAATTACACTCCCTGGTCTACTATATTGAAACAAAATATTCTTACGTCTTCTTGTTTTTGAAACTTGTTATAAAACTGTTGCATATATTTACGGTAAGTTCCATTTTTACAACGGTACACAATTTCTCAGAGTCTCTGTCTGTAAATCATTCAGATGTGTCCTGTTTACTGATTTTAATATTCTTTTGAAATATTTGTATTTCGATTAGATACCAATTCTGTTTTTCTGCCTAGCAGGGTGCAAATGAGCAGCACAACACAATTCGTCTCTTTCTTTCCAATAAATAATTTTGCAGACATGAACATTACAGCAGTACAGTAATTATTAGTGCTGACATACTGTACGGATGTTCTTGAATAGCACTTTTATTTTGCACTAGATGGTGGCCCGATTCTAACGCATCAGGTATTCTAGAATATGTATTTATGTATGTACAGTATATAGCAGCCACATAGTATATAGCACAGGCCACGTAGTATATAGGAGCCATGTAGTATATAGCAGACAAATACTACGTGGCCTGTGCTATATACTATGTGGCTGCTATATACATACATATTGTAGAATACCCGATGCGTTAATACAGGCCACGCAATATATAACAGTGGCCACGCAGTATATAACACAGTCACGTACTATATAACACAGCCCACGCAGTATATAGCAGCCACGCAGTATATAACACAGGCGACGTAGTATATAACACAGGCAGTGTCATAAAGATTTAATTGTTTTGTTTTTCAAATAAACTCTTGGACAGTATTGTGTCTCAGGGCTCAATGGATCACTGAAATCAATCTTAAACACATGTGATAATTAGTTTTCCAGGTGATTCTAATTAAAGGAAAACTATTTAAAAATTATGTTCCATATTATTAAGCAGGCCACAGGTTTCAAGTAATATGGGAACTAAAAAGGATCTCTCTGCTGCTGAAAAGCATTAAATAGTGCAATGCCTTGGACAAGGTATGAAAACATTAGCTATTCCACGAAAACTTAAGAGTGGTCATCATACTGTGAAGAGATTTGTGACTGAAACAGAGCACAGACAGAGTTCATGCAGATAAAGGCATAATGAGGAAGGTTTCTGCCAGACAAATTAATGGGATTAAGAGAGCAGCTGCCAAAATACCATTACAAAGCAGCAAACAGTTATTTGAAGCTGCTGGTGTCTCTGGAGTCCCTCGAACCTCAAGGTGTAGGATCCTTCAAAGCATTGCTGTGGTGCATAAACCTAATATTCAGCCACCCTTAAACAGTTTTCAGAAGCAAAAATGTTTAAAGTGGGCCCAGACATACATGAACACTAATTTCCAAATAGTCTTATTTACTGATGAGTATCAAGCAACCCTGGATGGTCCAGATGGATGGAGTAGTGGATGGTTGGTGGATTGCCACCATGTCCCAACAAGGCTGCGACGTCAGCAAGGAGGTGGAGTCACATTTTGGGCCAGAATCACGGGGAAACAGCTGGTAGGGCGCTTTAAGGTTCCTGAAGGTGTGAAAATGACTGACTGACAACTTTTTTCCATGGTCTAAAAATCAGAAACGTGCCTTCAGGAGCAAAATCATCTTCATGCATGACAATGCCCCATCTCATGCTGCAAAGAATACCTCTGAGTCATTGGCTGCTATGGGCATAAAAGGAGATAAATTCATGGCGTGGTCACCATCTTTCCCTGACCTCAACCGTACAGAGAACCTTTGGAGTATCATCAAGCAAAAGATCTATGAGGGTGGGAGGCAGTTCACATCAAAACAGCGGCTCTGGGAGACTATTCTGACTTCATGCAAAGAAATACAAGCAGAAATTCTCCAAAAACTCACAAGTTCAATGGATGCAAGAATTGTGAAGGCGATATCAAAGAAGGGATGTTAACATGTAACTTGGCCTGTTAGGAGGTTTTGGAGTTAAATAGCTGTTTTGTTCAGTGAATGTGACCTCCTAATGCTGCAAATTCCACAAATGAGCATTTTCAGTTCTTTAAAACATATCAAATGTATAGAAATTCTACTGTGCCTAATAATTTGGAACAGTGCATTTTGAGTTTTTATTTATTTTGGAGATTATACTGTTATCATTGGGAGGTTTCTTCAATAAAATTCGATGCACTGGGGAACACAATTTTTTAAGAGTTAGGTCAGACAGCTGTTCTTAATTAATTTTTGGATGCTGAATCCAGAAATGATCTCAGTTTTTCTCTATCACGTCAAGTTTTTGAACTATAGGATTTTTGTCTTCTCAAAACTATGTAAACTACTGTACCTAAAAAGTGTTGTTTTTTTATTAAATAGTACAAATATGAACAAAAAATGAAATATATAAGAAATAGGCATGACAAAGTTGTGACTACTCTTACAAGTTGCCACGTAGCTCTATATGAGTCGAATTGTAATCAGATAACAAGTCTTATTACAGATATCAGTGCAATTGTGCTTCTCTGGCAGGTAAGTTGTGTAGGAAAAACTTGACGTGCTAGAAAAATCTGACTACATTTTTGGAATCAGCATGCCAATTTTAGTATAAATCAGCTCAAAAACCTAACTCAACAGAAAAAATTTTTCAAGTTGTTCCCCTAATCTAACGGGTGATGACTTTTATTAGACTGACTGTCATTTGCACCGACCATTTAGGAAAATCCGAGAAAAATATCATTTGCATAATAATTTGGAACACAGTGTAGTTTTGCCAGAGGCACCAGCAGCTTCAAATATCTGTTTGCTGGTTTGTAATAGCTTTTTAGCAACTGGTCTCTAAAGGTACCGTCACACTTAACGATATCGTTAACGATATCTTTGCTTTTTGTGACGTAGCAACGATATCGTTAAGGAAATCGTGTGACAGCGACCAACGATCAGGCCCCTGCTGGGAGATCGTTGGTCGCTGAAGAAAGTCCAGAACTTTATTTTGTCGCTGGATCTCCCGCTGACATCGCTGGATCGGCGTGTGTGACACCGATCCAGCGATGTCTTCACTGGTAACCAGGGTAAACATCGGGTAACTAAGCGCAGGGCCGCGCTTAGTAACCCGATGTTTACCCTGGTTACCAGCGTAAAAGTAAAAAAAAACAAACAGTACATACTTACCTACCGCTGTCTGTCCCCGATGCTCTGCTTCTCTGCACTCCTCCTGCACTGGCTGTGAGCACAGCAGCCGGAAAGCAGAGCGGTGACGTCACCGCTCTGCTTTCCGGCTGACCGACGCTCACAGCCAGTGCAGGAGGAGTGCAGAGAAGCAGAGCGCCGGGGACAGACAGCGGTAGGTAAGTATGTACTGTTTTTTTTTTTTTTTACTTTTACGCTGGTAACCAGGGTAAACATCGGGTTACTAAGCGCGGCCCTGTGCTTAGTAACCCGATGTTTTCCCTGGTTACCCGGGGACTTCAGGATCGTTGGTCGCTGGAGAGCTGTCTGTGTGACAGCTCTCCAGCGACCAAACAGCGACGCTGCAGCGATCGACATCGTTGTCGGTATCGCTGCAGCGTCGCTTAGTGTGACGGTACCTTTAATCCAAAGAACTTGCCTGGCAGAAACCTTCCTCATTCTGCCTTTATCAGTACAAACATGTCTGTGCTCAGATTCAGCCACAAATCTCTTAACAGTACGATGATCACGCTTAAGTTTTCAGGAAATATCTCATGTTTTCATCCCTTAACCAAGGCATTGCACTATTTAACGCTTTTCAGTAGCAGAGAGATCCTTTTTCTTTCCCATGTTACTTAAAAACTGTGGCCTGCTTAACAATGTGGAACATCATTTTTAACCCCTTCATGACCAGGGGATTTTTCGTTTTTCCGTGTTCGTTTTTCGCTCCCCTCCTTCCCAGAGCCATAACTTTTTTATTTTTCCGTCAATTTGGCCATGTGAGGGCTTATTTTTTGCGGGACGAGTTGTACTTTTGAACGACATCATTGGTTTTAACATGTCGTGTAGTAGAAAACGGGAAAAAAATTCCAAGTGCGGTGAAATTGCAAAAAAAGTGCAATCCCACATTGGTTTTTTGTTTGGCTTTTTTGCTAGGTTCACTAAATGCTAAAAATGACCTGCCATTATGATTCTCCAGGTCATTACGAGTTCATAGACACCAAACATGACTAGGTTATTTTTTATCTAAGTGGTGAAAAAAAATTCCAAACTTTGCTAAAAAAAAAAAAAAAAAAATTGCGCCATTTTCCGATACTCGTAGCGTCTCCATTTTTCGTGATCTGGGGTCGGTTGAGGGCTTATTTTTTGCGTGCCGAGATGACGTTTTTAATGATAGCATTTCGGTGCAGATACATTCTTTTGATCGCCCGTTATTGCATTTTAATGCAATGTCGCGGCGACCAAAAAAACGTAATTCTGGCGTTTCGAGTTTTTTTCCCGCTACGCTGTTTAGCGATCAGGTTAATACTTTTTTTTATTTGATAGATCGGGCAATTCTGAGCGCGGCGATACCAAATATGCGTAGATTTGATATTTTTTTTATTGATTTATTTTGATTGGGGCGAAAGGGGGGTGATTTAAACTTTTATGTTTTTTTTATTTTTTTCACATTTTTTTAAACTTTTTTTTTTAACTTTTGCCATGCTTCAATAGCCTCCATGAGAGGCTAGAAGCAGGCACAGGCCGATCGGCTCTGCTACATAGCAGCGATCTGCTGATCGCTGCTATGTAGCAGAATTGCACGTGTGCTGTGAGCGCCGACCACAGGGTGGCGCTCACAGCGACGGGCAATCAGTAACCATAGAGGTCTCAAGGACCTCTATGGCTACAATGGAGACGCATCGCCGACCCCCGGACATGTGACGGGGGTCGGCGATGACGTCATTTCCGGCCGCCCGGCCGGAAGCGGTAGTTAAATGCTGCTGTCTGCGTTTGACAGCGGCATTTAACTAGTTAATAGGTGCGGGCAGATCGCGATTCTGCCCGCGCCTATTACGGGCACATGTCAGCTGTTCAAAACAGCTGACATGTCCCGGCTTTGGTGCGGGCTCACCGCGGAGCCCTGCATCAAAGCAGGGGAGCCGGCATCGGACGGTATAGTACGTCCGATGCCGGTAAGGGGTTAAGTAGTTTTCCTTTAATTAGAATCACCTGGAAAACTAATTATCACATGTGTTTAAGATTGATTTCAGTGATCCCTGACACACAATAACATCCACGAGTTTATTTGAAAAACAGAAAAATTAAATCTTTATGAAACTTAAATCCAATTTGCATAACAATTTGGAACACAGTGTAGCTTTGTCCCTGCAGCAATAGAGGAGCATAAGATCTACTCAGGGCTGGACTGGGACTAAAAATCAGCCCTGGCACACAAACCAAAGCAGCACACGTGCAAATTGCTGTTTTTTAAAATAGAAATGTATGTTTTCTATGCAACCTTTTCTGTACAGTTTGTGGGTGAGAAGACTAGGCCCAGTGGCCAGCGTTCGTAGCAGATGATAAATTGTAAAGTAATAAGTAGAATTTTTTTTGTGAAATTTTAACCCCTTAAGCCCCGAAGCTTTTTTTCGGTTTTGCAATTTTTTTTTTTCATTTTTTGCTCCCCTTCTTCCCAGAGCCATAACTTTTTATTTTCTGTCAATATGGCCATGTGAGGGTTTGCTTTTTGTGGGAAAAGTTGTACTTTGAACGACACCATTGGTTTTACCATGTCATGTACTAGAAAATGGGAAAAAAATTTCCAAGTGAGGTGAAATTGCAAAACAAGTGCAATCCCACACTGTTTTTTTGTTTTGCTTTTTTACTAGGTTTACTAAATGCTAAAACTGACCTGACATTATGATTCTCCAGGTCATTATGAGTTCATAGACACCAAACATGTCTAGGTTATTTTTTATCTAAGTGGTGAAAAAAAATTCCAAACTTTGTTATGAGTGGGGTACCGCAGGGGTCGGTGTTGGGACCTATTCTCTTCAACATATTTATTAATGATCTTGTAGAAGGTTTACACAGTAAAATATCAATATTTGCAGATGATACAAAACTATGTAAAGCAGTCAATACACGAGAAGATAGTATTCTGCTACAGATGGATCTAGATAAGTTGGAAACTTGGGCCGAAAGGTGGCAGATGCAGTTTAACAATGATCAATGTAACTTTATACACATGGGAAGAAGGAGTCAATATCACCATTACACACTGATCGGGCAACCACTGGGTAAATCTAACATGGAGAAGGACTTGGGGTTCCTAGTTAATGATAAACTTACCTGGAGTAGCCAGTGCCAGGCAGCGGCTGCCAAGGCAAACAAGATCATGAGGTGCAATAAAAGAGGTCTGGATACACATGATGAGAGCATTACACTGCCTCTGTACAAATCCCTGGTTAGACCGTACATGGAGTACTGTGCACAGTTTTGGGCATTGGTGCTCAGGAAGGATATAATGGAACTAGAGCGAGTACAAAGGAGGGCATCAAAATTAACTACAATACCCAGAGAGAATAGCAAAATTAGGATTATTTAGTCTAGAAAAAAGACGACTGAGGGGCGATCTAATAACCATGTGCAGGGCCCCAGGGTCCTGGTCGTTGCAGTAATATCATTCTCCTCTAGGGGGGAGTGATGTTACGTTTGAAGGCAATAAAGGAGATCTCTTTACCAGGTATCACAAACCATGCAACACACTTCACACTCCAGTCCACCAGGGGGAGCTACGCTCCTATTTATTAGGGCAATCTTTACAATTAGGTAAAACTGGTGGTCTGGGTAGAAAGTGAGTCAGAAGCTGGCTGAGCTTCACTCAGGCAGTCCCTGTCAGGAAGACAGAGGGAAAGGAGGAACATATAGCAGTTGCCAACAGGGTGGTCCCTGACAGGGGTAGGATCCTGTCAGAGGCCTAGACAGAAGGTCACGGAGCTGCGCCTGCCTACCGATGCAGCAGCATCCTAAGAAAGAGACAAGAACAGCGAATTGTATTGTAGAGGGTGAGAAATGAAGTCACAGCAAAAGGAGAGGAAACCAGAAGGAGTTCTGCCCTGCGGTGGATGCCTCCTTCGGAGGGGCAGTGAGGTGTGGGATCCGGTGGCCGGAATGCCGAGAGAGCGGTCGTCTCCATGCCTTGCTCCAGAGACCGGCAGGACAGCTAATTGCACATTACTGATCCGCACCTATGCCCAGGAGGCACGGTGGCAACTTGTGGGGGCCGGGGCATGCTAGAGTCCCTGTAAAAAGCCCCAGGCCACCGGTCATACAGGTGTGTTCCTGTCCATCTGGGGGACAGAGAGAAACATAGTAACATAACATCTACAACAGTTGTGGGGACCTTACCGAGGGGCTTGGCAGGGAGGTACTATAGCATCCAGGTGCTAGAGGAAGGCTACTGATTTCCACCTGGATAAGGGGACTCTGGATTTGCCTTCAGACCGGCCGGACTCTGCCAGCCCTGTGATCTGGTGCTCTGGACTGTGGATGCTGAAGCCTTCAGTAAAAAGGTAAAGAGACTGCAACCTTGTGTCCTCGTTCTTCACTGCGCCTAACATTATTCACCATCTACACACTGGGAAGCCCTGGGGACATACTTCACCTGTGGGAAGGTATACCATCTAGCGGCCATGACATCACCCCAGCGGACCCCTATGCAGCGTCGGTCACCCTGACCGAATACCACAGGTGGCATCATGAACATTTCCCCTTTACAGACCTTCCCCTTTTATAACGGACCTCCCGAGGGCCAAGAACCGGGTCAGCCACCGTGACATCCCCCTTGACAACCGAAGGACCCGGTACCGAGTACCCCATAGCCCTACGGGGGCGATCCACATGTATAAGTATATAAGGGGACAATACAAATATCTCGCTGAGGATCTGTTTATACCAAGGAAGGTGACGGGCACAAGGGGGCATTCTCTGTGTCTGGAGGAGAGAAGGTTTTTCCACCAACATAGAAGAGGATTCTTTAGTTTTAGGGCAGTGAGAATCTGGAATTCCTTGCCTGAGGAGGTGGTGATGGCGAACTCTGTCGAGGGGTTCAAGAGAGGCCTGGATGTCTTCCTGGAGCGTAATAATATTGTATCTTACAGTTATTAGGTTCTTTAGAAGGACATAGATCTGGGATTTATTCTGACAGAATATATATATATATATATATATATATATATATATATATGCTATTTTTGTTTCAGTCAAGATGGAGTGCAGAGTGTACATTAATGAGAAAAAAAATGAACTTTTTTGAATTTACCAAATGGCTGCAATGAAGCGAAGAGTGAAAAATGTAACGGGGCCTGAATACTTTCTGGACCCACTGTAAATGTACTAAATTTGCCTCTGGGCTGACACAGAACACTAACTCACTGTCATGCCCTCAGCCGCGGGTCCGGTCTCTCAGGGACAAGGAGACCGGCGCTCCTCGCACCGCGCTCTGCACCTCACTCACCCTGTCCGTGGCTCCAGATGATTGGCGGCTCCGTTCTCTCCTAGGAACCTGCATCCCCTTGGCAGGTCTCCTGGAAATGCTCTTAGGAGGTGTGCCCCACTTCCTGCACATACTTAAAGCAGCAGGGCACCTGTTCTCTATTAGGGCTGCCTGTGCTGTGATGCTATTTGCATAAAGGGCATCCTCCCCTTGAGGGGGTGACTGGGCAACGTGTTCATTCTGTAGGATCATTGCCTCCTGCTTAGGCCACACTCTGCTGTGCTCTGCGATTTGAAGACTGTTGCTTTGCATTATACTAAAACCTCTGTCTCCACAGAATCCTCTGCTGGCAGTTTCCTATCCTGGATCCTTCTGGACACTCTGGTCTCCACTCCAGGCTGACCAAGCCTCTCCTCACGGAAGCATCCAGAAACCACTACCGGCTGGATCAGTCTTTCCAGGATCACACGGAGCGTCTGGGATTCTCTCCACCGACAGAGCCAGTATTCCATAGTCTCTTCTATACCGTCTGTACGGGTTGTCCATCTGGTCTGGGATCCGCGGCATTGAGGCTGCCGAGCCCACCAAATCCACCCAGCTAGCAGAGCTCCATCAGGAACTCACTCAACTACTTGAGATGCAGGCCCACCTGTTGGACTACATGACCTCCATGCATGACGATATTTTGACGTATTAACAGGGCATGCCATAAATTAATTGGACCCACATCAGTCTTGAGAATGGGGCTCCATTGCTCTGCCGTGCATGCGCAGCTGTCCCCATTAATTTCTATGGGAGATCTGAAAATTGCTTAGCACGTTCCTCAAGGTACAGCAGAACTGTGCATATGCTCTGAATATGCGAGATATGAAGACCCCTTTATGCAGTGTGCAGGAATATTTATTGGCTCCATATAGAAAGTAATCCTGCTCTAATAATGTGACAGGGATTCATAAATTAATAGAATTCCAGTGATATATTTAGCATGATTAGTGTATGTGGCTGCAGGAATGAAGGACGGCACATAATTGATAATGCGGCTATTGTAAGACTAACACATGATCAGCGGCTCGCTGGGGAATCTCAAGATGGATCTCTATAATGAAAAGGTGGTGCATTCTGGAAATAATCTTCCTGTAGTGACAGTCAGCAAGAATAAACTATTGTACAAGGTGCAGACAGTCCTTCTTAATCTTTCATGTAGTGATTAAATGGTGGTAAGAGACACAGCACATGTCACTGAAGAATCAGGATTTACTAAAGTCTCACCTACAAGACAGTTTTAATAACACCTCTGGATGTTATAAAGAGTAACCGTCCTATACTTTTTATTTCATAAATCAATAGTAACTTTGCAATGTATCTTATCAGTGAAATCTGCTTCTTTCTCCTCCTGGACTGATCATTCACTCTCAATTCACAGGTAAAATCTGTATTTAGTAAAGATAGAGCTTCCCATTACTGAGATGGGAGATGACAGTTAGTGCTTATAACATTCTACGAAGAGAGGAGGATACAGGACATTCAGCTGCATGTTCTTCATAGAACTTCATGGGCACCAACTGTCATCTCCTACTTCAGTAATGGGACAGATTCCCTTTAACAAATTCAAGCATTTGGTAGTTCATTACCCCCAGTTAAAGCTATTCAGGTGCATCTAATCATCACCTGTAGTTCTAGGATTTATTTCTACTGACTCATGACACATTTTACCCATGAATTGAGAATTTTGACAATGAAAGATCAGTCCAGGAGGAGAAAGAAGAGGATTTCTCTGGTAAATTAAATATAGAACGTTGGACACTTTTTAAAAGGAATCTGTCGCCTCAAATTGGCGGGCTATGTAAATGCCCTGTGTCCGGTCCGATGGGCGGTGTTTCATCTTCTTTTCTCCACCTCATCCTTCCCCGCTGTCTGCAATATTTTTGTGAATTTGAGTAGGTGTCCTCCAAAGTTCACGCGTGCGCAATGCAATCTTGCCTCGCGCACACGCAGTATGCTTTTCCCAACTGCAGGCAAAGCCAAAAAGCGTTACTGCGCATGCGCCGGCGTGTTATGTCCCGGAAGTATTTAGCTGATTTTTCTCTTTATAGGTATATTTTTGAGTAAAATGTAAATTGCTCTTTTCTTCTATAAACTACTGACAACATTTCTTCGAATTTTCAAGCTCTAATTTTCGTATTTATTTTCAGAAAATAAGAAATGGTCAAAAGAACCAAAAAATACAGTGCTTGCAGACCTCAAGTAATGCTAAGAAAACAAGTTCATAATCATTTAGAAACAGCAATACTAATGTTTTAACTCAGGAAGAGTTCAGAAATCAATATTTTGTGGAATAACCATGATTTTTATTCACAGTTTTCATGTGTCTTGGCATGCTTTCCACCAGTCTTTCACACTGCTTCTGGGTGACATTATCCCACTCCTGGTACAAAAATATAAGCAGTTCTTTGTTTGATGGCTTGTGACTATCCATCTTCCTCTTGATTACATTCCCGAGGTTTTCAATGGGGTTCAGATCTGGAGACTGGGCTGGCCATGACAGGGACTTGATGTGGTGGTCCTTCATCCACACCTTGATTGACCTTGGTGTGTGGCATGGCGCATTGTCCTGCTGGAGAAACCAGTCCTCAGAGTTGGGTAACATTGCCTGAGCAGAAGGAATCAACTATTTTTCCAGGATAACCTTGTATGCAGCTTGATTCATACGTCCTTCACAAAGATTAACCTGCCCAATTCCAGCCTTGCTGAAGCATCCCCAGATCATCACCGATCCTCCACCAAATTTCACCGAGGGTACAAAACACTGTGGCTTGTACGCCTCTCCAGGTCTCTGTCTAACCATTAGACGACCGGGTGTTGGGTGAAGCTGAAAATTAGACTCATCAGAGAAGATTACCTTACTCCAGTCCTCTATGGTTCAATCCTCATGGTCTTTGGCAAACGTCAGCCTGGCTCTCCTTTGCTTCTCATTGATAAAAGGCTTTTTTTCTGCCTTTACATGACGTGAGCCCTGCCTCTAGGAGCCTGTTACGAACTGTTCTTGGCATGCACTTCACCCCAGCTGCCATTTGCAATTCCTTTTGTAGGTCACTTGATGTCATCCTGCGGTTGCTGAGTGACATTCGAATGAGATGACGGTCATCCCGGTCAGTGAAGAGTAATTTTCGCCTCTTCCAGTCTGTAGCTTCGTTGTCCCCAATCTCTGCTGCTTGATCTTGTTGTAATGGACTGCTGTCTTAGAAATTTTAAGGATGGAGGCAACATGACGCTCACTGTATCCCTCTGCTAGTAAAACCAGAATTGAGCCCTTATTTTCGTCACTCAAGACTTTTCTTTTGAACTCCTTTGGCATGGATAAGTAATTTTTTCCTTCCTATTACTTTTGGGATATTACTAGCACTTGTTTTGCCATCAAGCTTGTCCTATTGCAAGAGGATTGTGAACACCACAGCAGGGTTTTTTATAGTTTCCTTCGTTAAAGGGAACCTGTCACCCCGTTTTTTTAGTACGAGATAAAAATACTGTTAAATAGGGCCTGAGCTGTGCGCTACTATAGTATATTTTGTGTACCCTGATTCCCCACCTATGCTGCCGAAATAACTTACCAAAGTCGCCGTTTTCGCCTGTCAATCAGGCTGGTCAGATCAGATGGGCATGGCGACATCGCTGTTTCTTCCCCCAGATCTTGCATATCTTTCCGTTGGTGGCGTAGTGGTTTGCACATGCACATCTTCCGAATCCACTGGGCAGGAGAAGAAAAAACTCGCGATCGGCGCTATTTCCCGGGTGATCTGTGGGGGCGGCCATCTTCCTGAGGCCACGCGTGCGCATATGGAGTCCTCTGCTGCCCGGGGCTTCAGGAAAATGGCCGCGGGATGCCGCGCGTGCGCAGATGGAGATCGCGGCGGCCATTTTCCTGAAGCCGAGATGCGAACTGGAGGGGGTGGAGCCGCATATTCATCACTGTAATAAGCGGCACCACGTGACCGCTCATACAGGAAGAGCTGCGACGCTGAGATGAAGCATCGGGGGAGCTGGGTAAGTATTTTAATGCCAGCGGGTGGGCGCACAGGGGGAGGGAGGGGGGAGATTACCGGGAACTTTATTTTAACAACAACAACAAAAAAAGATTTTTAATTCCTTCGCTCCAGCGAACGCTGCTGGAGAGAAGAAATGAATGGGGCTTCAGCACCGCAAGCTGGGGGGACAGCGCTTAACTGTAGCGCTGTCTTCTGCACGGTGCGTGTGGTACCCAGTCGGCACACGGACGGCACACGACTGCCGCACGTGTGCCACACTGATGTGCCACGTGAGCACACGGATACATGGATAACTCCGGTACCGATTTTTCCGGTACCGGAATTATCTGGACGTGTGGGACAGGCCTCAGGCAAATTCTCCCCTGTGTACGCCTGAAATAGAGCTGCAAAACTGCATAAAAAATGGCCATAACGCACAGTAATGTCAAAACGCAACTGCTATGGACATGTTCAGCATTTTGTTACTTCTAATCGCTTCAGGGTTCGTAAACCATGGAGTAGTTAAAAGATTCATCATGCTCATTCTTCAGGAGGCTTCCACCCACTCTCCTAATGAAGATATAAGGAAAAACGATGGCACAAAAAAACAGTGGAGCTGCTTCAGGAAAAAAGCCTTCAGCTTTGCCTAGAAAAACTTGGCGACTGCGTCAGCGTCTAAAGGATGCCATGTGCACATAGCCACTAAGCAGAAACTCTCCAAATCTTCCTAAAAAAATGAAAACTTTATCATTTGGGAGTAGCGGTTAAGTCACTTTTCTTTGTGGTATTTGCTGATGTTTTTTATGCCAAATGCATCAAAATGGCACACGCAGTTCATTCATTTTGAGCAAGGTCAATAAGGGTCTTTTTTTCTGTTTTTAACCATTTTTATGGCTTTTTAGCACAAAATATCACACGTTGTCAAAATGTCAGAACATAAAAATTACTCCAGTGGGGGGACTGGAATACATTTGCGGCAAAATTTGCAATGTTTTAAAATGTCAAAAATGACGAATCAGGCAAAAACATCTGGAAACCCTAAAGTAAGCATACAATGCCGAAAATAGGAAAAAACAAACAAAATTGATTTTGAAGAAGAGGCAAATGGAAAGATGAATCTGGAGCAAACAAAGTAAGGTGCAAAATACTAAAAACTTGACAAAAAGCAGGCATAAATGGAAAAATGAATTGGGCCCTTTGAGTTTCTACTCAGTTTCTTCTCTAAAATCTCAGCAAAAAGATTCACCCTTAGGGCAGAGACAGACTGCCGTATTTCTCGTGCGATAATCGCATCGTAAACCTTGTACTGGCTGTCGGCTCTCCTGACCTGAGCTTGGCAGCTGCATAGTAATCCATCACACTGTCTTGCTCAGGTCAGGAGAGGTGCCAGGCCAGTCCATGCAGTGCAATGCGATTCTCGCACGAGAAATATAGCAGTCCGTCTCTGCCCTTATGCACAGAATGATCACGTTGAGGCTACATTGCCAAGGTGAGTTTTTGGTGAGTTTTTACACTATTTTCCAAAAACACAAGAAACCTATTGTAATTAATGGGTGCAGAATTGGTGCAGAAAATCTGCAATGTCAAAAACTCAACAAACGCTCATCATGGGAACGTAGCCCAAAGGTGATTTACTTTAGAGGGACCGTCACTTTAATTGTGAACTAGCAGAAAATGCAGGTATTATCAGAAATAGTTTCTGTTAGAGAAATACATTCCTTTGCATTGTTTCCTCTGCTAGAAAGAAGTGTTTGTAACACAGAAGTAGATGGGTCACGCTGTCCTCTTGGACTGATAGACCTATATTTTCACAATATCTTTATTTCACCGCCGAACAAAAGCAAAAATAAATACTGAAATAATAGAACCAGCAAGCACAAACAATCCCAGCACCGCTGCACAATGTGTCAATATCATGTCATTCTTTGTGCTGCTGATCCTAGACCTTGTAAGGAAATGTTCAGAAAGAGCTGCCAAGGTGGACAAGACAGGTGTGGGAGAGTTATTGTTTGCAGCTGAAAAACACAGCTTTTTACAAATAGTGTTTTAAAGTATTTTATCAAAAGCAAAAGAGGTTGTCGCATTTAGAAAAAAAATCATTTTCAATACCCTATTAGATCATTCTGTGACGATAGAAGATGTACGGTGGTCCTTGTCTAGAGCAGCATCAAAGAACGTCTCTCACTTGGGGGGACCTGACACATCGGTCCATTATACTGACAACCTATTGATTTTATTTGCAACTTGTAATGCCTCCTTCTTCCCGTGGTGGCGCTGTAGGGGAATTTAAAACGCTTTGCCTTATTTGTCCTGCAGATCATAACCGATTTCTGGTTAGTCCAGCTTTAGGATCAGACTGTTGGACAAATCTGAGGATAAATTATTTTTAAAGCTAAAAGAAGTAATACTCACCCTCTTACACTCACAATACACTGCAGCTCCCGTTCTGACACCTTCCCAGTCCCAGATGGTCTCTAATTCTGAAGTAATGGCCGAAGTGAGTCATTCCTGATCAGCTAATCAACAATTTCTGGCGAGTGCCAGAAAGTAGAAACCAGGTGGTCCGTTCTGCATGCATTAAAACAATAGCTGTGGGGTATCGGTGCAGTCAAAATCGTTGACCTTTAGGAGCTATATAAACTTTTGCATGCTTTTTTTTTTACTTTCTTTTAGCACAATGTATGGATTATGTTATATCAAATATTTTTCCAACTGTGGTAATTAGCTGCTTTCACTGTTTTTCTTCTGTGTTCACATGTGTTTCAATGCACTGCAAGCTGCTTTATTCCAGTTAGTCTCCATTCCAACAGCCAGATTTATTGTAGGTCAGCCCAATGACCAGCTTTTCCTCATTGCTTAAAGGGAATCTGTCACCCCATTTTTCGCCTATAAGCTAAGGCCACCGCCATCAGGGGCTTACCTACAGCATCCTGTAATGCTGTAGATAAGCCCCCGATGTAACCTGAAAGATAAGAAAAACAAGTTAGATTATACTCACCCAGGTGCGGTCCTGGTGCGGTCCGGTCTGATGGGCGTCGCGGTCCGGCACCTTCTATCTTCATGTGATGACATCCTCTTCTTTGCTTCCTGTCGCACCTCCTGCGCAGGCGTACTTTGTCTGCCCTGTTGAGGGCAGAGCAAAGTACTGCAGGCACAGGCGCTGGGCCTCTCTGACCTTTCCCGGTGCCTGCGCACTGCAGTACTTTGCTCTGCCCTCAACCCGGCAGACAAAGTACGCCTGCGCCGGAGCCGCAACAGGAAGCAAAGAAGAGGACGTCATCATATGAAGATGGGAGGCGCCAAACCCGGACCGCGACACCCATTGGACCCGAACTGCACTGGGACCGCCCCTGGGTGAGTATAATCTAACTTGTTTTTCTTATCTTTCAGGTTACATCGGGGGCTTATCTACAGCATTACAGAATGCTATAGATAAGCCCCTGATGGTGGTGGCCTTAGCTTATAGGCAAAAAATGGGGTGACAGATTCCCTTTAAGTGATGGCTCATTAAAGCAAAAATCTTATTAATGCTGATGACCAGTACTATTCTAGGGCACCAATATAAATCTATAAACTCTTTTTCTTAAAAATAATTGGTTCAATTTATCTAAAAAAACATATATGGTCCCCCTGCAATTATAATGACAAGTAAAATTAAGATCGCTCAATAATAAGGTCACTTAAACTAAATTTTTTGAAAAGTATGGCAGATTTTAATTTATATACAGTAATGGCCAAAAGTGTAGGCACTCTTGAAATTGTTCCAGAAAATGAAGTATTTCTCCCAGAAAATTATCACAATTACAGATGTTTTGTTATACACATGTTTATTTCCTTTGTGTTTTTGGATCAACAAAACAAACAAAAAAAAACAGAAAAAAGACAAATTGGACATAATTTCACACAAAACCCCAATAATGGGCAGGACAAAATTGTGGGTAAACAACTTTGTTTAGAACATTTGATGTTCATTCAAACTTACCTGTGGCAATGAACAGGTGTGGACAATATGAATTTCACACCTGAAACCAGTTAAAAAGGGGAGAAGTTGTTTCAATCTTTGCATTGTGTATCTGTGTGTGCCACACTAAGAATGGAGAACAGAAAGTGGAGAAAAGTATTGTCTGAGGACTTGTAACCTTGAGATTGCGATATTGTTCAGCAATTTTGGTTTTCAAGTCCATCTCCAGAGATCAAATTTCAAAAACCTGACCTGCACATCCAAACATAGACTAAGTGTGAACAGGTGCTGAACCTAGAGTCGCCAACTCGTATATAGTTAAATAATTAAGGCAGCACACTGCAGCGCTAGAACATACAAACTTGAAATACGAAATTTGAACTACATTACTGCACTAGAAATATGAAAAATGAGAGCGTTTAGCGCATAAAAATGGCCAATTTTATGTGTACCTGATAGCCACTTTACGGCATCTCTCTTATACCAGGTCCTACGTTTTCCTTACCTCACTGAGAATAAACGTCTCCATCTGAATGGGTACATGTGAAACCTCTTCCTAGACTAAAATTCTCTCTCCCTATGGAGGGGTATTGGACCTGCTGTAATTAAAACACCTGTGGCTAGAAGGCGGAGTGCACGATCAGAAGGCTAGAGAATACATTTCAAAAACCTGACCTGCACATCCAAACATAGACTAAGTGTGAACAGGTGCTGAACCTAGAGTCGCCAACTCGTATATAGTTAAATAATTAAGGCAGCACACTGCAGTGCTAGAACATACAAACTTGAAATACGAAATTTGAACTGCATTACTGCACTAGAAATATGAAAAATGAGAGCGTTTAGCGCATAAAAATGGCCAATTTTATGTGTACCTGGTAGCCACTTTACGGCATCTCTCTTATACCAGGTCCTACGCTTGCCTTACCTCGCTGAGAATAAACGTCTCCATCTGAATGGGTACATGTGAAACCTCTTCCTAGACTAAAATTCTCTCTCTCTATGGAGGGGTATTGGACCTGCTGTAATTAAAACAGCTGTGGCTAGAAGGCGGAGTGCACGATCAGAAGGCTAGAGAATACATTTCAAAAACCTGACCTGCACATCCAAACATAGACTAAGTGTGAACAGGTGCTGAACCTAGAGTCGTCAACTCGTATATAGTTAAATAATTAAGGCAGCACACTGCAGCGCTAGAACATACAAACTTGAAATACGAAATTTGAACTGCATTACTGCACTAGAAATATGAAAAATGAGAGCGTTTAGCGCATAAAAATTTCCCTGGATGTAGACGGCAGAGAAAAGTTGATGAAAGGTTGCCACGCAGGATAGACCTTATGGTGGATAAGCAGCCCCAATCAAGTTACAAAGAAATTCAAGCTATCCAACAGGCTACAGGTGCATCAGTGTCAGTGCCAAATTTCCTCCGATATTTGAATGAAATGAAACGCTATGGCAGGAGACCCAGGTGAACCCACTGCTAACACAGACCCTAACAAGCTAGATTGCAGTTTGTAAAAATGTTTGTCAGTCAAGAAATCCTGGGAAAGCATGTTGTGGACAGATGAGACCAAGATAGAGCTTTTTGGTAAAGCACATCATTCTGCAGTTTACAAAAAAATTCAATGAGGCCTACAAAAAAAGAATGCAGTACCTACAGTCAAATATGGTGTGGGGTCAAAGATGTTATGGGGCGGTTTTGTTGCCTCTGGCAATGGGTGCCTTGACTGTGTGTAAGGCATCATGAAATCTGAAGATTACCAAAGGATTTTGGGTCACAATGTAGTGCCCAGTGCCAGAAAGCTGGGTTGGTGATCTAGGTCTTGGGTCTTTCAGCAGGACAATGATCCCAAACATACTTCAAGAAGCCCCCAGAAATGGATGGAAACAAAGCGCTGGAGAGTTATGATGTTGCCAGCAATGAGTCTTACTCTAAATCACATTGATCACCTGTGAAGAGATCTTATACTGCTGTTGGGAGAAGACACCTTTCAAATATGAGAGACCTGAAGAAGTTTGCAAAAGAAGAGTGGTCCAAAATTCCAGTTGAGAGGTGTAAGAAGCTTGTTAATTGCAGTTATTTATTCCAAAGGTTGTGCAACCAAATATTAAGTTGAGGGTGCCAACGATTTTATTCGGCCCATTTTTGGGGTTTTGTGTGAAAATACAGTGTTTACGGAAAGTATTCAGACCTCGTTAAATTTTTATCTTTTTGTTTCATTGCAGCCATTTGGTAAATTTAAAAAAGTTCATTTTTTTCTCATCAATGTACACTCTGCACCCCAGCTTGACTGAGGAAAAAACAGAAATGAAATATCCCATGGTCATAAGTGTTCAGACCCTTAGCTCAGACACTCATATTTAAGTCACATGCTGTCCATTTCCTTGTGATCCTCCTTGAGATAGTTCTACTCCTTCATTGGAGTCCAGCTATGTTTAAATAAACTGATAGGACTTGATTTGGAAAGGCACACACCTGTCTATGTAACATATTTCTCGAGTGCCGTCCATTTCTTGCTTTTCTTTGCATTTGGACCTGTCTATGTAAGACCTCACAGTTCACAGTGGATGTCAGACCAAATGAGAATCATGAGATCAAAGGAACTGGCCACGGAGCTCAGAGACAGAATTGTGGGAAGGCACTGATCTGGCCAAGGTGACAAAAGAATTTCTGCAGTACTCAAGGTTCCAAAGAGCACAGTGGCCTCCATAAACCTTAAATGGAAGAATGGAAGAAGTTTGGGACCACCAGAAGCCTTCCTAGACCTGGCCGTCCAGCCATACTGAGCAATCGTGGAAGAAGAGCCTTGGAGAGAGAGGTAAAGTAGAACCCCAAGATCACTGTGGCTGAGCTCCAGATATGCAGTAGGGAGATGGGAGAATGTTCCACAAAGTCAACTATCACTGCAGCCCTCCACCAATGGGGCCTTTATGGCAGAGTGGCCTGACAGAAGCCTCTCCTCAGTGCAAGACATATGAAAAGATGAGGAAAAGGAGAGGATCTGCAAGGAGGAATGGCAGAGGATCCCCAAATGCAGGTGTGAAAAACTTGTTGCATCATTCCCAAGAACACTCATGGCTGTACTACCTCAAGAGGGTGCTTCTACTCAATACTGAGCACAGGAACTGAATACTTATGACCATGTAATATATCGGTTTTTCTTTTTTAATAAATTTGCAAAAATTACCGTATATACTCGAGTATAAGCCGACCCGAGTATAAGCCGACCCGAGTATAAGCCGACCCCCTAATTTTGCCACAAAAAAATACGGGAAAACTTAATGACTCGAGTATAAGCCTAGGGTGGGAAAAGCAGCAACTACTGGTAAATTTCAAAAATAAAAATAGATACCAATAAAAGTAAAATTAATTGAGACATCAGTAGGTTAGGTGTTTTTGAATATCCATATTGAATCTGGATCCCCATATAATGCTCCATACAGTTCATGATGGCCCCATAAGATGCACCATACAGTTCATGATGGCCCCATAAGATGCTCCATATACAAATATGCCCCATATAATGCTCCATGCAGTTCATTATGACCCCATAAGATGCTCCATATACAAATATGCCCCATATAATGCTCCATACAGTTCATTATGGCCCCATAGACGCTCCATATAACAATGTGTCACGTATAATGCTCCATACAGTTCATTATGGCCCCATAGATGCTCCATATAACAATGTGCCCCATATAATGCTCCATGCAGTTCATTATGGTCCCATAAGATGCTCCATATACAAATATGCCCCATATAATGATCCTTACAGTTCATTATGGCCCCATAGACGCTCCATATAACAATGTGCCACATATAATGCTCCATACAGTTCATTATGGCCCCATAGATGCTCCATATAACAATGTGCCTCATATAATGCTCCATGCAGTTCATTATGGTCCCATAAGATGCTGCATATACAAATATGCCCCATATAATGCTCCTTACAGTTCATTATGGACCCATAGACGCTCCATATAACAATGTGCCACATATAATGCTCCATACAGTTCACTATGGCCCCATAAGATGCTCCATATACAAATATGCCTGATATAATGCTCCATACAGTTCATTATGGCCCCATAGACGCTCCATATAACAATATGCCACATATAATGCTCCATACAGTTCATTATGGCCCCATAAGATGCTCCATATACAAATATGCCCCATATAAGGCTCCATGCAGTTCATTATGGCCCCATAGATGCTCCATATAGCAATGTGCCACATATAATTCTCCATACAGTTCATTATGGCCCCATAAGATGCTCCATACAGTTCATTATGGCCCCATAGATGCTCCATATAACAATGTGCCACATATAATGATCCATACAGTTCATTATGGCCCCATAGATGCTCCATATAACAATGTACCACATATAATGCTTCTGCTGCTGCAATAAAAAAAATAATGACATACTCAACTCTCGTCGCTGCTCCTCAGCGTCCCGTCTCTCTGCACTGACTGTTCAGGTAGAGGGCGGTGCGCACACTAATACGTCATCGCGCCCTCTGACCTGAACAGTCACTGCAGAGGACGCGCAGACGATTGAGCGGCGCCAACTGGAATGAGGGACAGGTGAATATGAAATACTCACCTGCTCCCGGAGTGGTCCCTGCTTCTCCCGGACAGATGGTCTCTGGGCGCGGCAGCTTCTTCCTCTGTCAGCGGTCAATGGTACCACTCATTACAGGAATGAATATGTGGCTCCACCCCTATGGGATTGGAGTCCATATTCATTACTTTAATGAGCAGTACCACGTGACCGCTGAACAGAGGAAGAAGGTGCCAGCGCTGGAGACCATGGGTCACGCAGGGACAGCGTCAGGAGCTCCAGGAGCAGGTAAATATGTGACCGTCGTCGCTCCCTCTCACCCACTCACCCCCCCCGCCGACCATGACTCGAGTATAAGCCGAGAAGGGCACTTTCAGCCCATTTTTTGGGCTGAAAATCTCGGCTTATACTCGAGTATATACGGTACTACATTTCTGTTTTTTTTTCAGTCAAGATGGGGTGCAGAGTGTATATTAATGAGAAAAAAAATGAACTTTTTTTAATTTACCAGATGGCTGCAATGAAACAAAGAGTGAAAAATTTATGAATACTTTCCATACCCACTGTATGTCCAATTTGCCTTTATTTCTCTGTTTTTTGTGGTGTTCCAATATACACAAAGGAAATAAACGTGTGTATAACGACGTGTAACTGCAATAATTGTCTGGGAGTAATACCTAATTTTCTGGAACAATTTAAAGGGTGCCAACAATTTTTGAAAATGGCTACAACAGATCCCAGGAGCAACATCTGAACTCTCTGTCCAGAAAAGCAAAATGGTGGGAACAACTAAGATCCTGCGCAGAACCCTTTGGGGGGTGAGAAGGAAAAGTTTTTTATATATATGGGTGCTTCTCACAAAATTAGAATATCATCAAAAAGTTAATTTTTTTCAGTTCTTCAATGCAAAAAGTGAAACTCATATATATACCGTGTTCCAAATTATTATGCAAATTGGATTTAAGTGTCATAATTATTTAAATGTTTTTTTCAAATAAACTCATGGATGGTAGTGTCTCAGAGTTCAATGGATCACTGAAATCAATCTTAAACACGTGATAATTTGTTTTCCAGGTGATTCTAATTAAAGGAAAACTACCTAAAAATGATGTTCCACATTATTAAGCAGGCCACAGTTTTCAAGTAACATGGGAAAGAAAAAGCATCAAATAGTGCAATGACTTGGTCAAGGAATGAAAACATTAGATATTTCCCGAAAACTTAAGCTGAGCACAGACGTGTTCGTGCTGATAAAGGCATAATGAGGAAGGTTTCTGCCATTCAAGTTCATCGGATTAAGAGAGCAGCTGCTAAAAAGCCATTACAAACCAGCAAAGAGATATTTGAAGCTGCTGGTGCCTCTGGAGTCCCTCGAACCTCAAGGTGTAGGATCCTTCAAAGACTTGCTGTAGTGCATAAACCTACTATTCGGCCACCCCTAAACAGTGTTCGCAAGCAGAAATGGTTGCAGTGGGCCCAGACATACATGAAGACTAATTTTCAAACAGTCTTGTTTACTGATGAATGTCGAGCATCCCTGGATGGTCCAGATGGATGGAGTAGTGGATGGTTGGCGGATGGCCACCATGTCCCAACAAGGCTGCGACGTCAGCAAGGAGGTGGAGGAGTCATGTTTTGGGCCGGAATCATGGGGAAATAGCTGGTAGGGCCCTTTATGGTTCCTGAAGGTGTGAAAAAGACCTCTGCAAAGTATATAGAGTTTCTGACTGACAACTTTCTTCCATGGTATAAAAAACAGAAACGTGCCTTCAGGAGCAAAATCATCTTCATGCATGACAATGCACCATCTCTTGCTGCAAAGAATACCTCTGAGTCATTGGCTGCTATGGGCATAAAAGGAGAGAAACTCATGGTGTGGCCACCATCTTCCCCTGACCTCAACCCTATAGAGAACATTTGGAGTATCATCAAGCAAAAGATCTATGAGGGTGTTAGGCAGTTCACATAAAAACAGCAGCTCTGGGAGGCTATTCTGACTTCATGCAAAGAAACACAAGCAGAAACTCTCCAAAAACTCACAAGTTCAGTGGATGCAAGAATTGTGAAGGTGATATCAAAGAAGGGTTCCTATGTTAACATGTAACTTGGCCTGTTAGGATGTTTTGGAGTTAAATCGCTTTTTTGTTCAGTGAATGTGACCTCCTAATGCTGTAAATTCCACAAATGAGCATTTTCAGTTCTTTGAAACATATCAGATATTTAGAAATTCTACTGTGCCTAATAATTTGGAACAGTTCATTTTGAGTTTTTATTCATTTTGGAGATTATACTGTTATCATTGGGAGGTTTCTTCAATAAAATTCGATGTATAATCTAACGGGTGATGACTTTTTTAGACTGACTGTCATTTGCACTGACCATTTAGGAAAATCCAAGAAAAATATAATTTGCATAATAATTTGAAACATTACATTAGTCATTACAAACAGACATATCCAGGACATGGGCTACAAGTGTCGCATTCCTTGTGTCAATCCACTCATGACCAATAGACATTACCAGAAGTGTCTTACCTGGGCCAAGGAGAAAAGAACTGCACTGTTTCTCAGTGGTCTAAGGTGTTGATTTCAGATGAAAGTTAATTTTGCATTTCATTTAGAAATTAAAGTCGCAGAGTCTTGAGGAAGAGTGGAGAGGCACACAATCCAAGCTGCTTGAGGTCTAGTGTGAAATTTCCACAATCAGTGATTGTTTGGGGAGCCATGTCATCTGCTGGTATAGGTCTACTGTGTTTTAGCAAAACTAAAGTCAGCGCAGCCGTCTACCAGGAGATTTTAGAGCACTTCATGCTTCCCTCTGCCGACAAGCTTTTTGGAGATAGAAATTCCATTCTCCAGCAGGACTTGGCACCTGTCCACACTGACAAAAGTAACAATACCTGGTTTAAAAACAACAGTATCACTGGGCTTGATTGGCCAGCAAACTCGCTTGACCTTAACCCCATAGGGAATCTATGGGGTATTGTCAAGAGGAAGATGAGAGACACCAGACTCAACAATGTAGACGAGCTGAAGGCTGCTATCAAAGCAACCTGGGCTTCCATAACACCTCAGCAGTGCCACAGGCTGATCACCTCCATGCCACGCCGCATTGATGCAGTAATTGATGCAAAAGGAGCCCCAACCAAGTATTGAGGGCATTTACTGAACATATATTTCAGTAGGCCAATATTTCTGATTTTAAAATCATTTTTCAAGCTGGTGTTATAAAGTATTGTAATTTATTGAGATAATGACTTTTGGGTTTTCATTGGCTGTAAGCCATAATCATCAACATTAACTGAATTAAACACTTGAAATAGATCACTCTGTTTGTAATGACTCTATATAATATGAGAATTTCACTTTTTGTGTTTAAGAACTGAAATAAGTAAACTTTTTGATGATATTCTAATTTTATGAGAAGCACCTGTACCAGGGCCGGCTCCAGGTTTTTGAGGGCCCCAGGCGAATGAGTCTCAGTGGGCCCCCCCTTTAACACATACCACGATTCATGATGCACAGATACAGCAGAGAATATAGGTATAGTACAATGCCAGATTTCACTTCTTACGTGAGTGATAGCTATTGTAAATTCTACAATACCATACAGCAGAGGGGCTTTATATAAGTCAATATATATGCCAATTTTTGTGACCTACTTTATTGTTAACTGAACTTGCTGCAAAGAAAAAACTGCATACATTGAATATGACAATTTTTAATGGAAAACTTTTTAAAGTAAACATTAGAAAGTATTAACGTAGAACATTTGTAAAAGTGCAAAATGGGTAGCATATAGCACAGCCACGTATTATATAGCACAGCCATGTAGTATATAGCACAGCCACATAGTATATAACACAGCCCATGTAGTATATAGCACAGCCACGTAGTATATAGCACAGCCACATAGTATATAGCACAGCCACGTAGTATAGAACACAGCCCACATAGTATATAGCACAGCCACGTACTATATAGCACAGCCACGTAGTATATAGCACATCCATGTAGTATATAACATACCCACGTAGTATATAATACAGCCCACGTAGTATATAGCACAGCCACGTAGTATATAGCACAGCCACATAGTATATAGCACATCCACGTAGCATGTAGCACAGTCACGTAGTATATAGCACAGCCATGTAGTAGATAACACAGCCCCCAGGGACTGGGCACCATATCCCTGTAATTAAAATAAAAAATAGTTATATACTCACCTTCTGTTGGCCCCCGGATCCAGCCCAGGCCTTAACGAAGCTCCCGTCAGCTCCTGTTCCCGGTGATGCCTTGCGACAATGACCTGTGATGACGTAGTGGTCTTGCGTGATGCTACGTCATCTGGGGTCATTGTTGTGATTCGCAAGGCATCACTGGGAATGGGAGTTGCCAGGAGCACCGTGAGGAACGGGAAGGCTGCGGGGACCGCCGGAAGGTGAGAATATCGTGTTTTTTAATATTTTTTATTATTTTTAACATTATATTTTTTTTATATTGATGCTGCATAGGCAGCATCAATAGTAAAAAGTTGGTCACACTTGTCAAAATGGGCCCCCCATCTCGCTAGGGCCCCGGCTCTTGCCCAGGTGCGCCGGGTGGGTGCTGACGCCGGCCCTGACCTGTACAGTGGTGGAAATAAGTATTTGATCCCGTGCTGATTTTGTAAGTTTGCCCACTGACAAAGACATGAACAGTCTATAATTTTAAGGGTAGGTTAATTTTAACATTGAGAAATAGAAATATCAAAAATAAAATCCAGAAAATGACATTGTATAAATTTATTTACATTTTGCAGTGAGAAATAAATATTTGATCCCTCTGGCAAACAAGACTTAATATGTGGTGGAAAAACCCTTGTTGGCAAGCACAGCATTCAGACTTTGTTGTAGTTGATGATAAGGTTTGTGCACGTCAGGAGGAGTTTTGGTCCACTCCTCTTTGCAGATCAGCTCTAAAACATTAAGATTTTGAGGCTGTCGCTTGGCAACTTGGAGCTTCTACTCCCTCAATAGGTTTTCTATGGGATTAAGGTCTGGAGACTGGCTCGGCCACTCCATGACCTTAATGTGCTTCTTTTTTTTTAACCAATCAGTATTTATTGAACATTTTTCACAATAAACAACATATCAGAATGAAAAGGGAAGGTGGGGGGGAGGGAAGGGGGGATCAGGGGAAAAATCCAATGCATACCGTATTAAGGACCACAATGTAATCAATACAAAATACATAAATACAGTGTCACATAGAGGATAAAAGAAATAAACAGAAAACCAAAAAACAAGAGCAGAATTGTAGGAGCAAACAGTTTAAATAAGGGAAAGAGCAGACTGAGATACAAATGGCGAGGACGTCCAAGGGTCCCACCACGAGAGGACCTTAGCTCTTTTCGATAGACCCCCTGCCATTATGACCTCATAACAAAAATGTAAATCAATCCTGGAGATCAGCTCTGCTCTGGAGGGGGAAACGGAGGTCTTCCAATGCTTCGCGATACATTGCCTAGCAGCCACTAGGATATTAGAAACTATGGGGCGCAGGGGGGCAGGGAGATCGATGAGGGAGATGCCCAGGACAGCGAGTTGGCCACTCAGAACAAGGGGCATACGGATCAGATCCTCAATCAAAGTCTCTACCTCACGCCAGAAGACCCGGACCTGCGGACACGACCACCAGACATGAGAGGAGGACCCAAGGGCGCCACATCCCTTCCAGCAGCGCGGAGAGGTAGCCGGGAAAACCCTCGCCAATCGGGCGGGGGTGAGGTACCAGTGGAGCTGAATTTTTTTCACCTGCTCCAAGTGGCCCAAACAAGACGAGAACCTAGAAGGGTGTACCATAGCAAATTGCCAATCCTCCAGGGAAGCCTCAAAGCCCAACGCTGACTCCCAGGAAGACATAAAAGGAAGTTTGTCAGTAGAACCAAATGAAATGAGGGCTTTATAAATTATGGAGATGCCATGTGGCACAATGGTGGATGGTCTGAAGAATCTATGGGCCGGGTCCTCTGTCAGAGGCGGGGGTGCACCGAATGACCGCCACGGTCTGAGGAAGCTGCGAATCTGCAGGTATTGAAAGAAGTCAGACCCAGTGAGGGAAAATCTCCCTGCAAGGTCCTCAAACGACAAGAGACCGTCCGAGCCGAAAAGGTCCGCCACCCGGTGCACCCCACGCCTCGTCCAGGAGGCAAGAGAAATGTGGACAATGGCACACTCCACAGCCTGCAAAGAGACATAATCAAACATGAATGTTAGGAGAGAAGTGCTAAGGAGCGCCCATAGTTTAGATGCGTTCCTAATAGAACGGAGACAGGGGCCCACAGGAGGAACTTGAAGTAGTTGGAGCTCCAAAAGCAATCTAAGCGAGTTTTGGGGAGCAAAATGGGATTCAATCAGAAACCAGGGCAAACATGAGTTCCCCTCCCACCATATTTTAAGGGGCTCAAGGATCGCCGCCCTGTAATACGCCTGGACCGCAGGAGCTCCCAACCCCCCCGCAGAGTACGGAAGGGACATAATCCGACGCCTGACCCTATGGGGCTTCTTATTCCAGATAAATCGGTCTATCAAAGATTGAAAAGCCGAAATAAACTTCGAGGAGATAAAAAGGGGAAGGCACCGAAAGAGGTACATTATTTTGGGGAGGAATAGCATTTTCGCCGTTTGTATGCGGGCCATCCACGAGAGAGACGCGCTTGATATTTGCTCCATGCCCCTCCTGACCTCCGAAAGAGTTTCTTCGCAATTTACTCGGACTATGTTATCTAGCCTAGTAATCTTGATGCCCAGATATGTAAAGCCCAAGGGAGCCCAAATAAAAGCATATTGAGATTGAATTTGAATCTGAAGGGGGGGGGGGGGGAGGAAGAGGGGGAAAATTGTGGATTTGGTGAGATTAAGTTTATAATATGAAACCGCCGAAAACTCAGATAGGATGGTGGTGATTGCAGTCAATGAAGTTAAGGGAGAGGTGCAGGTCAGGACCACGTCGTCGGCATAAAGACCAATTTTATGTTCAGTTCCCCCCACCGCAATTCCCCTTATGTCCGCGCACTGCCTGACCATGGCGGCCAAGGGCTCCATGATCAGAGCAAAGATGATAGGGGAGAGGGGGCAGCCTTGACGAGTACCGTTCCTAATAGGAAACGTTCGAGACCCGAATCCCGCCGATCGAACCGACGCGCATGGGTTGGAATACAATGCCATAACCGCTTTGCTAATCTGCCCGGTAAGCCCAAATTTCTCCAATGTGAGCTCGATATAGCCCCAGTGCACTCTGTCAAACGCCTTCTCGGCATCGAGCGACAGGAATACACTGGGGAGACTCCCCCTCTCCACCACATCCAAGAGATCTATCAGTCGTCTGGTACCATCCCTCGTCTGTCTGCCAGGAACAAACCCAACTTGGTCGGGGTGAATGAGATCAGGAAGGACTGAGAACAATCTATTGGCCCAGACTTTTGCGTAGATCTTAACGTCGCAGTTTAAGAGTGCTATCGGGCGGAAGTTCCCCGGAGATGTTGTGGGTTTCCCTTGTTTGGGGAGAGTCGCAATGGCAGCCTCCAACCCCTCAGCCCTAATACTACCAACCGCCAGCCAATTATTAAAAAGACGCAACAGAAAGGGGGCAAGGACAGGAAAAAACTGAGCATAGTAGGAGAAGGGAAAGCCATCAGGCCCCGGGGAAGAACCCTTATTGGCCTCTCTGATAATCTGCGAGAGTTCAGACTCGACAATGGGGGAATTTTGGAAGGAGAGCTGCTCCTGAGTGACCGAGGGGAGATTAGCCCTCTCCAAGAACGCCAAAATTGACTCCCGCGTAGGTTGAGGAATCCCCAGGTCAGACCCGAGGTCATAAAGCGAGGAATAATAAGAAGCAAACTCCTCCGCAATCTGAATCGGGTTGCGAACCTGGGAGCCGTCAGACCGGAGCAAGAATGGGATCTTGGATTGGGCCTCTCTCTTCCTAACACGTCTAGCCAGAACAGCACCCGCTCGATCCCCCATTGTGTAGAATTTGGCTCTGGTTTTCCTCAGGGCCTTCTCAGCCTTATGGAGGAGGAGATTGCGAACATGTATGCGGGCTTTAGAAAGGTCAGAGAGAAGCGCTGGAGTAGGAGAAAGTTTATGAGCAGATTCCAGGCGAGATAATTCGTCTAAGGCTACCTGAAGTGCCGCATTGTATTTCCTCTTAGCCTTTGCCGCTAGCTTGATGAAGTGACCCCTAATCACCGCCTTGTGGGCGAACCAGAGGGTATCGTCACCAATGTCAGGAGTGTCATTGGAGGCAAAAAATTCTCCCAAGGCCTACTCTATACATTGGGAATTGGATTGGTCAGCCAGGAGGTGGGCATTAAGGCGCCAACGCGCAGGGGGTCTGATGGCCAAGGGGTCCCTCAGGGTAAGGGACACCGGGGCATGATCCGACCAGGTGATACTGCCAATATCTGCTGCGATGCAGTGAGGGAGAGCCACGTCATTCACCAGCACAAAATTGATCCTGCTATAAGAACCGTGTCTGGGAGACAAAAATGTGTAGTCTCTCTCACCGCAGCGCAGGTACCGCCAGACATCATGCAAGTGGAAAGAGTCAGCTAGAGGCCCGACTTCACATCTAGACAGTGAAGAGGCAGAGCAGTCAAGGACTTTGGACATTGGGGCATTGAAGTCACCAGCTATCAGCTTGTGCCCATGTTGAATATCATTAAGAGTTTTGAATACACCCTCCAAAAACTTAAGTTGGCCTACATTTGGGGCATATATCGAGGCAATAGTATATGGGGCATTATTAATGAGACACAACACCACAATGAATCTACCCAATGGATCCGCTATAGATCGAACCAGTTGGAAGGAGTTGGACCTGCTGAAGAAAATGGCTACACCCGCCTTTTTTGACGGGCCATTGGCAAAAAACTGATGCGGGTACAGACCTGATTGCATTCTGGAGTTATCACATTCCAGCAAGTGCGTTTCCTGGAGACATAAAATATCATGACGGGATTTGCTCAACTGACGCCAAACCACAGACCTCTTACCCGGCGAGTTGAGGCCATTAACGTTAATTGAATACAGTGAGATACTCATTGAAAAGGCATAAGAACAGTTTTACAGTCCTCAAACACTGATAACCTGAGCAAAGGCAAAGAAAACATGTGGTCAATATAGCAGGACATAAGAAAGGGCAAAACAGAAACAGAAGAGAAAGAACATAGGGAAACAAACAGGACATACAACAAAAAAACCAGCGGACCAAGGTCCATTCAGGAATATCCTGAGTCCAGAAGGTGAGAATCAAAAAAACAGTTCACCTATGGGGCAAACAGATGCTGCTGGAGCTCTCAAGCGAGAAACCAACGCAGCTTAAAAAAGGAAAAAAAAGAAAAACCAAGTAAATCCGTGCGGGAAAATAGCCAGGAACCAAAGATACAGTAGACTCAGGCCTCCTCCCAGTCCGGTGTGATACGGGCCATGGGACCTCCGTCAGACCCATGCTTAGGAATGTTCACGGCACTCGAGGAGTCCGGAGTCGGGAGTCCCCATTTAGCGAGAGCCGAAGCCGCGTGGGACGGAGTTAGGCAGGTAGTGATTGATCCATCTTTGCGAATGAGCAGCTTCGTCGGAAATCCCCAGCGATACAGGATGCCTTTCTCTCTGAGGATGGCAGTGTAGGGGGCGAAGGTCCTCCGCAGAGCCAAAGTGCCCGGAGAGAGATCCGGAAAGACTGAGATGTTTGCAAATCGTTCAGGAAGCGCTGGGGTTCTCCTTAGGGCCAGTAGGAAGTCCTCCTTTATCTCAAAAAAATGTATGCGCGCCAGCACATCTCTGGGAATGGAGGGCCCCAGGCCAGAGGGTTTAGGGATCCTATGCACGCGGTCTATTATGAAGTCCTTTGGCGCGAACTGCGGTAAGGCTGCCGCCATAAAGTCCTGCAGGAATGGCTTCAAATCCCCTGCCAGGACAGATTCCTCGATGCCTCTCAGTTTAACGTTATTTCTCCTGGACCTATCTTCCAGGTCCAGGGCTTTAGCGTGGGTTTTAGCAGCTAGGGTTTGCAGGGATTCATGTGCGTCCCAGAGCTCATTATGAGAGGAGACCAGTTCCACCATCTTGCGCTCCAGGCGGTCCGTGCGGTTGCCCAGCTCCGCCACCTCTCCTCTTAGCTCAGCCAGCATAGAACGCAAGTCCTCTTGGATGGAGGATCTAAGGTCCCCAAGCAGTCCTTTAAGGAGAGATGCGGTCACCGGGCCATCAGCTGCGTCAGACGCCGAGCCGCCTGAATTTAACGCTGCTCCGCCAAAATGCGACGCTGCTGCGTCCGAATGTAGCGCTGTTCCATCTGGATGCGACGCCGCAGCGCCGGACCGCGACGCCTGAGCGTTGCGTTGTGAGGAGCGGGAAGCCCTGGGGGAGGACGGCGCCATCTTGGATTCCGGCGGTGGCTGCGGGGTGGCTGCAAAGAAGTCGGGAATTCTCCTAGGGGGATCGCGGTTGGACGCTCTGGATTTCCCCATGCACTCACCGACGCTCCGGGAGCCAGCACCGATGTCGTGAAGGCAGAAGAGGACACCTGAGAGGTAGAAGTGTGCCGCTTTGAGGTTCCTGGCTGAGGAGCTCCCACTCTGTGCGACCTACTCCATCAGCAGATAGGCCACGCCCCCAATGTGCTTCTTTTTGAGCCACTCAGAGGCGTAGGTAGGGTTTTGGTTCGGGGGGGGTGGTGAAACTTCTCTTTGGGCACCCAAATAGTGGAGGAGAACATCAACAGATGACTGAACTGTTGCTGAACATAATCTCTATATAAAGGCCAATATTGATATTGCCGCCATATGGTCAGTGGAAGATACTAGTCCTACAGAACATATAAGAGATCACAGCACAGTTACAGGTAATGACTTGCCGCTGACATTCTTTCTGATGGAGTTGTTCACTTTTCACGTCTTTTCTATCTGGCCCAGACCAACATGACTACTTCTTCCAGCCAAGACTCGGCTGCAGAGAATATAACAAAGACACATCTGACTTCTCACATTTTCAGCACTGTCCCCAAAAGGACTATTCACATCTCGCACAAATTCATCACCCTGCTGATACCCCAATGCTGAGCCGCTGCTCAGGGCGTTAAACTAGAAGAAGAGGGGACGGGAAGAAAAACATTAGACTCGAACAAAGACGACCCAGGAAAACATACTCAGAAGGGAGGTAAGAACATTTCTAAAACAATCCACAGTGAGGAGATTGGAACAAAACAAAATCCTCTAAACTGCATGCTCGCAAACGCCAGAAGCCTGACAAACAAGATGGAAGAACTAGAAGCAGAAATATCTACAGGTAACTTTGACATAGTGGGAATAACCGAGACATGGTTAGATGAAAGCTATGACTGGGCAGTTAACTTACAGGGTTACAGTCTGTTTAGAAAGGATCGTAAAAATCGGAGAGGAGGAGGGGTTTGTCTCTATGTAAAGTCTTGTCTAAAGTCCACTTTAAGGGAGGATATTAGCGAAGGGAATGAGGATGTCGAGTCCATATGGGTTGAAATTCATGGAGGGAAAAATGGTAACAAAATTCTCATTGGGGTCTGTTACAAACCCCCAAATATAACAGAAAGCATGGAAAGTCTACTTCTAAAGCAGATAGATGAAGCTGCAACCCATAATGAGGTCCTGGTTATGGGGGACTTAAACTACCCGGATATTAACTGGGAAACAGAAACCTGTGAAACCCATAAAGGCAACAGGTTTCTGCTAATAACCAAGAAAAATTATCTTTCACAATTGGTGCAGAATCCAACCAGAGGAGCAGCACTTTTAGACCTAATACTATCTAATAGACCTGACAGAATAACAAATCTGCAGGTGGTTGGGCATTTAGGAAATAGCGACCACAATATTGTGCAGTTTCACCTGTCTTTCACTAGGGGGACTTGTCAGGGAGTCACAAAAACATTGAACTTTAGGAAGGCAAAGTTTGAACAGCTTAGAGATGCCTTTAATCTGGTAGACTGGGACAATATCCTCAGAAATGAGAATACAGATAATAAATGGGAAATGTTTAAGAACATCCTAAATAGGCAGTGTAAGCGGTTTATACCTTGTGGGAATAAAAGGACTAGAAATAGGAAAAACCCAATGTGGCTAAACAAAGAAGTAAGACAGGCAATTAACAGTAAAAAGAAAGCATTTGCACTACTAAAGCAGGATGGCACCATTGAAGCTCTAAAAAACTATAGGGAGAAAAATACTTTATCTAAAAAACTAATTAAAGCTGCCAAAAAGGAAACAGAGAAGCACATTGCTAAGGAGAGTAAAACTAATCCCAAGCTGTTCTTCAACTATATCAATAGTAAAAGAATAAAAACTGAAAATGTAGGCCCCTTAAAAAATAGTGAGGAAAGAATGGTTGTAGATGACGAGGAAAAAGCTAACATATTAAACACCTTCTTCTCCACGGTATTCACGGTGGAAAATGAAATGCTAGGTGAAATCCCAAGAAACAATGAAAACCCTATATTAAGAGTCACCAATCTAACCCAAGAAGAGGTGCGAAACCGGCTAAATAAGATTAAAATAGATAAATCTCCGGGTCCGGATGGCATACACCCACGAGTACTAAGAGAACTAAGTAATGTAATAGATAAACCATTAATTCTTATTTTTAGTGACTCTATAGCGACAGGGTCTGTTCCGCAGGACTGGCGCATAGCAAATGTGGTGCCAATATTCAAAAAGGGCTCTAAAAGTGAACCTGGAAATTATAGGCCAGTAAGTCTAACCTCTATTGTTGGTAAAATATTTGAAGGGTTTCTGAGGGATGTTATTCTGGATTATCTCAATGAGAATAACTGTTTAACTCCATATCAGCATGGGTTTATGAGAAATCGCTCCTGTCAAACCAATCTAATCAGTTTTTATGAAGAGGTAAGCTATAGACTGGACCACGGTGAGTCATTGGACGTGGTATATCTCGATTTTTCCAAAGCGTTTGATACCGTGCCGCACAAGAGGTTGGTACACAAAATGAGAATGCTTGGTCTGGGGGAAAATGTGTGTAAATGGGTTAGTAACTGGCTTAGTGATAGAAAGCAGAGGGTGGTTATAAATGGTATAGTCTCTAACTGGGTCGCTGTGACCAGTGGGGTACCGCAGGGGTCAGTATTGGGACCTGTTCTCTTCAACATATTCATTAATGATCTGGTAGAAGGTTTACACAGTAAAATATCGATATTTGCAGATGATACAAAACTATGTAAAGCAGTTAATACAAGAGAAGATAGTATTCTGCTACAGATGGATCTGGATAAGTTGGAAACTTGGGCTGAAAGGTGGCAGATGAGGTTTAACAATGATAAATGTAAGGTTATACACATGGGAAGAGGGAATCAATATCACCATTACACACTGAACGGGAAACCACTGGGTAAATTTGACAGGGAGAAGGACTTGGGGATCCTAGTTAATGATAAACTTACCTGGAGCAGCCAGTGCCAGGCAGCAGCTGCCAAGGCAAACAGGATAATGGGGTGCATTAAAAGAGGTCTGGATACACATGATGAGAGCATTATACTGCCTCTGTACAAATCCCTAGTTAGACCGCACATGGAGTACTGTGTCCAGTTTTGGGCACCGGTGCTCAGGAAGGATATAATGGAACTAGAGAGAGTACAAAGGAGGGCAACAAAATTAATAAAGGGGATGGGAGAACTACAATACCCAGATAGATTAGCGAAATTAGGATTATTTAGTCTAGAAAAAAGACGACTGAGGGGCGATCTAATAACCATGTATAAGTATATAAGGGGACAATACAAATATCTCGCTGAGGATCTGTTTATACCAAGGAAGGTGACGGGCACAAGGGGGCATTCTTTGCGTCTGGAGGAGAGAAGGTTTTTCCACCAACATAGAAGAGGATTCTTTACTGTTAGGGCAGTGAGAATCTGGAATTGCTTGCCTGAGGAGGTGGTGATGGCGAACTCAGTCGAGGGGTTCAAGAGAGGCCTGGATGTCTTCCTGGAGCAGAACAATATTGTATCATACAATTATTAGGTTCTGTAGAAGGACGTAGATCTGGGGATTTATTATGATGGAATATAGGCTGAACTGGATGGACAAATGTCTTTTTTCGGCCTTACTAACTATGTTACTATGTTACTATGTATGTGTCCCTATTACTGCACCTGCTGTGCGGTTCTCTGTGCCCTCTAAATTCTAAAGCAACTCTCTATAATATAGTAAAACTGGGTGCAATTGCCCTAGAAAACAGTGCCCACATTTTGTCCCCTAGAAAGTAATATTGCATTTAGCCGATACAGTTGACCTTGCGATTATGGGCGGGGGTCCCACCTCCTGCTCAGGGACCCCATAGCGGCCAGGTGGCAGAGTAGGGAGATCGAATCTCCCTGCTCTGTCGCAGAATGTAACTTTATCGGCGCACTGTGCACGCCAATACAATTACAGTAGCGTAGTTCCGAGGGGCCCCTTCAGAGCATGGTCCACTCTGCCCCCCCCCCCCACCTGGTAGCTACTCTACTGGAGCCACTCCTTTGTGTGGTTATATTTTGGGTCATTGTCTTGCTGGAAGACCCAACTATAACACGCCTTGGAGGGAGGGAGGTTGTCATTCAGGATTTTACGGTATATGGCTCCATCCATTCTGCCATTGATGCCGTGAAGTAGTCCTGTGCCCTTAGCAGAGAAACATCCCAAAAGTCAATGTTTCCACCTCCATACTTTACAGTGGGGATGGTGTTCTTTGGGTCATAGGTAGCATTTCTCTTCCTCCAAACAAGGTGAGTTGAGTTAAAGCCAAAGAGCTAAATTTTTGTCTCATATGGCCACAGCACCTTCTCCCAATCACTCACAGAATCATCCAGGTGTTCAGTGGCAAACTTCATCTGCACATGTGCCTTCTTGAGCAGGGGGACCTTGCAGGCACTGCAGGATTTTAAGCCTTTACGGCGTAATGTGTTACCAATGGTTTTCTTAGTGACTGTGGCCCCAGCTGTCTTGAGATCATTAACAAGTTCCCCGTGTAGATTTAGGCTGATCTCTCACCTTCCTCATGATCAAGGATACCCCACGAGGTGAGATTTTGCATGGTGCCCCAGATCGATGTCGATTGACAGTCTTTTTGTATTTATTCCATTTTCTTACTATTGCACCAACAGTTGTCTCCTTCTCATCCATCATCTTACTAATGGTTTTGTAGCCCATTCGACCTTTTTCTAGGTCTATGATCTTGTCCTTGACATCCTTATAAAGATCTTTGATTTTGCCCATTTTGTAGAGGTTAGAGTCTGACTGATTAATTGAGTCTGTGGACAGGAGTCTTTTATAAAGGTTACTATGTAAGACAGCTGTCTTTAATGCTGGTATATATACACACATGTTGTCAAGATTGTTGGTACCCCTCAGTTCATGACAGAAAAACCCACAATGGTCACAGAAATAACTTTAATCTGACAAAAGTAATAATAAATAAAAGATCTATGAAAATGAACAAATGAAAGTCAGACATGCTTCCACAGAGTTTTTCTGTCATTAAACGAGGAGTACCAACAATTTTTACAACGTGTGTACAGTGACAGGGTCACTGGCACAATGCATAAAGGCAGATAAGTGTCACTCCGCATATTAGCATCAGTGATGTAAGACCAGAATAGTTTATCTGCAGAACACTATGTGGTGAGAGGGTTAAGTTATGTTATGAGCTGGTTTTAGTGGACCTCCATAGAGCGGGTGAGAGGGGGTCCACCGTATCTCCACCTGCAGAGTCCTGACGGGACCTGTGTGATGTCAAGGTCATGTGATCATCACATGGGGTGTTAAATACCTGGCCATGAAAGTCAGTGGGAGTGGTGTGCTGGGAGAGGTGGAACTCCCAAGTAGCTCCCGGTGGAGCTAAGTACGCTGTGTGTGTTGCCTGCAGTGACCAAATTCTTATTTTCCACCATAATTTGCAAAATAAATCTTGCCAAATCAGACAAGGTGATTTTCTGGATTTGTTTTCTCATTTTGACTCTCATAGTTGTGGTCTACCTATGATGTCAATTACAGGCCTCTCTCATCTTTTTAAGTGGGAGAACTTGCACAATTGGTGGCTGACTAAATACTTTTTTTTCCCCACTGTAAATATTCCCTCTTGACAAATGTGCAAAATGTATCAAAATACGATAGTACCAATAAAATATTTAAACAGTTCCAAAGAAAAAAACAAACCCTCATACAACTGTGTCAACAGATAATAAATTATTGTAAAATCAATAAAACTAAATAAAAAAAAAATAGTTATGGATCTTGAGATGAAATGAGATGAGAAAAAATTAATAAAAAGCTAATGAATAAATTATGTGTGCCTCTACATGGTGTCAATAAAAATTACAGCTCATTCTGATAAAAAAAAACAAACAAGCAAATAAAAAGAATCCCTCTTCTGACTACATTGACACCAGAATAAAAGGGTTATAGCTTGTCGAATGTGAAAATGAAAAAATGACATGGTTTTTAAAGAGTTATTCCCAGTGTGAGCAGGGGCCCAGATGCAACGAGCAGACAAGGACAATGCGGAAATAACCACTTAAACTGCTTATTTCTCAAGGGTGGTGGGAAATTTTGACAACTATAGTAACAATGAATAATAGCAAGAAAATTAATTACAGCATGAAAAATACAATATATATATATATATATATATATATATATATACACAATGAATCCTCAGGTTGCCTCTAACTATTATGATAGTCTCTTATTACCGTATATATATTCTTATACAGGGGTAATGATTTCAGTACTACGAGGCTAGAGTCATTGTACAACTTCTTCCTCTAACACAGGCCTTAGAGGAGGTCTTCGAATCTTCCCGCTAGGCTGAATGTCCTTCTGACAAAGTCTAACAACGTTTGTTGACCCGCCTTCACTTCAACTGGCCTTCTCCCTGTCTGTTGTACTAGCACAAGCCAATCTCCGTACCATATGTCAGTGCTGGAAGCAACGGCTCGGCTCATTCGTGCCTCCCATTAACCACCACAGGAGTTCACCCCTGAGCAGAGTCCCATCATGGATCTTCGGTGCTTGACTGATGGAGGATATTTTCCGTACCTGGCAGAATGAGAGCTGGGCCTCGTCTCTTAACTGGCGCAGGTCTGGCCTTTAGTTCTTGACTGGTATATTCTGGGTTATGGAGCTTGCCTAGCGCAGGTCTGGTCTTCGGGTCTTGACCAGAGGCATCTGGGTTCTTCTTCAAGGCGTGCCACATTTCCGCTGATTTGCGCTTCCTGTCATGGCCTCAGTGACCATTTTGGCAGGCGCTAATGCCACTCTGGGGAATCTCATCCTTTATGTTGCAGCCTCTTAAACCAGAATGGCAAGTTATCGAGAAGTCTGACTGCTGTCATTTTCAGTGCTCCTGAGAATGATGGTTTGGAGCCTCAAGAATGGGGCTCTACAGAGCTCCATCTTGAATGGAGAAGAGTTGCACATGTTCAGAGACTGCCTTAAATTGTTATTCTTAGCATTGAAGTAATCCCCTTTACAGGAGACCCTGGAGATCCTGAGAATAGGGGTTCTGGAGCCATGAGAACTGTAAATCCCCCTTTTTGAATGGAGCGAAGGTGCGTTTGCTCCACCCCCACTTTATTGTCTTTGCAACTGCTGAAAACAGTCGAACATAACATTCTGCTATCTCCAACAATCCCAAAGACAATGAAAAGAGAGGAGGTTGAAGCAGGTGCACCTCTCTTCCATACAAGAAAGAGATCTGCAGTTCTCGTGGCTCCAGAAAACCTTATTTCAGGATCGCTGGGGGTCCACTCTGAAAGGTGGTTCCTTTCCAATTCTGGGAATATTTAAGACTCAAACACATCTGCTGATTACAGAATTAAAAGATTTAGACATCGTCGTTTGTGTTCTATTTACCTAATTCTTGTAATTTTGTCTGTAAGGCATTCTTAAGTAATGAGGACTCATTTAATATTTCACCCCGTATACCTCCTACAGCCTCTGTGTATTACAGTGCATAACAAATTGCAGAATGAGTTATAAGTAAATATATCAGTATAGCTCTAAGGGCAAAGTCTGAAACCTTTATTTTTCTAAACAGATCAAAGTATATCTTTCATGTCTGGTATTTAAGCCATAGAGAAGAGTGGCCCTATTTCTAGGTAAATTTTTTGTACTAAGAAAGCCTGGGACTTGCACAAAAAATTCAGTCTAATACATTGTAAAAATCCCTGAGCTCCCCTTCTTCTGCCGCTCTTCTCCGTTTTGTGCTGCGTTGCTCCATTGCAGAGATATTCACATTTGTTTCTTCTGGAGCACACAATGTGAAATCTCACCCATTCCTCCCAGTTGCTGCCAATCACGGCTCAGCATTTGATCTAGCAGTCTATCAGTATCAGATTCTGCTGTAATTGGGTAGGAGGGGTTAAAGTCTAGATCAAATGCTGAGCCATGTTTGGCAACAACTGGGAGGAACAAAACTCTGAAGAAACACCCAGTTGTATTACATGCCGAGATTTCACATAGTGCGCTCCAGAAGAAACGAATGTTAATATCTCTGAAAAGGAACGACTCAGCACAAAACGGAAAAAAGTGGCAGAATCAGGGGAGCTCAGGGATTTTAAAAAGAGATTTAACTCAATTTATTTCAGCAAATAACAGGTCGGTTTTAACTTCATACTCCTGCAGAGTGGATGGACTGACTGTAGAGTATCTCAGTTCACTATCCATCTGCACATATTTTTTGTGCTTGTCCATATTCATTAAATCACTTCTCCCCATGCAGTCCCTATGACATATGTTGCACATCAAAAGCAATAAAGCATTGTCCATAACAATTTGCTTGAAAATAAGCATAAGACAAAACTTTTCCAGTTCCAATGATTCGCCATCTATTAGTCATAAACTCATTTTGTATTTTTGCTTTTATTCCCCCAGCCTTTCTAAGGTGATGCACAGCATTAACGCTCGTAACACATATGCAAATTTCTATGGAAACCAATTATAATTTTTCTCTCTTTTTATGATTTTTAGTGTTGTGCTAATGAAGCATTTATGTTCATTAGTCTTCTGCGTATGCGCTGCTCTCTTTGTTGTAGAGACTGTGCACATTAAGTTGTTTTATTGTAGGAGTTAACCTCTTCCCTGTCAATGCAAAGCTTTCACCCTGCGGCACCCGTAACTTTGCCTTTGGGCACGTTTACACCAGGACCATATCTCCTTGCATCATTTTTGAAACCCTAAAAACTAAGAAATCTGTACCTGGATACAAGTCCTATAATGATTCTTCCTATCCCGGATACTATGGACCTTCTCTATTATCTCCATTAGGATATATGCACACAGAGGTTTTCGAGGAATATTTTGGAGAGGGTCTCCTCCAAAAACTGTTGAAAAAAATCGCTAGCAAAAAAACAAACAGGCAAAACACTTAAAAACATATCAGTTTAATTTCTACTGTAAAAGCGATTTACTGGTCATATGTTCAGTCTCTTCAGTGTTTTTTCTTATGCTTCAGGTTTTGTAAAATGCACGATGGGAGAAAAGTAAGTGCATACCACTTTTTGAAGTGTCTCCTGATGGGAAAATGGCCAAAAATGTACACCGTCCATTCAAAACGGGTTAAGGAAAACAAATCTGCAAAAACGCCTTGAATTACTATATGCACATAGGAGCGCTCTCATCCCTTTCTCCTGTCTGCAGCGAGGGCTCACTACTGAGTGATCCTGTATGTGGCAGTCTATCACTGCAGACATGAGTGATGATAAGAGTGCATTCGTACGGACACTGTATGTGCCCACTAATCTGTCCCCTGCCGTGTCAACACACACATGAAGGCCTTGGTGAATCCTTGGTGTGGCTCAGTGCACCATTATGCACCCTCAATTACCATAACCTGGATTTCCTCTTAAGGTACCGTCACATTAAGCAACTTACCAACGGCAACGACAGCGATCCGTGACGTTGCAGCGTCCTGGATAGCGAGCTCTTTGTGTTTGACACGTAGCAGCGATCAGGATCCCGCTGTGCCATCGCTGGTCGGAGCTAGAAGTCCAGAACTTTATTTGGTCGTCAGGTCGGCGTGATTCGTTATGTTTGACAGCAAAAGCAACGACGCCAGCAACGTTTCTTCATGGAGCAAACAACCAGCGAGAACGATAAGTACGTCACTGGATCGCTCCTGCATCATTCTGGTGTTGCCGGTGTTTGACCTCTCCTAGCGACCTAAACAGCGACGTTGCAGCGATCGGCTCGTTGTCTATATCGCTGCAGCGTCGCTAAATGTGACGGTACCTTTAGCTGAAGAATGCTTGATAGCTTAATTGACAGCACTTACACTAAGCAAACAGGAAATGCAGATTATGCTAATTGAGGGGGCATAACAGTGAACTGAGCCCTTGGCCATACCAACAGCTTACCAAGAACCCCACATTTGCATATGTAATTAAATGTTATAAGTAGTGAAATCTATATACTACAGGTATGATTGGATTGACTCTTACCGGTGCAAAATATTTCATATGACTATATAAGTGGCTTAGTTTGAGTTTTGGGGTGACAGACCCCCTTAACGATAGCAGGTGCTGGAGGGTGCATAATACTAATGTATTTACCATATCTGGGACTTTACAACAACAGCCCAATTTTGCAATACATTTAAATAAATCTTTACACAGCTCTTCTATTATGTATTTATTAGTCTCATAAAATAACACTTTTGGAGAAAATGTAATGTTCCTCTGTTATTCCTTCTGGATATGTAATAATAATAATAATAATATTTATTGATATAGCACCATCATACTCATGTACACATATATTTTAAACCCATCACCAGATTGCAGGGTGTTATGATTCCTCTGATCGATAAGGTGGACCTACGCTCTCTGACAATGTCCATTGAGCGCTGGTAGCGCCAGACTGTGGAGGGATAACAAATAATGACCAATTATCAACGTGTTCGTACATTTTCAGGAGGAATAACAGAGGAATCGCACAACGCAGAGGCTTCAGAATAGTTATTTAAGGGGGAATAACAACATTTACTAAACCAGATATTTCAGGAGATCTGAACGGTTCCCCTTTCTTGGCAGAAGCTAAAGGTGCTGTTTCTCTTCCTTGATCCCCATCCATCATGGTTTGTAGGGGGCAGTTACAGACGATATATAATATATCAACCAGTAATGAAGGAGGAGGCACAACATCTGCTCAGGGGCTGCTTTTTCGATATCTCTTGGGATGCACTTGAATTAAGTTAAAGGTTCACTTGCTCTCGGCAGGTCCAATTGCTTTGCTTTCAAAGCAGCCTATTAGTGTAATTGGCTTTTCCGATACAAGCACCATTTAAGTAGCTATTTGTATGTATTTATGGTTCGTCTCAAGTGTTTACAGCGTATTCCATGGCAGAAAAATGATATTATAATGTTGTGGGCACTTTTATAGCTATATGGAGTGTCCTTCTGCTATACTGGTGGGCTACAATCTGAGAAATGAGCAGTGCAGAGGTTTAAAATCTTATTATAATAATTGTCCAGATATGTAGAAATAATAGAAAATTCCTTACTACCCAAGCGAATGCTCGCCTAAGAGTATGTTCACACTGCGTAATTGTCTGGCATTTTTTTTTACCTGCTCCTAAAATTATCAGAAAAGACTCACAAAATGCTTTAAAGGGACACTGTCACCTGAATTTGGAGGGAACAATCTTCAGCCATGGAGGCGGGGTTTTGGGGTTTTTGATTCACCCTTTCCTTACCCGCTGGCTGCATGCTGGCTGCAATATTGGATTGAAGTTCATTCTCTGTCCTCCGTAGTACATGCCTGCACAAGGCAATCTTACCTTGCCCAGGCGTGTACTATGGAGGACAGAGAATGAACTTCAATCCAATATTGCAGCCAGCATGCAGCCAGTGGGTAAGGAAAGGGTGAATCAAAAACCCCAAAACCCCACCTCTATGGCTGAAAATTGTTCCCTCCAAATTCAGGTGACAGTGTCCCTTTAAAGAATTGTCCTATTCATTTATATGGAAAAAATGACTTTACACTTTCTAAAATGCCCGGTGGGAGAAAAGTAAGTGAAGGTCACTTCTTTGAAGCAGTCTTGTCGGAAAATGCTGCAAACTAAGCATTGTCCAATTAAAAATCTGCATCCAAAATGCTAAAGGAAGAAAACGGTGTGTTCTGCCTGGAGCTCATCAGAACAAGCACTAAAAAAAAGTTCTAAAGAATGAACATCAATGTCAAAACACAAAGCCATCCACAACCTGTCTCCTCCATACATCTGTGACATGGTCTCCCGGTACTTACATACACGCAACCTTCGATCCTCACAAGATCTCCTCCTCTACTCCTCTCTTATCTTCTCTTCCCACAACCGCATCCAAGACTTCTCCCGTGCTTCCCCTATACTCTGGAACTCTCTACCCCAACACACCAGACTTTCACCTACCGCGGAAACCTTCAAAAGGAATCTGAAGACCCACCTCTTCCAACAAGCCTACAACCTGCAGTGATCCTCAGTCTACTGAACCGCCGCACAACCAGCTCTACCCTCTCCTAGTGTATCCTCACTCTTCCCCTGCAGACTGTGAGCCCTCGCGGGCAGGGTCCTCCCTCCTTCTGTACCTGTTAGTGCCTTGTTTTTTACTCATGTTTATTGAATTTGTCTATGTTTGCCCCTTTTCACATGTAAAGCGCCATGGAATAAATGGCGCTATAAAAATGTATAATAATAATAATAAAACGATTTGCTGTGCATATTGTTCTAGCAAAAAGAAGTGACCTGTCTATTCTTCTGCGCTTTCTGCTAGGAAGATGCCACTTTTTAAATATATATATATATATATATATATATATATATATATATAAAATAGAAAAAGCCACCAAGTAGGCATCTCAAAATACACTTTTAACCCATCAGGGTTTTCCTGAAGCATTTTCTTCTAAGTCACAAACAATAAGGGCACGCTGGCGTTTAAAACATGTCACGCGCAGTTTGTTATGCGCAATTGCAGAGAAACCCAGCAAAACTGGCAGCAAACTAGCAAAGGCGCAGCCACAGACGCAAATAATCTAGGACAGGAGGCACGAATAATCAGATTCGAAGACTGGACAGACGAAAAGGAGTAAAAGGATCCATTGGCAAATTTATGGTAAAAAGGTCATATATTCTTTATGATGTAATATATTAGCATAGTATATTCAGTAACTTGATATGCATTTTCTCATGTTTGATTTGTATCCTTTTTCTATTTTGATTTGCTCCAATGCTATGTAATATACAGTACAGACCAAAAGTTTGGACACACCTCATTTAAAGATTTTTCTGTATTTTCATGACTATGAAAATTGTAAATTCAAGCTGAATGCATCAAAACTATGAATTAATACATGTGGAATTATGTACTTAACAAAAAAGTGTGAAACAACTGAAAATATGTCTTATATTCTAGGTTCTTCAAAGTAGCCACCTTTTGCTTTGTTGACTGCTTTGCACACTCTTGGCATTCTCTTCATGAGCTTCAAGAGGTAGTCACCGGAAATGGTCTTCCAACAATCTTGAAGGAGTTCCCAGAGATGCTTAGCACTTGCTGGCCCTTTTGCCTTCACTCTGCGGTCCAGCTCACCCCAAACCATCTCGATTGGGTTCAGGTCTGGTGAGTGTGGAGGCCAGGTCATCTGGCGTAGCACCCCATCACTCTCCTTATTTGTCAAATAGCCCTTACACAGCCTGGAGGTGTGTTTGGGGTCATTGTCCTGTTGAAAAATAAATGATGGTCCAACTAAACGCAAACCGGATGGAATAGCATGCCGCTGAAAGATGCTGTGTTAGCCATGCTGGTTCAGTATGCCTACAATTTTGAATAAATCCCCAACAGTGTCACCAGCAAAGCACCCCCACACCATCACACCTCCTCCTCCATGCTTGGAACCAAAGATCTCAAATTTGGACTCATCAGACCAAAGCACAGATTTCCACTGGTCTAATTTCCATTCCTTGTGTTCTTTAGCCCAATCAAGTCTCTTCTGCTTGTTGCCTGTCCTTAGCAGTTGTTTCCTAGCAGCTATTTTACCATGAAGGCCTGCTGCCCAAAGTAGAGCTGTGTCTGCTGCTAGAACTCTATGTGGCATTGACCTGGTCTCTAATCTGAGCTGCTGTTAACCTGCGATTTCTGAGGCTGGTGACTCGGATAAACTTATCCTCAGAAGCAGAGGTGGCTCTTGGTCTTCCTTTTCTGGGTCGGTCCTCATGTGAGCTAGTTTCTTTGTAGCGCTTGATGGTTTTTGCAACTGCACTTGGGGACACTTTCAAAGTTTGCACAATTTTTCGGACTGACTGACCTTCATTTCTTAAAGTAATGATGGCCACTCGTTTTTCTTTACTTAGCTGCTTTTTTCTTGCCATAATGCAAATTCTAACAGTCTATTCAGTAGGACTATCAGCTGTGTATCCACCAGACTTCTGCTCAACACAACTGATGGTCCCAACCCCATTTATAAGGCAAGAAATCCCACTTATTAAACCTGACAGGGCACACCTGTGAAGTGAAAACCATTTCCAGTGACTACCTCTTGAAGCTCATCAAGAGAATGCCAAGAGTGTGCAAAGCAGTCATCAAAGCAAAAGGTGGCTACTTTAAAGAACCTAGAATATAAGACATAATTTCAGTTGTTTCACACTTTTTTTGTTAAGTATATAATTCCACATGTATTAATTCATAGTTTTGATGCCTTCAGTGGAATTTACAATTTTCATAGTCATGAAAATACAGAAAAATCTTTAAATGAGAAGGTGTGTCCAAACTTTTGGTCTGTACTGTATGCTAATTATGTTATGATGTCATATGCATAAGGGGTTAAACTTCTATATATTTCTTCTATTATTAACAATGCCACATTCTATGACTAAGGGATTCAGCCTGAAACGCGTCAGAATGGGCATTATTTTTTAAATTGTCTGGACAATTCATTTTTAATTATGTGAAAATACCTTTTTAGCAGAAATTTGCCTATTTCTCTTTTTTTCAGTTAATCTTCTGGCGGTCAACAGACTTGGATGCTAGTTATATCAGTGAGGGACAGCCGTCTATATAATGCACAGGGAGGTTTATATCTAATTTTTTTTTTGCATTTTCCCACAATACTGACAGTCTGTAATGCTATGGCCGGCGCCCCTGCATGGTGTCCCCCTCCCCGTAAAATCAGGGACATCGGTATACTCACCACCATGGTCCTGCGATGTGGTTTTCAGGCGTGTTCCTGCTTCCTGTGGCAGTGCGTGCTGTAGTTCCTGGCGGAGTGCCTAGTGTGCACGCGCTCCCCTGCTCTTAAAGGGGCAGGTCAGATATATTAAATGCCCTCAGCTTGTAGCTGAGAGGCAGTTAGTATAATTATGTACTCCTGTTGAATGGCTCTCAGACCATTGCTGGGAGTAATCCTGTATTAAAGACTGCCTCTCCCTTAGGGAGACAAAAAAAATGAGTTTAGTCATTAGGTAGTCTGGTGTTCAACCAGTGCAGTTGTGAAGTCCTCTGGTCCCAATGCGGCCAGTGTGCTGAACCTGAATCGCTGGTCCCAGTACGGCCAGTTCTGTTCCCAAAGTCCCCATTGTCTTGGTGCTGCCAGTGCTTGAATGGTGTCCCCTGATCCTGGTGCGGCCAGTGTCCTGAGCTCAAATCTCTTGTCCCAGTGCGGTCAGTGTCCTGAACCCTAATTCCTGGTTCTGGTGCGACCAGTGCTCTAAACCTGAATCCCTGGTCCCGGTGAGACCAGTGTCCTGAACCCAAATCCGTGGTCCCGGTGCGGCCAGTCCTGTATCCGAAGTCCCCTGGTCCCAATGCAGCAAGTCCTGTATCTGAAGTCCCCTAGTCACTGGTGTGCCCAGTCCTGTTCCCTAGGTCCCAGTGCGGCCAGTTCATGAACATCATTCCCCGGTCTGTGTGCAGCCGGTCCCTTATCCGGTATCTTAGACCGGTGTGTCTGAACATAACCCTAGTCCATGTCAGTGAACTTGACCTCTGTGATCAGCAGTTGCAGTACCGGGATCTGCCTAGGAGTGGTACCAGGCGGCTACCTGCAGGCCAGTTTGTCTCCAACATTAGGAGCTCCATTGAACACCTGGTAGCCACTTAGCTTCGCCTCTTCCTGGGCAGACTGGTCCTGTGGCACAGTTGGTCCACAAATCTATTTGCCCGCCGTTGGGCGTAACACAGTCCAGCATACTCCAGATCCAATAGGGCAGCCGAGTTGTCACTCACAGCGTCCTTAGGCCATATTGAGTGATGAAACCGTGACAGCGTGTTTGCCTGGCTCCATCCACCTCCGATACCACTGGAGTTTGGGCGAAGGGAGCTAGAACAGTTTTGTTTCAAGTGCAAGGAGCTTCAAGCTTTCCTTCCAATGTTGGTCACCTATTTTTAATATCAGTGGTCTGATATAAGTGTACTTTTCTTTTTGTACTGTGGTGGTTAGACCAGGAAATCAGGGCTGTGTCATTATATCTCACACATTGTTAAAATAAGCTGTTGTGGGGGAGTGTTCTCTTCCTGCTGTTTTGCTACTTGCTTATGATTGGGCAACTAATACAGGGGAAAAGAAGTACATGCCCCAGTGAAAACTGTCTGATAAAACCCAATTAGACTTTAAAAAAGTTAACTCACTAGGTGCCAAATACTTTGATTACTAACATCTCCGCAACGGAGAGTCAAAATTAAAAAAAAACATGTTTTATTCCGCTCTGCAGTGACTATTACATCATGCATCCAGTTCAACATGAAAATTTTTATGAAAAGTCCTTCTTAATGCATTTTTCATACATTTATTATGCAATCAATTGAATTGATAAAAAATCTGCAAAAATGTTGGTTTTAAAAGAAATAAAGAAATGTCAGAGAAAAAATGCAAAGAGTGAATGGGATTTTAGAGTTATTTTGCTAAAATACACTATCTTTTCCTGCACAAAATAAGAAAAAGAAATGCTATGTGTGAACAAGTCCTTAGCAAAAGCATAAGCTTTTTTTTTTTTTTTACCAGAAACAGCACTACTCTTGACTAAATAATAAACTGCAATACTGACACAGTAATAGACTAGAATGATGCTGCAGCTGGGCAAAACACTTATTTTTATATCTCCTTTAAGGCTGCTTTCACACATCAGTTCTTGCCGTCAGTCACAATTCGGCGAATTCTGAAAAAAAACGATCTGGCAAAAGTTGGCGCCGGATCCGTTTTTTTTTCACATAGACTTGTATTAGTGATGGATTGTGACGGATGGTCTCACGTTTCATCTATTTTTTTGCTGGATACGTCGCAATTTGGTTTTCCGGCGGGAGGAAAAACGGGACATAGTATCGTTTTTTGTGTCCGTCGAAAAAACGGACAGCGACGGATCTGTCGCCGTCCGTCGTTTGCTACAATGGGACCCTATGGCGCCGGATCTGTCAAATGATGGAATCCGGTGACGGATTCCTTTTTTTAACTCAGCATGCTCCAATTTTTTTAGGATCCAATTAACTGAATCAGCTAGTCGGATCCGTCGAAAAAACGTATCTGTTGCATCAGTTTTTCACAATCTGCAACGGATCTGTTTTTTTTTCAACATTCGACGGATTGTGCCTGATGGCAAAAAACTGATGTGTGAAAGCAGCCTTAGGTTGTAGCTTATAGCTTCATGCAATATTGGAAAAGTATTTATTCTTTCTTAAATTGTACTGCAATTCCAATTTTTGCGTGGTAACCTAAAGAATGGTCATTTAGTCAGAAGAACTAAAAAATTTGGCTTTGAGGTCAGGCAGTCAAATTTTTTTTCTTCCTCTAAGTTATACTCACAGCAGTGGCATAAATGAAGGTTGGTAGGTTGTCACCATGGAATTGCCAGACGAACAAAGGGTTTTGTACGTGTACCCAAGGCCCGAGATGAATTCCATCAGGTGATGTGAGTCGAAGGGCGGCGCAAACGATGCATGCCCAAAAAAGAAAAGCACAGCGCAGACGCCAGGTACGTTACTGAAGGCAGAGGAGGCGGCGCCCGGCACACGGAGGGGCCGACTGATGGCTGGGAGGCGGTTGTGTCCGGTGGAAAAGATGTGCTCCCCGGGCAGACTAAAGGTATGGGCGAAAATGATAAAAATTAATATTGCTGCGCTGGGAGCACAAAAAGAAGAGCCACCTTGACAGAATGCAGTATTAGTGTTGGACAAGGTGCCTCTTTTGGTTGTAAACGCAAGGGGGGGTGACAGGTTCCCTTTAAGTCTAATCTCCATGATATAAGACTCTCATCTGGGACATATCTAGTTTTCCGTCTCAGGCAGTGGGATTTGAGCTTAGTGACAGCCAAATGTTACTTTTAGTCGGAGATATTCCACTAGCCTACCTCCCCTCAAGTTGTGACACCGTTCCTGTCCCTGGGAAAGGACTGGTTGCCACTTCCTAAATTACTCTCTGCTACTGCAAATTTTTTACGTAGTTTTACTTCTAGAAGTTTTTAGATATAGTTCTGAACCTTGAGTTGAGATAGACATGAACTCTACATGACATTCTCTATTAGTGTATATTGTAAGTCAGCTGTTTAATTCATAGGAAAATGCTGATCTTTAAAAACATGAATCCCACATACTCTAAGCTTCTATCCACCCTGGTCTTTTTTTACTCATTTTTCCTTCAGCAGCATCAGTTATGTTTCATCTATTGTTCTTTTTCATCTTGTGATTTTCTTATTCTATTAAGAAGGAAAGCATTTTGAAACTAACCCAATCCTGACCCTAACAGGGCAAGAAGCCCTGCAGGCCCAATTAATCTCTGCCTGTCCCCTCTCTCATCTTTTCGCTAAGAAAGGGATTTTGGAGCATTAATTAATGCAATGTTCCCCTGTGGCCTTGGTCTGATGATGAGCAGCAATGGCGTCAAGTGGGTCTGAGAAACTGGGACGTGGTGCACAGAGATGTGGAGAGAGTTTGAGCAAGAATTCAGCTAAGATCAGAGGAATACAGAAATGTACATGCAATCTGGTATTTTTCAGCAAGGATGAAGTTAATCACAGAATTGCTAAAAGAGTAAATACAGTCTGATATGTTATGACAAGGTGGCTCTTTTAGTTATGATGCCTGCACATGCTGAAATAATCACTTATAAAATGTGCCCCCTCTTACCCTGAAATGTTCCTGGAGGCTGGTCTTTCCTTGCTGATCAGACGCAGCACAGCCGACACTCCGGGCCTGTGCGCTCCGGGCGCCGCCTCCTCAGCGCTGTTTTCAAATGAGCCCGCGCCTGCACTCTTTTCTCATGCCACCCTTTCCTTATCCGCTGGCTGCATGCTGGCCGCAATATTGGATTGAAGATCATTCTCTGTCCTCTGTAGTACACGCCTGCGCAAGGCAAGATTGCGCCAGCATGCAGCCAGCGGGTAAGGAAAGGGTGAATCAAACACCTGAAAACTCCGCCCATATGACCAAAAACCGATCCCGCCAAATTCAGGTGACAGGTTCCCTTTAATGGTTGGTAGGGGAACAAATACTAATTTCTCAATCTAAAATGCAAATACATTTACATAATTTATACAATGTAATTTTCTGGATTTTTTGATATTCTATCTCTCAATGTTAAAATTTACCTAGTCTTAAAATTATATATCGTGTATTTGTCAGTGGCAAACTTACAAAATCAAATTTCTCCCATTGTATTTCAAAGGCAAATTTCAGAATGCTTGGTTTGTAGGGGTAAGGATGATTCGCCTGATCATTCAGCTGTTGGCCATCTCAGCGACTCTCCCATTCATAGGAGCACTCGCTCGATCGAGCACTTCAATGTTTTCTATGAGAAAGCCTCTGACTGTCAAGTCGGCTGGCGGCTTTTCTCAGGGAGAACAATGTTATTAGCCTGCCTAAAATCAAGCCTGCATGATTGACATCTCCTCGACCAACGGTGGCTGGTGCTCCAATACACATTAGACCATTGGCTAAACCTGTCGATATTGGTGGGTTCAGCTGACACTAGTCTAATGTATACGGGGGCCTTAATGGACTTTTCTGCAAAGAGCTAATTTTTGGATGAAAGTTTAGCAATAAAAACGACCACCTTGTTAGTAGGACAATTCATCATCACACTCGTTGCCATGAAGTCCATTCTTTTGACCAGGAAACTTCTCTTATCACAATAATGACTTGGGTTGTTTGAGAACTTTGCCCCTTCAACACTTAGCACAGGTGGCTTTGTAACCCTCTGGGTCCTGACCATCACCAAGATTAGTAGATCCACTGATAAGTAGACATAGAGATAAAGGTTGACCAGAATCTGAAGAACATGGATGCTTTCTTTCAACTCTTAAAAGGTAACGACTCTTCTTGTGGAGATTAAGTAGTGTAAGGAGTCTTACCGGCAAAGTACCCTGGGGAAAAAAGTATGCAAATTAGCTTTCCTCTAGGAGGAAGACAACTTTCTCTCTAGTGCCACCTACAAGGGATGAGAACTGAGTGAAACAGTGCTGACAACAGATGGGTTTGTCATGGATATTGTCAAATAGTGCTGGTAAAAAAAAGCACGTCTGCATGGTATTATTAACATTTTCAGCTGTTCTTGAGATAGTAACACTATTCCTTTTGTTTACAGCTTGTCGCCTTGGGGACCGGCCACCACTGCGAGACAGCAGAACATGCGCAGTGTTTACAAGCTCTTTGGTGTTAATCCAGTAAGTACTGTTTTGAAGCTGGCCAGGATCGCTTATATCCTAATCCTGGGTCAGCTTCAGCACAGTGTTTAAAAGTTTTTGATAGAAGAGGTAGTCGGTCTCCTAGGCAACAAGCTGTAAACAAAACAAAAATAGAATTTCCACTTTTTAGTTGCCGCACTCTCCCCCCTAGAAATAAATAATAAAAATGTCATATGTACCCCAAATGGCCTCAATAAAAATATCAGCTCGGGAGGCAAATGCCTCACAATGCGTCGTTTTGCAGAAAAAACGCATCCTGCAAAACTGTTTGCAGGATGCGTTTTTTCCCCATAGACTTGCATTGACGACGCATTTGCGACGGATTGCTTTTGCGGACCGTCGGGAGAAAAAACGCTACATGTAACTTTTTTTCTCCTGACGGACCGCTTTTTCGGACCGCGCATGCGCGGCCGGAACTCCGCCCCCACCTCCCCGCACCTTACAATGGGGCAGCGGATGCGCTGGAAAAATGCATCCGCTGCACCCATTGTGCAATGCAGCAAACGCTAGCGTCGGAATCTCTCCCCGACGCATTGCGACGGGGAGATTCCGACGCTAGTGTGAAAGGAGCCTAAGCCCTCACAAAGCTCCATGGAAGGAAATAATAAAAAAAAGTTACACAATTTATTTTATCTTAAATGTATTTTTTACAAATTTCTGAAATTTTGTCACTAATAATAATAATAATAAAAATATAAAAGTCTGATATCTCTTCAACCATTAGTGACCTTGATAATCATGTTACAAGGACATTATTTTTTTTCACAATGAACACTGTAAAAACAAAACCCCCCAAATAACAATGCGGGATTTTTTTTTTTTTTTTTTGCATTTTCACACCACTTTTTCCAGGTATTCAGTACAGTATATGGTAAAATTAATAGTTTCATTCAAAATTACATCTGGTCCCGTAAAGAAACCCCAAAACAAGCTCTCATGTGGAAAAATTAAAAAGTTATAACACTTGAAACGATAGTGGCGAAAAAAAAACATGAAAATAAATTATCCAGCCATCAAAAAGTTAATTATAGTTATTTATATATTAAATAATACAATAACATTTGTGAAAAAAAGTTGATGGGAAAAAAATTACTAAGTTATTAATGTTGAAAGATAGTGATAGAAAAACTTGAAAAAAAAAAGATGTTGCTACGCAACTTGTTCCTGTACAGCCATTGTACTACTGTTCTTTCAGGAATGGATTTAACAGTTCCAGTAAGAAATTAATAAAACTTAATTAAATGTGCATTAATTACTTCCTCAGAATCCATTAAAGGGAGATGCACAGTTCATTACCATTGAGATTAGCATTTGCGCCCGCCCGCACGAATTGTTGCAATCTTTACATTTGCACCCGCCCAATATGTTTTTTTGGGGCGAATCCGTGAAACAAAGGATTAACAAGATTGACAACCGGCATATCCAATAATGTTTATCCCAGAGGCGGGGATTCAGAAGATTCCACCAATCGTGTTGCTTGAAGGGTGTTTCTGAGACACGTGGACAGAGAAAGCAGGAAGTTCCAAATAGCGGCGCTGGGTTGAAGCTGGACAGGTGCGTGTGGGTCTTTGGGCTACGGGTCGGGATAAAGTCCAAAATAGTATCATGACTGCGACATTTTACCCGTCGCATTTTATTGTGAGCTTGATAGTGGCGTAGCTTTGCTGTATTTCTCTTAAGCCGGTGGTTAATGATATTTGTGAATGAAACCGTCATTGTTAGAGCTGTGTATCGTCCTGTTGTCCAGTGTGGGGCATTCTGAGCCTCTGTTTACACGTGAGGCATTATATACTGCACATTTATGTCATGATATATGTTATATCCTGATAGTCCTGAGCTCTGGGATGTGGGAACGTGATTAAAAGTCGTCTTGGCTGCTTTGTGCCAAATTTTTACCTCAGAAAGTTAATAGAAATGCTGTAGTTGCCATGGAATGGCGCGGTTAGTAGTGACCACACCATTTTTTCCCACTGGGCTTCATTACAAGCGTGCGTATGTTCAGATTACCCCCAAAAAAATGGGACCGTGAGGAATCTGACATCATGGACGCCATCGGCAAGCGGCAGACTCCTCATAAAGGGAGCCCGATGGGTTTATTGGAAAAAGCACCTTCAAATCTTTGTGCTAGTTTTATATTGATTCTTCTTGTCAAATATGAAGCGTTTTGTGACAGTCTCCAGTGCAATTATGAACAAAGCGTTGCGGTCCTTTTAGACGAGTCAATAATTGGTGACAGTCACAGTTATCGGCCAACAAACACCCGATGATCAAGCAAAACACTTGATTGTCAGGTGCAATGATTTTTATGTTTGTCGGGTGCAATGATTTCATTATCTGTGGTACATCTTCCATCGCTGATCAACAGGCATTTAATGGCCTGAACCTGCCTGTCTAAGTCTACGTTCACATTAGCGTTGTGCGGGGCTGCGTCAGGCGCAGCCGCGGCGACCCATGCGCCCCTGTATTTAACATGGGGGGCGCATGGACATGCATTGTCGTGCGTTTTGTGACGCATGCGTCTTTTTGGCGCAACAGAAAACGCTGCATGATGCAGTTTTTTCTACACCAAAAATCATGAAAAAATGAACGCATGCGTCACAAAAAGCTGCGTTTTGCATGCGTTTTTGCATGCGTCGTGCGTTGCGTCGCCGACGCAGCACTGCACAACGCAAATGTGAACGTAGCCTTAGTGGAAATGTGCACACAACGTCATTCTGAGTCTTCAAGAGGAAAATGCTTCGGGAAATACAACACAGGTTTTTTTTTCCTAAAATACTTTTTTTTTTTTGGGTTGTTGTCGCTTGAGCCCCCTTTCTACAATTTTGTCCCCCAGTGTTTTTTAAGCATTTTTAGGGAAGTGACCAAATCACTATTGGTTTTTCAAGCAAAAACGCTCATAAAAAGTCTTTAGTTTTCCCATTGACTTCTATTTTAACATATGGCACGTCTTCAGAGCATAAAAAGCCTGAAGAATCTTCATTTCTTTAAGCCGCTTGGCGTCGTTGGATACCTGCACAGGTTTAAAGATGATCAAAAGCATAGCCAGTCATCTTCCCATAGAAATGAGTTAGTTCAGTCTTGTGAACGTTTATTTTGAGCATTTTCAGGTGGGTTTTCAGATCAAAATCAGCCTGAAAAAGACTGTGCACGTACCCATAGGCTATGTTCTCCTAGAGCAGTGTTTCTCAACTCCAGTCCTCAAGACCCCACAACAGGTCATGTTTTCAGGATTTCCTTAGTATTGCATAGGCGATGGAATTAATGCTTGAGCAGGCGATGGAATTATCACCTGTGCAATACTAAGGAAATCCTGAAAAGATGACCTGTTGTGGAGTCTTGAGGACTGGAGTTGAGAAACACTGACCTAGAGTTTTTTTTGGAGCAGATCTGTTCCAAAATCCTCAAAAATAGAGTTGAGCGAATTTGATTGGGACCCCGCTTATTCGGCCAGCTATAACGTTTGCCGAATCAGCTGCAGAGGGAACCCGGATACATGGAGTGCGCCAGCTGATCAGCTCTTCGGCACCGCAGCTGTATGTGTCGCGCCTGTGTGATAGTCACGACATATGCATGGAGAGCCTATTTGTTTGAAAAAATGTTTTTGAGCAATTGAAAAGATATAAAGAATTAATGTTAAAGGGGTTGTCCACTACTAGCGCCGATTACAGTCATGAATATGCGGCACCTATCCATTATTAATCCAATTGTATGAAATGGTTAAAACACACACACACACACACACACACACACACACACACACACACACACTATTACAAAGACACACACTATTACAAAGACACACATTATTACAAAGTCTTTTAATGAAATAAAAACACAGGTTGTTGGAATATATTATTACTAGCTATTGAACCCGTTCTACGCCCGGGTGGCGAGCATTTATATTGGTATATGGTCTCCATCCTGGTATGTGCTGCTCCATCCTGCGCCCCCATCCTGTCATGTGCTGCTCCCATCCTGCGCCCCCGTTCTGTCATGTGCTGCTCCCATCCTGCGCCTCCATTCTGTCATTTGCTGCTCCCATCCTGTCATTTGCTGCTCCCATCCTGCGCCCGTTCTGTCATTTGCTGCTCCCATCCTGCGCCCGTTCTGTCATTTGCTGCTCCCATCCTGCGTCCCCGTTCTGTCATTTGCTGCTGCCATCCTGCGCCCGTTCTGTCATGTGCTGCTGCCATCCTGCGCCCGTTCTGTCATGTGTTGCGGCCATCCTGCGCCCGTTCTGTCATGTGCTGCTGCCATCCTGCGCCCGTTCTGTCATGTGTTGCGGCCATCCTGCGCCCGTTCTGTCATGTGCTGCTGCCATCCTGCGCCCGTTCTGTCATGTGCTGCTGCCATCCTGCGCCCGTTCTGTCATGTGCTGCGGCCATCCTGCGCCCGTTCTGTCATGTGCTGCGGCCATCCTGCGCCCGTTCTGTCATGTGCTGCGGCCATCCTGCGCCCGTTCTGTCATGTGCTGCGGCCATCCTGCGCCCGTTCTGTCATGTGCTGCGGCCATCCTGCGCCCGTTCTGTCATGTGCTGCTGCCATCCTGCGCCCGTTCTGTCATGTGCTGCGGCCATCCTGCGCCCGTTCTGACATGTGCTGCTGCCATCCTGCGCCCGTTCTGTCATGTGCTGCTGCCATCCTGCGCCCGTTCTGTCATGTGCTGCTGCCATCCTGCGCCCGTTCTGTCATGTGCTGCTGCCATCCTGCGCCCGTTCTGTCATGTGCTGCCGCCATCCTGCGCCGTTCTGTCATGTGCTGCCGCCATCCTGCGCCCGTTCTGTCATGTGCTGCTGCCATCCTGCGCCCGTTCTGTCATGTGCTGCTGCCATCCTGCGCCCGTTCTGTCATGTGCTGCGGCCATCCTGCGCCCGTTCTGTCATGTGCTGCGGCCATCCTGCGCCCGTTCTGTCATGTGCTGCTGCCATCCTGCGCCCGTTCTGTCATGTGCTGCTGCCATCCTGCGCCCGTTCTGTCATGTGCTGCTCCCATCCTGCGCCACCATTGTATTATATGCCCCCCGCTCCAGTGTGTATGCCCCCGAATGCTGCTGCCATATAAAAAAAAAAAAAATACCATACTCACCTATCGTCCGGCTCCACTGCAGGTATGTCTTCAAGAAAATGGCGCCGGAAAGCGGGGACTGCGCAGGCGCCGATTCCGGCAGCAGGAATCGGTGCCTGCGCAGTCCGCGCTTTCCGGCGCCATTTTCTTGAAGACACACCTGCAATGGAGCCGGAGTGTGTCTTCAAGAAAATGGCGCCGGAAAGCGCGGACTGCGCAGGCGCCGATTCCGGCAGCAGGAATCGGCGCCTGCGCAGTCCGCGCCCTCCGGAGCCGGGAGCAGAGGAGCCGGGAGACGGAGCCGCAAGCAGCGCTGGAACCGGGAAAGGTGAGTATACTTACCCTCCCTCCTGGCGGTCCCTGACTCTCCGGTGGAGATCGCGGTATGCGTTCAGTGCTTACGCATACCGCGATCTCCCGGGAGCGTCGCTCTGTGAGGCCCAGACTGCGCCGGCGCTTGCGCAGTCTATAGAGGCTTCGGACAGAGTGACGCTCCCAGCGTTATATTATAGATCCTGGTAATCCACCTGAAGACCCTCGCTCTGTAAGGCTAGTCTCACACGTCCAGATAATTCCGGTACCGGAATTATCCGTGTCCGTGCGTTTATGTGGCACATCAGTGTGGCACACGTGTGCCGCCCGTGTGCTGACTGGGTACCACACGGAGCGTGCAGGAGACAGCGCTAGAGATAAGCGCTGTCCCCTGCATCTGGTGCTGAACAGGAGAAGCTGCGGCGAGAGAAGGAAGCAGCGCCAGCGAGGGAGCCGGGTAAGTATTTTATTAACAGCGGGGGAGCGCACAGGGGGTGGGAGGGGGTTGGGGACAGGAATCCTTTTTTTTTTTTTTTTTTTTTTTTTAACCCCTTCATGACCCAGCCTATTTTGACCTTAAAGACCTTGCCGTTTTTTGCAATTCTGACCAGTGTCCCTTTATGAGGTAATAACTCAGGAACGCTTCAACGGATCCTAGCGGTTCTGAGATTTTTTCGTGACATATTGGGCTTCATGTTAGTGGTAAATTTAGGTCAATAAATTCTGCGTTTATTTGTGATAAAAACGGAAATTTGGCGAAAATTTTGAAAATTTCGCAATTTTCACATTTTGAATTTTTATTCTGTTTAACCAGAGAGTTATGTGACACAAAATAGTTAATAAATAACATTTCCCACATGTTTACATTACATCAGCACAATTTTGGAAACAAAATTTTTTTTTGCTAAGAAGTTATAAGGGTTAAAATTTGACCAGCGATTTCTCATTTTTACAACGAAATTTACAAAACCATTTTTTTTAGGGACCACCTCACATTTGAAGTCAGTTTGAGGGGTCTATATGGCTGAAAATACCCAAAAGTGACACCATTCTAAAAACTGCACCCCTTAAGGTACTCAAAACCACATTCAAGAAGTTTATTAACCCTTCAGGTGCTTCACAGCAGCAGAAGCAACATGGAAGGAAAAAATGAACATTTAACTTTTTAGTCACAAAAATTATCTTTTAGCAACAATTTTTTTATTTTCCCAATGGTAAAAGGAGAAACTGAACCACGAAAGTTGTTGTCCAATTTGTCCTGAGTACGCTGATACCTCATATGTGGGGGTAAACCACTGTGTGGGCGCACGGCAGGGCTTGGAAGGGAAGGAGCGCCATTTGACTTTTTGAATGAAAAATTGGCTCCACTCTTTAGCGGACACCATGTCACGTTTGGAGAGCCCCCGTGTGCCTAAACATTGGCGCTCCCCCACAAGTGACCCCATTTTGGAAACTAGACCCCCCAAGGAACTTATCTAGATGCATATTGAGCACTTTAAACCCCCAGGTGCTTCACAGAAGTTTATAACGCAGAGCCATGAAAATAAAAAATAATTTTTCTTTCCTCAAAAATGATTTTTTAGCCTGGAATTTCCTATTTTGCCAAGGGTAATAGGAGAAATTGGACCATAAATGTTGTTGTCCAGTTTGTCCTGAGTACGCTGATACCCCATATGTGGGGGTAAACCACTGTTTGGACGCACGGCAGGACTCGGAAGGGAAGGCACGCCATTTGGCTTTTTAAATGGAAAATTAGCTCCAATCATTAGCGGACACCATGTCACGTTTGGAGAGCCCCTGTGTGCCTAAACATTGGAGATCCCCCAGAAATGACCCCATTTTGGAAACTAGTCCACCAAAGGAACTAATCTAGATGTGTGGTGAGGACTTTGAACCCCCAAGTGCTTCACAGAAGTTTATAACGCAGAGCCATGAAAAAAAAAAAAAAAATTATTTTCTCAAAAATGATCTTTTAGCCTGCAATTTTTTATTTTCCCAAGGGTAACAGGAGAAATTTGACCCCAAAAGTTGTTGTCCAGTTTCTCCTGAGTACGCTGATACCTCATATGTGGGGGTAAACTACTGTTTGGGCACATGCCGGGGCTCGGAATTGAAGTAGTGACGTTTTGAAATGCAGACTTTGATGGAATGCTCTGCGGGCGTCACGTTGCGTTTGCAGAGCCCCTGATGTGGCTAAACAGTAGAAACCCCCCACAAGTGACCCCATTTTAGAAACTAGACCCCCCAAGGAACTTATCTAGATATGTGGTGAGCACTTTGAGCCCCCAAGTGCTTCACAGACGTTTACAACGCAGAGCCGTGAAAATAAAAAATCATTTTTCTTTCCTCAAAAATGATGTTTTAGCAAGCATTTTTTTTATTTTCACAAGGGTAACAGGAGAAATTGGACCCCAGTAATTGTTGCGCAGTTTATCCTGAGTATGCTGGTATCCCATATGTGGGGGTAAACCACTGTTTGGGCACACGTCGGGGCTCGGAAGTGAGGGAGCACCATTTGACTTTTTGAATACGAGATTGGCTGGAATCAATGGTGGCGCCATGTTGCGTTTGGAGACCCCTGATGTGCCTAAACAGTGGTAACCCCTCAATTCTACCTCCAACACTAACCCCCCCACACCCGTAACTCTAATCCCAACTGTAGCCATAACCCTAATCACAACCCTAATTCCAACCCTAACCCTAAGGCTATGTGCCCACGTTGCGGATTCGTGTGAGATTTTTCAGCATCATTTTTTAAAAATCCGCGGGTAAAAGGCACTGCGTTTTACCTGCGGATTTTCCGCGGATTTCCAGTATTTTTTGTGCGGATTTCACCTGCGGATTCCTATTGAGGAACAGGTGTAAAACGCTGCGGAAAATACAACGCAGCGTTTCCGCGCGGTATTTTCCGCACCATGGGCACAGCGGATTTGGTTTCCATACGTTTACATGGAACTGTAAACCTGATGGAACACTGCTGCGGATCCGCAGCCAAATCCGCACCGTGTGCACATAGCCTAATTCTAAAGGTATGTGCACACGCTGCGGAAAACGCTGCGGATCCGCTACAGTTTCCCATGAGTTTACAGTTCAATGTAAACCTATGGTAAACAAAAATCGCTGTACACATGCTGCGGAAAAACTGCACGGAAATGCAGCGGTTTACATTCCGCAGCATGTCACTTCTTTGTGCGGATTCCACAGCGGTTTTACAACTGCTCCAATAGAAAATCGCAGTTGTAAAACCGCAGTGAAATGCGCAGAAAAAACGCGGTAAATCCGCCATAAATACGCAGTGGTTTAGCACTGCGGATTTATCAAATCCGCAGCGGAAAAATCTGCAGAGGACCAGAATACGTGTGCACATACCCTAACCCTAGCCCTAACCCTAGCCCTAACCCTAGCCCTAACCCTAGCCCTAACCCTAACCCTATTCTAACATTAGTGGAAAAAAAAAAATCTTTATTTTTTATTGTCCCTACCTATGGGGGGGTCATTTATTATTTTTTTTATTTTGATCACTGAGAGAGATTATATCTCAGTGATCAAAATGCACTTTGGAACGAATCTGCCTGCCGGCAGATTCGGCGGGCGCACTGCGCATGCGCCCGCCATTTTGGAAGATGGCGGCGCCCGGGGAGAAGACAGACGGACCCCGGCAGGATCGGTAAGTATGACGAGTTGCGGGGAGCATGGGGGGGGTGGATCGGAGCGCTGGAGGGGTGGATCGGAGCGCGGGAGGGGTGGAACGGAGCACGGGGGGGGGTGGAACGGAGCACTGGGGTGGGGGGGTGGATCGGACTGCAGGGGGGGTGATTGGAGCACGGGGAGGGTGATTGGAGCATGGGGGGAGCGGACAAAAGCACGGGGGGAGCCGGAGCACAGGACAGAGGGGAGCCGGAGCAGTGTTCCGGACAGATCGGTGGCTTGGGGGGGCGATCGGTGGGGTGGGGGCACATTATTGTTTCCAGCCATGGCCGATGATATTGCAGCATCGGCCATGGCTGGATTGTAATATTTCACCAGTTATAATAGGTGAAATATTACAAATCGCTCTGATTGGCTGTTGAAAGTGAAACTGCCAATCAGAGCGATCGTAGCCACGGGGGGGGGGGGGGGGAAGCCACCCCCCCTGGGCTAAACTACCACTCCCCCTGTCCCTGCAGATCGGGTGAAATGGGAGTTAACCCTTTTACCCGGCCTGCAGGGACGCGATCTTTCCATGACGCCACATAGGCGTCATGGGTCGGATTGGAACCGACTTTCATGACGCCTACGTGGCGTCATGGGTCGGGAAGGGGTTAAACACACACAAAAAAAAAAAAAAATGAAGAGTTTTCATATCTTCTCTCCAGCGAACGATGCTGGAGAGAAGAAATGATTAGCGGCTTCAGCACCAGATGCAGGGGACAGCGCTTAACTCTAGCGCTGTCTCCTGCACGGTCCGTGTGGTCCTCAGTTGGCACACGGGCTGCACACGGCTGCCGCACGTGTGCCACACTGATGTGCCACATAAACGCACGGACACGGATAATTCCGGTACCGATTTTTCCGGTACCGGAATTATCTGGACGTGTGAGACTGGCCTAAATTAGTACACATGCGTAGTAGGCGGCTTTCACGCAGTTAATACGCATGTGACTAATGATTAGATGCGGTTCTACCGCATCTAATGATAGTCTATGGGAAATTTACGCTGTGGGGACTGAGCGTCTCCACATCGTAAATAGACATGCTGCGGTCTGGAAAGACGCACCACATGTCCGGTTACACAGGTCTGCCGCCTGTGCCTTTGAACGCATAGTGGCGATGGGATTTCATGAAATCCCATCCACTATGCTGTAACATCAGGACATTGCGGGCTGAAGATGTACGCAGCGTCCAACCCGCAGCGTCCAATGACTGTGTGCACATACCCTATCTGCAAACAGGAAATCACTTTTTCCTTCCCAGAAGCCAACTTTCAATTAGCTTTATTTCAAGTGACAAAAAAAATGCATGCAATGAAAAAACGCATCAAAAATGCAGGTGACCTGCCAGTGACCTCAGATGCAGATTTCACCTGTGTCAGATCCTGAGCAAATACTGAGCCAATCCTGACCGTGGAAACATATCCCGAGTATCTCTATAGCACTTTGCACATTATTGCTTTTTGCGCCTTGCCTATTTACATTCTTCTCTGCAGGGGAAATCTATGATATTGATCAGTGGGTTGGTTTAATGTGTTACTGATGGACCACAAATATCATAATTATTTGTTGTAGCATTAACCGTTGACCTGCACTAACATCAAAGACCTCTTCAGTAAGACGTTCACATGAGGGTGGTTGGAAGCAGTGGGGTTTCTGGTTGCATATAAATTATCCTTACCAGGGGTTTTCTTTTTTCAGAAAATCCCTGTCCCCAGGTTGTTTGTTTTAGGAACAAAAAAAAAAAAGTTTCTAAAGGGCCTAGTGCGGAGTCTGTGCAGCTGCTCTCCATGTCTGATATTGTCTGCAGTGCTGATGTCACCTTTCCAGCGCTGCAGTCAATTACTGAGCTCAACGGATCTGCCTTCACTGAAAACATCAGTTGCCTTTTGCATCTAGTAAATTGATGTAACCATAAACTAATCCAATGTAATTAGTGCTTCCCTATTAAAGTAAATAATGTACCCCCACTTCTCTTTCAAATAGTAAAGGCAAATTCGCCCCTGAACGGCAGAGAGAAGCGCAGCATTATTACACCGTGCCACTACAAAAAAAAAAAATGGAGAACATGTTTTCACTCTGTTTTTGTCTTCATTTGTTAACTGCTCCATTTTCCATACTGGTAGTAATAGTCAAGCCTCCTGTCTCCTCAGTAAGCACAGCAGGCACCCACTCCTCTCAGTAGTCACAGCAGTTCTTCCATGCTGAAAAACAAATTTGCTCTCACCCAACCCTTCCTCAGCTGACAGTAATAAGTCATTGATTAAGCTCTGACGACTTCCTCTGCATTTGCTGCAGGCCTCCATTAGCCCTATTAGTTATAGCAGTCCCACAGTAGTGACAACTTTCTCCCATTAGTAATTGTAATAGTCATGAATTAGGCTCTGCTCAACTCCGCCTAGTAGTCACAGTAGTCTCTCCTTAGGCAGTAATAGTTATTTATCAACTCTACCTAGTAGTCCCGGCAGTCTCCCTGCACTAGTAGTTAACATAAGTTTCACTCTCAACCCACATCATGCCATCACGCCCCCAAATTGTCACAGCTGGTTAGTTTTTAGGCCAGCTTCACAAGTCTGTGTTTCTTAAATCAGAGTTTGGGCGGCTTATGTTCTGACTCAAACTCAGCAGCAACATAGGCAAATATGAAGCTGAGTTTTGGTTGCGGACTATCATGCATTGCAGCTGGTAATTAGATTGTGAAAGACAGATGTGTGAACTTAGTGTTACACCTACTTTCTCCAAGGAGGCTGTAACAGTAATTTACTTAAGCTGGTTCCTGAGTAGACATGTAAGGCCCCCACTGCCCCCCAGTAGTGAAAACAGTTTTCCTACGATTAACAGGTCATAGATTAAAATGGCCCTTATTTCAGAGTAGGTGCACTCTTTATAGTAGTCACAGCAGCCCCCAGTAGTGACAGCATTCTCCATGTACTAGAAATTAACAGAAGCTTAGGCTACGTTCACATTTGCGTCTTTGGGCGCAGCGTCGTCGACGCAACGCATAACGCATGTCAAACGCATACACAACGCAGTGTTTTTTGACGCATGCGTTGTTCTTTAAATTTAATGAAGATTCAAAACGCCCAAAAAAGTGTCAAGACACTACATCACTTGCATTTAACTAAAAAAACGAATGCGTCGACCAACGCAGGTACCTGCGCCCTATGCGTTTTACATTGACACTAATGTGATTTTTAGACACATGTACGACGCAAGTGCGTTGCATGCGTTGATTATGGAAAATGTGATGCAGGAAAAATGCTACATGTAGCGTCATACGCGCCCTGTCTGGTGCGCCAAATTGACGCATGCGTCGTACAACACATCAAAACGCATACCGGCGCATGTCCATGCGCCCCCCATGTTAAAGATAGGGGTGCATGCGTCGGTATGCGTCGACGACGCTGCGCGGAAAGACGCAAATGTGAACGTAGCCTTAGGGTATGTGTCCACGTTCAGGATTGCATCAGGATTTGGTCAGGATTTTTCATCAGTATTTGTAAGCCAAAACCAGGAGTGGGTGATAAATGCAAAAGTGGAGCATATGTTTCTATTATACTTTTCCTCTAATTGTTCCACTCCTGGTTTTGGCTTACAAATACTGATGAAAAATCCTGACCAAACCCTGATGCAATCCTGAAAGTGGACACATACCCTTAGTCAACTCCCTTTAACCGGAAGGTGGTAATTGTCATGGATTCATCTGATTCCTTGCTTCCTCAGTAGGCACAACCCCCTACTAGTCACAGCAGCCCCCAGTAGTGACAGCATTCTCCATGTACTAGAAATTAACAGAAGCTTAGGCTACGTTCACATTTGCGTCTTTGGGCGCAGCGTCGTCGACGCAACGCATAACGCATGTCAAACGCATACACAACGCAGTGTTTTTTGACGCATGCGTTGTTCTTTAAATTTAATGAAGATTCAAAACGCCCAAAAAAGTGTCAAGACACTACATCACTTGCATTTAACTAAAAAAACGAATGCGTCGACCAACGCAGGTACCTGCGCCCTATGCGTTTTACATTGACACTAATGTGATTTTTAGACGCATGTACGACGCAAGTGCGTTGCATGCGTTGATTATGGAAAATGTGATGCAGGAAAAATGCTACATGTAGCGTCATACGCGCCCTGTCTGGTGCGCCAAATTGACGCATGCGTCGTACAACACATCAAAACGCATACCGGCGCATGTCCATGCGCCCCCCATGTTAAAGATAGGGGTGCATGCGTCGGTATGCGTCGACGACGCTGCGCGGAAAGACGCAAATGTGAACGTAGCCTTAGGGTATGTGTCCACGTTCAGGATTTGGTCAGGATTTTTCATCAGTATTTGTAAGCCAAAACCAGGAGTGGGTGATAAATGCAAAAGTGGAGCATATGTTTCTATTATACTTTTCCTCTAATTGTTCCACTCCTGGTTTTGGCTTACAAATACTGATGAAAAATCCTGACCAAACCCTGATGCAATCCTGAAAGTGGACACATACCCTTAGTCAACTCCCTTTAACCGGAAGGTGGTAATTGTCATGGATTCATCTGATTCCTTGCTTCCTCAGTAGGCACAACCCCCTACTAGTCACAGCAGCTCTACCATGATTACCATCAGCTTTGTTCTCAGCCCCTTTCCACAGCAGGCAGTGAATAGTCATGAATTTAACCCAGACCTCAATTTCGATTTCTGTTGCAAATGTTGGCACATTATACCAAATAAGGCCTGTCCCACACATCCAGATAATTCCAGTACCGGAAAAATCGGTACCGGAATTATCCGTGTCCGTGTGTCCACACGCACCGTGCAGGACACAGCGCTACAGTTAAGCGCTGTCCCCTGCATCTGGTGCTGAAGCCGCCATTCATTTCTTCTCTCCAGCAGCGGTCGCTGGAGAGAAGACATGAAAAAATCTGGTGTTTTTTTAATTTTTTTATTGTGTTTTAAAAAATGATCCCTGCCCCCAACCCTTTCCCACCCCTTGTGCGCCCCCCGCTGTTAATAAAATACTTACCCGGCTCCCTCACTGCTTCCTTTCCTCGCTGCAGCTTCTCCTCTCATACAGGAGAAGCTGCGGTGAGGAGAGGAAGCAGCGAGGGAGCCGGGTAAGTATTTTATTAACAGCGGGGTGGGGTGGGGGGTGGGGGGGCGCAGAGGGGGTGGGAGGGTATTTGGGACAGGGATCTTTTTTTTTAAACACCAAAAAAAAAAAAAAAAAAAAAAAAAAGATTTTTCATATCTTCTCTCCAGCGAATGCTACTGGAGAGAAGAAATGAATGGCGGCTTCAGCACCACGCTAGGGGGACAGCGCTTACTGTAGCGCTGTCTCCTGCACGGCACACGGACTGCACACGGACAGCGGTACGTGTTTTACACAGACCCTTTGACTTTAATGGGTCCGTGTAATACGTGCGCTCCCATGAACACTGACATGTCTCCGTGTTTTTCAAACGGACACACGGTCCGTGAAAACACGCTGACATGTGCAGAGACACATTGATTTTAATGTGTCTACGTGAGTCAGTGTCTCCGGTACGTGAGGAAACTGTCACCTCACGTACCGGAGCCATTGACGTGTGAAACCGGCCTAAGCCAAAGGGCTTATAAAAGTGTAGCTCGTGCTAAAAGCTTTGCCATTTGTTCAAGTTTAGAGAATTACAGTTTTATCAGTATTCTTTTTATTTGGAGGGATTTTTTTAAACAATTTCTGGGAAGGGGATTAAAGTTATAGTCAATAAGGTGAGTAATAAAACATAACGGAGTGATCGAAAACTTGTTCTATTAAACAAGTAAGAAGATATATTCAAAGAAGAATCAATAGAGAAAAAAAGGGTTAATGCAAAAGGAAAAGAATGTGGAAGAAAAAGCTAGAAAAGCTAGAGGGGAAGGGGAAGGAAAGAAAAGGGCATAGTAGATGGTTGGATCAGATAAATGTGGAGAGTAGGGACAGGGGAAAAGATCATCCTTAGTGAAACAATATTTATAACAAAACAATTTTCAATTTGATAAGTTAAATATGTAATTGTATCTGTACTTCTTGGCAAATAATAAAGCTTTAAACCTAAAAGAGGGCATTCCGACTTGAGGAAAGAAATAGATTCCAAGATGACCATATGGAACAGTATTAAAATAATTGTTTCTTAGAGCGTTAGAATGCTCAAAAGAATTATGGATAGACCTTCTTTTCATTATTTCTGAAATGGAGGGAACATCTATTGATTTCTATTTCCACTTAGATGCTATAAGTATTTTTGTTACAGCAAATAGATGAATTGGAGATATTTAATTTTGGGGGGAAGTTGATTGGAATCAAGCGAGAACAAAACCAGTTGAGGCCGGGGTTGGCAAATTAATTTTTCCGAGGGGCCACATGAGAGACCATGACTGTTGTGGTGGAGGGCCGAACTAATAGCTTGAAGTTAACTCTACTCAATATTAATTTATTAACCCCTTCCCGACCTGTGACACAGCATATGCGTTATGAAAGTCGGTGCCAATCCGACCTGCTGTGTCACAGAATGATCGCGTCCCTGCAGATCCGGTGAAAGGGTTAACTCCCATTTCACCCAATCTGCAGGGACAGGGGGAGTGGTAGTTTAGCCCAGGGGGGGTGGCTTCACCCCCCCCCCCGTGGCTATGATCGCTCTGATTGGCTGTTGAAAGTGAAACTGCCAATCAGAGCGATTTGTAATATTTCACCTATTATAACTGGTGAAATATTACAATCCAGCCATGGCCGATGCTGCAATATCATCGGCCATGGCTGGAAACACTGATGTGCCCCCACCCCACCCCTTCGATCGCCCCCCCCCAGCCCTCCGATCTGTCCTTTACACTGCTCCGCTCCCCTCCGTCCTCCTGTCCGCTCCCCCCCCGTGCTCTTGTCCGCTCACCCCCGTGCTCCAATCACCCCCCCGTGCTCCAACCACCCGCCCTGCACTCCGATCCACCCCCCCTGCAGTCCGATCCACCCCCCCTGCAGTCCGATCCACCCCCCGATGCTCCAATGCACCCCCCGTGCTCCGATCCACCCCCCCGTGCTCCGATTTACCCCCCCATGCTCCGATCCACCCCCCCGCCGTGCTCCCCCCACCCCATCATACTTACCGAGCCTCCCGTGGTCCGTCCGTCTTCTTTCCTGGGCGCCGCCATCTTCCAAAATGGCGGGCGCATACGCAGTGCGCCCGCCGAATCTGCCGGCCGGCAGATTCGTTTCAAGTGCATTTTGATCACTGCGATAAAACCTATCGCAGTGATCAAAATAAAAAAAATACTGAATGATCCCCCCCCTTTGTCACCCCCATAGGTAGGGACAATAATAAAATAAAGATTTTTTTTTTTTCTTCCACTAAGGTTGGGGTAAGAACTAGGGTTAGGGTTAGGGTTTCGGTATGTGCACACGTATTCTGGTCCTCTGCGGATTTTTCCGCTGCGGATTTGATAAATCCGCAGTGCTAAACCACTGCGGATTTATGGCAGATTTACCGCGGTTTTTCTGCGCATTTCACTGCAGTTTTACAACTGTGATTTTCTATTGGAGCAGTTGTAAAACCGCTGTGGAATCCGCAGAAAGAAGCGACATGCTGCGGAATGTAAACCGCTGCGTTTCCTTGCAGTTTTTCTGCAGCATGTGTACAGCGATTTTTTGTTTCCCATAGGTTTACATTGAACTGTAAACTCATGGGAAACTGCTGCGGATGCGCAGCGTTTTCCGCAGCGTGTGCACATACCTTTAGAATTAGGCCATGTGCACACGGTGCGGATTTGGCTGCGGATCCGCAGCGGATTGGCCGCTGCGGATTCGCTGCAGTGTTCCATCAGATTTACAGTATCATGTAAACCTATGGAAAACCAAATCCGCTGTGCCCATGGTGCGGAAAATACCACGCGGAAATGCTGCGTTGTATTTTCCACAGCATGTCAATTCTTTGTGCGGATTCCGTGGCGTTTTACACCTGTTCCCCAATAGGAATCCGCAGGTGAAATCCGCACAAAAAACACTGAAAATCCACGGTAAATCCGCAGGTAAAAAGCAGTGCCTTTTACCCGCGGATTTTTAAAAAATGATGCTGAAAAATCTCACACGAATCCGCAACGTGGGCACATAGCCTTAGGGTTAGGGTTGGAATTAGGGTTGTGGTTAGGGGTGTGTTGGGGTTAGGGTTGTGGTTAGGGGTGTGTTGCGGTTAGGGTTGTGATTAGGGTTATGGCTACAGTTGGGATTAGGGTTAGGGGTGTGTTGGGGTTAGTGTTGGAGGTAGAATTGAGGGGTTTCCACTGTTTAGGCACATCAGGGGTCTCCAAACGCAACATGGCGCCACCATTGATTCCAGCCAATCTTGTATTCAAAAAGTCAAATGGTGCTCCCTCACTTCCGAGCCCCGACGTGTGCCCAAACAGTGGTTTACCCCCACATATGGGGTGCCAGCATACTCAGAACAAACTGCGCAACAATTACTGGGGTCCAATTTCTCCTGTTACCCTTGTGAAGATAAAAAAATGCTTGCTAAAACATCATTTTTGAGGAAAGAAAAATGATTTTGTATTTTCACGGCTCTGCGTTGTAAACGTCTGTGAAGCACTTGGGGGTTCAAAGTGCTCACCACATATCTAGATAAGTTCCTTGGGGGGTCTAGTTTCTAAAATGGGGTCACTTGTGGGGGGTTTCTACTGTTTAGGCACACCAGGGGCTCTGCAAACGCAACGTGACACCCGCAGACCATTCCATCAAAGTCTGCATTTCAAAAGTCACTACTTCCCTTCTGAGCCCCGACGTGTGCCCAAACAGTGGTTTACCCCCACACATGGGGTATCAGCGTACTCAGGAGAAACTGGACAACAACTTTTGGGGTCCAACTTCTCCTGTAACCCTTGGGAAAATAAAAAATTCTGGGCTAAATTATTATTTTTCAGGAAAGAAAACGTATTTATTATTTTCATGGCTCTGCGTTATAAACTTCTGTGAAGCACTTGGGGGTTCAAAGTCCTCACCACACATCTAGATTAGTTCCTTTGGGGGTCTAGTTTCCAAAATGGGGTCATTTGTGGGGGATCTCCAATGTTTAGGCACACAGGGGCTCTCCAAACGTGACATGGTGTCCGCTAATGATTGGAGCTAATTTACCATTTAAAAAGCCAAATGGCGTGCCTTCCTTTCCGAGCCCTGCCGTGCGCCCAAACAGTGGTTTACCCCCACATATGGGGTATCAGCGTACTCAGGACAAACTGGACAACAACATTTGGGGTCCAATTTCTCCTAATACCCTTGGCAAAATAGGAAATTCCAGGCTAAAAAAATCATTTTTGAGGAAAGAAAAGTTATTTTTTATTTTCATGGCTCTGCGTTATAAACTTCTGTGAAGCACCTGGGGGTTTAAAGTGCTCAATATGCATCTAGATAAGTTCCTTGGGGGGTCTAGTTTCCAAAATGGGGTCACTTGTGGGGGAGCTCCAATTCTTAAGCACACGGGGGGCTCTCCAAACGTGACATGGTGTCCGCTAAAGAGTGGAGCCAATTTTTCATTCAAAAAGTCAAATGGCGCTCCTTCCCTTCCAAGCCCTGCCGTGCGCCCAAACAGTGGTTTACCCCTACATATGAGGTATCAGCGTACTCAGGACAAATTGGACAACAACTTTCGTGGTTCAGTTTCTCCTTTTACCATTGTGAAATCAAAAAAATTGTTGCTAAAAGATAATTTTTGTGACTAAAAAGTTAAATGTTCATTTTTTCCTTCCATGTTGCTTCTGCTGCTGTGAAGCACCTGAAGGGTTAATAAACTTCTTGAATGTGGTTTTGTGCACCTTGAGGGGTGCAGTTTTTAGAATGGTGTCACTTTTGGGTATTTTCAGCCATATAGACCCCGTAAACTGACTTCAAATGTGAGGTGGTCCCTAAAAAAAATGGTTTTGTAAATTTCGTTGTAAAAATGAGAAATCGCTGGTCAAAGTATACATGTGGGAAATATTATTTATTAACTATTTTGTGTCACATAACTCTTTGGTTTAACAGAATAAAAATTCAAATTGTGAAAATTGCGAAATTTTCAAAATTTTCGCCAAATTTCCGTTTTTATCACAAATAAACGCATAATTTATTGACCTAAATTTACCACTAACATGAAGCCCAATATGTCACGAAAAAACAGTCTCAGAACCGCTAGGATCCGTTGAAGCGTTCTGAGTTATTACCTCATAAAGGGACACTGGTCAGAATTGCAAAAAACGGCCAGGTCATTAAGGTCAAAATAGGCTGGGTCATGAAGGGGTTAATATTAATTGTATCACTTAATCTTGAGCATAATTAAGTATGCTGACACCCCCTATATATCGTTGAACCCCCCCCCACAGCCCCTTATATACAGCATGAGCCTCACACAGCCTACTACATATGCGGCATGAGCCCCACACAGCCTACTACATATGCGGCATGAGCCCCACACAGCCTCCCTATATACGACATTATCCCCACACAGCCTCCCTATATATGGCATGAGCCCCACACAGCCTCCCTATATGCGCTGTGAGCCCCACACAGCCTCCCTATATAAGGCATGAGCCCCACACAGCCTCCCTATATGCGCTGTGAGCCCCACACTGCCTCCCTATATACGGCATGAGCCCCACACAGCCTCCCTATATATGGCATGAGCCCCACAGCCTCCCTATATATGGCATGAGCCCCACACAGCTTCCCTATATACGCTATGAGCCCCACACAGCGTCCCTATATACGGCATGAGCCCCACACAGCCTCCCTATATACGGCATGAACCCCACACAGCCTCCCTTTAAACGGCTTGATCCCCACACGGTCTCAATTTATACAGCATGAGCCCCACACAGCCTCCCCATATACAGCATGAGCCCCACACATACCTCCCCATGTACAGCATGAGCCCCACACATACCTCCCCATGTACAGCATGAGCCCCACACAGCCTCCCCATGTTCAGCATGAGCCCCACACAGCCTCCCCATGTTCAGCATGAGCCCCACACAGCCTCCCCATGTACAGCGTGAGCCCCACACAGCCTTCTTATATACATATACAGCATGAGCCCCACAGTCTCTCCACATACTGAATGAGGCCCCACACAGCCTCCCCATATGCTGAATGACAGTATACAGCTTACCCAGAGCCTCATCATGTGCAGCATGTCACACCCGTAGCCTCCCCATGTCCAGCATGATACCCCCATAGCGTCCCCGTGTGCAGCATGACACCCCCATAGTCTCCCTGTATGCAGCATGACACCCCTATAGCCTCCCCGTGTGCAGCATGACACCCCCATAGCCTCCCCGTGTGCAGCATGACACCCCCATAGGGGCCACATGAGAGACCATGACTGTTGTAGTGGAGGGCCGAACTAATAACTTGAAATTAACTCTACTCACAATTAATATTAATAAATTAATATTGAGATTATCACTCAATCTTGAGCATAATTAAGTATGCAGCACCTTATATACAGCATGAGCCTCACACAGCCTACTACATATGCGGCATGAGCCCCACACAGCCTCCCTATATAAGACATTAGCCCCACACAGCCTCCCTATATATGACATGAGCCCCACACAGCCTCCCTATATATGGCATGAGCCCCACACAACCTCCCTATATATGGCATGAGCCCCACACAGCCTCCCTATATATGACATGAGCCCCACACAGCCTCCCTATATATGACATGAGCCCCACACAGCTTCCCTATATACGACATTAGCCCCACACAGCCTCCCTATATACGGCATGAGCCCCACACAGCCTCCCTATATACGGCATGAGCCCTACACAGCCTCCCTATATACGGCATGAGCCCCACACAGCCTCCCTATATATGGCATGAGCCCCACACAGCCTCCCTATATATGACATGAGCCCCACACAGCTTCCCTATATATGACATGAGCCCCACACAGCCTCCCTATATACGGCATGAGCCCCACACAGCCTCCCTATATACGGCATGAGCCCCACACAGCCTCCTTATATACGGCATGAGCCCCATACAGCCTCCCTATATATGGCATGAGCCCCACACAGCCTCCCTATATACAGCATGAGCCCTGTTGTGAATTCTGTTATATAACTCCCTCCTGTGGTCATGAATGGTACTTCGGCGAGTTCTGTCCGTGGACTCCTTCTGGTGGCTGTGAGTGGAGCTGCTGCTTCTGAGGTTCCTTCCACAGGTGACGTGGTTTATCCTTTGGTTGGCTGCTCTATTTAACTCCACTCAGATCGTTACTCCATGCCAGCTGTCAATGTTCCTGCATTGGTTCAGTTCGCTCTTGGATCTTTCTGGTTACCTGTCTACTCCAGCAGAAGCTAAGTTCCTGCTAGTTATTATTTGTTCATTGTTTCCTTGTCCAGCTGGATATCATGATTTTGCCTTGCTAGCTGGAAGCTCTGGGATGCAGAGTGGCATCTCCGCACCGTTAGTCGGTGCGGAGGTCTTTTTGCACACTCTGCGTGGTCTTTTATAGTTTTTTGTGCTGACCGCAAAGATACCTTTCCTATCCTCTGTCTGTTTAGTAAGTCTGGCCTCCCTTTGCTGAAACCTGTTTCATTTCTGCGTTTGTGACTTTCATCTTTACTCACAGTCAATATATGTTGGGGGCTGCCTTTTCCTTTGGGGAATTTCTCTGAGGCAAGGTAGGCTTTATTTTCTATCTCTAGGGCTAGATAGCTCTTAGGCTGTGAAGAGGCGTCTAGGGAGTGTCAGGAACGCTCCACGGCTATTTCTAGTTGTTGTGATAGGATTAGGGGTTGTAGTCAGCAGAGCTCCCACATCCCAGAGCTTGTCCTGTGTGAGTTTAACTATCAGGTCGTGCCGGGTGCTCCTAACCACCAGGTCCATAACAGAGCCCCACACAGCCTCCCTATATACGGAATGAGCCCCACACAGCCTTCCCATGTACAGCATGAGCCCCACACAGCCTTCCCATGTACAGCATGAGCCCCACACAGCCTCCCCATGTACAGCATTAGCCCCACACAGCCTCCCCATGTACAGCATGAGCCCAACACAGCCTCCCCATGTACAGCATGAGCCCCACAGTCTCTCCACATAGTGAATGAGGCCCCACACAGCCTCCCTATATATTGCATGACAGTATACGGCTTACCCAGAGCCTCATCATGTGCAGCATGATACCCTCATAGCCTCCCCGTATGCAGCATGACACCCCCATAGCTTCCCCGTGTGCAGCTTGACACCCCCATAGGAGCCACATGAGAGACCATGACTGTTGTGGTGGAGGGCCGAACTAATAACTTGAAATTAACTCTACTCAATCTCAATATTAATTTAATAATATTAATTGTATCACTTAATCTTGAGCATAATTAAGTATGCTGACACCCCCTATATATAATTGAACCCCTCTACAGCCCCTTATATACAGCATGAGCCTCACACAGCCTACTACATATGCGGCATGAGCCCCACACAGCCTCCCTATATACGGCATGAGCCCTACACAGCCTCCCTATATATGGCATGAGCCCCACACAGCCTCCCTATATACGGCATGAGCCCCACACAGCCTCCCTATATATGACATTAGCCCCACACAGCCTCCCTACATACGGCATGAGCCCCACACAGCCTCCCTATATACGGCATGATCCCCACACAGCCTCCCTATATACGGCATGAGCCCCACACAGCCTCCCTATATATGACATGAGCCCCACACATTCTCCCTATATATGACATGAGCCCCACACAGCCTCCCTATATATGACATGAGCCCCACACAGCCTCCCTATATATGACATGAGCCCCACGCAGCCTCCCTATATATGACATGAGCCCCACGCAGCCTCCCTATATACGGCATGAGCCCTACGCAGCCTCCCTATATACGGCATGAGCCCCACACAGCCTCCCTATATATGACATGAGCCCCACACAGCCTCCCTATATACGGCATGAGCCCTACACAGCCTCCCTATATACGGCATGAGCCCCACACAGCCTCCCTATATATGACATTAGCCCCACACAGCCTCACCTATATATGACATGAGGCCCCACAGCCTCCCTATATGCGGCATGAGCCCTAGACAGCCTTCCTATCAGGCCCGGATTTAGGGGTGGGCCCAAGGGCCACCCACCAAGCGGGGGCCTCCCACCAACATAGGGATAAATATCTCAAAACATGTAAAATCCACGTCTCTTTGCTGTGAACCATTTCTAATGATAAGGAACATTTAACAAAAGAGAAACTATTGAAAGTGTAGGGACCTTGCTACGGTCCTACATCTCAGTGGCTGGAACAGAGCGGCAGTCATGGCACCTGACCTGCGCCAGCATCCACTGACCTGGCTAGCCTAGCCAAACTTCCTTAGTACCCTTCCTGTACCTATTGCTTAGCTTATGGCATGCGGCAGCCTTCTCCGATCCCAACAGAAGCTTCTAGGCGCTACCTATATAGCTATATGATCGCTCTCGGATTAGATGAGATGAGAGTTTGTTCAGCTACCTTCGAGGAAGGAGGCGGAGCCACTATGTCGGCGTGAGAAGAGGATTCTCCACCGCGGAGAGCGGCAGGACTTCACTCTGGATCTTCAGTCACTGAAGATCCAGAGATGAAGTGGTTCAGTCTTCACAGTGTTGCGGTGGGTGAGTATGATCTGTGTCTGTCCGTCTGTGTGACTCTGTCTGTGTATCTTTCTTGCAGCTCATGTCTTACACAGTACCATACTGTATATAGTGTAGTGCACACTACATCCTGCATTACAGTGTGTCTGTGTATTCTGTATGTATATAGTGTGGACCTGTTTACAGTATAGTGCTGTGTATACTGTTGTGAATTCTGCTCTTGCGTTCCCTCCAGTGGTTGTAGGTGGGAATGCAGTTGTCTCTGAGTCACAGACCTGGCCAGGTGTATCGGATGATTACAATTCTGACTGGGATATTTAAGTGGGCAGGATCCTTTAGCCCTTGCCAGTAGTCAATGTTCCTTGTAAAGTGTTGGATCACTTTCTGGCTTCTCCTGCTTGCTGCCCATTTCAGCAAAGCTAAGTGTTTGGTTTTTGTTTCTGTGGCACACTGCCAGTGTGCTTGTTTCAGTTTTATTCCTGCTCTGATTGTAGGATTCACTGGAGTTGCAGATTTACGCTCCTACATCTTTTAGTAAAGATGTAGGAAGTTTTTGTATATTCTGCTGTGGATGTTTTGAAGGGTTTTTATACTGACCGCACAGAACTCTGTCCTATCCTGTCCTATCTAGCTAGAGTGGCCTCCTGTGCTAATCCTGTTTTTCTGCCTGTGTATGTTTTTTCCTCTCCGACTCACCGGCAATATTTGTGGGGGGCTGTCTATCCTTTGGGGATTTTCTCTGAGGCAAGATAGTATTCGTATTTCCATCTTTAGGGGTATTTAGTTCTCCGGCTGTGACGAGGTGTCTAGGTGTGTTAGGTACACTCCACGGCTACTTCTAGTTGCGGTGTTAAGTTCAGGATTGCGGTCAGTACAGTGGCCACTTTCTCCAGTGAATGTTCTCATGCAGCTCCTACGTCACCGGATCATAACAGTATACCCTTTATACAGCCCCTCAGCCTCTATTCTATACACAGCCAGCACAGCAACAGCCTCTGATATATACAGCAAATATCAAACAATAGAAACACAGCGGAAGCTTAATGCCAATAAAAACACTGAATTTTATTAATAGTACAATTAAAATTCTAATAGAGTCCAATAACAATCAGTGGAAATACATGAGACAGAATTATACTGTCCGCTGAGGAAAATACATATACAATACCTAACATAAGTCGAGTGACCCCAAATAATTATAAGCAAGACCCAATAAGAATCAATAAGGCATAAATGATACACTATATATATATATATATATATATATATATATATGTATATATATATGTATAAGGACCATAAGTGTGTCATAGGGAGAGAAATGCCTAAGATGTATGAGCTAAACTGATAATATGCCTAAAAGAGCAACCGCATATAATATATCAAGGATACAGAGGGTTGAATAAAGTATATGTTGGCAGACAAGGCAAGCCTAACACATGAAGTATATAAGCCCTGAGGATCCCAAAATGGTATGGCTGTGTCTATCCATATAATGGCCATAAGGTACATACAGTGCTAAAGTGCAAAGGCATAGCGGGAGGTAGGGATGTATTTACCTGTGAGGTAGGGATGTATTTACCTGTGACAGCAAATCAGTAGATGGACCCCGACGCGCGTTTCGCGGTTAAGCTTCGTCCAGGGGGATAGTCTCTGATATATACAGCCCGGCAGCAGCCCCTCATATCTATATACAGCCCAACAGCAGCTTCTAATATATACAGCCCAGCAGCTATATATATATATAATCTCAGCAGAAGCCACTCATATATATATATACAGCCCAGCAGAAGCCTCTCATAGATATTCAGCCCAGCAGAAGCCTCTAATCCATATACAGCCCAGCAGAAGCCCCTCATATATATCATATATATACAGGCCAGCAGAAGCCTCTCATACACATTCAGCCCAGCAGAAGCCTGTCATACATATACAGCCCAGCAGAAGCCCCTCATACATATAGAGCCCAGCAAAAGCCCCTCATATATATCATATATATACAGCCCAGCAGAAGCCCCTCATATATATCATATATATACAGCCCAGCAGAAGCCCCTCATATATATCATATATATACAGCCCAGCAGAAGCCCCTCATATATATCATATATATACAGCCCAGCAGAAGCCCCTCATATATATCATATATATACAGCCCAGCAGAAGCCCCTCATATATATCATATATATACAGCCCAGCAGAAGCCCCTCATATATATCATATATATACAGCCCAGCAGAAGCCTCTCATACACATTCAGCCCAGCAGAAGCCTCTCATACACATTCAGCCCAGCAGAAGCCTCTCATACATATACAGCCCAGCAGAAGCCTCTCATACATATAGAGCCCAGCAGAAGCCTCTGACCTATAGAGCCCAGCATCAGTCTTTGATATAAACAGCCCAAATTTCTACAATATACATACATATGTACATATTTTAATCTTTAACGCCCTTTCAGGACTTCAATGGTTGACAAGGTCAGATATACTGCGTGAATTGGACTTTAGTGACATCATTAGTGATTTTGCAGCACACAAATCAAGGAAAGTGCCCGGATTGTAAAAAATGAATGATTTTACTTAAATTACTCTGCGTAAATGATTTTTGTAAATAAACTTGCGTTCGTTTTATTTTGTGTTTTTGCATTACATATTACAGCACCTTGAAAAATGGGCCCCGGGCCACCCACCTCTTAAATCCGGCCCTGCTCCCTATATATGGCATGAGCCCCACACAGCCTCCCTATATATGGCATAAGCCCCACTCAGCCTCCCTATATATGGCATGAGCCCCACACAGCCTCCCTATATATGGCATGAGCCCCACACAGCTTCCCTATATATGACATGAGCCCCACACAGCCTCCCCATGTACAGCATGAGCCCCACACAGCCTCCCTATATACGCTGTGAGCCCCACACAGCCTCCCTGTGTGCAGCATGGCACCCCATAGCCTCCTCGTGTGCAGCATAACACCCCCATAGCCTCCCCGTGTGCAGCATGGCACACCCATAGCCTCCCCGTGTGCAGCATGGCACACCCATAGCCTCCCCGTGTGCAGCATGGCACACCCATAGCCTCCCCGTGTGCAGCATGACATCCCCATAGCTTCCCCGTGTGCTGCATGACACCCCCATAGCCTCCTCGTGTGCAGCATAACACCCCCATAGCCTCCCCGTATGCAGCATGACACCCCTATAGAATCCCCATGTTCATACATATGAGAAAAAAAAACCCACATACTCACCTCGGCCCCGTTTCCATGCGCCCTGCTTTCCGGCGGTACACAGTTGACGCGTTGACTGCGGACCTCAGGTTTTCAGCCCCACGGCTGTCTTGGTTCGCGGGCCGAACTGAGACAACCAAAGGGCCGGATGTGGCCCTCTGAGTTTCTGAGACAATTCAACTACCGAGTTAATATTGCTCAATAAATCTACTTCTTTCCACTGGTCGATTATTTTAGGACATGACCAGAAAATATGTAATATGTTAGCTTTTTGAGCACAGTTCCTCCAGCATAAGTCCAATCCGTCCTCAAAAATCTGCTTTAATCTGACAGGTGTATAGAACCAACGAGATAAGATTTTAAAATAATTCTCATGAATAACAGCCATTACATTTGATTTGTATGTTATTTCAATTGCTTCTTTCCATGACTGAGGAAAAAAACATATACTCATATCTTCTTCCCACTTAACCATGTGTTTTGATTTTTCAATAGTTACTTCACTATTAACCCCTTAGTGACGGAGTCAATTTGCAGCTTAATGACCAAGTAAATTTTTACAATTCTGACCACTGTCACTTTATGAGGTTATAACTCTGGAATGCTTTAACAGATCCCGCTGATTCTGAGACTGTTTTTTCGTGACATATTCTACTTCATGTTAGTGGGAAAATTTCTTCTATATTACCTGCGTTTATTTATGAAAAAAAATGGAAATATGGCAAAAATGTTTAAAGATTAGCAATTTTCAAACTTTGAATTTTTATGCCCTTAAATCAGAGAGATATGTCACACAAAATAGTTAATAAATAACATTTCCCACATGCCTACTTTACATCAGCACAATTTTGGAAACAAAATTTTTTTTTTTGTTAGGAAGTTATAAGGGTTAAAAGTTGACCAGCGATTTCTCATTTTTAGAACAAAATTTACAAAACCATTCTTTTAGGGACCATCTCACATTTAAAGTCACTTTGAAGGGTGTACATGACAGAAAATACCCAAAAGTGACACCATTCTTAAAACTGCACCCCTCAAGGTGCTCAAAACCACATTCCAGAAGTTTATTAATCCATTACATGCTTCACAGGAACTGAAGCAATGTGGAAGGGAAAAATTAACATTTAACTTGTTTTGCAAACATTTTACTTCAGAACCAATTTTTTTTTATTTTCACAAGTGTAAAAAGAGAAAATTAACAACAAAATTTGTTGTGCAATTTCTCCTGAATACGCCGATACCCCGTATGTGGGGGTAAACCACTGTTTGGGTGCACGTCAGAGCTTAGAAGAGAAGGAGTGCCGTTTGACTTCTTCAGTGCAGAATTGGCTGAAATTGAGATCGTACGCCATGTTGCGTTTGGAGAGCCCCTGATGTGCCTAAACAGTGGAAACCCCCACAAGTGACTCCATTTTGGAAACTAGATCCCTTAAGGAACTTATCTAGATTAACTATGTTACTATGCCTGAGGAGGTGGTGATGGCGAACTCAGTCGAGGGGTTCAAGAGAGGCCTGGATGTCTTCCTGGAGCAGAACAATATTGTATCATACAATTATTAGGTTCTGTACAAGGACGTAGATCTGGGGATTTATTATGATGGAATATAGGCTGAACTGGATGGACAAATGTCTTTTTTCGGCCTCACTAACTATGTTACTATGTTAGATAGATGTGTGGTGAGCACTTTGAACCCCCAAGTTTATAACGCAGAGCCGTGAAAATAAAAAATCTTTTTTTTCCTCAAAAATGATTTTTTTAGCCCCCAATTTTTTATTTTCATAAGGGTAACAGGAGAAATTGGAGCCCAAAAGTTGTTGTCCTGAGTACCGACGATAACCCATATGTGGGGGGGGGGGGGGGACCACTGTTTGGGCACATATCGGGGCTCAGAAGATAAGTAGTGACGTTTTAAAATGCAGACTTTGATGGAATGTCTGCGGGCGTCACGTTGCTTTTGTAGAGCCCCTGATGAACCTAAACAGTAGAAACGCCCCACAAGTGACTCCATTTTGGAAACTAGACCCCCCAAGGAGCTTATCTAGATGTATGGTGAGCACTTTGAATGCCCAAGTGCTTCACAGAAGTTTATAATTCAGCCGTGAAAATTAAAAATTATTTTTTTCCCACAAAAGTGATTTTTTTTAGCCCCCAATTTTTTATTTTCCCAAGGATAACCGTAGAAATTGGACGCCAGAAGTTGTCCAATTTGTGTTGAGTACGCTGATGCCCCATATGTGGTGGTAAACCACTGTTTGGGTGCACGACAGAGCTCAGGAGGAAGGGAGCACCATTTGACTTGTTGAACGCAAAATTGGCTGGAATCAATGGTGGCGCCATGTCGCGTTTGGAGACCCCCTGATGTGCCTAAACAGTGGAAATCCCCCAATTCTAACTCCAACCCTAACCACAACACACCCCTAATCCCAACTCTTACCATAACCCTAATCATAACCCTAACCCCAACATACCCCTAACCCTAATCCCAACCCTAACCCTAATCCCAACCCTAATCACAACCCTAATCCCAACCCTAACCCTAATCCCAACCCTAATCACAACACAACCCTAACCCTTATCCCAACCCTAATCCATCGCTAACCCTAATTTTAGCCGTAACCCTAATTTTAGCCCTAACCCTAACTTTAGCCCAATTCTAACCCTAATGGGAAAATGGAAATAAATACATTTATTTTATTTTTTCCCCCCAACTGAGGGGGTGATAAGGGGGGGGGGGGGGGTTATTTACTATTTTTTTATTTTGATCACTGTGGTAGGGTCTATCACAGTATCACAGTGACCAAAATGAACCAATAGGAAAAATCTTCCTATTGTTGCCGGGTGCCGGCCGGCAGATCTCGGCGGGTGCACTGTGCATGCGCCCGCCATTTTCTTACCGGAAGAAGACGCCAGCGGCCGTGGGGGGAAGCAGGAGGACCCAGGAACCCCGGGAGACACTGATAAGTGTCGGGGGGATTGGGGACCCTATTTCTCTGTTTTCTGATGTGTGATCACATCAGAGGACAGAGAAATTAAATGGCAAATCGTGCTTTTTTTTTTGTGATCACCGGTATACGGTTAATAATGGCGATCGCAACCTGGGGGTCGGTAAAAACCGACCCGAATGATGTTCTCTGGGTTCTTGGCTACCCCCGGCAGCCGAGACCCCGGAGGAAATCCGACTCTGGGGGGCGCTAAACACTTTTTCCTCATCAATGGTAATCAACGGCGCTGTGGTTTAAGTACCCTTAACTACCGCCGTTAAAAGGCGTATCGGTGGTCATTAGGGGTTAAAGAGTGTATGCAGGTTTTTAGTGTTCGAAATAGTATTTATTAAGATATTTTCCAAAAGAGATATGATAACTCTTGGAAGAGATATGGGGAAAGAGAATTTCCCCCTAATATATTTCCTTAATTCTAAATAGTTACATATTTCCGCTTTTGGAAGGTTGTAGGATAGATTCAAGGATAGAAAATTTATGATTGAATCTTTTTTAGGTCCAGTAAATAATAATGTTATACCATTCTTTCTCCTTTTATCTGTAGGGAAGTTTGGAAGGGTAGGTGCGGAATATAAATAACGTTTTTCTGATGGGTAACTAATTTGGTTGTTGTACGAAATGTTATATAATTTCCACCAGGTCATAATTGTAGATTTTATTAGTATGTTCTCTAAAATGGCCCTTATTTCAGAGTAGGTGCAGTTCCCTACTCTTTATAGTAGTCACCGCAGCCCCCAGTAGTGACAGCATTCTCCATGTACTAGAAATTAACAACAGGTTAGTCAGCTCCCTTTACCTGGAAGGCAGTAATTCTCATGGATTCATCTGGTTCCTTGCCTCCTCAGTAGGCACAACCCCCTACTAGTCACAGCAGCTCCCCACCGTGATTACCATCAGCTTTGTTCTCACCCCCTTTCCACAGCAGGCAGTGAATAGTCATGAATTTAACCTAGATTTAAATTTCGATTTCTGTTGTGAATGTTGGCACATTATACCAAATAAGCCAAAGGGCTTATAAAAGTGTAGCGCGTGCTAAAAGCTTTGCTATTTGTTCAAGTTTAGAGAATTACAGTTTTAGAAATGTTCGAGTGGCAGAAAATTGCTGTTCACATGAAACCAATCTGGTGGTGATGAGGTACGCTACAAAGGAACGAGTTCTGTAGAAACGGAGTCCCATATTGTGATTAGGGATATGGAGGGTTCAGCATATAGGGGACGGCCATGGGTGGCCTCCGAGCTCCTAATCCGGAAGCAGCGGCACTGGAATTAAGGCTCTTAAGAGCTTTTGTGCCTTACTGCCATTGTGACTTCTGCTGTTGGATTTATTAACCGCTGCTTAATTACAATTCTTTCATAACCAGGAGTGATGCGCTTTGCATTAATTTCACTTTTACTCGCTTTCATCATGTGGCATTAATTTTCCTTTTCCAATTATTTAGTTTCTCACTTAAAAGAGTAGGGAAAAAAAGTCTTCCCAAAACTTTTCCCCATACAGAAATAATTACAATGTAAATGCGTTGGGCACAATGTCACTACGGCCAACGTTGCCTTGGCACGACTGAGTAAAAATCCGACTCTCAGCTACCTCCAAAGCAAGTGCATGTTATGTAGCACAATAATAGCACCCAAAAAATAGCATATAATTCTGGAAGCGTATTTTGGGAACTTCTGAGACTCCACTCCATGATGTCTATAATTCATAAAGGGGTGTTTTTACAGGGGTTGCCTTTGTGAGACCCCACTTGAAAGTACTGTGGTTTGTCTGGTGACTCTAAAGGGAAACTGTCAGCAAAGATTGACTGTTCAAACCAAGCACAGGCGCTTGGTGCACTCTTGACCTGTCTAAACATTTCTGTCCCCTTATCAGTGACTTATTTTCCCATCCTTCACAGCCCTTTTCTGTCTCTATAAAGACTGCGACTGGGCCGTTCAGACACACGAATAAGGTTTGATATAAATCCTCCATTGTAGTTCTGGGACGCTGTTTAGGGTCATTGTCCTGCTGGAAGGTGATCCTACACCCCAGTTTCAATTATTTTGTAGCCTCTATCAAGTTTTTCTCCAGGATTGCCCTGCATTTAGCGCCTCCATCTTCCTACTGATTAGCAAGTTTTATTTTTTATTAAAAAAAAACCAGTGCAGCCAAGATAGAAACTTAATTCAAAGTGAACCCGTCATGTCATAAAACCCTATTAATTTGCAGATATGGGGTTAATCTGCAGATTGATTGTGTTCTGAAGCTGTGCAGTAGCCACACTGAAGGCCCAGCTACTGGGAGGAAATGAAGCAGTGATGTACTGCTGAGCCTGCTGTCAGTCATTGTTGGGGGTGGTTACAGCCCCTGAACACTATGTACTGAGCGCTGACTGAAGCCACATCGCTTTCAGGGCATTAGAACGCTATTATCCCGCAACGTTTAGTGGCCTTGTGCACCTACCCTAAGACCTTTATGTAGGCAACACAGGAGTCACAATAGATGCTGTACACAATAAACTACCTTCCTGCTCAATAACCTCTGCACAGGTCACATCACATACTCACTAGACTCCCATAAAAGTCCATTACTCTTCTACAGACCATTGTTTCCTATGGCAGTAAAGCAAATCTGTGAACTGCTGTAAACAGCATTTATCTGTTCTATCTATCTATAGCAAAAGTGCCTATCACAGAGACAGAGATGGGAGTATGAAAATACTTCACAGTTTGATGTACCTCCAATTAAAACCGCAAAAAATGCTGATTGGTGCAGTCTGGGACGGTTTTAAGCAAAGTGGAACCCTGGGCAAAAGTTTAATGTGGAGCCCCAAATGCTCACGTATTGTACCATCACACAAACATTTCTGTTGCATTTACATGCACTGAGTTTAGGCTGTTAAAGGGAACCTGTCAAGCCCCCCCCCCAGGCGTTTGTAACTAAAAGAGCCACCTTGTGCAGCAGTAATGCTGCATTCTGACAAGTGTAGCGTTTCCCTTAATTCAGGTCTTGGGGGACACTCGCTTGGCACGGGATTAACGCATACAGGCACGGTTCTTCACACATAATGGTCCATTCGGTTTATTAAATACAGCATAAACCGTATCTCGAACAGTTCATTATATCGCCATATCAGAATATCACATACGGCTTTACATAGCCTTCAGTTGTCACACTGGTTTCTCTCTCCAGACACCATATGACTACGCAGTTCAGCAACTGCCCTATGTTAGCGCATATAATTCTTTTCCCCATACCAGGGGTTACCTCTTAGAAGCTCCTGCTCCACAGGTTGACTCCACGTCAGTCCAAGGTCCACAACAGGACCGTCCAGGTCAACGGTCTCACAGTGCTTCCAGGACGACTCCACTCCCAGGAGCCTCCAACACTGACGGTCCAGGTCCGTGCCAAAGCCCAACCATGTGCTATTCAGGAATCTCCAGGATTTCCAACACAGGCTTCCAGGGCCTTGCACTTGGACCACTCAGATCCAAACACAGGAACATGTGACCCACACCCTGGTCACATTATATACCTTTTACCCACTCCCCTGGGTGGGAGTGTGGATATGTGGCTAGTTTGTCCCGCCCATCTCACATAACTAGCCTAGTAAGTCTCCCTTCATAACTATACAAACTCTTGAGGGACTACAGGTCCCAGAACAACAACATTGCATGAGACTTACCACGCAGACTCCCTCTGCGACACATATCGGCCATTCACAACTCTGCCAGTCACTGTTTCATCACATTTATGCCTCCAAGCGCATCTTGAAACACACAGAGCATCCCCTGGCTGTAACGTGGGTCACCGCACCACACAAGGTGGTCCTTTTAGTTCGGGTCCCTGGCACTGCTGCAATAATCGTTTTTGAAATTTGTTCCTCATACCGTGAAATTGTCCCGGGGGCAGGTCTTTCCCCCTGAATCTAGACACCTCACAACCGTCAATCATGGCCTCTGCACGCCGGGCACCGCCTCCTCTCCTTCATTAGCGTCCCCGGCACCTGCGCTGTAAGTTCGAAGGGCAGTGCAACTGTTCATGCCTGAAAAAAAAAAAAACAGTGCAGGCGCCGGGGACGCTACTGAAGGAAGAGGAGGCGGCGCCCGGCGCGCAGTGGCCATGATTGACGGTTGTGAGGCGTCCAGATTCGGGGGGGGGGGAGAAAGGCCTGCCCCCGGGACAATTTCACGGTATGAGGAACAAATTTCTAAATCGATTATTGCAGCAGTGCCAGGGACCCAAACTAAAAGAGCCACGTTGTCAGAATGCAGCATTACTGCTGCACAAGGTGGCTCTTTTAGTTACAAACGCCTGGGGGGGTGACAGGTTCCCTTTAAATGAGCATGATTGACAATATTGAAGTCGTTCGGCGCTTGTTTGCCTGCCTCTTTACACCAGCTGAGGAATAATGATTTATCAGACAACAATCACTGGTTGATCAATCTGTATCATGTTTATCAGCAGCATATCTGCAGTTTTCACCGGCCTATGTGTTGCTGAGAACAATTATTTCTGTTTCGACATAAATAATCCAATCACTCTAATAGGCATCATTTTGCTTGTTTATGTATAATGCACCCCATAGTCCTCCACATAGTATAATGCACCCCATAGTCATCCATATAGTATAATGCACCCCATAGTCATCCATATAGTATAATGCACCTCATAGTCTTCCATATAGTATAATGCACCTCATAGTCCTTCGTATAATATAATGCACCTCATAGTCCTACGTATAATATAATGCACCTCATAGTCCTCCATGTAGTATAATGCACCTCATAGTCCTCCATATAGTGTAATGCACCTCATAGTGCTCCATATAGTATAATGCAACTCAGTCTTCTATACAGTATAATGCCCCTCACTCCTCCAGTATAATGTACCTCATAGTCCTCCATATAGTATAATGCAACTCATAGACCTCCATATAGTATAATGTGCCCCATAGTCCTCCATATAGTATAATACACACCCCATCGTGCGCCATACAGTGTAATACACACCCCATAGTGCGCCGTACAGTGTAATACACACCCTATAGTACTCCATATAGTATAACCCCTTAGTGACAGGGCAACATTTTTTAAATCTGACCAGTGTCACTTTGTGGTAATATCTCTGGAATGCTTCAACATATCCCATTGATTTTAAGATTGTTTTTTCCTAACACTTTGTACTTTATGATAATGGTAAATTTATGTACATTTTTTCTGCTTTTATTTATAAAAATATCAGAAATTTTTAAAATATCAAATTTGCAGTTTTCAAACTTTGAGTGATTATCCCTTTTATTCCAGGTAGTCATAACAAACAAAAACATTAATAAGGAACATTTCCATCATGTCTGCTTTACATCGGCACCATTTGTAAAATGTTGTTTTATTTTGTTCGCATTTTAGAAGGTTTAAAAATGTAGCAGTAATTTTTCATTTTTTTGAGGAAATTTACAAAACTTATTTTTGTAGGGACCTAATAAGTTTTTAACCCCTTCATGACCCAGCCTATTTTGACCTTAAAGACCTTGCCGTTTTTTGCAATTCTGACCAGTGTCCCTTTATGAGGTAATAACTCAGGAACGCTTCAACAGATCCTAGCGGTTCTGAGATTGTTTTTTCGTGACATATTGGGCTTCATGTTAGTGGTAAATTTAGGTCAATAAATTCTGCGTTTATTTGTGATAAAAACGGAAATTTGGCGAAAATTTTGAAAATTTCGCAATTTTCACATTTTGAATTTTTATTCTGTTAAACCAGAGAGTTATGTGACACAAAATAGTTAATAAATAACATTTCCCACATGTATACTTTACATCAGCACAATTTTGGAAACAACATTTTTTTTTTGCTAGGAAGTTATAAGGGTTAAAATTTGACCAGCGATTTCTCATTTTTACAACGAAATTTACAAAACCATTTTTTAGCGACCACCTCACATTTGAAGTCAGTTTGAGGGGTCTATAAGGCTGAAAATACCCAAAAGTGACACCATTCTAAAAACTGCACCCCTCAAGGTACTCAAAACCACATTCAAGAAGTTTATTAACCCTTCAGGTGCTTCACAGCAGCAGAAGCAACATGGAAGGAAAAAATGAACATTTAACTTTTTAGTCACAAAAATTATCTTTTAGCAACAATTTTTTTAATTTTCCCAATGGTAAAAGGAGAAATTGAACCACGAAAGTTGTTGTCAATTTGTCCTGAGTACGCTGATACCTCATATGTGGGGGTAAACTACTGTTTGGGAGCACGGCAGGGCTTGGAAGGGAAGGAGCGCCATTTGACTTTTTGAATGAAAAATTGGCTCCACTCTTTAGCGGACACCATGTCACGTTTGGAGAGCCCCTGTGTGCCTAAACATTGGAGATCCCCCAGAAATGACCACATTTTGGAAACTAGACCCCCAAAGGAACTAATCTAGATGTGTGGTGAGGACTTTGAACCCCAAAGTGCTTCACAGAAGTTTATAACGCAGAGCCATGAAAAAAATATATATATTTTCTCAAAAATGATCTTTTAGCCTGCAATTTTTTTTATTTTCCCAAGGGTAACAGGAGAAATTTGACCCCAATATTTGTTGTCCAGTTTCTCCTGAGTACGGTGATACCCCATATGTGGGGGTAAACTACTGTTTGGGCACATGCCGGGGCTCGGAATTGAAGTAGTGACGTTTTGAAATGCAGACTTTGATGGAATGCTCTGCAGGCGTCACGTTGCGTTTGCAGAGCCCCTGATGTGGCTAAACAGTAGAAACCCCCCACAAGTGACCCCATTTTAGAAACTAGACCCCCCAAGGAACTTATCTAGATATGTGGTGAGCACTTTGAACCCCCAAGTGCTTCACAGACGTTTACAACGCAGAGCCGTGAAAATAAAAAATCATTTTTCTTTCCTCAAAAATGATGTTTTAGCAAGCAATTTTTTATTTTCACAAGGGTAACAGGAGAAATTGGACCCCAGTAATTGTTGCGCAGTTTATCCTGAGTACACCGATACCCCATATGTGGGGGTAAACCACTGTTTGGGCGCACGTCGGGGCTCGGAAGTGAGGGAGCACCATTTGACTTTTTGAATACAAGATTGGCTGGAATCAATGGTGGCGCAATGTTGCGTTTGGAGACCCCTGATGTGCCTAAACAGTGGAAACCCCTCAATTCTACCTCCAACACTAACCCTAATACACCCCTAACTCTAATCCCAACTGTAGCCATAACCCTAATCACAACCCTAACCACAACCCTAATTCCAACCCTAATCCTAAGGCTATGTGCCCACGTTGCGGATTCGTGTGAGATTTTTCAGCATCATTTTTGAAAAATCCGCGGGTAAAAGGCACTGCGTTTTACCTGCGGATTTTCCGCGGATTTCCAGTGTTTTTTGTGCGGATTTCACCTGCGGATTCCTATTGAGGAACAGGTGTAAAACGCTGCGGAATCCGCACAAAGAATTGACATGCTGCGGAAAATACAACGCAGCGTTTCCGCGCGGTATTTTCCGCACCATGGGCACAGCGGATTTGGTTTTCCATAGGTTTACATGGTACTGTAAACCTGATGGAACACTGCTGCGGATCCGCAGCGGCCAATCCGCTGCGGATCCGCAGCCAAATTCTCACCGTGTGCACATGGCCTAATTCTAAAGGTATGTGCACACGCTGCGGAAAACGCTGCGGATCCGCAGCAGTTTCCCATGAGTTTACAGTTCAATGTAAACCTATGGGAAACAAAAATCGCTGTACACATGCTGCAGGAAAACTGCACGGAAACGCAGCGGTTTACATTCCGCAGCATGTCACTTCTTTGTGCGGATTCCGCAGCGGTTTTACAACTGCTCAAATAGAAAATCGCAGTTGTAAAACCGCAGTGAAATGCGCAGAAAAAACGCGGTAAATCCGCCATGAATCCGCAGCGGTTTAGCACTGCGGATTTATCAAATCCGCAGCGGGAAAATCCGCAGAGGACCAGAATACGTGTGCACATACCGAAACCCTAACCCTAGCCCTAACCCTATTCTAACATTAGTGGGAAAAAAAAAATTCTTTATTTTTTTTTATTGTCCCTACCTATGGGGGTGACAAAGGTGGGGGGGTCATTTATAATGCTTTTTATTTTGATCACTGTGATAGATTATATCTCAGTGATCAAAATGCACTTTGGAACGAATCTGCCGGCCGGCAGATTCGGCAGGCGCACTGCGCATGCGCCCGCCATTTTGGAAGATGGCGGCGCCCAGGGAGAAGACGGACGGACCCCGGCAGGATCGGTAAGTATGATGGGGTGGGGGAGGGGGGATCGGAGCACGGGGGGGGGGGTGGAACGGAGCACGGGGGGGTGGAACGGAGCACGGGTGGGGGGTGGATCGGAGTGCAGGGGGGAGCGGACAAGAGCACGGGGGGAGCGGAGCACAGGACGGAGGGGAGTCGGAGCAGTGTACCGGACAGATCGGAGGGCTGGGGGGGCGATCGGTGGGGTGGGGTGGGGGCACATTAGTGTTTCCAGCCATGGCCGATGATATTGCAGCATCGGCCATGGCTGGATTGTAATATTTCACCAGTTATAATAGGTGAAATATTACAAATCGCTCTGATTGGCAGTTTCACTTTCAACAGCCAATCAGAGCGATCGTAGCCACGGGGGGGGTGAAGCCACCCCCCCTGGGCTAAAGTACAACTCCCCCTGTCCCTGCAGATCGGGTGAAATGGGAGTTAACCCTTTCACCCGATCTGCAGGGACGTGATCTTTCCATGACGCCACATAGGCGTCATGGGTCAGATTGGCACCGACTTTCATGACGCCTACGTGGCGTCATGGGTCGGGAAGGGGTTAAGGGACTTTGGGGGTCCTATATATTGGAACCCCCCCCAAATGTGATACCATTTTAAAAAACGCCCCCCTCAACTTATTCAAATTACAGTCATGAATATGCGGCTCCACCTCCCATAGGGGTGGAGCCGCATATTCATTACTATAATGGGCGGACCCACGTGACCGCATACAAGAGAAGCTGCGGCGAGGACAGGACACTGCGAGGGAGCCGGGTGAGTATTTTATTAACAGCGGGCAGGCGCACAGGGGGTGGGGACAGGGATCTTTATTTTAAACACGAGAAGAAAAAAAAAAGGATTATTCATATCTTCTCTCCAGCGAACGCTGCTGGAAAGAAGATATGAATCGCGGCTTCAGCACCAGATGCAGGGGACAGCGCTTATCTCTAGCGCTGTCTCCTGCACGCTCCGTGTAGAACCAGTGGGTCACACTGATGTGCCACATAGACGCACCGACACACGGACACGGATAATTCCGGTACCGATTTTTCCGGTACCGGAATTATCTGGACGTGTGAGACTGCCCTCAGGTATTTTATTAACCCTTCAGGTGCTTTTCAGGAAATTAATGCAAACTGACATAACAGGAATGAAGAATTTTTTTTTTTACAATCAAAATGTTGATAACTTCTGAACAGGGCACTATAACAAGCAGACTCTAAGGCTATTATTTGGTCATGAACCGCAAACACTAGGACCACACAATCAAGATCTCAGGGTGCCAATGGAGTTAAAGAGGGAGCCCTCATACTCTGTTAACCATCTAGATGCTGTACTAATTATTGACAGAAGCATTTAAGGGATTAAAAAAATATAGTTGATACCAACACTAATCATAGCTGATGCAACAAGTTGTCAGCTATCGTGTACAGCTGACAGCTACAGGATTGTCACTCGTTGGGATGCTAGTCTCTTATAACGCAGGTCAGTAAAAAGATGTATTGGTGGTCACTATTGGGTTAATACACACCCCATAGTGATCCATACAGTATAGTACACACCCCTTAGTGCTCCGAATAGTGTAATACACACCCCTTAGTGCTCCGAGTAATGCACATCCCATAGTATAATACACCGAATAAGACTCCAAACAGTATAATACACACCCCGTAGTGCTCCTTTCAGTACAATGCGCAAATATTCCTCCATATAATACAATGCAGCCCCCACAGAATGTAATGCCGATTACGTTAAATGCGCGATGCAGAGGGAAGCGTCGGCACCGGGCCCACCTGACTCACGGGCCCCATAGTTCCGCGTGGTCTGCTGTTATTAGCAGTATGCTTAGGTTATGTTTCCACGGTCAGTAAACACTGCGGGTTTACTGATCGGGTCTGATCGAGGCCGTTGGGGATAAGCTGTATGGTCAGTATGTATTGTATATGTGGTTTTGTTTTTTTTTTACACTTGCACAGTAGCCGGATGATGGGACTACTACTGTCCCATCATCGGCTAGCTGTGACTGTAGTAGGCATAGCCGGATGGGACCGCCTACATACAGACCCGCACACACACATAGCTCTGCAAACACCCACACACATACACACCGACACCCGCACATCTTCTCCGCACACACATAGTCTCCGCCCATACACATAGTCTCCGCCCACACACTCTTCCGCCTCCCAATCTGCAGCGTTTCTCGCAAGCAATATCGCTGCAAAACCGCAGATCTTTTTTGCACCTGCTGTTTTGCCTGACACAATGGTAGTCAATGGGTGCAGAAATGCTGCAGATCCGCAAAAAGAATTGACATGCTGCGGAAAATAAAACGCTGCAAATCTGCGCAGATTTTTCCGCAGCATGTGCACACCAATCCTCAATTTCCCATTGACTAACATTGGTGGTGCACTGCACTGCGGATTTGATGCAATTCCGTGCGTCCAAAAATGCTGCGGAAGCGCATCGAAATCCGCAACGTGTGCACATAGCCTAATATGCCGTTTGGAAATCATTATGGCTGTCCAAAACAAAAAGTGTAGCTTGTCTCTTCTAAGGCTTCTTTCACATTTCCATCAGTACGCGGCCGTCACTAAGCGTCGGCGCGACGTACCGACGGATGTTGTGAAAATTCGACACAACGTGGGCAGCGGATGCAGTTTTTCAACGCATCCGCTGCCGATTCTAAAGTCCCGGGGAGGATGGGGCAGCGTTCCGGCCGTGCATGCGTGGTAGGAATTGCAGGACCCGACGTACGAAAAAACGTTCCCTTGAACGTTTTTTTTGCTACGACGGTCCGCCAAATACCGACGCATCCAGTGCACTACGTATGGAACGTGTGTCCATACGTTGGGATGCGTCGGTAATACAAGTCTATGTGCAAAAAACGCATCCTGTGGGCGACTTTGCAGGATGCATTTTTTGCACAGAACGACACATTGCAACGTTTTTAAAAAGACGGAAGTGTGAAAGTAGCCTCTGTGGCTTTACACACTGGCAAATATTGAACTGGAAAGTTGTGTTAATCTGCAAACGGGTAGAACAGCCTCATGATTTAGCGGGAAGACAGATGCTATTAAAATTCCTAATGCTAAGGCTTCCTTCACAGTAAAAAAGATCTAAAATATATACAAAAGAAAAAAAACAAAAACACATAGCACAAAAAAGAAAAATTAAAGCTGGCATAAATAAGCTAAAATGGAGCTGAAAACAGGTTAGAGAGAGGCTGTTTTTCTCTCCACAACCCAGTTTTATGCAGTGGGTGCTCGATGCAGAAAATGACAAGTTCCTTCGTCGGCTTCTCTTAATGTTTATACTCGTTCTGTTGTCTTTTTTGACGAGAATGTAACGTAATTGTTGAAATCAAATGTATTTCATTATATGGAATGGAGCTGTTATAATAGAGCAATTATTTCCATGGCCTAAAGTTATAAATATCAACAGGAAATCACTAATTATAGACAATATTTGGAAAGTCATTAAAACCTTCTTCCAGTTTTGCATTTTTTTTTTTAATGGAGGCACTCGAGTTCCTCTTTAACCCCTTAATGACCGCCAATACGCCTTTTAACTGACCTGAGATATAAGAGAATAGCCTCCCCATACAGGTGACAATCCAGCATCTGTCAGTTTTACACTATAGCTGACAACTTGCTGTACCAGCCACGATCAGTATTTGCACCATCTAAATCTGTTTAACCCCTTAGATGCTGCTGTCAATAGTGACTACATCATTCTAAATGGTTAACAGAGCGTGGGGGCTTCTTCTTTGTCCCAATTGGTACCCTCATATCATGATTTTGTTGTCCTGATGTTTGCCATGGCAATTCATGGCCAAATAGCGGCCTTAGAGTCTGACGGCTGTAGTAATCTGTTTAGAAGTTAGAGACATTTAGGTGGTAAAAATACACATTTTCATTTCTGTCATACCACTTTGCATTAATTCCTGTAACGCACCTGAAGGGTTAATAAACTACCTGACCGCAGTTTTTGATATGTCAGGGGGTGCTGTTTTTAAAATGGTATCACGTTTGTGGGTTTCCCAATATATGGGACCCCTAAAGTCACTTCAAACATGGATAAGTCCCTAAAAAAATAAATTTTGTAAATTTCTTTGAAAAAATGAACAATTACTGCTACATTTTTAAACCTCCTAAACTGCTAACAAAATAAAATAATATTTTACAAATGGTCCTGATGTAAAGCAGACATGTGGGAAATGTTATTTATTAATGGTTTGCTGTGGTATGACCATCTGGATTAAAGGGATAATCATTCAAATTTAGAAAATTGCTAATTTTTTAACATTTTTCTCAAATTTTTGATATTTTTTATAAATAAACACAAAAAATGTTGAACAAAATGTACCAATATCATAAAGTATAATGTGTCACGAAAAAACAATCTCAAAATCACTGGGATTTGTTGAAGCGTTGCAGAGTTATTACCACATAAAGTGACACTGCTCAGATTTCAAAAATTTGGCTCGGTCACTAAGGGGTTAAGATTCCCCAGCAAGATCGCTATTGTTCATTAGTGACAGCAGAAAAAATAGCAGAAATGCATTATGTGGTATCAATGCTAAAGGCATTTTTTTTTATCAAATATATAACGCTGCATGTAGCCTTAGATGCCATATTTAATACATGCCTATGGGTCATGTGGTAGAGACATTAATACTTTTTCATGGTATGCAAATATCCGTGATCAAGCCATCTATCCAAAAGCCTCAAACTTCTATTAGAGCAGATGAAAAACAGCTAAAATAGAGGTCCAAAACAGCCTTCTTTCACCCAAAACAGTGTTAAAAATTCATAAGCTCATTTCTAGGCATGATCCAACTTGCTTCTTTTGCTTATAAGCCTCCAGAAATCAAAGGATATTTGATAAGTGAACAATGCTGGGCTTTTTGGGATCTGCTGCTGTATACTTTTCTTTTAAAAAAGACATGCTTTTCTTCTTGCGTTTGTGTGTTGTCCTTGGCTTTCTCTGCCAGTCCAGTACAGATTGATAGAATTTACTAGTTGATGACTTGTAGTTAGTTACTGGATTGCTCCTTTTTAAAGAACACCTTTTACTAGTTTTAGCATGTTAAACTAGCTACATTATAAAATAGTGGCTGCAGACTTGAATAAAACATAGTTTTAATGTTTAATTTCTCCTTCTGCTTTGCGGAGATACTAGTTTCTAAAGTTTAGGTTATAATTTACACTATAGTTCAACTGGGTATTACCAGAGATTTGTCTCTGGGGACCTGTAATTCTTTCACTGCTTGAGGCTGACCAGTCTTAAGCTGGCAGCGTCATGCAGGGGAGAAAAGAACAAGCCCTACTCTATTCACTGATCTTTACAGCTACTATGTACAGATACAGCAGCACTGAGTTATTTATCATTACAAGCACTTCCAGATTTAATCTCCCTGCAGTCAGTGTGGGCAGAGTATCAGAGCTAATAGATCTCATCACACAATGCTATCTGGAAGTGTTTGAAATGATAAATCTGCAGCTACTGTATAGAGAGAGTACAGCTGAGCTGAATTATGTAGCATTACAAACATTTCCAGATTTCAAAGCATGGCAGTCAGTGTGGGGTGACAGCACTGTGAGATGAGAACTGGAAGTGTTTGTAATTTTACATAACTTTGCAGCTACTGTATCACTATATCGTAGCTGCAGACTTGTGTATCGTCACAAACACTTCCAGATCTAATCTCACAATGCTGTCACTTCTTACCCTCCTTCCACAATGACGACTATGAGATGAGATCTGGAAATGTTAGTATTGATACATGACTCTGCTATAGCTCTCTCTACACAGTAATTGCAGAAATGTATGAGGAGAGGGCGGCATGTTTTTTTTCTGCCATGCATGACGCTTCTTGCTTATGACCTCTCAGAACCACGCCGATCCTGAAAATGAAGGGGATTTCTCTCTTTATGGGTTCTCCCTGACTATCAACTGCTCAACTGATTCATGTAACTGAATTTGAGTGCAGTGTAGAAATAAACCCCCATTAATGCCATCATTTACTGAGTAGAGAATATTGCAGCTCTATTAAAACGAGGGATCCAAATCAACAAGCAATGCAGCTATGTTTTCCTAAAAGCTGTCCTCAGGTATTGTGCAATCTCGCCAAATAGATCATTTTCTTGCACTTCTAAAGTGTGAACAAGAGTTCTGCTGCCCATCCCAAAAAGATTCTTACTTACCTTAAATATACTCAAATTCTTGTCTGTTTGTTGGAACTGGGTTTCATGTTGTACCAGTATTTGGTCAAATTCAGACTTCAGTTTGAGCACAGAAGACAATGAACGGATGTGTACGTGGGTCTCTTGACCCAAAGTTGACTGCCTCATATATGTCAATATTCAGACTGATCTCAGAATTTGGCCATAGTCTGATATTACTGAAGGGGCAAGTCGATTTTCTACATCGTAACCATCACATGCAACTTAGTTTTACACTGCACTTGAAAAATAAATGTCACCCGATGTGTAATTGAAGGTCTTAATCTCCCTGCACGCATCTATATCCTCTTATAATCCTGAGGCATTTTTCCCCTACTGTTTACAGGATTTCATCTCCGTTGCTGCCAGTAAAGCTTTCAATCATTACTAGTCACTAGACTTATTTTCTTTGCAGTGCGATTTCTCCATAGAGCTTTCACACGCTGATGAACAGTTGTTGTTTTATCGCTGTTGAGTTACACATTTCTCCAGATTAAGGATTTGTGTATTGGCAACAGGTCTGATTGCAGCCCAGCCTTCTCTTCCGTGTACGCGAGTCCGGATCCTGCACCGTCCATTGTGCAGGTGTTTACATTTGCAGGCTGCATATAGATATGTGGGTGGGAAATACTTTCCGATAAGCCAGAGATGGATAGGGTTAAATTATGTCAGGAAGAAATGTGCCCTACACGATGATGACCTGCTGTGTATCTAATAACCCATCACTTGGTAAGGTGGTCCTAAAACTGTATGTAGCGTAATATAGAAAAGTGGTGTGCAACCTGTGGCTCTCCACAAGTTTTACATCACATGCGGAGGGGGGAGGTAAGGTTGCCTTTGTCTCATATAGACAGTACATAAAGATCAGTTATGGCCTTATGCAGGCAAGTAATGCAAGTTATCAGATAGCAATAATTTAACTACAGGTTCTGCCCATTAAACATGTACAAAAACATACATGAGCTTTTAGTGCTGCCTGTTCGAGAGATCCTCGAGAGCTGCATGTATTTCCAAACTCATTGTCATAGGCCATCTGCCATCCCACCACTTCACACTCCATGTATTGGGTTTTTTCGACAAGTGATGATGGTGTGAACTGGCATTACACACAAAAAAATCTTCCCGATGTAGCACCTGGAGATTTTCTTACTTTCCCAAATCTCGCCAGTTGTTACAGGAGTATTAGGCCGGAGTCACACTCAGCGTAGGGACATACGGTCCGTATCTTACATGCGTAATACGCAGAAATGTTTCCAAAATAGTGATCCGTAAGTCATCTGTAGGCAGGGTGTGGCAGCGTATTTTGCGCATGTAAACCTCCGTATGTAATCCGTATGGCATCCGTACAGCGAGACTTTCTCGCCGGCTTGCAATATATATATATATATATATATATATATATATATATATATATATATATATATATATATATATAATCAGTGAGACACATATACAGTCATGGCCAAAAGTATTGACACCCCTGCAATTCTGTCAGATAATACTCATTTTCTTCCTGAAAATGATTGCAAACACAAATTGTTTGGTATTATTATCTTCATTTAATTTGTCTTAAATAAAAAAACACAAAAAGAACTGTCCTAAAGCCAAATTGGATATAATTCCTCACCAAACATAAAAAAGGGGGTGGACAAAAGTATTGACACTGTACGAAAAATCATGTGATGCTTCTCTAATTTGTGTAATTAAAGTTGACTCAACCTCTGTCCTGTGTCCTTGTGTGTACCACTACCACATTGAGCATGGAGAAAATAAAGAAGACCAAAGAACTGTCTGAGGACTTGAGAAACCAAATTGTGAGGAAGCATGAGCAATCGCAAGGCTACAAATCCATCTCCAAAGACCTGAATGTTCCTGTGTCTACCGTGTGCAGTGTCATCAAGAAGTTTAAAGCCCATGGCACTGTGGCTAACCTCCCTAGATGTGGACGGAAAAGAAAAATTGACAAGAGATTTCAACTCAAGATTGTGCGGATGTTGGATAAAGAACCTCGACTAACATCTAAATAAGTTCAAGCTGCCCTGCAGTCCGAGGGTACAACAGTGTCAACCCGTACTATCCGTCGGTGTCTGAATGAAAAGGGAGTGTATGGTAGGAGACACAGGAAGACCCCACTTCTTACCCCGAGACATAAAAAAGCCAGGCTGGAGTTTGTCAAAACTTACCTGAAAAAGCCTAAAATGTTTTGGAAGAATGTTCTCTGGTCAGATGAGACAAAATTAGCGCTTCTTTGGCAAAGGCATCAACATAGAGTTTACAGGAGAAAAAGAGGCATTCAAAGAAAAGAACACGGTCCCTACAGTCAAACATGTCGGAGGTTCCCTGATGTTTTGGGGTTGCTTTGCTGCCTCTGGCACTGGACTGCTTGACCGTGTGCATGGCATTATGAAGACTACCAACAAATTTTGCAGCATAATGTAGGGCCCAGTGTGAGAAAGCTGGGTCTCCCTCAGAGGTCATGGGTCTTCCAGCAGGACAATGACCCAAAACACACTTCAAAAAGCACTAGAAAATGGTTTGAGAGAAAGCACTGGAGACTTCTAAGGTGGCCAGCAATGAGTCCAGACCTGAATCCCATAGAACACCTGTGGAGAGATATAAAAATGGCAGTTTGGAGAAGGCACCCTTCAAATATCAGGGACCTGGAGCAGTTTGCCAAAGAAGAATGGTCTAAAATTCCAGCAGAGCAATGTAAGAAACTCATTGATGATTACCGGAAGCGGTTGGTCGCAGTTATTTTGGCTAAAGGTTGTACAACCAAGTATTAGGCTGAGGGTGCCAATACTTTTGTCTGGCCCATTTTTGGAGTTTTGTGCGAAATGATCAATGTTTTGCTTTTTGCTTCATTCTCTTTTGTGTTTTTTCATTTAAGACAAATTAAATGAACATGATAATACCAATGAATTTGTGTTTGCAATCATTTTCAAGAAGAAACTGAGTATTATCTGACAGAATTGCAGGGGTGTCAATACTTTTGGCCATGACTGTATATATATACCGTATATACTCGAGTATAAGCCGAGATTTTCAGCCCAAATTTTTGGGCTGAAAGTGCCCCTCTCGGCTTATACTCGAGTCAATGTGGGTGGCAGGGTCGGCGGGTGAGGGGGTGAGGGCGCTGAGGTATACTTACCTAGTCCCAGCGATCCTCGCGCTGTCCCTGCCGTCCCACGGGCTTCTGTGCTGCAGCTTCTTCCCCTCTTCAGCGGTCACGTGGGACCGCTCATTAGAGATATGAATAAGCGGCTCCACCTCCCATAGGGGCGGAGCCGCCTATTCATTCCTCTAATCAGCGGTGCCGGTGACCGCTGACAGGAAGAGCTGCGGCACCGAAGACCAGGCAGAGGGACAGCGCGAGGATCGCCAGGACTAGGTAAGTATAGCATATTCACCTGTCCTCGTTCCAGCCGCCGGGCGCCGCTCCATCTTCCCGGCCGGCGCCTCCATCTTCCCGGCGTCTGCGCTCTGACTGTTCAGGCAGAGGGCGCGATGACGCATACAGTGTGCGCAGCGCCCTCTGCCTGATCAGTCAGCAGAGACGCCGGGAAGATGGAGGCGCCGGAACGAGACGCCGGGAGCTGCAATCAAGGGAGGTGAGTATGTGGTTGTTTTTTTTATTGCAGCAGCGGCGGCAGAGATTTCTATGGGGCACAATGAACGGTGCAGAGCACCGCATATGGCACAGCAATGGGGCACAATGAACGGTGCAGAGCACCGTATATGGCACAGCAATGGGGCACAATGAACGGTGCAGAGCACCGTATATGGCACAGCAATGGGGCACAATGAACGGTGCAGAGCACCGTATATGGCACAGCAATGGGGCACAATGAACGGTGCAGAGCACCGTATATGGCACAGCTATGGGGCACAATGAACGGTGCAGAGCACCGTATATGGCACAGCAATGGGGCACAGTGAACGGTGCAGAGCACCGTATATGGCACAGCAATGGGGCACAGTGAACGGTGCAGAGCACCGTATATGGCACAGCAATGGGGCACAGTGAACGGTGCAGAGCACTGTATATGGCACAGCAATGGGGCACAATGAACGGTGCAGAGCACCGTATATGGCACAGCAATGGGGCACAATGAACGGTGCAGAGCACCGTATATGGCACAGCAATGGGGCACAATGAACGGTGCAGAGCACCGTATATGGCACAGCAATGGGGCACAGTGAACGGTGCAGAGCACCGTATATGGCACAGCAATGGGGCACAGTGAACGGTGCAGAGCACTGTATATGGCACAGCAATGGGGCACAATGAACGGTGCAGAGCACCGTATATGGCACAGCTATGGGGCACAATGAACGGTGCAGAGCACTATATGGGGCACAGCTATGGGGAAATAATGAACGGTGCAGAGCACTATATGGCACAGCTATGGGGAAATAATGATCTATTTTTATTTTTGAAATTCACCGGTAAATGCTGCATTTCCACCCTAGGCTTATACTCGAGTCAATAAGTTTTCCCAGTTTTTTGTGGCAAAATTAGGGGGGTCGGCTTATACTCGGGTCGGCTTATACTCGAGTATATACGGTATATATATTTATATTTCATACAGTGCTAGATGGCAAAAAAGCCGGTAATTCAATTGCCGGCTTTTGCTATCTCCTTCTCAAACCCGGCAGGATATGAGACATGGTTTACATACAGTAAACCATTTCATATCCCTTATTTTTTTTACATATTCCTCATTAATAATGTTCCAAGTGTCTGTGTGCAAAATTTGCGGGCTCTAGCTGTTAAAATAAAGGGGGTAAATCACGGAAAAAAATTGGCGTGGGCTCCCGCGCAATTTTCTCCGCCACAGTGGGAAAGCCAGTGATTGAGGGCAGATATTAATAGCCTAGAGAGGGACCATGGTTATAGGATCCCCCTGGCTAAAAACATCTTCCCCCAGCCACCTCAGAAAAGGCACATCTGTAAGGCTACGTTCACACTAGCGTTTCCCGTTTTGCGTCGTGTTTGCGTCGGGCGACGCAGCGGTGACGCATGCGTCATGCGCCCCTATATTTAACATGGGGGACGCATGTGTCTTTTTGTGCTGCGTTGTGCGACGCATGCGTCTTTTTTGCCGCAATCGTCGGACCAAGAAAACGCAACAAGTTGCATTTTTCTTGCGTCCAAATTCCGGCAAAAAACGACACATGCGTCGCAAAACGCAGCGTTTTTGCGTGCGTTTTGGTGCGTTTTAGCGTGGGTTGTGCGTTGCGTCGCCGACGCAGTGGCGCACAACGCTAATGTGAACGTAGCCTAAGATGCGCCTATTCTGGCACTTAGCCACTTTCTTCCCACTCCCGTGTAGCAGTGGGATATGGGGTAATAAAGGGTTAATGTCACCTTGCTATTGTAAGGTGACATTAAGCCAGTTTAATAATGGAGAGGTGTCAATAAGACACCTATCCATTATTAATCCAATAGTAGTAAATGGTTAATAAAACACACACACATTAGGAAAAAAGTATTTTATTGAAATAAAGACACAGGGTGTTGTAATAGTTTATTATACTCTCAATCCAAATGATGACCCTCGTTTTGTAAAAAGGGAAAAATAAAAAAACAACAATATCCCATACCTTTCCGACGTTACAGTCATGTCCCACGCTGTAAATCCATCTGAAGGGGTTAAATAATTTTACAAGCAGGAGCCTGCTAATGCAGCCGCCCCTGCCTGTAAAAACTGGGGAATGAATGGGAAGAAGGGGAGCATAGCTACCTAGACTTGCGGTGCTGCGCCCCTGCTGCTGTAAACTCATATGAACTCGAGCGTGGGAATTTTTCTGAATATTTTCTCACGCTCGAGTTCATCTGAGGTTATACCAGCAGGGGGCGCAGCACCACAAGTCTAGGTAGCTACGTTCCCTTTCTTCTTCATTCCCCAGTTTTTACAGGCAGGGGCGGCTGCATTAGCAGGCTCCTGCTTGTAAAATTATTTAACAAAGTCAGAAAAAAACAGAAGTATTCAGCTCACCCATGAAAGTCCAAAAGCTGTGGTTATAGCATCCGAGCAGGGAAGAGACGTCTCCACTGTGACGTGGATGAAGCACCAAACAAAGCAAGATTTCCAGATTCAGGACGTAAATATAAAATATTGTATCTTTATTCCATAATTTAAAATAGCAAAGGCTGACAAAAAAAACGGAGAAAAGATCACACGGCAGTCATAACTGAACGTGTTTCGAACACTAGGTTCTTAGTCCTCAGTACTGATTGTTTTTCACAAGGCACTGTAAGAACATTTGTGATAGCCGCATTTTAGGGTACAGCTGGGGGTGGTAGAATCACTCTTCACCTGGGGGCTGCACATGTAATACAGACACCAAGTAAAGGCAATGTTACAGCCGTCTTAAATTTGGCCTTACAGTTTGTACAAAGCTGGATTCCACGTAATGATCATCCAGGGGAAAAGTTTTCTTTTATTACCACCGAAACACTAAAGCCCAAATTCATAAAAGTTAAATCGGCACATTAATGAGCAGTCTGAGAAATCTTCGTGCAAAGTGCTTCTCGATGCCTAAAAATTATCTTTTGCACTTTTTTCCATTTGGCAATATTACAGATGGGAAATACTCAGTAAAGTCTGCATTCGGCAATAGCTCCCTAGCTCCCTCACTATCTCTTATTAATCTGGCTTCATTCATCTCCGAGGCTGTGTTTAAAAATAAGTGAAGGTTTTTTCCGTGTATCTAAGTACACCATCAGTTAAAATGTCTGAAATTTCTTCCGAAAGTCACGGAAATTCCCGTTCTCTTTACGCTGTGCAGACCCCATATGAAGACTTGGTAATAAATAACCGGGGGATGATGTGAAGTGGTTTGGGCTGCTCCTTGCAGACACCAAAGCTGGGGATGGTTTGTTAGCTGGAGACTGTGATCTAGGCCGAAGGGACATAACGGTGACATGATGACACACAATTGGGACCTGGTTCCTGGCTTTTGTGACATAACGAATCTAGAATGTATTAGCTCTCTATGAAGAGTAACACAGTCCGAATTTCGTATGGGATCTGTGACACGCTCTATTTTTGCAGGAAGGGATAAAAATGTTATAATAAAGCTTGTGTGTCCTATTATTGTTATAGTTACATAGTTACTACAGTTGAAAAAAGACGAATATCCATTAAAGGGAACCTGTCAGCAGTTTTGCTCGATATAAGATACGGCCACTGCCTTTCAGGGCTTGTATACAGCATTCTAGAATTCTGTAGATAAGCCCCCGATCTGACCTGAACCACCGGGGGGGTGGGTCCTGTGCGGTCCGGTCCGATGGGTGTTACAGGTCTGGATCCAGCTCCTCCTATCTTCTTGCGATGACGCCGTCCTGTTGCTTCATGGCTCCCCGACATCGGCGCTCCTGCGCAGGCGTACTTCTCTGCTCTGTTGAGGGCAGAGTCAAGTACTGCAGTGCGCAGGCATCAGGCCTCTCTGACCTTTCCCAGCACCTGTGCACTGCAGTACTTGACTCTGCCCTCAACAATCAAGATAATTACGCCTGCCCAGGAGCGCCAATGCCGGGGAGCCATGAAGCAACAGGACGGCGGCATCGCAAGAAGATGGGAGGCCCCGGACCTGCGACACCCATCGGACCGGACCACCCCCCAGGTGAGTATAATATAACTTATTTTTCTTATGTTTCAGGTCGGATCGGGGGCTTATCTACAGCATTACAGAATGCTGTATATCAGCCCTGAAAGGCAGTGGCCATATCTTATATCGGCCAAAACTGCTGACAGGTTCCCTTTAAGTTCAATTGATTGATGGGAAAGGGTAAGTGCATAATCGGGTCCCCCCAGAAGAGCTAATCTTTCCCTCCTAATCCCAGTTGTCGATCTACTGGAATAAACATTCAGAAAAGAACTTTACACATTTATACATGCATTTATTTTCTTCTAAAAAATCCCCCAGGAATAGTTCTTATGGTAAATAAGCCTTGTCTCCTCTGGAGATTGAATCTTTGAGATTGTTTTAGCATTTGTCCATATTTTTTGTATGGGCTATTTACCGTATGTAATTGTACAAGTTAATCATGTCCTCCCCTTAGACTTCTCTTCTCAAGACTAAATACATTTAATTTTATTTTTTTTAATTCTTTCCTGATAACTAAGATCCTCCATGCCCCTTACCAGTTTTGCGGCTCTTCTTTACACCTTTTCTAATAACAGGGTGTCTTGAGGTTGCATCAACATTTTGTAAATTGCTAGTTTTTTATCTCTGTCCCTCAAGTTTATTCCTCTTTTGATACATGACAATATCCTGCTGGCTTTATAAGTCACTGATTGACATTGCATACTGTTATTTAGTTTGTGAGCTACAAGTACACTGAAATTTTCACAAGATGACAAGGACTTAGGTCCCAGGTGATATAATATTTCCCAATATCACAAAATCAATGTAATGGTAGCTTGGTGAGAATAGATAAAACGTAACTTTTAATATATTAATAAATACAATGAATAAACGTGAAAATGCCTTCCTTAAATAAGGTATAGATAACTATAATACAGCCACAGTGGTGGACTAATATATACAGAAAGACCTATCCATCAACACTTCACACAGCAAAAAACAAACAAAACCTTACATAGACCCCAAAAAACGACAGTGATCGCATATACAGCTCTGCCAAAAATTAAGAGACCACTGCAAAATGTTCAGTTTGTCTGATTTTTCTCTTTATAGATATATTTTTGAATGAAATGTCAATTGTTCATTTATTCTACTGTATAAACTTCTGACAACATGGCTCCGAATTTTCAAGCAATAAATTTTGTATTTTTTTTCAGACAAAGAAAAATGGTCAAAATAAAAACTCCCGAGTGTTTTCATACCTCAAATAATGCAAAGAAAACAAGTTCATAATCATTTAGAAACAACAATACTAATGTTTTAACTCAGGAAGAGTTCAGAAATCAATATTTTGTGGAATAACCATGATTTTTAATCACCGCTTTCATGCGTCTTGGCATGCTTTCCACCAGTCTTTCACACTGCTTCTGGCACAAAAATGTAAGCAGTTCTTCTTTGTTTGATGGCTTGAGACTATCCATCATCCTCTTGAATACATTCCAGAGGTTTCCAGTTGGGTTCAGGTCTGGAGATTGGGCTGCCCGTGACAGGGGTTTGATGTGGTTGTCTCTCAATTTTTGCCAGAGCTGTAGGTCTAAAAAAGAGGCATTGATCAGTACTTCACAATGGATACCTGAAAGTGACAGCATTCATATACATATACAAAATGTATATGAAGTGCATGAGGAAATGTCCAATGGACAGCTGTTACACCTTACAAAAAAATGGAAATCTCTCACCCAATGTTGCAGCTCACTAGGCGACCAAGTAAACCTTCATCCTCTGATGCATCAAAGGAGACAATTCTCATCAGGTCTGAATAGAGTAAAGTCAGGAGCATTAACCCTACAAGGCTCTATTGGTCACTATAATGTCCCTGAATTTGGTTAGTACCCGAGCATCCTCGGATAACACCTTGCTAGGCACGTTCACTGATTGCTAGTTACTTTATCTGTACTATAGTCATGACAACCAGTACAGCCGCAATTAAGGCTCTACTAAGTTGTCAGGTTTACTACGCTCATCCCCCGTTATGTGCTTGATGTGATGATTGAGGTAATTAATTAAAACTATATTTCTATCTGCATTTTATCTAATATTAATTTTTATGTTTTTTTTTCCAAGGGTCTGAAAATGATTGAAGGATACAGTCCTGTAATACAGTCCCTTTTGGGAACGTTGTTCACGTGGGGACTGACTGCAGCTGGTTCTGCTTTGGTTTTTGTGTTCGCCACTGGACAGGTGAGTGATTACTGTTGGTTTTAACCTTTTAGGCTATGTGTCCACGTAGCAGAAAGTATGCAGAATTTTCCAGATGAAATCCAGACCCCCTTCGCAGGAAATCCGCTTGTTTTTTTTTTTTTTGCGTTTTTATCACGTTTTTTGGGTGTATTTGTCGCGTTTTTTTCACAGATTTTTAGTGTTTTTTTTCCAATGGTCCAAATTCAGTTCTATAGTGACAAAATGACCGATTTTCCGCAAAATTAATGAACATGCTGCGTTTTTTTCCGTAATGCGGAAAAAACGCAGCATGGGCACAAAAATTGCAGAATGCATTAAAATAATGGGATACTTCATATAAGCTTTTTTTAAGCATTTTTGCTGCGGGAAAACCGCCGCAAAAACACTTAAAAAAAAAAAAAAACTAAAAATCCGGAACGTGGGCACATAGGCTAAATTTAACAGCCAATTTTTTTGTTTGTTTTTTTTCTTTCTTTTTTTTTTAAGAGCCAGAACTTTTTTATTTTTCTGGTAACATAAACAAACAAGGGCTTGTTTTTTTTTCGGGAAGAGTTTTAGTTTTAGGGTATGTACACACGATCAGGAATTGGCAGCGCTTTGGACGCAGCACATGTCCGCTGCGTCCAAAGCGCTGCCGGCTATTGAACGCAGGTGAATCCGCATGTGTACATTGGACCGTGAGGATTCACCACATCCAATACATTGTACAAGTGAAGTTAGAAATAGACATGCAGCAGTCTGGAGTATAGTTCTTCTGATTTGCTATTTCACTCATCCTACATGCAGGGCAGTGTAGTAGCTTAGGTATCCATACTGTAGCTATGATCACTTATATAAAGACAGTTAGTTGTTAGCCGTAAAAATGGATACCTAAGCTACTTTAATGCCCTGCACATGGCGTTAACAGAATTACTACAACAATTGGAGATATTTGACAATATTATTATGCCTACTGCATATTGGGAGAGTATCTTGGAGATGGAAATACCCCTTTAAGGCTATGTTCACATGTCCAGTAATCATCTGTCAGAACAGATCCAGCAGCAATCCGTTGTCAAAAACGTTGTGCAGACTTAACTTTTTTGTCCGTTTTTTTTAAAGAACCAAAAAAGTTGTGACTGCATAACTTTTTTGCTATTTGGTTGCTGCTGGAGCCATTCTAGCTGATGATTTCAGGATATGTGAACATGTCCTATCTCCTATCTCTGCTGTTAGATGCAGATGTTGGCTGCATTAGGGGGGAAGGAATGACTGCCGTTATGTGCCTTTTAGGAGCTGCTTAAAGGGACACTGTCACCTGAATTTGGAGGGAACAATCTTCAGCCATGGAGGCGGGGTTTTGGGGTTTTTAATTCACCCTTTCCCTACCCGCTGGCTGCATGCTGGCTGCAATATTGGATTGAAGTTCATTCTCTGTCCTTCATTGTACACGCCTGGGCAAGGCAAGATTACCTTGTGCAGGCATGTACTACGGAGGACAGAGAATGAACTTCAATCCAATATTGCAGCCAGCGGGTAAGGAAAGGGTGAATCAAAAACCCCAAAACCCCGCCTCCATGGCTGAAGATTGTTCCCTCCAAATTCAGGTGACAGTGTCCCTTTAAGCAGCTCCTTTAAATAAGCCTTGACAGTGTGTAGGGTCACTCTATACTGACAAGGAGAATGGCAACATACACTTGTCATTGTATTTATAGATTTACTGGCGGAATAACGGGGAACAGCACAAAGCTCAGATTTTTAGGGCAGCATGGTAGCCTTGCAGCGCTGGGGCCCTGGGTTCAAAACGGACCAAGGACAAGATCTGCAAGGAGATTGTATGTTCTTGTGTGTTTGCTTGGGTTTTTTCCGGGTTCCCCAGTTTCCTCCCAAAGACTTACTGATAGGAAATTTATATTGTGAGCCCCAATGGGGACAGTGATTATGATGTCTGTAAAGCGCTGTGGAAATAATTAGTAGAATAAAGACATATAACAGAATAGGTGTCTTGATTGCTTGTGGTTCCAGCTATCATGAGAGTTGGGGGGTCCTGTGTCATGTGTTTGAATAGAGCACTGCTGCACGTGTGCGGCCCCTTTATCCTCTCTCTATGGGACCGAGGAAGCGACTGCAGTGCTCATTCATATGACAAACTTTGTTTTTGTGCCTGATAATGATGAGCAAATTCAGTAGTTGGCTGTAAATTGGCAAGGAAATCGGATTCACATCTAAAGTTCCTTGTTCTGCTCTGGGGTCTTTGCAGACTCCAGAGAACATAATAAACATAAGATGAAAAAAAAGAAAACCTTGTTGATCACCTGTTCCACTGCCGGCACGTCCTGCATGGTTCTTCAGTGCATCATGCTCTTTGCATGTCTTTGTCAGCTCTTCAGTTTTCTTAACTCTGCCCCTGAGCTTCCAGTGGCCTCAGACATAATAATGATGTGCAGTACACGAGGTGCTTCCTAGGCCCCGGGAGACGCAGGTCATAACATCGGAGGCTTACTCTGCATGAAGATGATGGGAGACCCAGAACTGCAGGGTGCCAGAAGAGGTTGGGGGGGCGTTATGGCAGTCAACAGGCGCGATAAGTGTACATATTTATATATAATATTATATATATATATATATATATATATATATATATATATATATATATATATATATATATATATATATATATATATATATAAAAAAAAATTTTTTTTTTACAGCAATATACATATATATGCAAGATGCCGGGCAGCTGTAATTTTGCATGAAGTAAATAGTCTGTAACACCACATGATTGTAATCTTACTACATGGGGTTAAAACTATTGCAGTCCAGCAGAAGCAGGTAAGGTCTTAGCTCTCGATCACAGCCAGAGACCCTGTGGAAAAGACAGTTGCGTTGCTTCTGTCTTCCCAGTCGCCCTCAATGAGTGCTGTGCAGCAAACAGAAGAATTGGTATTGCTGATGCTTTTGTAGGACCTGGCAACACAAGATTTCTGGCTCTCTGCAAGCATAGTAGACCTACACGGTCCCAAGAGATCCAAATCTGCTTTGCTAATGGAGTCCGGCAAAGTAAAGAGGCTGTTTTCCCCTATAACTGGGACTTTTATGGATACCCCAGTCACAGTGGTAGAAAATGAACCATAAAAAAAGTTCCCCCGGAGATCTTTTGAGAGACAAACTATGTAAAAAATAACAACATGCATAAATTTTTTTTGCAAAAGATAGGAAAAAATTGTAAAAATATGGAAAAATTATTTTTTTCACCCATTAAATACAGTTTATTACATACATTAAACATATTAGAAATCCACTTGACCTGGAGAATTAATTTACTTGGTGTGAAATGTGAGAAGTAAATAATATATTTTTTCCCTTTTTTTATATGTAGATTTTCATAAATTTACATAAATTACTAACTAAAAAAAATATTACCGTACATCTGGTCTTGCATAAAACAAAGCCTTGTACTGCCACACCAGTGAACAAATGAAAAAAAAGAAGATGGCTGCTGAAAAGAGGCGAGAGGAAAAATCATGCCTGGACGCTAAGAGGTTAATTTATGTGTGATTTTCAAGTGGGATATTATTTGTATAGTTTTATTGATTTTTAGGAGTCAAAGTCAACATGCATAACCGCCAGTAACCAGATTATCCTCACTCCATTCCCAGATGAACGGCCGCTTCCAGCTTTTTTTTTTTTACCTTTGTTGCCAGTTTTCATTTTCCGGCGGCGTAATCCCATTGATTGGCTACCTACTGTCTCCAGAGTTAGATTAGTATTATTATCTTCTATTTATAAAGTTGCCATTTCTGTGCTCGGTGCAGCTGGCATGAAAATCCTGCAAACCCGAACATTTCTTCCCACATCTATAAATACTGATTTATCCTTGAAGCTTTTCTCTCTTGTGCCTCTTCTTATTATGTTGGATGTCTCTTTTCTGCTTATCTGACTGTTAGCAGCAGCGTTTATGGGGCGTCTTACACTCAGATGAAGGAGATGCCAGTATCTAATACAGTAAGGTTTAGATACTGGTGGGGCATACTATAGTTGCCAGATTGTCAGCTATTTAGGATAATTGGAAAGTTCTAGAAAGGAATCTATGGCTCATTATTTGTCAGCGTAGAGATTCAAAAGAAATTAAGTATAAACTGTTACTCTGTGTAGTGTCTTGGCACATGTGGTAGAGATAATCTGCACCACATATCTTTGGACAATTGGTTGCAGATGGGGAAGAACTTAATAAAACTAAGTTCTAGTATTGGGACACTTTCAGATTACAGTGGAGCTTTTATGACCTTCCATTCTACATCCATAGACATTAATATGGAGTTTGGCCCTTCTGCAGACATAGTAACATAGTTAGTAAGGCCGAAAAAATACATTTGTCCATCCAGTTCAGCCTATATTCCATCATAATAAATCCCCAGACCTACGTCCTTCTACAGAACCTAATAATTGTATGATACAATATTGTTCTGCTCCAGGAAGACATCCAGGCCTCTCTTGAACCCCTCGACTGAGTTCGCCATCACCACCTCCTCAGGCAAGCAGTTCCAGATTCTCACCGCCCTAACAGTAAAGAATCCTCTTCTATGTTGGTGGAAAAACCTTCTCTCCTCCAGACGCAAAGAATGCCCCTTGTGCCCGTCACCTTCCTTGGCATAAACAGATCCTCAGCGAGATATTTGTATTGTCCCCTTATATACTTATACATGGTTATTAGATCGCCCCTCAGTCGTCTTTTTTCTAGAATAAATAATCATAATTTTGCTAATCTATCTGGGTATTGTAGTTCTCCCATCCCCTTTATTAATTTTGTTGCCCTCCTTTGTACTCTCTCTAGTTCCATTATATCCTTCCTGAGCACCGGTGCCCAAAACTGGACACAGTACTCCATGTGCGGACATAATGGATCACACTCTTCTGGAAAGATATTGTATAAGATTTTGTGAGAATTTTTGCCCACTTCCTCCAGAGAAGCATTTATGAGGTCAGACACTGATCTTGGGGAGAGGCTGTGCTCACAATATCTGGTCTAGTTCAGGTGTAGGATGATGGGTTGAGATCTGGACTCTGTGTGGCTGGTCTTGTTCTTCCACCACATACTCTCCCAACCATTTATGTATTAACCTTGTGCACTGGGTACAGTCATGGGGATCAGAAAAGTGCCTTTCACAAACTGTCCCCACAAACTTGAAAATAAAATTGTACAAAATGTCATGTATGCTGAGACATTAAGATTTTCCCTTCACCATGACAGCACCGCACATGAGATATGGCATCCGCCCCCAGGAACAGGAAACCTGTAGCAGAGATAAAAGAATGGGGCGGCCACTCTCTCCTCAGTTTTGGTTTCCTGTTCCTGCAGGTGGACGCCTGTGGCAGAGCTCCTACCTCCGGAGGGATACCCCTCTGATGATTCCGGTCCGGAGGCCGAGGTCCGCGGGGGGGCCAGCCATGCTCGGCGGCGCTGCGTGCGGTGCTGCCCGGGTGAAGAGGCTTCTATGCCGCGCCTGTTTCTCCCCTCGCCGGACTCCCCGGCGACCGCTCTGGGAGGAGTCAGGTCCGGGGGGCGTGTCCTTCACTGACGCCGGACGCCGAAGTGAAGGAGGACGACTTCCAGTCGCGCCGGAAGTAACGTCACACGCCGAAAGGAGCCGGTGTGCTGGACACTTCCGGGAGGAAGCTGTTCGCGAGGTGCGCACACCGCTCCTTTCTATATAACAGAAGCAACCGGGTATAGTCGCTGGTCTTTCCTCAGCAAGCAAGTCTGCCTGCTAAAATGACCGAACAGGCGATGGATCCAGAGATGCCTGCGCCCAGAATGTCTGAAGAGGCACAAGTTACTGTGGTATCCAGGGTCCAGGAGGACCTTTGTAAGGCAATCCACACATACTGATATCCTGTATACTGTGTCTTTTAGGGAAGGAAAGCCACCTACAAACAAAAGAATAGGGTTTGTCCACTATGTAAGGAGACGTTCCCTAGGCTATATAATGAAAGAATCTGTCAGACCTGTATAGACAAGACAGTTGCAGAAGAATCATCTTCCTTATTACAGAATATTAAAACAATAATACGGGAAGAAGTTAAAACTACAGTTAAAGAACAACTGAAACATCATACAACAAAAGAAACCTCCCCCTTCCCCCAACAAGTGAACAGGGTTCGGACATGGATTCAGGGGATGAGCCGGGAGCATTAACCCCCTCTGACGCCTCAGACTTAGACTCCTCGGATGAGGAGTATGGCCACCCGTATTTTCAGTCTGAAGATATTGGGAAACTGCTCAAACTCGTTAGAGCAACTATGGGGGTTGAAACCCCAAAGGAGCTAAGGTCTATTCAAGATAGCATGTTCAGTAACTTGGAGGGGAAGAAGCGTAAGGTTTTTCCCTTCCATGATAATATAGTTACCGTATATACTCGAGTATAAGCCGACCCGAGTATAAGCCGACCCCCATAATTTTGCCACAAAAAACTGGGAAAACTTATTGACTCGAGTATAAGCCTAGGGTGAAAATGCAGCAGCTACCGGTGAATTTCAAAAATAAAAATAGATCATTATTTCCCCATAGCTGTGCCATACAGTGCTCTGCACCGTTCATATTTCCCCATAGCTGTGCCCCATATACAGTGCTCTGCACCGTTCATTGTGCCCCATAGCTGTGCCATATACGGTGCTCTGCACCGTTCATTGTGCCCCATAGCTGTGCCCCATATACGGTGCTCTGCACCGTTCACTGTGCCCCATAGATGTGCCATATACGGTGCTCTGCACCGTTCATTGTGCCCCATAGATGTGCCATATACGGTGCTCTGCACCGTTCACTGTGCCCCATAGATGTGCCATATACGGTGCCCTGCACCGTTCACTGTGCCCCATAGATGTGCCATATACGGTGCTCTGCACCGTTCACTGTGCCCCATAGATGTGCCATATACGGTGCCCTGCACCGTTCACTGTGCCCCATAGATGTGCCATATACGGTGCCCTGCACCGTTCACTGTGCCCCATAGATGTGCCATATACGGTGCTCTGCACCGTTCACTGTGCCCCATAGATGTGCCATATACGGTGCCCTGCACCGTTCACTGTGCCCCATAGATGTGCCATATACGGTGCCCTGCACCGTTCACTGTGCCCCATAGATGTGCCATATACGGTGCTCTGCACCGTTCACTGTGCCCCATAGATGTGCCATATACGGTGCTCTGCACCGTTCACTGTGCCCCATAGATGTGCCATATACGGTGCTCTGCACCGTTCACTGTGCCCCATAGATGCTCCACATAAATCTCTGCCGCCGCTGCTGCTGCTGCAATAAAAAAAAAAAACACATACTCACCTCCCTTGATTGCAGCTCCCGGCGTCTCGTTCCGGCGCCTCCATCTTCCCGGCGTCTCTGTTCTGACTGATCAGGCAGAGGGCGCCGCGCACACTATATGCGTCATCGCGCCCCCTGCCTGAACAGTCAGAGCGCAGACGCCGGGAAGATGGAGCGACGCTCGGCGGCTGGAACGAGGACAGGTGAATATGCTATACTTACCTAGTCCTGGCGATCCTCGCGCTGTCCCTCTGCCTGGTCTTCGGTGCCGCAGCTTCTTTCTCTATCAGCGGTCACCGGCACCGCTGATTAGAGGAATGAATAGGCGGCTCCGCCCCTATGGGAGGTGGAGCCGCTTATTCATTTCTGTAATGAGCGGTCCCACGTGACTGCTGAAGAGGGGAAGAAGCTGCAGCACAGAAGACCGTGGGACGGCAGGGACAGCGCGAGGATCGCTGGGACTAGGTAAGTATACCTCAGCGCCCTCACCCGCCGACCCTGCCACCCACCTTGACTCGAGTATAAGCCGAGAGGGGCACTTTCAGCCCAAAATTTTGGGCTGAAAATCTCGGCTTATACTCGAGTATATACGGTAATTTAATTAAAAAATAATGAAAAAAAACCAATAAAAAGATGTCTATCCCTCAAGCCTTAAAACGCAAGTACCCCTTTGATGAAGAGGTCTGTGAGAAGTGGGAAAAGGCTCCCAAATTAGACGCTGCCATAGCCAGTACCTCTAAAGGGGTAGCATTACCATTCGAGGATATGGGAGCCCTAAAAGACCCCCTTGACAAAAAGGCAGATGCCTTTCTAAAATCGGCTTGGGAGGCATCAACATGGTCATTTAAACCCGGGATTGCTGCCACTTGTACGGCACATGCTATGGTCAAGTGGTTGGAGGAGTTAAGTGACCAAATCAAAAATAAGTGCCCACGAGAAAGGCTCCTGGAGGCATTGCCCTCCCTTCAAGGTGCCGCAAAATTCCTGGCAGATGCCTCAATCGATTCTGTCAGAAGTGCCGCACATGCCTGTGCTTTGTCCAACTTGGGTCGTAGAGCATTGTGGCTGAAGAATTGGTCGGCTGACTTCGAATCGAAGGTCAAACTCTTTGGGGTACCCTGTGAAGGACAATATCTTTTTGGTAAAGCTCTAGACGAGATTCTTGAGAAAGCGTCAGACAAAAAGAAGCGATTTCCACCTCCTTCCTTTCCTAGGCGCCGGTGGGAGACTTCCCGTTCGTCCTTTCGGGGATCCGGATACAGAGGGACCCGCGGTCGTTCAGATGACAGGTCTGGCCGAGGCAGACCTTGGAGGGATCGAAGGGAAAAGGGACTCCTTTTCAACAAGCCTCCCCCTAAGTCTGATCCCAAACACCAATGACGCCAGGATTCCGGTGGGCGGAAGACTTCGATGGTTTGTCCACCACTGGGCGGCACTGCCAGCGTCCCAATGGATAACCAACTTATTGTCAGAAGGTCTAAAACTCAAGTTCTCCAGCCTCCCACCGAATCGTGTGATAATGACCCATGTAGGGGAAAAAAATCAGGCCACGCTAGAAAGAGAAATTCATCTCCTCATACAAAAGGAGGTATTAGTGAAGGTTCCTCATCAAGAAATAGGGAAAGGGTTCTACAGCACCTTGTTCCTAACGCCGAAACCAGACGGCTCGTTGAGAGTAATATTCAACTTGAGGGCTCTAAATCATTACATTCAAGTAGACAAATTCAAAATGGAAACTCTAAAAACGTACTCAACCCAAACTGTTATATGGCAGTAATCGATCTCACCGATGCTTACTACCATGTGCCGATCGCAGTCCAACATCAGCAATATCTGAGACTACTGGTAAACCTGGGAAAACCCCCCCACCCACCTACAGTATCAATGTCTTCCCTTTGCGGTAGCTATAGCACCCCGAGTATTTACCAAAATTATTTCCGAAGTGGTGTCCTTCATCAGAAAAGAAGACATATTGCTGGTGCCTTATTTAGACGATTTTTTGGTGATAGCAAACAGCAAAGAAGATTGCGTGAAAACGATCACAAGAGTGCTAGACGTGTTAACCAAATTAGGATGGTTGATAAACCTGAAGAAATCAAGACTTATTCCAACACAGTCTCAGGAATTCCTCGGGATCCTACTAGATTCCATCAAACAGGAGTGTATCCTCCCACAGAGGAAAATTCAGTCTATCCAACAAAAAATACAACCGTTTCAGCTACAGCGATCTATATCTCTACGGAATGCAATGTCGCTCCTGGGAGTTCTAACGGCGACAATTCCAGCAACACGGTGGGCTCAAAGCCACACAAGAGAATTACAATGGCAGATACTGGCCGAACAAGTGAGGAATCCTTACAATTTGAATCGGAATATTCTCCTATCCCCAAGGGTTCAGGATTCTCTAAAATGGTGGCTAGAAACAAAAAATCTAAACAAAGCAGTACCATGGTCAATACAAAATCCAGTAGTCCTCACTACCGATGCGAGCCCATGGGGATGGGGGGCTCACGTGAAAGATCAGGTCCTACAAGGTCAATGGGAGCCCTCAATGACAGCAGTGTCTTCCAATCTAAAAGAACTGTCGGCAGTGAGAAAGGATACAAGGAAGACATGTGGTGGTGTTGTCCGACAACAACACGACGATAGCCTATATAAATCGCCAGGGGGGCACAAGATCTCCATCCCTTATGGCAGAAACCAAAGAGCTTTTTATGTGGGCCGAAAGCAACCTTCTCTCTCTAACCGGAACATACTTAAGAGGATCAGAGAATCAAGTAGCCGACTTCCTAAGCCGTCACTCATTACATCAAGGGGAGTGGTCCCTGAGCCAGGAAGTCTTTGGGGAAATATGTGCCAACTGGGGCGTTCCAGAAATAGACTTATTCGCCACAAAACAAAATTGGAAAGTGAAGAAGTTTTATTCTCTCAACCCAAGAGAACACCCGGAGGGAGTAGACGCGTTTCTATACCAGTGGAACTTCCATCTGGCATACGCATTTCCCCCAATACCGTTAATCCCGACAGTCCTCAGGAAAATTCGGGAAGACAAGGCGCGAGTGATCCTCATAGCTCCCTTTTGGCCGAAAAGGGCATGGTTCACATGCCTCAGACGCATGTCTATCTTGGACCCGTGGATCCTCCCAGATGCCTCGGATCTCCTACACCAGGGACCAGTTCAACACCCTCAAGTACACAGGCTACATCTCACCGCCTGGAACTTAAGAGGGGACTTCTATTAGCAAAGTGGCTCTCGAACCCTTTAGTAACCACATTGCTCGCCAGCAGGAAAAAAGTCACCTCAGAAAAATATCAAAAAATTTGGCAAAAATTCCTGGAATTCTCAGGGCGACAGTTGTCCGAGACAAGCCAAGAAGTCCCGGTAAAAGAAATTTTAGAATTTCTCCAAAAAGGGTTGGAAAGGGGGCTATCTACTAGCACCCTAAAGGTGCATGTCTCCGCCCTGGGTGCGCTGTTTGATCAGAAACTTGCTGACCACCCTTGGGTCTATAGGTTCATCCGAGCCTCTTTTACATCTAGACCCTCAATTATTACCTAAGGTGGCTCCCTGGGATCTAAATTTAGTTTTAAATGCTTTAACTGTTTTCCCCTTTGAACCTCTTGATTCTATTTCAATAAAATCTTTGACCTTAAAAGCTGTCCTCCTGGTTGCTTTAACTTCAGCCCGCCGTATTTGCGAACTGCAAGCTATTTCAGTAAACCCTCCTTACACTACCTTCCAGGATGACAGAGTGGTTATCAAAACCGACCCAGCCTTCCTTCCGAAGGTCAATTCTAAATTTCATAAGGACCAGGAAATTATTTTACCCTCATTTTGTCCTCAACCAAAATCCTAGGGAGAGCAAACCTTCCATTGTCTTGATGTCAGACGCTGCCTGCTTCAATACATAGAAGCCACAAAATCTTGGCGTCAGTCATCAGCTCTTTTTGTCACCTTCCAGGGGACAAACAGGGGAAAAAAGGCCTCAAAGGCAACTATTGCACGGTGGTTGCGTACGGCTATTTCACTTTCATATTCCTCTTCTGGCCAAATCCCCCCACAGGGTGTTGCGTCCCACTCCACACGTTCTATTGCCACATCCTGGGTGGAAAGGGCAAACGCCTCGGTGGAACAGATTTGTAGGGCGGCAGTATGGTCCTCACCCTCTACCTTCTTCCGACATTATAGGCTAGATTTAGGTCTATCAAACATGTCTTTCGGGAGAAAGGTGTTATCTGCTGTTGTCCCACCCTAGGAGTCTTCTATTTCTTCTTCTCATGTGCGGTGCTGTCGTGGTGAAGGGAAAAAATGATAATTACTTACGGGTAATTTGATTTTCCAGAACCATGAAAGCACCGCATTAATTCCCGCCCTATCTTGGTGATGGTTGTGTGATTCACAAAAAAAAATAAATAAAAAAATGGGGGTTTTCTATATATCTAAATATACTTTAGAACATATATGTATAGATAAGAGCTAATGAACAGCTATACAATGTAAATATGATATATGAGTGTGTACTAACAAAGCGGTCATCTTCCATACTCTGAAACAAACTGAGGAGAGAGTGGCCACCCCATTTTTTTTTATCTCTGCTACAGGTTTCCTGTTCCTGGGGGCGGATGCCATATCTCATGTGCGGTGCTGTCATGGTTCTGGAAAATCAAATTACCCGTAAGTAATTATCATTTTTCCCTTCTTCTGGAACTAAGAGGCCAAGGCCAAAACCATAGAGTTGTCCATTCTCCACCAAGCTTTACAGCTGCAGCAGACAGGCAGGTGACGTTATCTTGGTATTCACCAAACCCAGACTCATCTATCAGATGCCAGAGATAGAAGTGTGATCCGTCACTGCCCAGAACACGTTTCCTCCAGTGGTGACGGCTTTACACCACTCCATCTGACTGTCAGCATTGTGGTTGGGGATGTAAGGCTGCATGCAGCTGCTCGGACATGAAGCTTCCGGCCGGGGCGCAGTGTTTGTGCTGATGTTATACCAGATGAGGTCAGTACTCTGTAGTTATGGAGTCAGCAGATCGTTAGTGCCTTTTCTGCACTCTGCTCCTCAGCGCTCAGCCCCCTGCTCTGTAAAGTTATGGGGTCTCCATTTCATGGCTGAGTTGCTGCGGTTCCTTCCACTTCTCAATAATCACACTCACAATTGATGGGGAAGATTTAAGAGGGAAGAAATGTGACAAACGAACTTGTTACTCCGGCGACCCCTATTACAGGACCACGGTGGTATCAGGAAGCTCTTCCCCACCAGTCGTTCTGTTATACACCAAGAGCAATGGGACAGGATGTAAAATGGCACATGTTCTGTAACCTTTCTCCATATAGTATATATGTGAATAGAGTGGAGAAGTCAAATTTATGCTGAAAACCCCATACGATGATGTTCATACTTTCAAACATTCTAATTTCCTAATACAGTAAGCACATCTTGTTCTCCGTGCTATGGTACCTGGAACTTTTGCTATTTGTCTGTTGTGCTTGGATCACCATATAAATCTGCATTCTGTCTGTATAAACAGATCATATAATATGGATGTCTTCAGCTTTGCATCTGTATTATATGTCCCTATTGCTGACTGCCGGTGTTTTAGGGTGGCATGTGAAGTGCTTAAATCAGTCGTAAATGAAACTCTGTACTACAATATTTTGGCCAGTCTCCATAGTCTTTACAGTGCGTGTACGTCAGCTGGTGGAAAAATGGAGTCCATTCTGGGCTTTTTTTTGACCTCATGAAAAGCCCTAAAAATCAAAGAGGATGTCCAGTATTAGAGAAAACATGGTTTCTTCTTTTCCCCATTTCCCAGACTGTGTGGTACTGCAGATCAACCTGTGCAGGAGCTGAGCTGCAACACCTGATGCAATCCATGCACACTAAATATGGGAGAGGGCTGCCATGTTTTTCTAAACCTGGACATCCCTGATAACATTAGGTCTGCACTATTTACATAAAATGGTTGCTTGGGTACACAGTATTAATGACCTATTTGCAAGATTGGTCATTAATAGCAGATCAGTGGGGGTCCGACATGTAACGAGCGCTGATCAACTATCTACAAGTCAGTTGGCGCTCGTGTACTCGCCTGATTACACAGTCGGCCAAAAACTAATGGGAACAGAGCGACCATTTATATGATTGCTTTCTCCGCGTACAGCATGATGTTATCAGCCGCACATCTCCTCTGTACACATGGCAATGTGCCGCAATAAATGATCTGATTACCTGGTGAATTAACATTTTGCTTGTTCGTTGGCTGATCGCCAGTATGTTTTCACTGGCTGATGAATGGGAACGAGCAATTATATTTCTTTATACACTTATTCATCTATACTGAGCCTGCCTAACTGCATATTTTAAGAATGCAAAAATATTCTAGTAAAATTATTGGTTGTATCAGTTGTGACGTTGCATTTTTTTTCCAGATTTTCATAAATTCTGGATTATCCAATGCCAATATACAGTTAGGTCCATATATTTTTGGACAGAGACAACATTTTTCTAATTTTGGCTATAGACATTGCCACAATGAATTTTAAACAAAACAATTCAGATGCAATTGAAGTTCAGACTTTCAGCTTTCATTTGGGGGCATCCACATTAAAATTGGATGAAGGGTTTAGGAATTTCAGCTCTTTAACATGTACCACCCTGTTTTTAAATGGACTAAAAGTAATTGGACAGATTCAATAATTTTAAATAAAATGTTCATTTTTAGTACTTGGTTGAAAACCCTTTTTTGGCAATGACTGCCTGAAGTCTTGAACTCATGGACATCACCAGACGCCGTGTTTCCTCCTTTTTGATGCTCTGCCAGGCCTTCACTGTGGTGGTTTTCAGTTGCTGTTTGTTTGTGGGCATCTCTGTCTGAAGTTTAGTCTTTAACAAGTGAAATGCTTCTCAATTGGGTTGAGATCAGGTGACTGACTTGGCCATTCAATAATATTCCACTTCTTTGCTTTAATAAACTCCTGGGTTGCTTTGGCATTATGTTTTGGGTCATTGGTCGTCGTTTCATACTACAGATGGACAATCAGTTTGGCTGCATTTGGCTGGATCTGAGCACTCAGTATGGCTCTGAATACCTCAGAATTCATTTGGCTGCTTCTGTCCTGTGTCACATCATCAATAAACACTAGTGACCCAGTGCCACTGGCAGCCATGCATGCCCAAGCCATCACACTGCCTCCACCGTGTTTTACAGATGATGTGGTATGCTTTGGATCATGAGCTGTACCACGACTTCGCCATACTTTTCTCTTTCCATCATTCTGGTAGAGGTTGAGCTTGGTTTCATCTGTCCAAAGGATGTTCTTCCAGAACTGTGTTGACTTTTTTAGATTTTTTTTTTAGCAAAGTCCAGTCTAACCTTTTTATTCTTGATGCCTATGAGTGGCTTGCACCGTGCAATGAACCCTCTGTATTTACTTTCATGCAGTCTTCTCTTTATGGTGGATTTGGATATTGACACGCCTACCTCCTGGAGAGTGTTGTTCACTTGGTTGACTGTTGTGAAGGGGGTTCTCTTCACCATGGAGATTATTCTGCAATCATCCACCACTGTTGTCTTCTGTGGGTGCCCAGGTCTTTTTGCATTGATGAGTTCACCAGTGCTTTCTTTATTTCTCAGGATGTACCAAACTGTAGATTTTGCCACTCCTAATATTGTAGCAATTTCTTGGATGGGTTTTTTCTGTTTTCTCAGCTTAGGGATGGCTTGTTTCTACCCGCATAGAGAGCTCCTTTGACCGCATGTTCACTTCACAGCAAAACCTTCCAAATGCAAGCACCACACCTCAAATCAACTCCAGGCCTTTTATCTGCTTAATTGAGAATGACATAACGAAGGGATTGCCCACACCTGTCCATGAAATAGCATTGGAGTCAATTGTCCAATTACTTTTGGTCCTTTTAAAAACAGGGTGGCACATGTTAAGGAGCTGAAACTCCTAAACCCTTCATCCAATTTTAATGTGGATACCCTCAAATGAAAGCTGGAAGTCTGAACTTCAACTGCATCTGAGTTGTTTTGTTTAAAATTCATTGTGGTAATGTCTATAACCAAAATTAGAAAAATGTTGTCTCTGTCCAAATATGTATGGACCTAACTGTAAATTAATTTTTCTTTACTACTCTAAGACTGTGTGTGTTGTGAATTCTGCTCTTGGGCTCCCTCCGGTGGTTATGAGTGGTAGTGCTGCGGTAGTTGGATCGCAGCATTTATCAGGTGTATCTATTTTTTGCAATTTGGGCTGGGCTATATAGCCTTGCTTGTTCCTTTAGGCTGTGCCAGTTGTCCATTGTTTTTGGAGGATTCACATCCCTTCTGGTCTCTCCTGTTCGCTGTGCTTTTCTTCAAAGATAAGTCCTGGCTTTGTTTTTGCTGTCCACCTGCTGTGGACCTTATAGTTTTGTGCATTTTCATGTTTCGTCTTGTCCAGCTTTGTCTGTGAAGGATTTTTTGCAGCCTAGCTTTGTCTCTGGAGATGCAGATATACCCTCCATGTCTTTAGTCAGATGTGGTGATTTGTATTTTCTGTGGTGGATATTTTCTAGTGTTTTAATACTGACCGCATAGTACTCTGTTCTATCCTTTCTTTTTAGCTAGTATGACCTCCTATGCTAAATCCTGATTTCATGTCTGCGTATGTTATTTCCGTCTCCTCTCACAGTCAATATTTGTGGGGGGCTGTCTATCCTTTGGGGATTTTCTCTGAGGCAAGATAGGTTTCCTGTTTCTGTCTTTAGGGGTAGTTAATTCTTAGGCTGTGTCGAGGGGTCTAGTGTTATGACCTGGTGGTTAGGACAATAATGGACCTGGTGGTTAAGAGCACACGGAATGACCTGATAGTTACTAATAATATAGGACGAGCTCTGAGACGTGGGAACTCTGCTGACCGCAATCCCTAATCCTATCACACACACTAGAAATAGCCGTGGATTGCTCCTAACGCTCCCTATGCAACTCGTCACAGCCTAAGGAACTAGCTAGCCCTGAAGATAGAAAAATAAAGCCTACCTTGCCTCAGAGAAATTCCCCAAAGGAAAAGGCAGCCCCCCACATATAATGACTGTGAGTAAAGAAGAAAATTTCAAACACAGAGATGAAATAGATTTAGCAAAGTGAGGCCCGACTTACTGAACAGACTGAGGATAGGAAAGGTAACTTTGCGGTCAGCACAAAAAACTACAAAAAGACCACGCAGAGGGCGCAAAAAGACCCTCCGCACCGACTCACGGTGTGGAGGCGCTCCCTCTGCGTCCCAGAGCTTCCAGCAAGCAAGACAAAAATCAAAATAGCAAGCTGGACAGAAAAATAGCAAACCAGAGAAAAACAAGCAGGAACTTAGCTTCTGCTGGGAAGACAGGTCACAAGAACGATCCAGGAGTGAACTAGACCAATACTGGAACATTGACAGGTGGCATGGAGCAATGATCTAAGTGGAGTTAAATAGAGCAGCCAGCTAACGAATTAACCTCGTCACCTGTGGAAGGAAACTCAGAAGCCGCAGCCCCACTCACAACCACCAGAGGAAGCCAATGGACAGAACCAGCCGAAGTACCATTCATGACCACAGGAGGGAGCTTGACAACAGAATTCACAACAGTACCCATCCTTGAGGAGGGGTCACCGAACCCTCACCAGAGCCCCCAGGCAGACCAGGACGAAAATGAAAGGCACGAACCAGATCGGCAGCATGAACATCGGAGGCAAAGACCCAGGAATTATCTTCCTGACCATAACCCTTCCACTTGACCAGGTACTGGAGTTTCCGTCTCGAAATACGAGAATCCAAAATCTTCTCCACCACATACTCCAACTCCCCCTCAACCAACACCGGGGCAGGAGGATCAACGGATGGAACCACAGGCGCCACGCATCTCCGCAACAACGACCTATGGAATACATTATGGATGGCAAAAGAAGCTGGAAGGGTCAAACGAAACGACACAGGATTGAGAACCTCAGAAATCTTATACGGACCAATGAAACGAGGCTTAAACTTAGGAGACGACAACCAAACCAAATCCCCAACACGAAGTCGGGGACCCACACAGCGCCGGCGGTTAGCGAAACGTTGAGCCTTCTCCTGGGACAATGTCAAATTGTCCACCACATGAGTCCAAATCTGCTGCAACCTATCCACCACAGTATCTACACCAGGACAGTCCGAAGACTCAACCTGCCCTGAAGAGAAACGAGGATGGAAACCAGAATTGCAGAAAAACGGCGAAACCAAAGTAGCCGAGCTGGCCCGGTTATTAAGGGCGAACTCAGCCAAAGGCAAAAAGGACACCCAATCATCCTGATCAGCAGAAACAAAGCATCTCAGATATGTTTCCAAAGTCTGATTAGTTCGTTCGGTTTGGCCATTTGTCTGAGGATGGAAAGCCGAGGAAAAAGACAAATCAATGCCCATCCTAGCACAAAAGGCTCGCCAAAACCTCGAAACAAACTGGGAACCTCTGTCCGAAACGATGTTCTCCGGAATGCCATGTAAACGAACCACATGCTGGAAAAACAATGGCACCAAATCAGAGGAGGAAGGCAATTTAGACAAGGGTACCAAATGGACCATCTTAGAGATGCGATCACAAACCACCCAAATGACCGACATCTTTTGAGAGACAGGGAGATCCGAAATAAAATCCATAGAGATATGCGTCCAGGGCCTCTTCGGGACCGGCAAGGGCAAAAGCAACCCACTGGCACGAGAACAGAAGGCTTAGCCCGAGCACAAGTCCCACAGGACTGCACAAAAGAACGCACATCCCGCGACAGAGACTGCCACCAAAAGGATCTAGCCACCAAATCTCTGGTACCAAAGATTCCAGGATGACCAGCCAACACCGAACAATGAACCTCAAAGATAACTCTACTAGTCCATTTATCAGGGACAAACAGTGTCTCCGCTGGGCAACGGTCAGGTCTATCAGCCTGAAATTTTTGCAGCACCCGCCGCAAATCAGGGGAGATGGCAGACAAAATTACCCCCTCTTTGAGAATACCCGCCGGCTAAGGAACACCCGGAGAGTCGGGCACAAAACTCCTTGACAGGGCATCAGCCTTCACATTCTTAGAGCCTGGAAGGTACGAAACCACAAAATCAAAACGGGAGAAAAATAGCGACCAACAAGCCTGTCTAGGATTCAACCGTTTAGCAGACTCGAGATAAGTCAAATTCTTGTGATCCGTCAAGACCACCACGCGATGCTTGGCTCCTTCAAGCCAATGACGCCACTCCTTGAATGCCCACTTCATGGCCAACAACTCTCGATTGCCAACATCATAATTGCGCTCAGCAGGGGAAAACTTTCTAGAAAAGAAGGCACATGGTTTCATCACCGAGCCATCAGAACTTCTTTGCGACAAAAAAGCCCCTGCTCCAATCTCAGAAGCATCAACCTCGACCTGAAATGGAAGCGAAACATCTGGCTGGCACAACACAGGGGCAGAAGAAAAACGACGCTTCAACTCCTGAAAAGCTTCCACAGCCGCAGAAGACCAATTGACCACATCAGCACCCTTCTTGGTCAAATCAGTCAACGGTTTAGCAACACTAGAAAAATTACTGATGAAGCGACGATAAAAATTAGCAAAGCCCAGGAACTTTTGCAGACTCTTCACAGATGTCGGCTGAGTCCAATCATAAATGGCCTGAACTTTAACAGGGTCCATCTCGATAGTAGAAGGGGAAAAAATGAAACCCAAAAATGAAACCTTCTGAACTCCAAAGAGACACTTTGACCCCTTCACAAACAAAGAATTCGCACGAAGGACCTGGAACACCATTCTGACCTGCTTCATGTGAGACTCCCAATCATCCGAGAAGACCAAAATATCATCCAAATATACAATCAGGAATTTATCCAGGTACTCTCGGAAGATGTCATGCATAAAGGACTGAAATACTGATGGAGCATTGGAAAGCCCGAATGGCATAACCAGGTACTCAAAATGGCCCTCGGCGTATTAAATGCTGTTTTCCATTCATCGCCCTGTTTAATACGCACAAGATTATACGCACCACGAAGATCTATCTTGGTGAACCAACTAGCCCCCTTAATCCGAGCAAATAAATCAGACAGCAGCGGCAAAGGGTACTGAAATTTGACTGTGATCTTATTAAGAAGGCGGTAATCAATACAAGGTCTCAAAGAACCATCCTTCTTGGCCACAAAAAAGAACCCTGCTCCCAATGGTGACGACGACGGGCGAATATGACCCTTCTCCAAGGATTCCTTTACATAACTCCGCATAGCGGCGTGCTCTGGCACAGATAAATTGAACAGTCGGCCCTTAGGAAACTTACTACCAGGAATCAAATTGATAGCACAATCGCAATCCCTATGAGGGGGTAGGGCACTGGATTTGGGCTCATCAACTACATCCCGGTAATCCGACAAAAACTCCGGGACTTCAGAAGGGGTGGATGACTAAATAGACAAAAATGGAACATCACCATGTACCCCCTGACAACCCCAGCTGGACACAGACATAGATTTCTAATCCAATACTGGATTATGGACCTGTAGCCATGGCAACTCCAAAACGACCACATCATGCAGATTATGCAACACCAAAAAGCGAATATCCTCCTGATGTGCAGGAGCCATGCACATGGTCAATTGGGTCCAGTACTGAGGCTTATTCTTGGCCAAAGGCGTAGCATCAATTCCTCTCAATGGAATAGGATACTGCAAGGGCTCCAAGAAAAAACCACAGCGCCTAGCAAACTCCAAGTCCATCAAATTCAGGGCAGCGCCTGAATCCACAAATGCCATAACAGAATAGGATGAAAAAGAGCAAATCAGAGTAACGGACAAAAGAAATTTCGACTGTACCGTACCAATGGTGGCAGACCTAGCGAAACGCTTAGTGCGCTTAGGACAATCGGAGATAGCTTGAGTGGAATCACCACAGTAAAAACACAGCCCATTCCGACGTCTGTGTTCTTGCCGTTCAGCTCTGGTCAAAGTCCTATCACATTGCATAGGCTCAGGTCTATGCTCAGATAATACCGCCAAATGGTGCACAGCTTTACGCTCACGCAAGCGTTGATCGATCTGAATGGCCAAAGACATAGACTCATTCAGACCAGCAGGCATGGGAAATCCCACCATGACATCCTTAAGGGCTTCAGAGAGACCCTTTCTGAAAATTGCTGCCAGGGCACATTCATTCCACTGAGTGAGTACAGACCACTTCCTAAACTTCTGACAATATATCTCTACCTCATCCTGACCCTGACACAGAGCCAGCAAGATTTTCTCTGCCTGATCCACTGAATTTGGTTCATCATAAAGCAATCCGAGCGCCAGAAAAAACGCATCAACATCACGCAATGCCGGATCTCCTGGCGCAAGGGAAAATGCCCAGTCTTGAGGGTCGCCACGTAACAAAGAAATAATGATTTTCACTTGTTGAACAGGGTCACCTGAGGAGCGAGGTTTCAAAGCAAGAAACAATTTACAATTATTTTTGAAATTCAGAAACTTAGATCTATCCCCAAAAAAACAAATCAGAAATTGGAATCCTAGGCTCCAACATCGGATTCTGAACCACAAAATCTTGAATGTTTTGTACCCTTACAGTGAGATTATCCATACAAGAGGACAGACCTTGAATGTCCATATCTACACCTGTATCCTGAACCACCCAGAGGTAAAGGGGAAAAGAGAGACAAAACACACTGCAAAGAAAAAAAAATGGTCTCAGAACTTCTCTTATCCCTCTATTGAGATGCATTAATACTTTTGGCCACCTGTACTGTTATGACCTGGTGGTTAGGACAATAATGGACCTGGTGGTTAAGAGCACACTGAATGACCTGATAGTTACTAATAATATAGGACGAGCTCTGAGACGTGGGAACTCTGCTGACCGCAATCCCTAATCCTATCACACACACTAGAAATAGCCGTGGATTGCTCCTAACGCTCCCTATGCAACTCGTCACAGCCTAAGGAACTAGCTAGCCCTGAAGATAGAAAAATAAAGCCTACCTTGCCTCAGAGAAATTCCCCAAAGGAAAAGGCAGCCCCCCACATATAATGACTGTGAGTAAAGAAGAAAATTACAAACACAGAGATGAAATAGATTTAGCAAAGTGAGGCCCGACTTACTGAACAGACTGAGGATAGGAAAGGTAACTTTGCGGTCAGCACAAAAAAACTACAAAAAGACCACGCAGAGGGCGCAAAAAGACCCTCCGCACCGACTCACGGTGCAGAGGCGCTCCCTCTGCGTCCCAGAGCTTCCAGCAAGCAAGACAAAAATCAAAATAGCAAGCTGGACAGAAAAATAGCAAACCAGAGAAAAACAAGCAGGAACTTAGCTTCTGCTGGGAAGACAGGTCACAAGAACGATCCAGGAGTGAACTAGACCAATACTGGAACATTCACAGGTGGCATGGAGCAATGATCTAAGTGGAGTTAAATAGAGCAGCCAGCTAACGAATTAACCTCGTCACCTGTGGAAGGAAACTCAGAAGCCGCAGCCCCACTCACAACCACCAGAGGAAGCCCATGGACAGAACCAGCCGAAGTACCATTCATGACCACAGGAGGGAGCTTGACAACAGAATTCACAACAGTCTAGGGAGCGTTAGGTACCCCCCACGGCTACTTCTAGTTGCGCTGCTAAGTTCAGGGTTTGCGGTCAGTACTGGTGCCACCTTCTCCAGAGTACTTCTCATGCTGCTCCAAGGCCACCAGATCATAACATGTGTGTACACGGTGCTTTTTGGTGCAGTTTCTCCACAAAGAATTTGCCCAAAAAACGCTAGGGAATCCTTATGCCAATTAAGTCAATGAGGATCCTGAAGTGCAGGTAATTTTTCCTTTCCTGATTTGTGCTGCTTTTAAATCCGCAGCATGTCCCTTCTTTTTGCTGTGTTTTTCACCTATTGACTACTATTGAGTTAGTCAAATGTTTGCTGATTTGCTTCTTGCATTTTACGGACTTCCTATGGTGTTTCATCTGTGTGACAGTGCAAGAAATGCCAGCGCGGCAACTACCCGTGGTAAAAAAAAAACCCAAAAAGCTTACCGCAGGTCACAGGTGTTTGGCTGATGAGACCACTACTCCAATCAGCCGACGCCTGCTGTCACTGATTACAGTGGGAGAAGACAGCGGCTGATGGGCGTAGTCATCTGCCGACATTGGTGCTCAAAGTAAAAATAAAATGTTAAAATAAATAAATATTGACATAAAAGTTAAAAAGATAGTATACTCACCTTACACCTCATCCCTGAAGCCCTTTTTCTCCTGTAAAAAAATAAAAAAACACCATATACTCACCTTAACGCCTAATCCCCGATGCCCATGCCACCTGTAAAAGATAAAAAATAATAAACCACCATATCCCTCATCTATCCACTGTAATCCATAATGTCCCGCAACGATTCGGATCACTTGTAGAGCAGTCATACCAGCTGATGTGACTGCTCTACCCGGCAATCGGCGACACAGAGCTGTGGTGAAAAAGTTCACCAGAGTTCATCAGCTGATGAGCCCTGGGGACCTCCCTTATGGCACCACTGCTGCGTAATCACAATGCACTCTGCCAAGGTATAGAAACGGGGCCGGCGTCAGCACCCAGGCAAGTGCCGGGGCCCTGGCGAGACAGGGGGCTCATTCAGGGCTGGCGTTAGGTGCAGGCTGCCCGCATGCGGCCCCTGAGGCAGGAATCTGTGGTCCGAGGTGCACACTAGAAGAGAGGAGGCAGCACGGAGCTCTGGGACTTTTGCACTGCAGCTGCTGGAGAGCCACCCACAATCCGTCGCCATGGATACGCAGAGCAGAGTGACTTCCGACCGTCCAGTGCCCGGAGAATGAGCCGAGCGTTGCCAAACAGGAAGTGTGCAGCACCTGCCACCTGGAACAAAGGATTGCGGGGGGATGCAGAGCCTGGCTGGGAGTACAAGGTATGGGCTCTGATACTGGTTGGGCTGTGTTATATACTACGTTGGCTGCTATATACTACATGGGCTGCTATATACTACGTGGGCTGGGCTGCTATATACTACGTGGGCTGCTATATACTACATTGGCTGCTATATACTACGTGGGATGGGCTGCTATATACTACATGGGCTGCTATATACTACGTTGGCTGCTATATACGACGTGGGCTGCTATATACTACATGGGCTACGTGTTTGCTCAGTAAGAGCAGCACGATCTGAAATCAAGTGAATAGTGGGCGACCCCATAGAAGACCATGTACAATGATATCTCCCAAAGCAGACCGCGAAAACAACAAGGGGGTTTATATGATAAACAATTAAATTTTATTAAACATATATAGTATACAAAGTGGGGACAAAGTTGCAAAAGCAATGTATATGGATGGAAAGCAGCTAAAAGACTATGGCACCGAAAGGATGACACAAGTTGGTGCCAGGAAAGAAATAATATACACGTCTCAGAGGACACGGCCGCACACATAAATTGGAGAGAGGTTAACCACTGATATCCTATCCGGTTGGTGGTAAATTTTATATGATAAATGATTACATTATTAAAGACTTTAAGATGCCCCCCCCTCTTCCCCCGGGGAGGAGGCCCGCCGCACGACACGGACGATGGGAAGGAGGACTTCCGTCATCACTTCCCATCACCATGGCAAGGTGCCTGGCCCCCCCCCCCCCCCCCGGGCGAAGGGCGGGTGCAACGCGAGAGCAAAAGCGCGTCTGCGCCTCAATGGGTGTGAATCCACAGAGTGTGGACCGTGGCAATTCAAAATAACAAGAACAGGAGGTGCCAAGTCGTAACCCTGGTAAGAGCCAACCAAATAAATGAAAGCAGCTAGATAGCTGCTACCAGGATATCTACGAACTGTGCCATATCCACAATATCATAATTTTTAAGAAATGGCCAATACATAATTATAAATGGCAATAAAACATGTGTAGCCAAAGTTGACTCAAAATACAGAGAAGCCAATATACGATCAGAAGAATATCAGTTCATGATTTGATAGAGCTATCATATAACCCTAACTGTCATGCTGTAACATGGCAGAGAGGCTTAACAGGCAAGGGCATCCGTACTCTGCAAATACAAAAGATGTTACAGGTAAATAACATATAGTTACACTACTAATATCAACCTGATAACAGCATAATAACTATAAAAAAATAATAATAATTATTTGAACACATAACAAAATATCAAAATTATTTTATATGTATCCTTATAAATAATGGCGCAGGTCCAAGCTAGATGGTTCGATTCATCGACTCCACTTAGATCTTGGATTGTTTTCTTGGATTTATCCAAAGGCAGTAATGAGCATGACTGGATCCCCCGGGAAAACAATGTGTACTTATACCCGTGACCCTTACCTTTTTAACCACGCCTCCTGATTCACCGCCGCTTAGTATTTGGATCTTTACTTACTCCCTTGCTGCCATGCTTTTTAATGGAGCATTCAGTGAATCTGGTTGTATGGTGGTATAGTTGGCAGTCTGCAGCCCAGTTGGGTCTGACTGCGAACTAGAGAGAGACTAGAGAATCTTAAAGTCTTTAATAGCTTGTAATCATTTATCATATAAAATTTACCACCAACCGGATATGGTATCAGTGCTTAACCTCTCTCCAATTTATGTGTGCGGCCGTGTCCTCTGAGACATGTATATTTTTTCTTTCCTGGCACCAACTTGTGTCATCCTTTCGGTGCCATAGTCTTTTAGCTGCGTTCTATCCATTTACATTGCTTTTGCAACTTTGTCCCCACTTTGTATACTATATATGTTTAATAAAATTTAATTGTTTATCATATAAACCCCCTTGTTGTTTTCGCGGTCTGCTTTGGGAGATATCATTGTACATGGGCTTTTATGGGGTCGCCCACTTGATTTCAGATCGTGCTGCTCTTACTGAGCAAACTTTTTCGGTATGCACAAGTCAGCCACTAGGGGGCTATTTTCCATTTTGGCCACGGATTTGATGTAGGTTTATATGTTATATACTACGTGGGCTGCTATATACTACGTGGGCTGCTATATACTATGTGGGCTGCTATATGCTACGTGGGCTGCTATATGCTACGTGGGCTGCTATATACTACGTTGGCTGCTATATACTACATAGGCTGCTATATACTACGTAGGCTGCTATATACTACATGGGCTGCTATGTACTACGTGGGCTGGGATGCTATATACTACGTGGGCTGTGTTATATACTACGTGGGCTGTGTTATATACTACGTGGGCTGTGTTATATATTACGTGGGCAGTGTTATATACTACGTGGGCTGCTATATACTACGTGGGCAATGCTGTATACTACTATGTGGGCAGTGCTGTATACTACTATGTGGCTAGTGCTGTATACTACTGTGTGGGCTGTGCTATATACTACTGTGTGGTGCTGTGCTATATACTACTGTGTGGGCTGCGCTATATACTACTGTGTGGGCAGTGCTCTATACTACTATGTGGGCTGTGCTGTATACTACATGGCTGTTCTATAAACTACGTGGGCCGTGTTATATACTATGTGGCTGTGCTATATACTATATGGGCTGTTATATAATACGTGGGCTGTGCTATATACTACGTGGCTGTGTTATATGCTACGTGGGATGTTATATACTATATGGCTGTGTTATATGCTACGTGGCTGTGCTATATACTACGTGGGCTGTGTTATATACTACATGGCTGTGTTTATATGCGATCATGAATCGTGGTATGTGTTAAAAGGGGGCCCACTGAGAGTCTTTTGCCCAGGGCCCTCAAAAATCTGGAGCCGGCCCTGTATAGAAAAACAGGCAGTCCAGGTACAGACAACCTGTCCCAGTACCCAGTATGTGTGGGATAAGAAAAAGATATGTACGGTGACAGGCACAAATATAAATAACTAACGTAGCATGGCTAAATGAAGGGGTTACCTGTGCGGTTAGATGAGTGGATGCAGGAAAGCGCCCTGACTTGCTTTTCGGAATAAATCCTTCATCAGTTTTTCTGTACCTGGACAGCCTGTTTTTCGACACTTTGGCACACTGCATTATGATTTAACCCCTTCCCGACCTTTGACGCCACGTAGGCGTCATGAAAGTCGGTGCCAATCCGACCCATGACGCCTATGTGGCGTCATGGAAAGATCGCTTCGCTGCAGATCGGGTGAAAGGGTTAACTCCAATTGAACCCGATCTGCAGGGACAGGGGGAGTAGTAGTACAGCCCAGGTGAAATCCGCTCAAAAAACACTGGAAATCCGTGGTAAATCCACAGGTAAAACGCAGTGCCTTTTACCCGCGGATTTTTCAAAAACGGTGCTGAAAAATCTCACATGAATCCGCAACGTGGGCACATAGCCTTAGGGTTGGAATTAGTTGTGGTTAGGGTTGTGGTTAGGGTTATGGCTACAGTTGGGATTAGGGTTAGGGGTGTGTTGGGGTTAGTGTTGGAGGTAGAATTGAGGGGTTTCCACTGTTTAGGCACATCAGGGGTCTCCAAACGCAACATGGCGCCACCATTGATTCCAGCCAATCTTGTATTCAAAAAGTCAAATGGGGCTCCCTCACTTCCGTGCCCCGACGTATGCCCGAACAGTGGTTTACCCCGACATATGGGGTACCAGCATACTCAGGACAAACTGCGCAACAATTACTGGGGTCCAATTTCTCCTGTTACCCTTGTGAAAATAAAAAATTGCTTGCTAAAACATCATTTTTGAGGAAAGAAAAATGATTTTTTATTTTTACGGCTCTGCGTTGTAAACGTCTGTGAAGCACTTGGGGGTTCAAAGTGCTCACCACATATCTAGATAAGTTCCTTTCAGGGTCTAGTTTCCAAAATGCGGTCACTTGTGGGGGGTTTCTACTGTTTAGGCACACCAGGGACTCTGCAAACGCAACGTGACGCCCGCAGACCATTCAATCAAAGTCTGCATTTCAAAACGTCACTACTTCACTTCCGAGCCCCGGTATGTGCCCAAACAGTAGTTTACCCCCACATATGGGATATCACCGTACTCAGGAGATACTGGACAACAAATATTGGGGTCAAATTTCTCCTGTTACCCTTGGGAAAATAAAAAATTGCGGGCTAAAACATCATTTTTGAGAAAATATTTTTTTTTTTATTTTCATGGCTCTGCGTTATAAAGTTCTGTGAAGCACTTGGGGGTTCAAAGTGCTCACCACACATCTAGATTAGTTCCTTTGGGGGTCTAGTTTCCAAACTGGGGTCATTTGTGGGGGATCTGACATGGTGTCCGCTAATGATTGGAGCTAATTTTCCATTTAAAAAGCCAAATAGCGTGCCTTCCCTTCCGAGCCCTGCCGTGCGCCCAAACAGTGGTTTACCCCCACATATGGGGTATCAGCATACTCAGGACAAACTGGACAACAACATTTGGGGTCCAATTTCTCCTATTACCCTTGGCAAAATAGGAAATTCCAGGCTAAAAAATCATTTTTGAGGAAAGAAAAATTATTTTTTATTTTCATGGCTCTGCGTTATAAACTTCTGTAAAGCACCTTGGGGTTTAAAGTGCTCAATATGCATCTAGATAAGTTCCTTGGGGGGGTCTAGTTTCCAAAATGGGGTCACTTGTGGGGGAGCTCCAATGTTTAGGCACACAGGGGCTCTCCAAACGCGACATGGTGTCTGCTAACAATTGGAGCTAATTTTCCATTCAAAAAGTCAAATGGCGCGCCTTCCCTTCCGAGCCCTGCCGTGTGCCCAATCAGTGGTTTACCCCCACATATGAGATATCGGCGTACTCGGCAGAAATTGCCCAACAAATTTTAGGATCCATTTTATCCTATTGCCCCTGTGAAAATAAAAAAATTGAGGCGAAAAAAATTTTTTGTGAAAAAAAAAAAAAAAAGTACTTTTTCATTTTTACGGATCAATTTGTGAAGCACCTGGAGGTTTAAAGTGCTCACTATGCATCTAGATAAGTTCCTTGGGGCGTCTAGTTTCCAAAATGGGGTCATTTGTGGGGGAGCTCCAATTTTTAGGCACACGGGGGCTCTCCAAACGTGACATGGTGTCCACTAAAGAGTGGAGCCAATTTTTCATTCAAAAAGTCAAATGGCGCTCCTTCCCTTCCAAGCCCTGCCGTGCGCCCAAACAGTGTTTTACCCCCACATATGGGGTATTGGCGTACTCAGGACAAATTGGACAATAACTTTCGTGGTTCAGTTTCTCCTTTTACCATTGGGAAAATAAAAAATTGTTGCTAAAAGATAATTTTTGTGACTAAAAAGTTAAATGTTCATTTTTTCCTTCCATGTTGCTTCTGCTGCTGTGAAGCACCTGAAGGGTTAATAAACTTCTTGCATGTGGTTTTGTGCACCTTGAGAGGTGCAGTTTTTAGAATGGTGTCACTTTTGGGTATTTTCAGTCATATAGACCCCTCAAACAGAATAAAAATTCAAAATGTGAAAATTGCAAAATTTTCAAAATTTTCGCCAAATTTCTGTTTTATCACAAATAAACGCAGAATTTATTGACCTAAATTTACCACTAACATGAAGCCCAATATGTCACGAAGAAACAGTCCCAGAACCACTAGGATCCGTTGAAGCGTTCCTGAGTTATTACCTCATAAAGGGACACTGGTCAGAATTGCAAAAAACGGCCAGGTCATTAAGGTCAAAATATGCTGGGTCATGAACGGGTTAATTAAATAAAAACACATTACACCTACTGTGGATTTATATTTGCACAGGCTGTAATATACAACTTCTCCTTTGCCATATACCATCTGTATCCCAGTACTGATTATTTGATTATCATTACCATTACGTTCTAGTGTGTGCAGACACATTTTTATTCAGTGGCTTCCTCCTATTTACCATTCACCCCTATTTTTTTTCACATCGATCTTATTGTCTTCATGAACACAAAATATATATTTTCTGTATTTTAGATACCATGTCCTGTTTTTTCACACTAGCACTGCGATTTATTTTTATGATGGACCTAATTGTGAATGTCTCCACAAGTATTTTTTGATTAACTGTGTCTGCGAATTGAGATACTAATTTGGCTTTTATCCTAAGTCATATTGCACAACTCGTTAAAGAGTTGATTGTGACTTGTAGGATCGCTACTTCCAACAGGTGGCGCTATAGAGTTTAAGTCCTCTTTTTCTCAGAAGAGGCAATTTGCATATTGATTAACTATATAATTGAGTTTGTACTTGTTACATAGTTACGTAGTTATTAAGGTTGAAGGAAGACTTTAAAGGGCCACTGTCACCCCCCTCCAGCCGTTATAAACTAAAAGAGCCACCTTGTGCAGCTGTAATGCTGCATTCTAACAAAGTGGCTCTTTTAGTTTTGTGTTCATGTATTACTAAAATAAAGCGTTTTGAAACTTTTCAAAAATACCTGTCTTTGTCCATGGAGGCGGGTCTGAAGCCTCCTCTGTGAAGCGCCCAACTGCAGTCACTCATCTCTTCTGGGGCGATGGTCGCCGCCCCCTGCGCGCTGTTTTCTTCTGAAATATGGCGCCTGCGCTGTGCGTGCCTGCCTGGGGCAGGCGCAGTGAGAATTGGCAGTCATAGATCTCAGATGCCGGGTTCCTGCCTTCGCGGGCAGTGCGGCCACCCTGTTACTGAATCCGCGCCCCGCACTGTGTTATGCATTATGCACAGTGCGGGGCTGGGATTCCTGGGCAGATTCCTGCACAGACAGACGCTGGAAGGCGGGGAACCTGGGGGAGCGTCTGACAAGCGCAGTGCGCATGCCCAGGAATCCCAGCCCCGCACTGTGCATAATGCATAACACAGTGCGGGGCGCGGATTCAGTAACAGGGTGGCCACACTGCCCGCACAGGCGCAGGCAAGAACCCGGCATCTGAGATCTATGACGGCCAATTCTCACTGCACCTGCCCTAAGCAGGCACGCACAGCGCAGGCGCCAGATTTCAGAAGAAAACAGCGCGCAGGGGACGGCGACCATCGCCCCAGAAGAGATGAGTGACTGCAGTTGGGCGCTTCACAGAGGAGGCTTCAGACCCGCCTCCATGGACAAAGACAGGTATTTTTGAAAAGTTTCAAAACGCTTTATTTTAGTAATAGATGAACATAAAACTAAAAGAGCCACCTTGTTAGAATGCAGCATTACTGCTGCACAAGTTGGCTCTTTTAGTTTATAACGGCTGGAGGGGGTGACAGTGGCCCTTTAAGTCCATCTAGTTCAACCCATAGCCTAACTTAGCATGCCCTAACATGTTGATCCAGAGGAAGGCAAAAAAAAAACCCATGTGGCAAAGAGTAAGCTCCACATTGGGGAAAAAAATTCCTTCCCGACTCCACATACGGCAATCAGACTAATCCTCTGGATCAACACCCTATCAAGGAATCTAGTGTATCTATCCTGTAACATTATACTTTTCCAGAAAGGTATCCAGTCCCCTCTTAAATTTAAGTAACGAATCACTCATTACAACATCATACGGCAGAGAGTTCCATAGTCTCACTGCTCTTATAATAAAGAATCCGCGTCTGTTGTTATGCTTAAACCTTCTTTCCTCCAGACGTAGAGGATGCCCCCTTGTCCCTGTCTCAGGTCTATGATTAAAAAGATCATCAGAAAGGTCTTTGTACTGTCTCCTCATATATTTATACATTAAAATAAGATCACCCCTTAGTCTTCGTTTTTCCAAACTAAATAGCCCCAAGTGTAATAACCTATCTTGGTATTGCAGACCCCCCAGTCCTCTAATAACCTTGGTCGCTCTTCTCTGCACCCGCTCCAATTCAGCTATGTCTTTCTTATACACCGGAGACCAGAACTGTGCACAGTATTCTAAGTGTGGTCGAACAAGTGACTTGTATAGAGGTGAAATTATGTTCTCCTCATGTGCATCTATGCCTCTTTTAATGCATCCCATTATTTTATTTGCCTTAGTAGCAGCTGCCTGACACTGGCCACTGAATATGAGTTTGTCATCCACCCATACACCCAGGTCCCGGAAGGTCTTCATCCTGTCGATGTTCGTCCCTGAACAATGTTTCCTGTGTGGGCGCTTGACCAAAGTGTTCTGATAACTGCTTCTTTCAGTAGCAAAGCCAGCTTCCTTCTATCACTGACAATGTTACACAACCCCTGGGAAAAATTATGTAATCACCGGCCTCGGAGAGGATGTTCATTCAGCTGTTTAATTTTGTAGAGAAAAAACAGATCACAGACATGGCGCAAAACTAAAGTAATTTCAAATGGCAACTTTCTGGCTTTAATAAACACTAAAAAAAATCAAGATAAAAAAATGTGGTAGTCAGTAATGGTTAATTTTTTAAAATAAATATAGGGTTATATAGATCTGCTCGTTAGTCTGCATCTAAAAAGGAGTGATCACACCTTGGAGAGCTGTTGCACCAAGTGGACTGACATGAATCATGGCTCCAACATGAGAGATGTAAATTGAAAAAAAGGGGAGGATTATCAAACTCTTAAGAGGGAAAATCATCACGCAATGTTGCAAAAAATGTTGGTTGTTCACAGTCCGCTGTGTCTAAAATCTGGATCAAATACAAACAACATGGGAAGGCTGTTAAAGGCAAACATACTAGTAGACCAAGGAAGACATCAAAGCATCAAGACCGGAAACTTAAAGCAATATCTCTCCAAAACAGGAAATGCACAACAAAACAAATGAGCGAATTGGTGGAAACTGGAGTCAACGTCTGTGACCGAACTGTAAGAAACCGCCTAAAGGAAATGGGATTTACATACAGAAAAGCTAAACGAAAGCCATCATTAACACCTAAGCAGAAAAAAGGTTACAATGAGCTAAGGAAAAGCAATCGATGACTAGATGAAAGTCCTATTCAGTGATGAATTGCGAATCTGCATTGGGCAAAGTGATGATGCTGGAACTTTTGTTTGGTGCCGTTCCAATCTACTATATAATTGTCTATGGGTCACTTCCGTATTTCTGTCTGTCATTGGTCGCGGCCTCTGTCTGTCATGGAAATCCAAGTCGCTGATTGGTCGTGGCAAAATGCCCACGACCATTGCCGTGACCAATCCGCGACGGGCACAGTCCGGCGGCAAAATGGCCGCTCCTTCCTCCCTGCAGTCAGTGCCCGCTCCATACTCCCCTCCAGTCAGCTCTCACACAGGGTTAATGGCAGCGTTATTGGACCGCGGTGTAAGCACTCCATTAACGCAGCTATTAACCCTGTGTGACCAACTTTTTACTATTGATGCTGCGTATGCAGGATCAATAGTAAAAAATCTAATGTTACAAATAATAATAATAATAATAAAAAAAAAGGTTATTCTCACCCTCCGACGTGTCGCGCTGTCCTCAGCAGTGCACGCGGCAGGTTCCGGTGCCAAGGATGCTATGCGAGAATGACCTTCCATGACGTCACGGTCATGTGACCGCGACGTCATCACAGGTCCTGCGCTCATACCAACCCTGGGACCGGAAGTTGCCGCGTGCAACGCATGCAGGTGCCAGGACTTCAAGAGGCCTTCGGAAGTGAGTATATGTTTATTTTTTATTTTAAGTCTTTTTTAACCCCTTTACCCCAAAGGGTGGTTTGCACGTTATGGACCGGGCCAATTTTTACAATTCTGACCACTGTCCCTTTATGAGGTTATAACTCTGGAACGCTTCAACGGATCCCGGTGATTCTGACATTGTTTTCTCGTGACATATTGTACTTCATGATAGTGGTAAAATTTCTTTGATATTACCTGCGTTTATTTGTGAAAAAAACGAAAATTTGGCGAAAATTTTGAAAATTTTGCAATTTTTCAACTTTGAATTTTTATGCAATTAAATCACAGAGATATGTCACACAAAATACTTAATAAGTAACATTTCCCACATTTTTATGATTGGCAGCCGTCACACACTGAAAGACGCTTTTTATTGCAAAAAATATTTTTTGCGTTACCACATTTTGAGAGCTATAATTTTTCCATATTTGAGTCCACAGAGTCATGTGAGGTCTTGTTTTTTGCGGGACGAGTTGACGTTTTTATTGGTAACATTTTCGGGCACGTGACATGTTTTGATCGCTTTTTATTCCGATTTTTGTGAGGCAGAATGACCAAAAACCAGCTATTCATGAATTTCTTTTGGGGGAGGCGTTTATACCGTTCCGCGTTTGGTAAAATTGATAAAGCAGTTTTATTCTTCCGGTCAGTACGATTACAGCGATATCTCATTTATATCATTTTTTTTATGTTTTGGTGCTTTTATACGATAAAAACTATTTTATAGAAAAAATAATTATTTTTGCATCGCTTTATTCTGAGGACTATAACTTTTTTATTTTTTTGCTGATGTTGCTGTATGGCGGCTCGTTTTTTGCGGGACAAGATGACGCTTTCAGCGGTACCATGGTTATTTATATCCGTCTTTTTGATCGCGTGTTATTCCACTTTTTGTTTGGCGGTACGATAATAAAGCTTTGTTTTTTGCCTCGTTTTTTTTTTTTTTTTCTTACGGTGTTTACTGAAGGGGTTAACTAGTGGGACAGCTTTATAGGTCGGGTTGTTACGGACGCGGCGATACTAAATATGTGTACTTTTATTGTTTTTTCTTATTTTATTTAGATAAAGAAATGTATTTATGGGAATAATATTTTTTTTTTTTTTTCATTAGTTAGGATTTTTTTCTTTAATTTTTTTTGCACACTTTGAAAATTTTTTTTTAAACTTTTTTACTTTGTCCCAGGGGGGGACAATACAGATCGGTGATCTGCCAGTTTGCACAGCACTCTGACAGATCACTGATCTGTCTCAGAGTGCTGCAGCGTTACCAAGTGCCTGCTCTGAGCAGGCACTTGGTAAGCCACCTCCCTCCCTGTAGGACCCGGATCCGCGGCCATCTTGGATCCGGGGCTCGAGCAGGGAGGGAGGTGAGGAGACCCTCGCAGCAACGCGATCACATCGCGTTGCTGCGGGGGTCTCAGGGAAGCCCGCAGGGAGCCCCCTCCCTGCGGGAAGCTTCCCTATACCGCCGGCACATCGCGATCATCTTTGATCGCGGTGTGCCGGGGGTTAATGTGTCGGGGGCAGTCCGTGACCGCTCCTGGCACATAGTGCCGGATGTCAGCTGCGATAAGCAGCTGACACCCGGCCGCGATCGGCCGCGCTCCCCCCGTGAGCGCGGCCGATCGCGCTGGACGTAATATTCCGTCCTTGGGAATTAAGGCCCACCCCACATGGACGGAATATTACGTCCAATGGCAGAAAGGGGTTAACCACGCATATAGTGCCCACATTGCTATATACTACGTGGGCTGTGTTACATACTGCTTGGGCTGCGTTATATACTGCATGGCTGCTATGTACTACGTGGGCAGTGTTATATACTATGTGGGCAATGTTATATACTGCATGGGCTGCGTTATATACTGCATGGCTGCTATAGAATACGTGGGCAGTGTTATACAGTCATGGCAAAAAGTATTGACACCCCTGCAATTCTGTCAGATAATACTCATTTTCTTCCTGAAAATGATTGCAAACACAAATTCTTTGGTATTATTATCTTCATTTAATTTGTCTTAAATGAAAAAAACACAAAAGAGAATGAAGCAAAAAGCAAAACATTGATCATTTCTCACAAAACTCCAAAAATAGGCCAGACAAAAGTATTGGCACCCTCAACCTAATACTTGGTTGCACAACCTTTAGCCAAAATAACTGCGACCAACCGCTTCCGGTAACCATCAATGAGTTTTTTACAATACTCTGCTGGAATTTTAGACCATTCTTCTTTCTCAAACTGCTCCAGGTCCCTGATATTTGAAGGGTGCCTTCTCCAACCTGCCATTTTTAGATCTCTCCACAGGTGTTCTATGGGATATGGGGGTCTGGACTCATTGCTGGCCACCTTAGAAGTCTCCAGTGCTTTCTCTCAAACCATTTTCTAGTGCTTTTTGAAGTGTGTTTTGGGTCATTGTCCTGCTGGAAGACCCATGGCCTCTGAGGGAGACCCAGCTTTCTCACACTGGACCCTACATTATGCTGCAAAATGTGTTGGTAGTCTTCAGACTTCATAATGCCATGCACACGGTCAAGCAGTCCAGTGCCAGAGGCAGCAAAGCAACCCCAAAACATCAGGGAACCTCCGCCATGTTTGACTGTAGGGACCGTGTTCTTTTCTTTGAATGCCTCTTTTTTTCTCTCCTGTAAACTCTATGTTGATGCCTTTGCCCAAAAAGCTCTACTTTTATCTCATCTGACCAGAGAACATTCTTCCAAAACGTTTTAGGCTTTTTCAGGTAAGTTTTGGCAAACTCCAGCCTGGCTTTTTTTATGTCTCGGGGTAAGAAGTGGGGTCTTCCTGGGTCTCCTACCATACAGTCCCTTTTCATTCAGACACCGACAGATAGTACGGGTTGACACTGTTGTACCCTCGGACTGCAGGGCAGCTTGAACTTGTTTAGATGTTAGTCGAGGTTCTTTATCCAACATCCGCACAATCTTGCGTTGAAATCTCTTGTCAATTTTTCTTTTCCGTCCACATCTAGGGAGGTTAGCCACAGTGCCATGTTCTTTAAACTTCTTGATGACACTGCGCACGGTAGACACAGGAACATTCAGGTCTTTGGAGTTGGACTTGTAGCCTTGAGATTGCTCATGCTTCCTCACAATTTGGTTTCTCAAGTCCTCAGACAGTTCTTTGGTCTTCTTTCTTTTCTTCATGCTCAATGTGGTACACACAAGGACACAGGACAGAGGTTGAGTCAACTTTAATCCATGTGAACTGGCTGCAAGTGTGATTGTTATTGGCAACACCTGTTAGGTGCCACAGGTAAGTTACAGGTGCTGTTAATTGCACAAATTAGAGAAGCATCACATGATTTTTCGAACAATGCCAATACTTTTGTCCATCCCCTTTTTTATGTTTGGTGTGGAATTATATCCAATTTGGCTTTAGAACAATTCTTTTTGTGTTTTTTCATTAAAGACAAATTAAATGAAGATAATAATACCAAAGAATTTGTTTGCAATCAATTTTCAGGAAGAAAATGAGTATTATCTGACAGAATTGCAGGGGTGTCAATACTTTTGGCCATGACTGTATACTATGTAGGCAATGTTATATACTGCGTGGGCTGCGTTATATACTACATGGCTGCTTTATACTTTTTGGGCAGTGTTATATACTATGTGAGCAGTGTTATATACTGTGTGGGCTGCGTTATATACTGCATGGCTGCTATATACTACGTGGCCAGTGTTATATACTATGTGGGCAATGTTATATACTGTGTGGGCTGTGTTATATACTGTTTGAGCTCTGTTATATACTGCATGGCCACTGTTATATACTGCGTGGCCTCTATTAACGCATCGGTATTCAAGAATATGTCGTGGCCTGTGCTATATACTATGTGGCTGCTATATACATACATATTCTAGAATACCCAATGTGTTAGAATCGGGCCACCATCTAGTGAGATTTATAAAGATGACTGCCTGAAGAGAACATGCAAATTTCAACAGTCATTAATGATATGGGGCTGCATGTCAGGTAAAGGCACTGGGGAGATGGCTGTCATTACATCTTCAATAAATTTCACAAGTTTATGTTGATATTTTGGACACATTTCTTCTCCCATCAGTTGAAAGGATGTTTAGGGATGATGAAATAATTTTTCAAGATGATAATGCATCCTGCCATAGAGCAAAAGCTGTGAAAATATTCCTTGAAAAAAGACACATAAGATCAATGTCATGGCCTGCAAATAGTCCGGATCTCAATCCAATTGAAAATCTTTGATGGAAGTTGAAGAATATGGTCCATGACAAGGCTCCAACCTGCAAAGCTGATCTGGCAACAGCAGTCAGAGAAAGTTGGAGCCAGATTGATGAAGAGTTCTGTTTGACACTCATTAAGTCCATGCCTCAGAGACTGCAAGCTGTTATAAAAGCCAGAGGTGGTGCAACAAAATACTAGTGATGTGTTGGAGTGTTTTTTTGTTTATTTGTTTGTTTTTCATGATTTTGTAATTTTTTCCTCAGAATTGAGTGATTCCATTTTTTCCCTATGCTTGGTTAAAAAAAGTAACCACTACTGACTACCACATTTTTTTTATCTTAATTTCTTTGTGTTTCTTAAAGGGAACCTATCACCCCGAAAATCACGGGTGAGGTAAGCCCACCGGCATCAGGGGCTTATCTACAGCATTCTGTAATACTGTAGATAAGCCCCTGATGTTACCTGAAAGAGGAGAAAAAGAGGTTAGATTATACTCACCCAGGGGCGGTCCCGCTGCTGGTCAGGTCGGATGGGCGTCTCTGGTCGGCTGCGGCGCCTCCTATCTTCATTACAAGACGTCCTCTTCTGATCTTCAGCCACGGCTCCGGCGCAGGCGTACTTTGCTCTGCCCTGTTGAGGGCAGAGGATAGTACTGCAGTGCGCAGGCGCCGGAAAGGTCAGAGGCCCGGCGCCTGCGCACTGCAGTACTTTGTCTGCCCTCAACAGGGCAGAGTAAAGTACGCCTGCGCCGGAGCCGTGGCTGAAGATCAGAAGAGGACGTCTTGTAATGAAGATTGGAGGCGCCGTAGCGGACCAGAGACGCCCGTTTGACCTGACCAGCAGCGGGACCGCCCCTGGGTGAGTATAACATAACGTCTTTTTCTCCTCTTTCAGGTAACATCGGGGGCTTATCTACAGCATTGCAGAATGCTGTAGATAAGCCCCTGATGCCGGTGGGCTTAGCTCACCCGCGAATTTCGGGGTGACAGGTTCCCTTTAAAGCCAGAACGTTGACATTTGAAATATCTTTAGTTTTGTGCCATCGTACACTACCTTCAGAGACAAAACTGGTGAAATAAAAACACAGGAATCAATGTCCTGTGTTAGACAAAAACAGAAAAAGGACCAACCAAGATTCAGGATTCGGGCATATTTCAGACCTGCAAAGCACTTTAGGCTGTGTGCTTAACCCCTCTGTGACCCTAGACGTACTATCCCGTCGAGGTGCCCTGGGCTTATCTGACCCTGGACGGGATAGTACGTCATAGCCGATCGGCCGCGCTCACGGGGGGAGCGCGGCCGATCGCGGCCGGGTGTCAGCTGCTTATCGCAGCTGACATCCGGCACTATGTGCCAGGAGCGGTCACGGACCGCCCCCGGCACATTAACCCCTGGCACACCGCGATCAAAGATGATCGCGATGTGCCGGCGGTGCAGGGAAGCACCGCGCAGGGAGGGGGCTCCCTGCGGGCTTCCCTGAGACCCCCAGAGCAACGCGATGTGATCGCGTTGCTGCGAGGGTCTCACCTCCCTCCCTGCTCCCTCCAGCCCCGGATCCAAGATGGCCGCGGATCCGGGTCCTGCAGGGAGGGAGGTGGCTTCACAGAGCCTGCTCAGAGCAGGCACTGTGAAGCCTGCAGCGCTGCATGTCAGATCAGTGATCTGACAGAGTGCTGTGCAAACTGTCAGATCACTGATCTGTGATGTCCCCCCCTGGGACAAAGTAAAAAAGTAAAAAAAAATTTTTCCAAATGTGTAAAAAAAATAAAAAAAAATATTCCAAAATAATGAAAAAAAAAAAAAAAATTATTCCCATAAATACATTTCTTCATCTAAATAAAAAAAAAACCAATAAAAGTACACATATTTAGTATCGCCGCGTCCGTAACGGCCCGACCTATAAAACTGTCCCACTAGTTAACCCCTTCAGTAAACACCGTAAGAAAAAAAAAAAAAAAAACGAGGCAAAAAACAACGCTTTATTATCATACCGCCGAACAAAAAGTGGAATAACACGCGATCAAAAGGACAGATATAAATAACCATGGTACCGCTGAAAGCGTCATATTGTCCCGCAAAAAAAGAGCCGCCATACAGCATCATCAGCAAAAAATAAAAAAGTTATAGTCCTGAGAATAAAGCGATGCAAAAATAATTATTTTTTCTGTAAAATAGTTTTTATCGTATAAAAGCGCCAAACCATAAAAAAATGATATAAATGAGGTATCGCTGTAATCGTACTGACCCGAAGAATAAAACTGATTTATCAATTTTACCAAACGCGGAACGGTATAAACGCCTCCCCCAATAGAAATTCATGAATAGCTGGCTTTTGGTCATTCTTCCTCACAAAAATCGGAATAAAAAGCGATCAAAAAATGTCACGTGCCCAAAAATGTTTTCAATAAAAACGTCAACTCGTCCCGCAAAAAACAAGACCTCACATGACTCTGTGGACCAAAATATGGAAAAATTATAGCTCTCAAAATGTGGTATTGCAAAAAATATTTTTTGCAATAAAAAGGGTCTTTCAGTGTGTGACGGCTGCCAATCATAAAAATCCGCTAAAAAACTCGCTATAAAAGTAAATCAAACCCCCCTTCATCACCCCCTTAGTTAGGGAAAAATAAAAAAAAATGTATTTATTTCCATTTTCCCATTAGGGCTAGGGCTAGGGTTAGGGCTAGGGTTAGGGCTAGGGCTAGGGTTAGGGCTAGGGTTAGGGCTAGGGCTAGGGTTAGGGTTAGGGCTAGGGTTAGGGCTAGGGTTAGGGCTAGGGTTAGGGTTAGGGCTAGGGTTAGGGCTAGGGTTAGGGCTAGGGTTAGGGCTAGGGTTAGGGCTAGGGTTGGGGCTACAGTTAGGGTTGGGGCTAAAGTTAGGGTTAGGGTTTAGATTACATTTACAGTTGGGAATAGGGTTGGGATTAGGGTTAGGGGTGTGTCAGGGTTAGAGGTGTGGTTAGGGTTACCGTTGGAATTAGGGTTAGGGGTGTGTTTAGATTAGGGTTTCAGTTATAATTGGGGGGTTTCCACTGTTTCGGCACATCAGGGGCTCTCCAAACACGACATGGCGTCCAATCTCAATTCCAGCCAATTCTGCGTTGAAAAAGTAAAACAGTGCTCCTTCCCTTCCGAGCTCTCCTGTGTGCCCAAACAGGGGTTTACCCCAACATATGGGGTATCAGCGTACTCAGGACAAATTGGACAACAACTTTTGTGGACCAATTTCTCCTGTTACCCTTGGGAAAATACAAAACTGGGGGCTAAAAAATAATTTTTGTGGGAAAACAAAAAGATTTTTTATTTTCACGGCTCTGCGTTATAAACTGTAGTGAAACACTTGGGGGTTCAAAGTTCTCACAACACATCTAGATAAGTTCATTGAGGGGTCTAGTTTCCAATATGGGGTCACTTGTGGGGGGTTTCTACTGTTTAGGTACATTAGGGGCTCTGCAAACGCAATGTGACGCCTGCAGACCAATCCATCTAAGTCTGCATTCCAAATGATGCTCCTTCCCTTCCGAACCCTCCCATGCGCCCAAACGGTGGTTCCCCCCCACATATGGGGTATCAGCGTACTCAGGACAAATTGGACAACAACTTTTGGGGTCCAATTTCTCCTGTTACCCTAGGGAAAATACAAAACTGGGGGCTAAAAAATAATTTTTGTGGGAAAAAAATTTTGTTTTATTTTTATGGCTCTGCATTATAAACTTCTGTGAAGCCCTTGGTGGGTCAAAGTGCTCACCACACATCCAGATAAGTTCCTTAGGGGGTCTACTTTCCAAAATGGTGTCACTTGTGGGGGGTTTCAATGTTTAGGCACATCAGTGGCTCTCCAAACGCAACATGGCGTCCCATCTCAATTTCTGTCAATTTTGCATTGAAAAGTCAAACGGCGCTCTTTCCCTTCCGAGCTCTCCCATGCGCCCAAACAGTGGTTTACTGCCACATATGGGGTATCAGCGTACTCGGGACAAATTGGACAACAACTTTTGAGGTCCAATTTCTTCTCTTACCCTTGGAAAAATAAAAAATTGGGGGCAAAAATATAATTTTTGTGAAAAAATATGATTTTTTATTTTTACGGTTCCGCATTATAAACTTCTGTGAAGCACTTGGTGGGTCAAAGTGCTCACCACACCTCTAGATAAGTTCCTTACGGGGTCTACTTTCCAAAATGGTGTCACTTGTGGGGGGTTTCAATGTTTAGGCACATCAGTGGCTCTCCAAACGCAACATGGCGTCCCATCTCAATTTCTGTCAATTTTGCATTGAAAAGTTAAATAGCGCTCCTTCCCTTCCGAGCTCTCCCATGCGCCCAAACAGTGGTTTACTGCCACATATGTAGTATCAGCGTACTCAGGACAAGTTGGACAACAACTTTTTGGGTCCAATTTCTCCTGTTACCCTTGGTAAAATAAAACAAATTGGAGCTGAAGTAAATTTTTTGTGTAAAAAAGTTAAATGTTCATTTTTATTTAAACATTCCAAAAATTCCTATTAAACACCTGAAGGGTTAATAAACTTCTTGAATGTGGTTTTGAGCACCTTGAGGGGTGCAGTTTTTAGAATGGTGTCACACTTGGGCATTTTCTATCATATAGACCCCTCAAAATGACTTCAAATGAGACGTGGTCCCTAAAAAAAAATGGTGTTGTAAAAATGAGAAATTGCTGGTCAACTTTTAACCCTTATAACTCCCTAACAAAAAAAAAAATTGGTTCCAAAATTATGCTGATGTAAAGGAGACATGTGGGAAATGTTACTTATTAAGTATTTTGTGTGACATATCTCTGTGATTTAATTGCATAAAAATTCAAAGTTTGAAAATTGCGAAATTTTCGAAATTTTCGCCAAATTTCCGTTTTTTTCACAAATAAACGCAGGTACTATCAAAGAAATTTTACCACTATCATGAAGTACAATATGTCACGAGAAAACAGTGTCAGAATCACCAGGATCCGTTGAAGCGTTTCGGAGTTATAACCTCATAAAGGGACAGTGGTCAGAATTGTAAAAATTGGCCTGGTCATTGACGTGCAAACCACCCTTGGGGGTAAAGGGGTTAAGGTACCGTCACACTCAGCAACTTTTGAACGATAATGATAGCGATCCGTGACGTTGTAGCGTCCTGGATAGCGATCTCGTTGTGTTTGACACGCACCAGCGATCTGGATCCTGCTGTGACATCGCTGGTCGGAGCTAGAAGGCCAGAACTTTATTTCGTCTCTGGATCACCCGCTGTCATCGCTGGATCAGCGTGTGTGACGCCGATCCAGCGATGTGTTCACTGGTAACCAGGGTAAATATCGGGTTACTAAGAGCAGGGCCGCGCTTAGTAACCCGATATTTACTCTGGTTACCATTGTAAATGTAAAAAAACCAAAACACTACATACTCACATTCCGGTGTCTGTCACGTCCCTCGCCTTCAGCTTCCCGCACTGACTGTGAGCGCCGGCCGTAAAGCACAGCGCTGACGTCACCGCTGTGCTCTGCTTTACGGCGCTCATAGTCAGTGCGGGAAGCTGAAGGCGAGGGACGTGACAGACACCGGAATGTGAGTATGTGAGTACTAAGCCCTGCGCTTAGTAACCCGATGTTTACCCTGGTTACCCAGGGACTTCGGCATCGTTGGTCGCTGGAGAGCTGTCTGTGTGACAGCTCTCCAGCGACCACACAAGGAATTTCCAACGATCACGGCCAGGTCGTATCGCTGGTCGTGATCGTTGGAAAGTTGATCAGTGTGAAGGTACCTTTACAATACGGAATTTGTGTGGATCCACATCGGATTTTTCCGAGCAGAAACGCTGCAGTTTCGCACAGTGATTTACAGTATAATGTAAATCAATTGAAAAAAAAAAAAAGCTGTGCTAATGGTGCAGAACAATCCGCATGAAAACTGCTGCGGAACAAAAGAAGTAGCATGCTACTTCTTTTGTGCGGAACTGCAGCGTTTCTGACCCTTTGCATAAAAGAAATCCGCAGGGGTAAAAACCACAGAAAATCCTCATCAATTCCGCATCAAAATCACACAAAATCTGCGGCAAATCTGCACCTGCGGTTTCTGCCAGGAGATGCGGATTTTGTGCGGAAAATTCTGCACCCCAATCCGCAACGTGTGCACATAGCCTTAAGGTTAGGGTGCAGTAGTGATGTGGCTTCCTTCTGATCTTCCTTCCTTCATGTTGTTGCTGTGCATTGTTTCTTTATTGTTAGTTCAATATTTTGAGATGGATCTAATCGTATCTGAACTATTTTCCATCATTGAAGATTCCAAAAACGATTAGCGACTTTTCTGAGACATTTAATATGAATGACTTATTCATTTTTCTTGTGACGCTGATAGACCCACATTACTTATGGTAATCTTTGCTTTACTTTCCATATTCAGTACGTTGACCAGCTGTAGTTTAATTCTTCCGTCACCAACTGGATTTTATAAATTCCATTTCCACCAAAAACACCCACAGATAAGGGGGTATCACTGAGAGGATGACTTGTCCGCGAGCCTAACGCAGAAGATGCCGCTTGTCTCCTGAGATCTGAAGTCCACATTGTTCTGATAGAAAGTGACAAGGCCGAGCAGAGAGTTACTGACAGAACAATAATCCTTCTGACGCCGGCGACTAATGCTCCCCAGTTTATGAGCTGGAGTGTGACGGGACCGCTCCAGTAACCCCCATGAAGCTAATGGTTTAGCAGACTGATATTTCTACATAGAGCCTTCCAGATTTAGGCTGAAGCACAGAGAATGGGGGATTAGATTTGCAATGAATCCAGGATTTAGTTGGATATTTTACAATTTTTGCAATATTCATATTTGGCCAATCCTTTTTACTATGTTCAAACTAAATCCCAACGCTGATTTTGCAGCTTAGGATGTCGGCATAATGGTTAGCAGCAATTTTAAAATACTTCTGTTTTTTTGAGACTGGAGGATGATGCTGTTTATTTGTTTTTTGTAGACGATATAAGCGACTTTACATGTTTGTTTTTGGACTATTGATTAACCATAACTTTTCTATATCACCCGCTGTGTATGGTTAGATTGTATGGTTAGCTGAATGTGGTTTTAGTGCTTTTGTTGCTACTACACTACTCAACATTCAACACCATGAAGGATATGTCGTTAAATTATGGAAATCACAGGATGGTAGACGTATTACTGATCTGAAAATGGTGAAAAAATGAAGAAAAAAAACATTTTTAAAACATCTGGGTTTACTCAGTCAGGAGTGTGAGCATCATGTTCAGAAATCTCTGCACTTGCAGTGAATGTTATTAATGGTTATCTGAAGAAAGTTCTACCCGCTGAATTCTGGCAGCTCCCGCAATTGCCGATTATTGATGTCCCAGATGTGCTCAATGGGAGACAAGTTCAAAGACGCTGCAGGCAATGGAAGCACTATTAGGCCACACAGGCTGCTCACAGCACTAGTAACATGCCGCCCTGTGTTGTCCCGTAGAAAAGACTCCTGAGACACTGGAGAAATTTCCCGCACCACTGGTTCCACCCCCAAATCAATGTATCATTGAACTGTTAATGACTCGGAATGAAGATTAGAAGGATCCAGCTACCGCACATCATGCCACAAAGCACCATAATCCCGGAAGTAGGACCGCTGTGATGGTGATGTTCCCTCATGGAGGCCTCTTCATGGAGTTACCTATGTGGTCTCCAAAGCAATATCCGGCTATCATTGCATTCAAAACAAAAGCATGCCTACTTGCTGAACAGGACAGACCTCCATTCCATCCTCCATTTTTGCTCTCCTCTGCACCATGACCACCTTTGAGAGCGGTGGCATGAGGTGAATGCAGCTGTAGCTGGATGTCTGGCACGTAGCCTAATATCATGCGAGGGCCTTCTGATGGCGTGTGTAGACTGTTTGATGCCGTAGGCTCTGTAACATAGTAACATAGTTAGTAAGGCCGAAAAAAGACATTTGTCCATCCAGTTAAGCCTATATTCCATCATGATAAATCCCCAGATCTACATCCTTCTACAGAACCTAATTGTATGATACAATATTGTTCTGCTCCAGGAAGACATCCAGGCCTCTCTTGAACCCCTCGACTGAGTTCGCCATCACCACCTCCTCAGGCAAGCAATTCCAGATTCTCACTGCCCTAACAGTAAAGAATCCTCTTCTATGTTGGTGGAAAAACCTTCTCTCCTCCAGACGCAAAGAATGCCCCCTTGTGCCCGTCACCTTCCTTTGTATAAACAGATCCTCAGCGAGATATTTGTATTGTCCCCTTATATACTTATACATGGTTATTAGATCGCCCCTCAGTCGTCTTTTTTCTAGACTAAATAATCCTAATTTCGCTAATCTATCTGGGTATTGTAGTTCTCCCATCCCCTTTATTAATTTTGTTGCCCTCCTTTGTACTCTCTCTAGTTCCATTATATCCTTCCTGAGCACCGGTGCCCAAAACTGGACACAGTACTCCATGTGCGGTCTAACTAGGGATTTGTACAGAGGCAGTATAATGCTCTCATCATGTGTATCCAGACCTCTTTTAATGCACCCCATGATCCTGTTTGCCTTGGCAGCTGCTGCCTGGCACTGGCTGCTCCAGGTAAGTTTATCATTAACTAGGATCCCCAAGTCCTTCTCCCTGTCAGATTTACCCAGTGGTTTCCCGTTCAGTGTGTAATGGTGATATTGATTCCTTCTTCCCATGTGTATAACCTTACATTTATCATTGTTAAACCTCATCTGCCACCTTTCAGCCCAAGTTTCCAACTTATCCAGATCCATCTGTAGCAGAATACTATCTTCTCTTGTATTAACTGCTTTACATAGTTTTGTATCATCTGCAAATATCGATATTTTACTGTGTAAACCTTCTACCAGATCATTAATGAATATGTTGAAGAGAACAGGTCCCAATACTGACCCCTGCGGTACCCCACTGGTCACAGCGACCCAGTTAGAGACTATACCATTTATAACCACCCTCTGCTTTCTATCACTAAGCCAGTTACTAACCCATTTACACACATTTTCCCCCAGACCAAGCATTCTCATTTTGTGTACCAACCTCTTGTGCGGCACGGTATCAAACGCTTTGGAATAATCGAGATATACCACGTCCAATGTCTCACTGTGGTCCAGCCTATAGCTTACCTCTTCATAAAAACTGATTCGATTGGTTTGACAGGAGCGATTTCTCATAAACCCATGCTGATATGGAGTTAAACAGTTATTCTCATTGAGATAATCCAGAATAACATCCTTCAGAAACCCTTCAAATATTTTACCAACAATAGAGGTTAGACTTACTGGCCTATAATTTCCAGGTTCACTTTTAGAGCCCTTTTTGAATATTGGCACCACATTTGCTATGCGCCAAACCTGCGGAACAGACCCTGTCGCTATAGAGTCCCTAAAAATAAGAAATAATGGTTTATCTATTACATTACTTAGTTCTCTTAGTACTCGTGGGTGTATGCCATCCGGACCCGGAGATTTATCTATTTTAATCTTATTTAGCCGGTTTCGCACCTCTTCTTGGGTTAGATTGGTGACCCTTAATATAGGGTTTTCATTGTTTCTTGGGATTTCACCTAGCATTTCATTTTCCACCGTGAATACCGTGGAGAAGAAGGTGTTTAATATGTTAGCTTTTTCCTCGTCATCTACAACCATTCTTTCCTCACTATTTTTTAAGGGGCCTACATTTTCAGTTTTTATTCTTTTACTATTGACATAGTTGAAGAACAGTTTGGGATTAGTTTTACTCTCGTTAGCAATGTGCTTCTCTGTTTCCTTTTTGGCAGCTTTAATTAGTTTTTTAGATAAAGTATTTTTCTCCCTATAGTTTTTTAGAGCTTCAATGGTGCCATCCTGCTTTAGTAGTGCAAATGCTTTCTTTTTACTGTTAATTGCCTGTCTTACTTCTTTGTTTAGCCACATTGGGTTTTTCCTATTTCTAGTCCTTTTATTCCCACAAGGTATAAACCGCTTACACTGCCTATTTAGGATGTTCTTAAACATTTCCCATTTATTATCTGTATTCTTATTTCTGAGGATATTGTCCCAGTCTACCAGATTAAGGGCATCTCTAAGCTGGTCAAACTTTGCCTTCCTAAAGTTCAGTGTTTTTGTGACTCCCTGACAAGTCCCCCTAGTGAAAGACAGGTGAAACTGTACAATATTGTGGTCGCTATTTCCTAGATGCCCGACCACCTGCAGATTTGTTATTCTGTCAGGTCTATTAGATAGTATTAGGTCTAAAAGTGCTGCTCCTCTGGTTGGATTCTGCACCAATTGTGAAAGATAATTTTTCTTGGTTATTAGCAGAAACCTGTTGCCTTTATGGGTTTCACAGGTTTCTGTTTCCCAGTTAATATCCGGGTAGTTAAAGTCCCCCATAACCAGGACCTCATTATGGGTTGCAGCTTCATCTATCTGCTTTAGAAGTAGACTTTCCATGGTTTCTGTTATATTTGGGGGTTTGTAACAGACCCCAATGAGAATTTTGTTACCATTTTTCCCTCCATGAATTTCGACCCATATGGACTCGACATCCTCATTCCCTTCGCTAATATCCTCCCTTAAAGTGGACTTTAGACAAGACTTTACATAGAGACAAACCCCTCCTCCTCTCCGATTTTTACGATCCTTTCTAAACAGACTGTAACCTTGTTACCCTGTTGCAGTGCAGAGTAGCTCACTACACGCCGTTCTTCTAATTTGACGATCCAATCCTGCAGAGGTTCTCCTCCGTGCACCTTTTGCTGTCATTCCAGTTATTCATTGTTCTGTCCCTCTCACAAGTGGCAATAACTGTCACGTCGATGAAGAATGGGAATTGCACAATCATCTAACAACACTTCATGCGATTTTGTGGCTTCATATGTCTTAAAAACAATTTGCTTGCAATCTGGCCTTTATGCCCATCTCACGTGCCACAGATTGGAGCTGCTACTACTTCCATGAAGGATGATTTTTAAGCTGACATAAAAGTCATTGTTCTCTGTAACGTATCGTCCTTTGTAAGCAAAGACATCATTTTAAACAATAGATCAATGCTCACAGGATAACCTATTAACAATCATTCTTTGTCCTTGGAGATGCTGTTTTGCTTGACAGTAGCTGATCGGCATTGGTTTAATGTCTGCCATGATGCATTGTAAACCAAGTCTAGGGCTGCTCTTTATGATGAAATCCTCATCCAGGAGATAACATCTGCATCAGTGTCTATATCATGTCTGGTTGCTAATGTGTTAGGCACGTGTCCTCTGTAGTACGCTTACAAAGTAATTTTCAGAGCTCCCTTAAGAAAGGATTTAGAGAGCCTGGCACGCATGTCATCTCTGCTTGCCATGAAGGGGACGTACTGAGATGCGCATCTTTCATACACATTTAAGGGTAATATGGGCGGCGATCTAACCCATTAATATGAGCACACAGGTTATAGATTGCTGAAAAAAGGTCATAGCTGTATGTCTCATCTTTTATCACTTCGTGTAAATGAGTTCTTCCAGGCTATGGGGGTACACTGTCTGGAAGATAACGCTGTCTCCTCACTTCATTGTCCTGTCTTTCTCCTCCCACATCGTCACTCTGTCCCTATGAGTTCAGGTGTGCGGTCGGAAATCCCGCGCCTGAGCATTCTGACTGCTGCAGCTCCTTTTTAGTGTTCCGGCATTCTATGGGCATTGGCTTCACGTAACTTCTGCAGAGGTGCTGGTGAGTCCCAGGTACCTCTGCTCCCTGTGATCTCCGGAGCGCAGAAATGGTGCACTCCCAACTTCCTTCCTCCCTCCCTGCATATTAAGAATGTCATTTGTGATGCCCCAGTTTAATAAAATCACTGGGAGTGAAAGTACTAGTGACTCGCTGGCGCCTGGGCAGAAGCTAAGCTACTATTGGTAAACCGCCATCAGTGGTCCTAAAAGTTGGCTGCTCCTTCACCAGCAGCTTCTCTGGTTCCATCACCCATCTGGCAGCAGAGCATCCTAAGTGCAAATCTTGTGTTATATTGTGTTTGTTCCCGTGCGCAGAATCTAAGCTACTATTGGTAAACCGCCATCAGTGGTCCTAAAAGTGGCTTCTCCTGCACCATGAGCTTTTCTGGTTCCATCACCCATCTGGCAACAGAGCATCCTAAGAGCAAATCTCATGTTTTATTGTCTGTCCATTCACTTTACTGACATAATTTTTGTGTTTTTCCCATAGAGACATATCCTAGATGGAAGTTTGGGCTTTGCGGCAGGGGTGAGTGATTTCATATCTGTCCTCGCATGCTCTTTTTCTTGTATCTCCCCCACTCCCTCCCACCCACAATAAAGAAGGAAAATTGTTACTTGATGAAGCCTTGGGCTTTCTCTGTCTCGGACATGTGTCCATCCTTTTGTATTCTGGATTTCACCGCCGGCGCCCCATTTAGCACACACGGGTAACCATTGTTCTGTCATTTTACATAATCTCTGCTGTCGTTGAGCTGCCGTTACTGGAGAATAGGAGCGCATGATACATCGCTGAGGTTCTGTGAACGGGGGACGTAAGAGATCGAGATACTCTGTGTCATCCTTTCCCTCAGATTTTGCAGATTCTTTTGATTACAGATCTTTGCTGCCCATCATGAATTCCCGAATGAAGAACATAAAGTCCTTTTTATACTGAATTTGGAAGCAAATCGATCGACTCTAGTCAGTTGCGGTTGTCTGAATGGCAATATGGGGCACTGTCACAATATTTTTATTTTACAAGTCAATTGATTTTTGTCTCTCTTTTATTCCTCTCATTTATGTACAGGGAAGACACACTTTTTGCCTTTCCTAGCTTTTTGCAATCTATAAGTGTAGGATAGATAACATTAAAGTGGTTATCTAATCTTTTTTCTTCAGGAGCTATGGTTAAGATTGACAGTAGCATACTTGCTCTGAAAATGTGCGCTCTCCGATTCTTCAGGCTGAGTTACTGCAGCATCAGAGGAGTATATGTCCGATTAAGCTGACTGGATCCAGTGATCTGGCCAGATTCAGAGCTGATCTTACAAGCTGTGTGGCCTATTGATTGCCAAGTGTGCGCTCCTTGTCTAGGAAACCGGACACCTTTTTGCTAGACTTTATAGGTGACCATAGGCAACATGCGGTAAACTATAAAGTTTTAAATCCCTTCCATTCTTGAGAAGTGAAAAGTACATTTCTCCAGAATGGACAGATTTTTAATTCTATTTTGTACTACTCGTTGCCTAGGTTACAGTCTACTTCTGCAGTCTAGCAGAGGTAGCAGTTCTTCTGGACATGGACCACAACTGTGCTTGCATGCTCTTTGCTATAGATTTTGTAAGCACTGTTCTGAAGTTGTCCGGATTGCTGGAGTCCCTCTGCACCTCTCCAATACCACAGAGGCAAAGCCTTTTTTAATATAATGAATCTAAAGGGGTTTTCTGACCTGATCCAAGGGGAAGAATTGAGTTAAATAATGAAAGAAACAGTACTTGCCTGGTAAATCTTTCACCATTTCTTGGTCACTGGTTTGTTCTGCAGTATAATGTTCCCAACTACCTAAATCTCCCCCCGAAACCAATCATTGGCATCGGTGTAGCTCTGCACATCCTCACCAAAGACTGGTAATTAATAAAGATTGGAGCTGATGACGACGGCGTGTCCGACTCCCCCATGTGTCCTCCGCCTCCTCAAGACTTCCTCACTGAAGCTAATGACTGGCTGCAGTCTTCTCCGAAGGAAAGACGGTCATTGTTGGTCTCACTGGAATAATCCACACCTGTTTAGTTTATCAGAATACTTACTATTTAAAAAAAAAAAAAGTTCCCGTTTATTATGTTTGACTTAGAGCTGGGAAAAGTAAAGGTATGACAGCATTTTATTTTCCTCTTGTACTGTCATCGGAGAGCAGCATTGATCTTTTTTTTTCTTTCTTTTTCATCTAACGAACTATTAAGCTTCTAGATTTCCCATCTGAACCTGACATTTTTGGTTGTTATTGCGAAAGGAATAAATCGCCAACTTGTAAGCATCAACTTGTAAGAAAATCGAGCCTTAATTGTTGTGCCATTATAAAAGTGCTAGTCGAACGCATTTAGTCTCATCATTGTCACAAAGTCACTTTGCATCCCAGTTACTTTGCTGTCATTTGGTCACTTTGCTCCGATGTGGCGGTGGTGACCTTTTAAAATTTACATATTCATTCCTGCTGATGGTTTTTACAAAGAACTGTTATCTTTTGTTTCATACTTTTACACCACTGTTTTTTTTGTGAATTAAAACCTACTAATTTGACATTTGTGCAAAAGAGAACTCAAATATTTACTAGGTAAAATCGATTAAGCCTCTGGGGTTGGGTCTGCAACTGATCATACATTGATACCCCAACATAAGTCTAGGGCTTTCTGTACATTTCCATACTCGCGTACCTGCTTGCAGGCAGGGCAGTGAAGTCGGAGTGCATATAAAATGGACTGGCTTCAACTCCTAAAATATATTATAAATTGGGTACAGTAGTACAATGGAGTATGTGCTGTAATGTTTGCACAATCATTTGGGAAAGTTATGGAATGTCCTATAAATGTCTGTTCTATTCCTGATGTTAGAATCTCAGCTTTTAGTTGAGATGAATCTGTGCTAAAATTATTCTACATGCTCAGTAGTAATCAGTGCTGTGGAGTCAGAAGTCAGGGAAATTGAGGAGTCGGAGTCGTTGGTTTGCTTTACCAACTCCACATCCCTGCTTGCATGTATATTACACGCATCCAATTCAATAGTGTAAAAGTACAATATGTGCTGATTGGTAAAGTGTCCCAGTGGGGCAATGCGGAAGCGAGTTGATCCTAAACAAAGCCTTTGATGAAATACCTTGGAAAAAGTCATTTCAACATTGATTATCAACATTATCTTTAGGACCAAAATATAAGTGACAGTGCCTAGTACTACAACTCAGTCCTATTTACCTAAATTGTAGAGCCAGGAACAGCCACCCAAATGGTTGATCCTTTCGCTGCATTTGTAAGAGGTCACAGGTCTGCAGAGGTCTTGGGGGAGGTTGGACCCCCGCCAATTTTGAGAGTAATTGGAGCAGTGGTTGCACAGGCTCACTTCTGCTCCATTCACACAGTGGGATTTGAGCACCTGGTTTTCACCATTATTCAGGTCTGGTATGGCAATAAACAAGCATAAGTCCCTTTTAAGGACTAATTCTTAATTTTCAGATATTTGCGTTGGTCCTAAGTTTATCTATGACTACTGTATATTTACGTGGTATCCATAAATGTATTTACAATTGGAAATCTATACGTTTCTTCCGTCTCCTAATCCTGTAGGCGAGACCTTTTCGTATTGATTTGGTCACTTATCTATATGTTTGATGACCGTCTCCTGTGAGATACATACCAGTACCACCAACGTGGAGTGTTTGCGCACATGGAGAAGGGATCTACCATGAGGGTTGTTTTAGCCATAGATTGGCCCTCGGCCTTTTAAAGGGGATTGTCCATTACTGTTTTTTTTTTTTTACATTCTCACCTACCGGACTTCCACTGCTCCTCATCTCCCAGCTGCTGATTGGTGATTGGCTGCAGCTATCAGTCGCGTGATTCCCCCGCTAGAAGAATAAGCCAGATGATTGGTTGGCGATACCAGCAACAGTGGGGGCCTGGCAGCTGAATTTTTTTTTTTTTTTTAAATTAATATTATTGTTATAAAAATAGGTCTCAAAATTCTATTTTCACGCAAATTTCTTCTTTATTTGCACACATTCAATTCACTTTCAGGTGTTGTTCATATTTTTATTTTTTTTTTGCAACCACGCAGCAGGTTTTCCATAACTGCTGAGGGGTGGTGAGGGGAGGCCAAGTAGCACTAATGCCGTATTTTTCGGACTATAAGACGCAGCGGACCATATGACACACCTAGGTTTTAGAGGAGTAAATTAGGAAAAAAAATAAAGCAAAAAATGTCAATTCTGCACTTAATATCCCCTATCCTGGTATATATGGTCCCCTCATCCCCATCCTGATACACATGGCCCCCTCATCCCTGCCCCCTTATCCCTACCCTGGTATGTATGGCCCCCTCATCCCTGCCCTGGTATGCATGGCCCCCTCATCCCTGCCCTGGTATGCATGTTCCCCTCATCCCTGCCCTGGTATACATGGCCCCCTCATCCCTATCCTTGCATTCATGGCCCCCTCATCCCTATCCTGGTATGCAAGAATCCCTCATCCCTATCCTGGCAGGAATGAACGCCCTCATCCCCTATACTAGTATGCATGGCCCCATCCTTATCCTGGTGTGCAGGGCCTCATACCCATCCTGGTATGCAGGGCCCTCCATCTCATCCTGGTATACATGGCTCCTAATACCTCCTAATATCTATCCTGGTATGCAGGGCCCCTTCCCCATCCTGGTATGCAGGGTCCCCCATCTCATCCTAGTATGCATGACTCATCATCCCTATCCTGGTATGCATGTCCCCACCCCCATCCTGGTATGCAGGGCCTCCCATCTCGTCCTAGTATGCATGGCTCCTCATCCCTATCCTGGTATGCAGGGCCTCCCATCTCGTCCTAGTATGCATTGCTCCTCATCCCTATCCTGGTATGCATGGCCCTATCCCTATCCTGGTATGCATGGCCCCCTCATCCCTATCCTTGTTTGCATGGCCCCATCCCTATCCTGGCATGCAGGGCCCCATCCCTATTCTGGTTTGATTTTCCCCCAACCCTGATCCTGGTATGCATGGCCCCATCCTTATAATTGGCTCCCATCCCCATTCCCATCCTGGTATGCATGGCCCCATCAGAAATCATTTAAAAAATCCAAACCATTACACTTACCTACCAGGCGCTCCCTCGCAACGTCCTGCTCCGATGCCAGCAACTGCTTTATGCTTGTAAGCAGCGCATGGCAGGGACGTCATGCGCTGCTCACAAGCAGAGCACAGCTGTCGGAATACTTACTGGGACTGTGCGCGCAAAGAGCAGTGAGTATTCATTGCTCTTCTGTAGCGCGCATTGTCAGGAACCGGCTTACTGCTGCTGCCAGCGGTCACGTGTGCCGCTACTTAAGACATCAAGTACGTCGCCAATTACTTGATGCCGGTCTGAAAGCAGAAACACCAAGGAAAAAGCCATTCCTAATTTTTAGTCAAGTGAGAGAATTTCCTGGGCCAAAGAACATCTTAGATGGACAACTGAAGATTGGAAGAAAGTAATCTGGAGTGATGAAACCAGGGCTGTGGAGTCTAAGTCATGGAGTCGGAGTTAGTTTTGGTTGGAGTCGGAGTCGATAGAAATGTACCGACTCCGACTTCAGCTTTAAAAAAAAATGTATTAATATTTCATAATTGAACTTTCATATGAATTTTATAAATGTTACTCAAATATATATATATGTTCTACCAAACTATGAACAACAGTGATAAGCAGTTCTGCTGGAGATAGAGACATTTCTAAAGGTACCGTTACACTAAACAACTTACCAACGATCACGACCAGCGATACGACCTGGCCGTGATCGTTGGTAAGTCGTAGTGTGGTTGCTGGGAAGCTGTCACACAGACAGCTCTCTCCAGCGGCCAACGATCAGGGGAACGACTTCGGCATCGTTGAAACTGTCTTCAACGATACCGAAGTCCCCGGGTAACCAGGGTAAACATCGGGTTACTAAGTGCAGGGCCGCGCTTAGTAACCCGATATTTATCTTGGTTACCATTGTAAAAGTAAAAAAAAAAAACACTACATACTCACTTTCCGATGTCTGTCATGTCCCCCGCCGTCAGCTTCCCGCACTGACTGTGTCAGCGCCGGCCGTAAAGCAGAGCACAGCGGTGACGTCACCGCTGTGCTCTGCTTTACGGCCTGCACTGACAGTCAGTGCAGGGAAGCTGACGGCGGGGGACGTGACAGACATCGGAATGTGAGTATGTACTGTTTTTTTTTAACTTTTACAATGGTAACCAGGGTAAATATCGGGTTACTAACCGCGGCCCTGCGCTTAGTAACCCGATATTTACCCTGGTTACAAGTGAGCACATCGCTGGATCGGCGTCACACTCGCCGATCCAGCGATAACAGCGGGTGATCAGCGACCAAAAAAAAGGTCCTGATCATTCCCCAACGACCAACGATCTCCCAGCAGGGGCCTGATCGTTGTTCGCTGTCACACATAACGAGATCGTTAGCGGGATCGTTGCTACGTCACCAAAAGCGTGACGTTGCAACGATATCGTTAACGATATCGTTATGTGTGTCGGTACCTTTACTTCTTGTGTGTCACTGTTCTCCACTGCCCTTATCTAATCTTATACTTGGTTAACCTCATGCTGCCCCAACCTTCCTACTTACAATGTATGAAACTGAAAGTGAAAATGTGTTGCAAATTCTTAGTAGTGAAGCTCCTCCTCTAGACTAGATGTTTGGTGTGTGTCTTCCAAGCATCTCATAGCTGCTACTCAGAAGAAGAAGACTGTAAAGGTACCTTCACCCTGAGTAACTTTCCAACGGGAACGACAACGATCCGTGACATTGCAGCGTCCTGGATAGCGATCTCGTTGTGTTTGACACGCAGCAGCGATCAGGATCCCGCTGTGACATCGCTGGTCGTAGCTAGAAGTCCGGAACTTTATTTGGTCGTCAGGTTGGCGTGATTCGTCATGTTTGATAGCAAAAGCAACGATGCCTGCAATGTTTTTTCATGGAGCTAACAACCAGCGAGAACGATAAGTACGTCATTGGATCGCTCCTGCATTGTTCTGCTGTTGCCGTGTTTGACGTCTCCTAGCGACCTAAACAGCGACGGTGCAGCGATCGACTCGTTGTCTATATCGCTGCAGCGTCACTTAGTGTAACAGTACCTTAAGAAGTATTATCCTTTCAACAAACTTTGCATCAGTTAACTGTGAGTACATGAGGAATAACAGTATTACTGACCACTATATCAGTTGTACGACCTGGCAATAATTTTGTACAAATGTTTTTAGGAAAAGCAATTGTCATTTGGATTGTGAATGCAGAATTAAAAACCTGAGGTTGTTCTCTGCTCTCAAAATAATTACCGTATGTACTCAAGTATAAGCCGACCCGAGTATCAGCCGACCCCCCTAATTTTGCCACAAAAAACTGGGAAAACTTACTGACTCGAGTATAAGCCTAGGGTGGAAAATGCAGCAGCTACCGGTGAATTTCAAAAATAAAAATAGATGCTCCATACCGTTCATTATGGCCCCATAGATGCTCCATATAAAGCTGTGCCACATATAATGCTCTGCACCGTTCATTATGGCCCCATAGATGCTCCACATAAAGCTGTGCCATATATAATGCTCTGCACCGTTCAGTATGGCCCCATAGATGCTCCATATAAAGCTGTGCCATATATAATGCTCTGCACCGTTCAGTATGGCCCCATAGATGCTCCATAGAAAGCTGTGCCATATATAATGCTCTGCAACGTTGATTATTACCCCATAGATGCTCCATATAAAGCTGTGCCATATATAATGCTCTGCACCGTTCAGTATGGCCCCATAGATGCTCCATATAAAGCTGTGCCATATATAATGCTCTGCACCGTTTAGTATGGCCCAATAGATGCTCCATAGAAAGCTGTGCCATATATAATGCTCTGCACCGTTCATTATGGCCCCTTAGATGCTCCATATAAAGCTGTGCCCCATATATAATGCTCTGCACCGTTCAGTATGGCCCCATAGATGCTCCACATAAAGCTGTGCAATATAAAATGCTCTGCACCGTTCATTATGGCCCCATAGATGCTCCACATAAAGCTGTGCAATATAGAATGCTCTGCACCGTTCATTATGGCCCCATAGATGCTCCATATAAATCTGTGCAATATAGAATGCTGCTGCTGCAATAAAAAAAAAAATGACATACTCGCCTCTCTTGCTTGCAGCTCCTCAGCGTCCCGTCTCGGCGTCTCTCCGCACTGACTGTTCAGGCAGAGGGCGGCGCGCACACTTGTACGTCATCGCGCCCTCTGACTTGAACAGTCAGAGCAAGAGGACGCGGAAGACGGAGCGGCGCCTGGCGGGTGGAACGTGGACAGGTGAATATGTAATACTTACCTGCTCCCGGCGTCCCTGGTTCCTTATCCCGGACAGCTGGTCTCCGGGTGCCGCAGCCTCTTCCTCTCTCAGCGGTCACCGTTACCGCTCATTAGAGGAATGAATATGCGGCTCCACCCCTATGGGAGTAGAGTCCATATTCATACCTTTAATGAGCCGTCCCACGTGACCGCTGAACAGGGGAAGAGCTGCGGCACCGAAGACCGTGGGACAGGCAGGGGGAGCGCCGGGACTAGGTGAGTATGCGACAGTCCTCTCTCCCCCTCACCTGCCGACCCCACCGCCGATCATGACTCGAGTATAAGCCGAGAGGGGCACTTTCAGCCCAAAAATTTGGGCTGAAAATCTCGGCTTATACTTGAGTATATACGGTAGATGAGATTTGAGGGCATCCATGAAGGAGGATGTGACAGAGGCAATACTTTTTCTGAGGACAAATTTTATAGATTTCTTCTTATTAACTGCATAACAGTGGTTATTGCATATTTACTTACAAGAGTTTAGAAAAGTTTATAAAAGTTATTTGCTATATTCTAATTGTATTCTAATAAACATAGTTTTTGCTCTAAGTGGTCTGATTACTTATATGATGGTGAGAAACTGAATAAGCACAATGTTAATATTTGACAACAGTAAATTTATTGTTATGAATTGGCCATTTATGAAGGAGTCGGAGCCGGAGTCGGAACCTGATAAAATCCAGAAGTCAGTCGCAACTGTGGCTTACCGACTCCACAGCCCTGGATGAAACGAGAATATCAAGTTTTGGTAGTGACGGAGTGCGTTATGTTCGGAGAAAGCCAAAGGAAGACTGTGTCCTAGAGTGTATGACAGCTGCAATGAAACATCCTGAGAGTGTTATGATATGGGGCTATATGTCCTGGCATGGAATTGGGAGAACACAGGTCCTTGAGGGAACTGTAAATGCATCAAAATATATTCATAATGTCCTTGAACCAAAGCTCATCCCATCAATTCGTGACCTTGGGAAGGAACAGACCGAAATTATTTTTCAACAGGATGGAGCACCATGTCACACTGCAAGGCAATGCCTAAAATGGTATGAAAGCAAATTTGTGTGCTTTCATGGCCAGGAAACAGTCCTGATCTGAACCCTATTGAAAATCTGTGGTCAAGATTAAAGCGATTGGTTTCTAGTAAGTGACCGAGCAACAAACAGGCATTGATTGCAGCTCTTATCAGTTCCTGGTACCATGTTATAACCACAGAGAACCAGAGAAGCCTTGCTGAAGCAATGCCAAGGAGATGCAAAGCTGTTATCGATACTAAAGAATACCCTACACACGCTACTAAAGAAAGAACATTGTGACAAAGTCACTGGTGAAGTGATGGAGGGGAGATACGTGTCACTGCACATGATGGCATCAGTGAGGTGAAACCAGAATAGTTTCCTCCAGCACACAGCGTGTTGGGACGGTTTATATAAACTTGTATGATGGGCTGGTTTTAGTAGACCTCCATAGAGCAGGTGGGAGGAGGTCCACGTATCTCCACCTGCAATGTTCTTACAGAACCTGTGTGATGTCAGGATCATGTGATCAGTCACATGATGGATGGGTCACAAGGTCTGGGCTTAAATGGCTGACTGCCAGAGCTTTCAGTGTTTAGTGGTTCCTGTAGAGAGAGAACTCTAGGAAGTTGTGTGCTCAATCTGAACCGTAGACATTGCTGCCTGTAAGCGGGCTGATTCCGCTAGGTTTTTTGTTTCTTTGTTTTGCCCAGGGGGCTGTCTTTACTTTCCCAGCTTGGTTTATGCTGCTACAATAAACCAAGCCTTTTCTTAAAGAGACAGTGGTCCAGTTATACCTCTGTGTCCAGCCGAGGGATCTGCTCTACTACAATATATATATATATATATATATATATATATATATATATATATATATATATATATATATATACATATATATATATATATATTTATATATATACAGTGGGGCAAAAAAGTATTTAGTCAGTCAGCAATAGTGCAAGTTCCACCACTTAAACAGATGAGAGGCGTCTGTAATTTACATCATAGGTAGACCTCAACTATGGGAGACAAACTGAGAAAAAAAATCCAGAAAATCACATTGTCTGTTTTTTTATCATTTTATTTGCATATTATGGTGGAAAATAAGTATTTGGTCAGAAACAAAATTTCATCTCAATACTTTGTAATATATCCTTTGTTGGCAATGACAGAGGTCAAATGTTTTCTGTAAGTCTTCACAAGGTTGCCACACACTGTTGTTGGTATGTTGGCCCATTCCTCCATGCAGATCTCCTCTAGAGCAGTGATGTTTTTGGCTTTTCGCTTGGCAACACGGACTTTCAACTCCCTCCAAAGGTTTTCTATAGGGTTGAGATCTGGAGACTGGCTAGGCCACTCCAGGACCTTGAAATGCTTCTTACGAAGCCACTCCTTCGTTGCCCTGGCGGTGTGCTTTGAATCATTGTCATGTTGAAAGACCCAGCCACGTTACATCTTCAATGCCCTTGCTGATGGAAGGAGGTTTGCACTCAAAATCTCACGATACATGGCATCATTCTTTCATGTACCCGGATCAGTCGTCCTGGCCCCTTTGCAGAGTAACAGCCCCAAAGCATGATGTTTCCACCACCATGCTTTACAGTAGGTATGGTGTTTGATGGATGCAACTCAGTATTCTTTTTCCTCCAAACACGACAAGTTGTGTTTCTACCAAACAGTTCCAGTTTGGTTTCATCAGAGCATAGGACATTCTCCCAAAACTCCTCTGGATCATCCAAATGCTCTCTAGCAAACTTCAGACGGGCCCGGACATGTACTGGCTTAAGCAGTGGAACACGTCTGGCACTGCAGGATCTGAGTCCATGGTGGCGTAGTGTGTTACTTATGGTAGGCCTTGTTACATTGGTCCCAGCTCTCTGCAGTTCATTCACTAGGTCCCCACGCGTGGTTCTGGGATTTTTGCTCACCATTCTTGTGATCATTCTGACCCCACGGGGTGGGATTTTGCGTGGAGCCCCAGATCGAGGGAGATTATCAGTGGTCTTGTATGTCTTCCATTTTCTAATTATTGCTCCCACTGTTGATTTCTTCACTCCAAGCTGGTTGGCTATTGCAGATTCAGTCTTCCCAGCCTGGTGCAGGGCTACAATTTTGTTTCTGGTGTCCTTTGACAGCTCTTTGGTCTTCACCATAGTGGAGTTTTGAGTCAGACTGTTTGAGGGTGTGCACAGGTGTCTTTTTATACTGATAACAAGTTTAAACAGGTGCCATTATCACAGGTAATGAGTGGAGGAAAGAGGAGACTCTTAAAGAAGAAGTTACAGGTCTGTGAGAGCCAGAAATCTTGATTGTTTGTTTCTGACCAAATACTTATTTTCCACCATAATATGCAAATAAAATGATAAAAAAACAGACAATGTGATTTTCTGGATTTTTTTTTCTCAGTTTGTCTCCCATAGTTGAGGTCTACCTATGATGTAAATTACAGACGCCTCTCATCTTTTTAAGTGGTGGAACTTGCACTATTGCTGACTGACTAAATACTTTTTTGCCCCACTGTATATATATATATATATCTGTATATATATATAATTTGTTTGCCTTTTCAGCTCATAGAAGAAAGGACCTGTTCCCTATAACATTGTTACATGCCTCTCTCCATTACCTGAAGAAACCCAAAAGAAAAATGGACACTAGAGCTAAAATTGAACAATTTTATTAAAGAACCATATTAAAAATACAAAAATAATGCAAATAGAAACCAAAGTAAAAGGATGCAATGAAAAAACGGAAAGGCGACACTAGTGCCACACACGGACGTGATACTAAACTGAAGAGCAAAAAGAGTCAATTGTACTAATACCACGGGTGTATACAGTGGGGCAAAAAAGTATTTAGTCAGTCAGCAATAGTGCAAGTTCCACCACTTAAAAAGATGAGAGGCGTCTGTAATTTACATCATAGGTAGACCTCAACTATGGGAGACAAACTGAGAAAAAAAAATCCAGAAAATCACATTGTCTGTTTTTTTTAAAAAAAATTTGCATTTTATGGTGGAAAATAAGTATTTGGTCAGAAACAAACAATCAAGATTTCTGGCTCTCACAGACCTGTAACTTATTCTTTAAGAGTCTCCTCTTTCCTCCACTCATTACCTGTAGTAATGGCACCTGTTTAAACTTGTTATCAGTATAAAAAGACACCTGTGCACACCCTCAAACAGTCTGACTCCAAACTCCACTATGGTGAAGACCAAAGAGCTGTCAAAGGACACCAGAAACAAAATTGTAGCCCTGCACCAGGCTTGGAAGACTGAATCTGCAATAGCCAACCAGCTTGGAGTGAAGAAATCAACAGTGGGAGCAATAATTAGAAAATGGAAGACATACAAGACCACTGATAATCTCCCTCGATCTGGGGCTCCACGCAAAATCCCACCCCGTGGGGTCAGAATGATCTCCAAGAACGGTGAGCAAAAATCCCAGAACCATGCGGGGGGACCTAGTGAATGAACTGCAGAGAGCTGGGACCAATGTAACAAGGCCTACCATAAGTAACACACTATGCCACCATGGACTCAGATCCTGCAGTGCCAGACGTGTCCCACTGCTTAAGCCAGTACATGTCTGGGCCCATCTGAAGTTTGCTAGAGAGCATTTGGATGATCCAGAGGAGTTTTGGGAGAATGTCCTATGGTCTGATGAAACCAAACTGGAACTGTTTGGTAGAAACACAACTTGTCGTGTTTGGAGGAAAAAGAATACTGAGTTGCATCCATCAAACACCATACCTACTGTAAAGCATGGTGGTGGAAACATCATGCTTTGGGGCTGTTTCTCTGCAAAGGGGCCAGGACGACTGATCCGGGTACATGAAAGAATGAATGGGGCCATGTATCGTGAGATTTTGAGTGCAAACCTCCTTCCATCAGCAAGGGCATTGAAGATGAAACGTGGCTGGGTCTTTCAACATGACAATGATCCAAAGCACACCGCCAGGGCAATGAAGGAGTGGCTTCGTAAGAAGCATTTCAAGGTCCTGGAGTGGCCTAGCCAGTCTCCAGATCTCAACCCTATAGAAAACCTTTGGAGGGAGTTGAAAGTCCGTGTTGCCAAGCGAATAGCCAAAAACATCACTGCTCTAGAGGAGATCTGCATGGAGGAATGGGCCAACATACCAACAACAGTGTATGGCAACCTTGTGAAGACTTACAGAAAACGTTTGACCTCTGTCATTGCCAACAAAGGATATATTACAAAGTATTGAGATGAAATTTTGTTTCTGACCAAATACTTATTTTCCACCATAATATGCAAAAAAAATTATAAAAAAACAGACAATGTGATTTTCTGGATTTTTTTTTCTCAGTTTGTCTCCCATAGTTGAGGTCTACATATGATGTAAATTACAGACGCCTCTCATCTTTTTAAGTGGTGGAACTTGCACTATTGCTGACTGACTAAATACTTTTTTGCCCCACTGTATATACACATAAGTAGCATACATCAATAAATAGGGCAGTGCATTGTGCATATAAACAATAAAAATTGTACTGATGTAATATAAATAACCGGGCAAATGGTAACAATAAACAAAAGACAGATGCTCACAGATAAAGTACTAATGCAGGGAGATACTGAGTATAATAAGGAGTATCAATAAATTGCCTAGTGCAATAATAAGTATAAGAAGTACCAGTAAAGTGCCTAGTGCAAATTTAATGTGGCAAGGTACCCCATATAGCTATGCTACAGGTAATGGAGAGATAAACCTACAAAGAGGGCACCGGAGATAAATGCTCCGCCATCATAAATATAATAGAAACCCAAAAGAAAAGGCCGGCTTGTCCTGGTTGCCGTGGATACGCGTCCTCTTAGCGCCGCACATCTGGCCCCTCCCACTGACGCGTCAGTGGGGGGCACGGATGTGTGACGTCGGACACCGACTCCGCCGCTTCCGGCCATTGCAGTGCCTGGGCAAGCGCCGCCATTACCGCTTTGGGCGCTCATGCTTGAAATAAAAGGAGACCACCATCCCTCCTCACACTAGCGCCCCCCGAGGAAGCAGCATCTGCGAAACGTGCGTCGGGGCCCCTCTTTCCACACACGGCTGCAGGTTGGTACTTTCTTTACGTGCCTTTTATCAGCGCTATGCAGGCTAAAATCAGGTTCCACCTATCTATTTGTATGGGACTTTCCCTCTAATGGTTATCTATGCCCATGTATCTGGCAGAACAACCAAAGAAGATTGCAGTCACTGAATCCAATAAAAGTATCTCTATTACAAAACAATCTAAAATTACATACAGAAAACCAGACAAATAGTGCAAATAGGACCAGCAGATGACAAAAAACATGCCACAGGCAACATAAAAGAGCAGTCACCCAAGGTACGGTGACCCCGGCAATGGTCCAGAACCAACCAGCTGGCGTAGCAGAGCACACATCGCCTCATGCCAACCACCTACTGCCCATAAAGTTATCAGCAGTGCTGCCATAAAAGGCTAAATAGTATCACAAGTAATGTGCAAGAATATAAAAAGAGGCGTGTGGACACAGTGGTCCACTGTGCATATTACCTGCTGCAATGGGCCTGGACCAGCGCAGGGGACACCGAGACACCCCGACGCGCGTTTCGGTAGATGTACCTTCCTCAGGGGGCGCATGGTGTCATATGGGCAAAGACCGGTCATTTATAGTGGACCGCAGTAATCATCGCGCCATGCAGCGCAGCCTCCGTCCGCCCCCAGCGTCCAGCCAGCAAAACCGGAAATACGCGGGTCCCACGTAATCCGGAAGTGCATAACTATTGGCCGGGGCGGCAGGAAGAGAGCGGTGCATGCGCACGTATACAAAGGATATGCGGCGGCCATTAGTAAAGTGGGCAGAGAAGAGGGCAGGGACATGGAAAGACCAGACGGACGCCAGAATAGGTACAGGGGCGCAAATATGGCCGCCAGAGTGAATGGCACACCGCAGATCAAAGACTATCAAAGGTACATGGAAGACAAAACGTACATCGCCTATATCTAGACATGTACATATTGCTGGGGAGTGGCCTAATGAAAAGGCAAAAAAAGCCTTCCTCATGCTGAAGAACTTATGCAGAAATGGAGAAAAAAGCCCTAATCAGTGGAGTACATATAACATGCCAGTTGCACTGCCCACGATCCAACCCGAGCCATATAATATCAAATAAACATAATGTTATACATAAAACACCTAGTGGTAAGATATAATAATGGCAACATGGTCACAACAGGCAAAAGCAGGGGCATGTAAAAACAAGACAATATAAATACAACATAATATGGACATCCAAATTAATTGTGCCCCAAGAGTACAAGTTTCTGTAGAATTTTTCATGTCCGCTTGTGGTGCCGCACTTCATTCTTCATACTGCCGGTTATAATACGAGCCACCAATGTTCAAGGTAACAATTTATGAAACTACGGATCCTAGATAACAGAGAATAAAAAAGTGTTAAAATCAAATAAGAAAACAAGATGCGGAGAGGCAAGACAAGGCACAGCAGTGCGACGACTACAGATAAGGGGCATAACTAATATTCTCGTTCAAGCCCAATGGACACACTGTATTTAATAACCAAATCCAGCGTGTCTCTAATTGGCCGAGGCGCTTAAATAAATTCCCCCCGCGGATATTGACATTCAATATGTCAATACCGCGGACCCTAAGGAGCGAGCTATTACTTTGATGTAGGGCTAAGAAATGCCTAGGGATGGTCTTCAATAGAGATGTAATTCTGGGTAGCAGCTGCCTCGATCCCTAGGACATGCTCCCTAATTCTGACCTTCAGCTGCCTCGTGGTCATCCCGACATAAATCAATCCGCACGGGCAGGTAGCGTAATAAATTACATATCGGGAGGTGCATGTAATGCGTCTCCTAATAGTATATTCTTTGGACCCGTTGGAGTTCACAAATTTGTCACATCTGTCCATGTTCGGGCACGCGACGCAACGGCCACATGGTGCAGAGCCCCCTGGGGCCGGTATGTCGTCTAGGAAAGTTCTAAGACCCTGCCCATCATAGTGACTCTTCGTTAAAAGGTCTCTCAGGTTCCTCGCTCGCCTAAACGTGAGAAGAGGTCTCTTTGGAAGGAATTTTCCAATGATGGGGTCGGTTTGCAAGATAGGCCAAGCTTTGGTCAGTGCCAATCTTACTCTGTCAGCCTGGGGGTTATAGGTTGTAATAAACCGAAGTTGGTCACCACCATTGGTTCTATCCTCACCTTGGGGTTTATATAGTAGACGATTACACGTGGAGTGTTTAGCCCTATGATAGGCTTTTTTTATATTCCGTCTACTATAGCCCCGTTCACTAAATCTGGTGGTCAGTTCCATAGCACGTTTCTCAAAATCGGAGTCTGTAGAACAGATCCTCCGTAAGCGGAGGAACTGGCCAACCGGTATAGAGGACACCATATGTCTGGGGTGGCAAGATGATGCATGCAACACCGTATTGGTTGATGTAACTTTACGAAAGATGTCAGTATGTATAGCCCCAGACTCATCCTTACCGACCATTACGTCAAGGTAACTGATACTGGACTTATCCCAGACACACATGAGTCTAATATTCAGGTCATTGTTACTGAGAAGCTCGATGAACTGTCCCAGGTCGATGGCCTCACCCTGCCAGACAAAAAGGATGTCATCGATGTACCGCACCCAAAAGGGGATACGGTCCATCAATGACATCCTGTCTGACAGGAAGAGGTCCCTCTCCCACAGCCCCAGGAACAGATTGGCATAGGCCGGCGCAAAGGCTGCACCCATGGCTGTCCCCTGGAGCTGTAGGTAGAAGGACCCCTTAAACACAAAGAAATTGTGTGAGAGGGTGAACTCCAGTAGTCTCAGCAGGAGTCCCCTAAGTCCAATAGACATAGTAGATGTTTCTAAAAAGAACTTAACCGCAGCAATACCATCCTTGTGTCTAATGCTAGTGTACAGGGACTCAACATCTGCTGAGACCAGTAGAGATTCACCCTCAAAATGGAGGCCATCGACCCGACGGAGCAGCTCACCAGTATCCCTAAGATAGGACGGAAGAACCGTCACAAGGGGCTGGAGGTGGAAATCAATCCATGAGTTGACGTGCTCAAGATAGTTTCCCCTCCCTGAAACTATAGGGCGGCCGGGTGGTGACTTCAGGTCCTTATGAATTTTCGGGAGGAGATAGAATGTGGCTATGGTGGGGTCATTTATGAGAAGGGAGGAAGCAAGTTCCTTTGTGATAATATCATTATCCAAGGCTTCCTTAATAATGGATACCAACTGACTCGAATAGGCACTCAGCGGATTGTACGTCAATTTCTTATAGCAGGTGGAATTATTGAGTTGCCTAAAAGTCTCCTTCTCATAAAGCCCCACCGGCCACAGAACCACATTCCCTCCCTTATCGGCAGGTTTTATTACCACATCAGGGAGTTTTTTAAGGTGTTCCAAACGTTCACGCTCACTCCTCGAAAGATTGTCCGAACGAGAAAATCTCGGGATCTGGTATAGGTCCTGAGTCACCACCCGGACGAAAAGATCAATGGAAGGACAAATAGCTAGAGGGGGATACTTGGTGGACTGTGAGCGAATAGAGGGAGGGATCTTACCCCCCTCATGGACATGTTCCACCGCCAGCTCCTCCAGTATCCTCAGCGTAGCTTGTTCTTTTTCTGTAGGGAAAAGAGAATTACTCTCATTATTGAAATAATAGCGTCTCAGCAGCAATGGCCTAGCAAATAGATTTAAATCTTTCACAACAGTGAATCTATCAAACTCAGGTGTGGGTGAGAATGAAAGCCCTCTACCAAGAAGAGAAAAATCAGTAGGGGAGAGTAAATGATGGCTCAGATTGATTACCCGTTTGTTAGTATTTTCGGGCTCTATTTGATGTCTGAAGTGTCTCCTATAAGGATGATAGGTGTGGTCCCTCAACCGACTAGACCCAGAGGCAGCTGAAGCATCAGATAGCCCACTCGCAGAGGATATAGAGGAATTGGACGGAGCACGTGTCAAAGTAGCTTTTCTCCATAAGTAGACCCTATTAGTCTGATAGTCCTTAAGATCCGTGTTATGTTTAGACAGCTGATTTTCTTGGATCTTTTTGGCCAGAGTGTCCAAGGATTTTTCTATGCGCCCCTTGAGGAAGGTACATCTACCGAAACGCGCGTCGGGGTGTCTCGGTGTCCCCTGCGCTGGTCCGGACCCATTGCATCAGGTAATATGCACAGTGGACCACTGTGTCCACACGCCTCTTTTTACATTCTTGCACATTACTTGTGATACTATTTAGCCTTTTATGGCAGCACTGCTGATAACTTTATGGGCAGTAGGTGGTTGGCATGAGGCGATGTGTGCTCTGCTACGCCAGCTGGTTGGTTCTGGACCATTGCCGGGGTCACCGTACCTTGGGTGACTGCTCTTTTATGTTGCCTGTGGCATGTTTTTTGTCATCTGCTGGTCCTATTTGCACTATTTGTCTGGTTTTCTGTATGTAATTTTAGATTGTTTTGTAATAGAGATACTTTTATTGGATTCAGTGACTGCAATCTTCTTTGGTTGTTCTGCCAGATACATGGGCATAGATAACCATTAGAGGGAAAGTCCCATACAAATAGATAGGTGGAACCTGATTTTAGCCTGCATAGCGCTGATAAAAGGCACGTAAAGAAAGTACCAACCTGCAGCCGTGTGTGGAAAGAGGGGCCCCGACGCACGTTTCGCAGATGCTGCTTCCTCGGGGGGCGCTAGTGTGAGGAGGGATGGTGGTCTCCTTTTATTTCAAGCATGAGCGCCCAAAGCGGTAATGGCGGCGCTTGCCCAGGCACTGCAATGGCCGGAAGCGGCGGAGTCGGCGTCCGACGTCATACATCCGTGCCCCCCACTGACGCGTCAGTGGGAGGGGCCAGATGTGCGGCGCTGAGAGGACGCGTATCCACGGCAACCAGGACAAGCCGGCCTTTTCTTTTGGGTTTCTATTATATTTATGATGGCGGAGCATTTATCTCCGGTGCCCTCTTTGTAGGTTTATCTCTCCATTACCTGTAGCCTCCATGCTTCTGGACTTTATTTTTTTCATCTTGCCCCTTGGATTTGTCACCCTCAAATTTAACCTCTTGTCTGGACCTCTTTCACTGCTTCACTTACACCCTCTGGATTTGTTTTCTCCTTTTTCTATCCCACGGCTGCTGTCTGAGTCACATCCTGCCACCTGTCGGTCATTATTGTGAGGACCTCGGCCACGGTTTTGGACCAGTCCAAACTTTTGTTGTGCAGGTCCTTGGTGAAAACCAAATTTGACATCTCATGATAGCAAGCCTCCAAATGGCCCGGCTAATTTTGCAACTTTTCTGAATCCACTCCCTTCCACACCACTCAAAACCAATTTTTTATCTCTCTAAATGAAAAAAGAAAACCCCCCTGGTATAGCTGGTTTGTCGAGAGACTTCACGCAGGTAATTTGCTGGTTCTTCCGAGAGTCCAGGAAGTCTCCACTTATTCCTTAAGACTCCAATGTGTTTCAGGTGAGTTGGCCAGTATTGTTTTAGACTTTATTACAGCAAAGTAAAACTATCCTGTTGTGATACTATTCCAATCAGGATTGATTTAAAGTAATAGTATCCCATCAGGCAAGCAGTAATCCCTGTGTAATTAGAGTGCTATGTTTTATTTTACGAATCTCCAGCTTACATAATTAAACAGATCTAAAGCTCTACATTGTGATTATAATCACTTTGTACTGTTCACAAGATCTTCAAATTGGCTTTAACCTTTTTTTTCTTTTTCAATAAATTGGCACAAAGTTTGATATATTATTTAGGTACCGTACTGCAGCAGCTTGGAGCTCCATCTGTAATATTAATTTGTTGGAAATCGTTTCAGAGGCTTAGCGGAAAAGAAAAATAGATCAGATCAGTTACACTTTTAAATTTGATAGCACGATGCCAAAGGAATTTCTTTTTTTCATTGGTACGTGGTACAGTAAGTGATATCAGCATTATCATCAGTCTCTTTTTTATTCCCACAAAACATAAGGGACAATAGCATTGTATTAATCAGTCAATACACAAATAGTTACTGTGTCCGCTCATTGTTATTTATGCCAAAAAGTGGAGAACAGTACAGCTGGTATCACGTGGCTTTGACCCAAGGTTGGATAATTCAATCAGAAGCTGATCTTTCTATTCCTTTGTGCTCAGTTTTGGTCAAGATGTAAGGTTACATTGAAAAATGGGCATGCGGCATCTGGAAAAAATATTAATTTGCAGAGATGTAGGCTAAACATTTGGGGTATGTGCCTTATTTGGTCGCCAACATTCTTTGTTTAAGATTCTGTCATGGCTTGCAAAGTCGTAATGATGCGATTAGACACGAGTAGAAATGTGGATGTGGCCGGTAGGATGTCGTTTGCTGGGATCCCAACTGGCCACCATGGAATACTGACCTGGCTAGTGGACCATCATCATCCATTCCAAAGGATCAATTCTAACATAAATGGACCCTATATATTTTAAAGGGTTCTTCCCTTCTCAGATATTTGTGGTTAAGCCATATGTGTCTGAAAGATGTCAATCCAGCCTCTACGACTCACTTTTGTTCCAAGAATGCAGATATCTGAACCCCCATCTCTGGCTTGCTGCCAGTGGGGAGGTGGCGGAGCATATGTGGTTCTCTAAATTGACTTACATGGAAAATTTACTTATCTAATTTTGGAACTCCCATAGAAGTGAGTGTTGAACATTTTGTAATGGCTAGGCTGTGACACAATTTTATGATAAAAGGGGGCCTTAACTTTTTGGTTCCTATTAGTGATGATCGAATATACTCGTTACTCGATATTTCTCGAGCATGCTCGGGGGTCCTCCGAGTATTTTTTAGTGCTCGGAGATTTAGTTTTTCTTGCCACAGCTGAATGATTTACAGCTATTAGCCAGCATAAGTACATGTGGGGATTCCCTAGCAACCAGGCAACCCCCACATGTACTTATGCTGGCTAACAGATGTAAATCATTCAGCTGCGGCAAGAAAAACGAAATCTCCGAGCACTAAAAAATACTCGAAGGACCCCCGAGCGTGCTCGAGAAATCTCGAGTAACGAGTATATTCGCTCATCACTAGTTCCTACTGATATCAAGACTGTAAGAATCCAAGGTCTCCTGAACTTTGTCCATGTGCAGGAAGCTACAACGTCATTCAGTTAAACATGGTTGACACGTCCTGCGCAGCAGGTAATCGGAACGTTGCCGTGAAGTGGACTCTGGTTTAGCAATTGGACTTCCAATATCCGAAAGTGTTCCTTTATCCTAGTGACAGGCCATCACTTCTGATTGGGTGATATCTCCTAATACCGTATTATTCAGAATCGTGGGTCAGGCATAGTAAATGGTTCCTTCTTTGCACTTCCTTCTGATGAAAGTTGGGGAACGTTGGAAGTTGCTTTTAGTGAGCCTTGTGGTAGTAAAATAATCCCCACTATTAAAAGAACTTATTACATATTGTAGGCTTGTAGCCTCACAGGTTCTCTATGAGAAATTCATGTCGCCGAGGTGCTTACACTCTGATGTAAAGACCGAAAAAGAAGGCTCCTGCACAAGAAGTGACGAGAGGGTTAATAGGGCATAGAAAGGGTTCAGTTTTTAGGTGCAGTCAGAAAGAGATGGGCGGGGCTGTGGCACCCAAATCTGGACCCTTGGGTGTGGTACAGCCTTTATATAGTAGCCAGGTTGTTTTGTGCTATATATGAACTGTTTATTGTCTGTTTTGGTTCTGTTATACCTTTTGCGCCCAGAACAGGCTGTTTTCTTTAACCTTTACATGGCATCTTATGGATATAATAAACTTAAGCTGTTTTTGGACCTGACCACATTGTCTACCTGTGTGAACACTACCGTCTGAAAGCGATTGATTCCCCAAAATATATGTAGAGATCATAAAAAGGATGAATATTTGCTGCAAAATAACACAATCCAGTGTAGACTTTTCACCCGTACATTTGTATTATGGTGCCACCTAATGTTCACAACGTATAGCTATGTGTACGTACACCTAATGTGCTGGTGGACACACATGCTCAGTCACCCTCCCGATGAGTCCGTACTCTGCAGAGCAGCCAGTAGAAGTAGGTTTCTGGCCTGCTTGTCAGGGAAGGAGCAGAGCCTCAACTGTACAGCTGAAATGCTCCCTTCTGAAGGGGGAGCAAGGTGGGACTTTGTTGTCCGTGGCCAGAGGGCGAAGGAGACTGATTCTGCCCAGCAGCACAGATTGGCATCAATTCCAAGAAAGAGTTTATACTAGAAACATTGGAAATTAATTTAAAAGTATTTCAACGTGTGATATTAAAATGATTCATGGGATTAACCTTTTCATAATTACTGCCTGTTATTTGATAGTAATTGCTTTATGAAGCAACCTTTTCCTACGGTTCTGGTTAAATAAAAAATTTTTCATCATAAACTCTCACCTTAGGTTTCAAAACCAATAATAAGTGGGAAAATATTTCATGCTCTCCTATAACTCCTGGTCCACAACAAGCACCTTAATATTCTGTGTGTAGCTGACTAGGAGTCATAAAAGGCAGTGAAATCCGTAAGTGCAGCTACAGTGTGCCCTTTATAGATGCTGCCAAACATCTATTATCCTGTATGTCTATATGGATATCGCAGAAGCACAACAAACCTTCTTTGCTCTCCATTAAGTAAAATACGAATTTTTCATGATTTTGTTTTTTTTTTTGTTTTTCAATAGAAAACAAATACTTTCTATAAATGTAAATCCTCAATACCTGGGTCTATATAACACATCATATTATTAAAATGCAATACCTGGGTCTACATAACACTTAATATTATGCCATTTAACCGTTTACTGTCTTAAATGGCAAAATTTCTCTTAATACACCTGTGTTGGATAAACAAGGTCATTGACAGATATATCATAATAATAGGTTATTGTATGATTTTATCACTATCTTGAACCTGCATCAGACACTCATGCTAAGGGTACCGTCACAATCAGCGACGCTGCAGCGATATAGACAACGAGCCGATCTAAACTAGATCGCTGGAGCGTCGCTGTTTAGGTCGCTGTAGAGACGTCAAACACAGCAACTCCAGAACGATGCAGGAGCGATACAGTGACGTAACGGCGACTCACTTCTCGTTCTCGCTGGTTGTTAGCTCCATGTCAAACAGCCGGAGTGTACCGATCCGACACACATCTAGGGGCCCTATGCTCGTTGCTGGCGTCGTTGCTTTTGATGTCAAACATGACGATACACGCCGACCTGGCGACGAAATAAAGTTCTGGACTTCTAGCTCCGACCAGCGATGGCACAGCGGGATCTAGATCGCTGCTGCGTGTCAAACACAACGAGATCGCTATCCAGGATGCTGCAACATCACGGATTGTTGTCGTTCTCTTTGCAAAGTTGCTGAGTGTGACGGTACCTTCTGACTTTGTTTAATCGTACTATTACTTGTAATGTTACGGTATGTATGTTAAGAAAAATATATTGAACCTAAAAGCGATAAACTACATGACAGTGTTATTCCCAGCATTTCACATTACCACATCTGCATAGAATACTCATCAGTGGGATTCCTACTTCTTCAAGCCTCACCGATCCCCAGAAGAGGCCCCTGAAATGCCCTGTGTGAATGGAGTAGTGACCCCACATTCCCACCTTTGCTTCAGTACTTGCCTGCGCGACATTGTAAAGTATCGCTGCATCATTCACCTTTCTTCAGCAGTCCCCATTGGCAATAAGCAAATCTTTATTTGCCCACTGCATAAACATTGATTTCTATGCTATGGACCCCCATTATGAGCCAAAGTGGAGTTACTCCGTTAAATGACTCCCATTCATTAATACTACATTTTGGTTGCCTGGCTAGCCTCAGCAGCCTGCAGCAAAGAGGTTTTAGAGGTTTCGGGAGCGGCGGCTGTTCTCTGAAAGGCATTGTCTCTGAAGAGTCTACCCCTTTAAAGGGAATTAATTGGCATGTTTTTGTTTCGTAATCTGAAAGCATCCGCATGTAGAGGAAAAGAACCTGACAATGTTTGACTTACAGGGCTGTGTTTTGCCGTTTCAATACAATCAGTATTTTTATCAGCAGGAGCTTAAAGGGAACCTGTCAGGTCTCCCATTCCCTCAAACCCAGCAGCATGCACCTCTGTGTGATTAAACTCCCTGCCTAACTAGCCCTGTATAACATATGCCAGTAAAAATTAGGTTTAAAAAAGCATTTATATTGCCCGTTTCCTAATATTATTATTATTATTTCTTGTTATAGCGCCATTTATTCCATGGCGCTTTACATGTGAGGAGGGGTATACATAATAAAAACAAGTACAATAATCTTAAACAATACAAGTCATAACTGGTACAGGAGGAGAGAGGACCCTGCCCACGAAGGCTCACAATCTACAAGTTTCCTATGCTAATTAATGCTTTGTCTAGTCAATGGGGCGTTAGTTGTCCCGGTCTAGTCAGCCTCTCTCCATGTTATCACCCTGCTCTGTGGGCATGATAACATAATTTGCATGAGCCGATCTCATCGCCAGCTCACGCAAATCTAGCACTTGTGCGACGCCGGGTGTATGCTTCCCAGTGTCAGAGACGCTTTGTTCGTCAGAACTTCAGAAGATAGATTCCGGTCAGGAAGATGACTGACTAGTCTGGGGCAACTAACATCGACTAGCCCAAGCCCTCATTAGGGGACTAAATTTTTTTTTAAGCAATTATTTAAATGAATTGCGTTATACAGGGCTGGTTAGGCAGGAAGTTTAATCATATATAGGTGAATGCTGCTGGAGTGGAGGGCATGGGTGACCTGACAGCTTCCCTTTAGCAATACACAACAAATAGCCTTGTGTCTTCTGGCCGGTGATTCCATAATTTTTGCCAGGGGTTGTATAACAAAGGTCGACTGACAATCAAAATGGCAATAGCATAAGTAGTGCCCATTGTGTTCAATGCAAAAGTCAAATGTGACTAATGCAAGGTCACCTCTGAGCTTGCTAAATGGAGTCTGGTGACTACATATAACCAGTCTCACGTCTCTATCCAGAGTCTACTAAGTAAATATCGGTTTATATTAAAAGGAGACCCTGTTCTTTCTAAGCATCTCCTCAATAAACCTAAGGTTATTTACAGAAGGAATCGTAATTTGGTAGCACCCAGTAACACTACATTGAAACCTCACTTGTTGAGGGTGAATGTTGTTTTTAATCTGGGTTGTTTTTCTTGCAAAACCCCTAAATGTTTGTTGTTTTACCATTTTAAATGGGGTAAAAACTTTTGCATTGAACACTACGGGCACCACTTATGCTATTAAGTGCCATTTTGATTGTCAGTCGACCTTTGTTATACAACCCCTGGCAAAAATTATGGAATCACCGGCCTTGGAGGATGTTCATTCAGTTGTTTAATTTTGTAGAAAAAAAAAGCAGATCACAGACATGTGATTTACTAAAGTAAATTCAAATGGCAACTTTCTGGCTTTAAGAAGTTGTCCACTACTATAAAGTTTAGTTTTTTTTCCATAAATCTTGCTATTATGTGCCACTGAAAACATCTACTGTGTTTATTTTAGCAATATTATCTGTTATCATGCTGTAGCAGCACATCTTCAGTGCTGGATTCAGCTCTCATGTTGTTAATCGACAACTTCCTTTCTCCTGAGTCATTGTGCTCTAATACTACAAGTTCCATGATGCTTTGCACTGCCACTAAGCCCGAACCTAGCACACCCACTCCAAAAACACACCCAAACCCCTCCCTCCTCTCTCTTCAAAAAGATTTGTGGTGTCATTTCTGTCCAACTCCTCTTTTACATTTGTCCAACCCACACTCCATTACACACAGAGATAGATAGATAGATAGATAGATAGATAGATAGATAGATAGATAGATATGAGATAGATATGGGATAGATAGATAGATAGATAGATAGATAGATATGGGATAGATAGATATGGGATAGATAGATAGATATTAGATAGATAAATAGATAGATGGATAGATATTAGATAGATAAATAGATATATGCTAGATAGATAGATAAGGGATAGATAGATAGATAGATATGGGATAGATAGATAGATAGATAGATATGGGATAGATAGATAGATAGATGTGGGATAGATGATAGATGGATCGATAGATAGATAGATATTAGATAGATAGATACACAGACAGATAGAATTAGATAGATATGGGATAGATAGATATATACAGATATACAGTATCTATATATCTATATATCTATTTCCATAGATATGTCCATATCCATGTTTCTAAACCCCTTCACCCCTGGACCTTTTTTTGTTTATCGCTCCCCTTCTTTCCAGAGCCATAATGTTTCCGTCAATATGGCCATCTGAGGGCTTATCTTTTGCGGGACAAGTTCTACTTTTGAACGACACCATTGGTTTTACCATGTCGTGTAACAGAAAATGTGAAAAAAAATTCAAAGTGCGATGAAATTGCAAAAAAAAGTGCAATCCCACACTTGTTTTATGCTTGCCTTTTTGCTAGGTTCACTAAATGCTAAGGCTGTGTGCACACGTTGCGGATTTGATTGCAGATCTGCAGTGTTTTTTGCCGTACGGAATTGCATTAAATCCACAGTGTAGTGCACAACCAATGTAAGTCTATGGGAGCCGCAGACTTGTTGTGCACATGCTGCGGAAAAGGCCGCACCGAAACGCAGCTTTTTTTTTTTCTCCTCAGCACTTCTTTTGTGCCGAACTACAGCGTTTCTGCACCCTTACGCCGGGATCACACACAGCGAGATACGGCCGAGTCTCGCAGGTTTAAACCAAGCTCTGGCACCGGCACTCTGGAGCGGAGCGTGCAGCCGCATAGCAATACATGGAGCCGCACGCTCCGCTCCGGAGTGCCGTGCCAGAGCTTGTATTTAACCTGCGAGACTCGGCCGTATCTCGCTGTAGTGTGACTCCGGCCTTAGACTTTCATTGAGATGTAACAAATATCTGCAGTTTTGCTGCGGATGTGGGTCCAAGAAACGCTGCAGTTCAGGAGGAGGGAAGTGTGTGGGCGGTGACCAGGGCCGGACTGGCCATCGGGCACTTCTGGCAAATGCCAGAAGGGCCGGTGCCAGTAGTGGGCCGCTGCACTCTTTCCCCCCTACTCCCACCAGTGCCGCCGCCGCATTCAACTATTCAACTATACCGGCGTCTATGACGCCGGTATAGTTCAATGCAATGATGGAGGAGAGAGCGTCCGCTGACGCTCCCTCTCCCATCATTCCCCGCTCTGTCTCTGACACTGCAGGTGCGCGATGACGTCATATCATCGCACACCTGCTGTGTCCCGGGCAGACTGCAGCCGCTGAGACAGGAGCAGCGCGGGCAAGAAGAAAGGTGAGGATAGTGTTTTTTTTTTTTTTACTGGACTGTGGAGCCAATATCGGGGGGATGAGATGTGGGTTGTGCTGTATATACCACTGTGTGGGCTGTGCTGTGTATATACCACTGTGTGGGCTGTGCTGTGTATATACCACTGTGTGGGCTGTGCTGTGTATACTACGCGGGCTGTGCTGTGTATATTACTACGCGGGCTGTGCTGTATATACTACTACGCGGGCTGTGCTGTATATACTACGACCCGGGCTGTGCTGTATACTACTACACGGGCTGTGCTGTATACTACTACGCGGGCTGTGCTGTATATTACTACGCGGGCTGTGTTATATTATGCAGGCTGTGCTATATACTATGCAAGTTGTGCTATATTATATGCGGGCTTTGATATATACTATGGGGGAGGCCGTGTTATATACTATGTGGCTGTGTTATATACTATTGCGGGGGTGTATTCTATTCTATGGGGGAGGCTGTCTTATATACTATGGGGGGCTGCATTATATTCTATGGGGGCTACATTATATTCAATGGGGCTACATTATATATTATGGGGAGGTGGGCTGCATTATATTCTATGGGGGGCTGTATTAGATTTTATGAGGGATGATTGCATCATACTCTTTGATGGGGCTGCATTATATTCTATGGGGAGGTGGGCTGCATTCTATTCTATTCGGGGCTACATTATATTCTATGTGGGGCTGTATTATATTTATATTCTATGAGGGGTGATTGCATCATACTCTATGGGGGGCTGCATTATATTATTTGGGGGGTTACATTATACTCTGGGGTGGCTGCATTATACTCAGCAAATTCAGATGTAAAACTACTTTCACACTTGCGTCGGTACGGGGCCGTCGCAAACCTTCGGCCAGACGTACCGATGGACGTTATGCTAAATTTAGCACAACGTGGGCAGCGGATGCAGTTTTACAACGCATCCGCTGCCCATTGTGATGAGCGTGGAGGAGGGGGCGGAGTTCCAGCCACGCATGCGCGGTCGGAAATGGCAGACACGCCGCACAAAAAAGTTACATTGAACTTTTTTTGTGCGTCGCGTCCGCCAAAACACGACGGATCCGTTGCTAATACAAGTCTATGGGTACAAAACGCATCCTGCGAGCACATTTGCAGGATCCGTTTTTTTTCGTCGGATCTTTTTTTTTCTGCCGGATCTTTTTTTTTTCCCGCCGTATCCGGTTTTTTCCACCTGATCGTTTTTTTTCCGCCAGATCCGTTTTTTTCTCATAGAGTTGTATTAGCGCCGGACTGAGTCTGATGGCCACACGTTTCATCCATTTTTTGCTAGATCAGTCGCTGTGCATTTTTTCGACGTACCGAAAAACCGTTCCTCTGTATGTGTTTTCCGTCTGGCGGAAACAGCTTTTTTGATGGATCCTGCAAAAACGGATTAAACGTGTGGCCATCAGGCGCAATCCGGCGCTAATACAACTCTATGATAAAAAAACAGATCTGGCGGAAAAAAAAACATCCGGTGGAAAAAAATGGATCCGGTGGAAAAAACGGATCCGGTTGAAAAAAACTGATCTGGCGAAAAAAAAACGATCCGGTGCAAATAAACGGATCCTGCAAATGTGCTCGCAGGATGCGTTTTACCCATAGACTTGTATTAGTGACGGATGGCCAGACATCGCCTCCGTCGTGCTACGGATCCGTCGTGTTTTGGCGGACCGTCGGCACGAAAAAACGTTCAATTGAAAAATTTTTTGGCCGTCTCGCCCGCCATTTTCTACCGCGCATGCGCGGCAGAAACTCCGCCCCCTCCTCCCCGCACTTCAGAGTGGGCAGCGGATGCGTTGAAAAACTGCATCCGCTGCCCACGTCGTGCACAAATTTCACAACGTGCGTCGGTACGTCGGCCCGACGCATAGCGATGGACCCGTACCGACGCAAGAGTGAAAGAGGCCTTAATGAGCGTTAAATTTAAAAAGAAAAAAAAAAGCGGAAAAAAACGGCGTGGGCTCCCGCGCAATTTTCTGCGCCAGAGGGGGAAAGCCGACGGCCGGGGCCAATATCTGTAGCCTGCTATGAATACCAGCCCCCAGCTGTCTGCTTAGCCTTTACTGGCTATTAAAATAGGGGGACCCCCCCAAAAAAATGTCGTGGGGTCCCCCTATATTTTATAGCCAGAAAGGCTACGCAGACAGCTGCAGGCTGATATTCATAGCCTAGAGAGGGGCCATGGATATTGGCCTCCCCCGGCTACAAATACCTGTCCGCAGCCGCCCCAGAAATGGCGGATCTGTAAGATGCGCCAATTCCAGTTCTTAGCCCCTCTCTTCCCACTCCCGAGTAGCGGTGGGATATGGGGTAATAAGGGGTTAATGTCACCTTGCTATTGTAAGGTGACATTAAGCTGGGTTAATAACGGAGAGGCGTCAATAAGACGCATATCCATGATTAATCCAATAGTAAGAAAGGGTTAATAAAACACACACATTTGGAAAAAAGTATTTTAATATTCTTCATTTAACCATACTTACCATACTTCAGCGCCTGCAAAAAAAAGTAAAATAATAAACCGTATACTACCTGTCTGCCGTAGTCCAATTAATAACGAGTGTCCCACTACGATCTCCCCTATAGAACAGTGACATCGAGTGATGTCACTGCTCTATAGGACCCTCAGTGACACACTGACAGGAGACAATGGCTCCTGCAGTGCATCACTGAGGTTACTCTAGTTCAAAGTCTCACTTTATGCGTGGTAAAATGTCTCACCCAGCAATGCCAATAGTGAGACTAGGGACTATTTTCTCACAGGGGCGTAGGAATACCTTGTGAGGAATACATGGTGGAAGGATACCTTCCATCATTGTGTTCCTGGAGCCCCTGGAGAGTGGTCGCATCAGCTGATGCTCCTGCTCTCCACGGGAGATCGTCGTGGGACACTCGTTTTAATTGGATTTCTGCGGACAGGGAGTATATTGTTTGTTTATTATTTTAATATTTTTTACAGGTGACACTGGCTTCGGGGAACAAAGTGACAAGTGATGGTGAGTATGTACTCTATGATATATGTACTGTATGTATGTAGTATGTATGTACTGTATGTCACATGTCGTTGCATGGTGCATGTCGTTCCATGGTGCATGTCGTCGCATTGTGCATGTCGCATGGTGCATGCTGTCACATGGTTAATGTCGCATGTCGTCGCATGGTGCATGTCGCATGGTGAATGTCGCATGTCGTAGCATGGTGCATGTAGCATGTCGTCGCATGGTGCTTGTTGTCGCATGGTGAATGTCGCATGTCGTCGCATGGTGCATGTAGCATGTCGTCGCATGGTGCATGTTGTCGCATGGTTCATGTCACATGTCGGCGCATGGTGCATGTCGTTGCATGGTGCATGTAGCATGGTGCATGTCGTCGCATGGTGCATGCAGCATGTCGCATGGTGCATGTCGTCACATGGTGCATGATGCATGTCGCTTGGTGCATGTAGCATGTCGTCGCATGGTGCATGTCGTCGCATGGTGCATGTCGTCGCATGGTACATGCCGTCGCATGGTGCATGCCGTCGCATGGTGCATGTCGTCACATGGTGCATGCAGCATGTCGCATGGTGCATGTCGTCGCATGGTGCATGTCGCATGGTGTGTTGCATGTATGTACTGTGTATGTTTTTTTTTGTTTGTTTTTTTACATTCAACACATTAGCCGGATGATGGGACTACTACTGTCCCATCATTGGCTAATGTGTTACTCACTGTCAGTGTAGCAGTCAGAGCCCGATGGGACTTGTAGTCCCATCGGACGATGCCTGCACACACGCACAGCGCCGGCACACACACGCACAGCGCCGGCACACACACACACGCACATGCCGGCAGGCGGGCAGACACCGGCGCCGGCGGGCAGACACCGGCGCCGGCGGGCAGACACCGGCGCCGGCGGGCAGACTCTGCATTCTAAACTTCTGTGAAGCACTTGGGCATTCAAAGTTCTCACCACACATCTAGATAAGTTCCTTGGGGGGTCTAGTTTCCAAAATGGGGTCACTTGTGGAGGGTTTCTACTGGTTAGGTACATCAGGGGCTCTGCAAACGCAACATAACGCCCGCAGACCATTCTATCAAAGTCTGCATTCCAAAACGGCGCTCCTTCCTTCCGAGCTCTGCCGTGCGCCCAAACAGTGGTTTACCCCCACATATGGGGTACCAGCATACTCGGGACAAATTGGACAACAACTTTTGGGGTCCAATTTCTCTTGTTACCCTTGTGAAAATAAAAACTTGGGGGCTAAAAAATCTTTTTTGTGGAAAAAAAAAATATTTTTTATTTTCACGACTCTGCATTCTAAACTTCTGTGAAGCACTTGGGCATTCAAAGTTCTCACCACACATCTAGATAAGTTCCATGGGGGGTCTGGTTTCCAAAATGGGGTCACTTGTGGGGGATTTCTACTTTAGGCACATCAGGGGCTCTCCAAACGCGACATGGTGTCCGATCTCAATTCCAGACAATTCTACATTGAAAAAGTAAAACGGCACTCCTTCTCTTCCAAGCTCTGCGGTGCGCCCAAACAGTGGTTTACCCCCACATATTGGGTATCAACGTACTCAGGAGAAATCGCACAACAACTTTTGTGGTCTAATTTCTCCTGTTACCCTTGTGAAAATAAGAATTTGGGGGCAAAAAGATCATTTTTGAAGAAAAAATTTGATTTTTTTTTTCCTTCACGGCTCTACGTTATAAACGTCTGTGAAGCACATGGGGGTTCAAAGTGCTCACCACACATCTAGATAAGTTCCTTAAGGCTTCTTTCACACTAGCGTCGGGCCCGGCCCGTCGCAGTGCGTCGGGCCGAGGTTACCGACGCTAGCGTTGCCTCCGCCGCACAACGGGTGCAGCGGATGCTGCTTTTCAGCGCATCCGCTGCCCCATTGTGAGGTGCGGGGAGGTGGGGGAGGAGTTCCGGCCGCGCATGCGCGGTCGGAAAAGACGGTCCGTCGGCTGCAAAAAATGTTACATGGAACGTTTTTTGCGGCCGACGGTCGGCCGAAACACGGCGCAACCGTCGCGCGACGGTTGCAACGTGTGGCAATCCGTCGCAATGCGTCGCGTAATGTTAGTCAATGGAGAAAAAACGCATCCTGCAAACACTTTTGCAGGATGCGTTTTTTCTGCAAAACGACGCATTGTGACGGATTGCAGTTAACGCTAGTGTGAAAGTAGCCTAAGGGGTCTAGTTTCCAAAATGGTGTCACTTGTGGGGGGTTTCCACTGTTTAGGCACATCAGGGGCTCTCCAAACGCGACATGGCGTCCAATCTCAATTCCAGCCAATTCTGCATTGAAAAAGTCAAACGGCGCTCCTTCACTTCCAAGCTCTGCGGTGCGCCCAAACAGTGGTTTACCCCCACATATGGGGTATTGGCGTATTCAGGAGAAATTGCATAACAAAATTTATGGTTACATTTCTGTTTTTACACATGTGAAAATAAAAAAAAAGGTTCTGAATTAAGATGTTTGCAAAAAAAAGTTAAATGTTCATTTTTTCCTTCCACATTGTTTCAGTTCCTGTGAAGCACGTAAAGGGTTAATAAACTTCTTGAATGTGGCTTTGAGAACCTTGAGGGGTGTTGTTTTTAGAATGGTGTCAAACTTCGTTATTTTCTATCATATAGACCCCTCAAAATGACTTCAAATGTGATGTGGTCCCTAAAAAAAATGGTGTTGTAAAAATGAGAAATTGCTGGTCAACTTTTAACCCTTATAACTCCCTAAAAAAAAAAATTTTGTTTCCAAAATTGTGCTGATGTAAAGTAGACATGTGGGAAATGTTATTTATTAACTATTTTTCGTGACATATCTCTCTGATTTAAGGGCATAAAAATACAAAGTTTGAAAATTGCAAAATTTTAAAAATTTTCGCCATATTTCCGTTTTTTTCATAAATAATCGCAAGTAATATCGAAAAAATTTTACCACTAACATGAAGTACAATATGTCACGAAAAAACAATCTCAGAATCAGCAGGATCCGTTAAAGCGTTCCAGAGTTATAACCTCATAAAGTGACAGTGGTCAGAATTGCAAAAATTGGCTCGGTCATTAAGTACCAAATTGGCTCTGTCACTAAGGGGTTAAGAAACATTAAAAGAAATCGAGCAAAAAATGTAGTCAGTGATGGTTACTTTTTTTAACCAAGCATAAGGAAAAAATTATGGAATCACTCAATTCTGAGGAAAAAATTATGGAATCACCCTGTAAAATTTCATACCCAAAAATAACACCTGCATCAAATTAGATCTGCTCGTTAGTCTGCATCTAAAAAGGAGTGATCACACCTTGGAGAGCTGTTGCACCAAGTGGACTGACATGAATTATGGCTCCAACACGAGAGATGTTAATTGAAACAACGGAGAGGATTATCAAACTCTTAAAAGAGGGTAAATCATCACGCAATGTTGCAAAAGATGTTGGTTGTTCACAGTGAGCTGTGTCTAAAATCTGGACCAAATACAAACAACATGGGAGAGTTGTTAAAGGCAAACGTACTGGTAGACCAAGGAAGACATCAAAGCGTCAAGACTGGAAACTTAAAGCAATATGTCTCCAAAACAGGAAATGCACAACAAAACAAATGAGGAACGAATGGGTGGAAACTGGAGTCAACGTCTGTGACCGAACTGTAAGAAACCGCCTAAAGGAAATGGGATTTACATACAGAAAAGCTAAACGAAAGCCATCATTAACACCTAAACAGAAGAAAACAAGGTTACAATGGGCTAAGGAAATGCAATCGTGGACTGTGGATGACTGGATGACAGTCATATTCAGTGATGAATCATGAATCTGCATTGGGCAAGGTGATGATGCTGGAACTTTTGTTTGATGTCGTTCCATAATGATTTATAAAGATGACTGCCTGAAGAGAACATGCAAATTTCCACAATAATTGATGATATGGGGCTGCATGTCAAGTAAAGTCACTGTCATTACTTCTTCAATAAATGCACAAGTTTATGTTGATATTTTGGACACTTTTCCTATCCCATCAATTGAAAGGATGTTTGGGGATGATGAAATCATTTTTCAAGATGATAATGCATCCTGCCATCGAGCAAAAACTACAAACATTCCTTGAAAAAAGACACATAAGATCAATGTCATGGCCTGCAAATAGTCCGGATCTCAATCCAATTGAAAATCTTTGGTGAAAGTTGAAGAAAATGGTCCATGACAAGGCTCCAACCTGCAAAGCTGATCTGGCAACAGCAATCAGAAAAAGTTGGAGCCAGATTGATGAAGAGTTCTGTTTGACACTCATTAAGTCCATGCCTCAGAGACTGCAAGCTGTTATAAAAGCCAGAGGTGGTGCAACAAAATACTAGTGATGTTTTGGAGTGTTTTTTTGTGTTTGTTTTTCATGATTCCATAATTTTTTCCCTCAGAATTGAGTGAATACATAATTTTTTCCCTATGCTTGGTTAAAAAAGTAACCATTACTGACTACCACATTTTTTGCTCTTGATTTCATTTAGTCTTTCTTAAAGCCAGAAAGTTGCCATTTGAAATAACTTTAGTTTTGTGCCATGTCTGTGATCTGTTTTTTTTCTACAAAATTAAACAACTGAATGAACATCCTCCAAGGCCGGTGATTCCATAATTTTTGCCAGGGGTTGTATATCTTTTACAATGCACTTGTGGCCTACAGTATGTAGGCCGGACTACTCAAACTATGCATGCCCGGCTTGATAAGCATCGTCATAATATATGTAATGGGTATCAGTTGTATAGTGTATCCAAGCATTTTAGTGTTGCACATCAGAAAGATCCTAAGTTTTTGAGCCTCATTATCATTGACCAGGTCACTGACAATGTTCCAGATCGCTTTGGAAGTCTCAATAAGGTCGGGATCACACATACGTGAGATACGGCCGAGTCTCGCAGGTGAAATCCCTCCTCTGGCGCCGGCACTCCGGAGCGGAGCATGCAGCTGCACAGCAACACATGGAGCTGCATGCTCCGCTCCCAAGTGCCGGTGCCAGAGGAGGGATTTCACCTGCGAGACTTGGCCATATCACGCGTATGTGTGATCCCGACCTAAAGAAGATTACTGGATCTTCAAATTGGGTACTTTGGCTCCTGAAGGACTTAATTTAACAATAGATAATGTTGTCAGTCAGTAATGTAATTTTATGTAATTTTTTAGTCATTTTTATAAATCTATATATACAGTTTTTTATTATCATTTAAGATATTGCTGTATTATTTTTAACTCCCTCTGGTGTTTTAATAAGTTCCTCATGGGTTTAATTGGTCGCTGTCCCTCATTGGTGCACTTTCCTATAAATGTCATTTCCTCCCTTTGTTGTTATATCACCTGATGAAGATAGTGTGCAGCTATTGAAACGCGTTGTGGGGTGTTTTAATAAAGGTCTGTGCTTTTTTAAATTACCATGTCACATTTTGCTTCAGCGCTTCTCAAGGCTGCGATATCTTTTCTTCCTACTTCATATCCCACTGTTGAGGGTAGGCGGCAGGAACAGCTTCGGGCACAGCAAGTCTTTCCCTGTCATCTAAAGGACCTGTGGTTACGTTACTCTAGAACATGCGGTCACGTACTTCCAGCGTGGATCCAGCAATGTCTGTCAGTGGTCACGTGGTGTACCTCTGGGTCCACAACAAGAACAGCCGCTACACATACCGGGGTTATAAAGGGGTGCATTACCCCAGGAGGTTAGTGGTCCCTTGGCTGTCCTTTGTTTGCCTAATTCCTATTCATAACAGGTCCTTCTCATGTCCACTCCTTGTTTCTCGTTTTTTGCATTATTTCAAATAAAGGACTTTATTCTTGATGTCTGTGTTTTTGTATAATATCACTATGGGGTTACTAATGGATAGGTGTTTTATACGACGCCTTTCCATTACTAACCTTTGAGTTTGATGTCACCTGACAATACAAAGGTGACATCAACCCCACAAATGTGAACTCCACTTGCCACCGCTACAGGGCAAGTGGCAAGAGCGAGGCTAAGTGCCAGAATTGGCACATCTTATGGATGCGCCTATTCTGGGGTGACTGAGCGCTGATGTTTTCTGGGAGGGGCCAATATCCATGGCTCCTTCCTAGGCTATTAATATCAGCCCACAGCTGTCTGCCTATCCTTTGCTGGTTCGATTTTATAGGGGAATCCTATGTCAATTTTTTTTCTGGGGTCCCCATGTAAACTAGCGAGTAAAGGCTAAGCAATGAGGTGTGAGCTGACATTAATAGGCTGAGAACCTTTATGGCTTTTGGCTCCTTCCCAGAATATTAACATCAGCTTTCAGCCATTGGCTTTCCCTCTGCTGGTTATTAAAATTATGTGGGAGACCACGCCACTTTAAAAAAATTTTTTTTTTAAAAATTAACAGTTACTGTCTGGTTACAGCATATGTATCTTTGTTCTGTTATCGCTCCTACAAAGGCTGGTGACATGTTGTTTACTTATCGGCTTAGTAATGAGGGTGTCGGGCTGACACCTTTCATTACTAAAGGTACCGTCACACTCAGCAACTTTCCAACGATCACGACCAGCGATACGACCTGGCCGTGATCGTTGGAAAGTCCTTGTGTGGTCGCTCTCCAGACAGCTCTCCAGCGACCAACGATGCCAAAGTTCCCGGGTAACCAGGGTAAACATCGGGTTACTAAGTGCAGGGCCGCGCTTAGTAACCCGATGTTTACCCTGGTTACCATTGTAAATGTAAAACAAAAAAAACCACATACTCACATTCCAGTGCCTGTCACGTCCCTGGCGTCCGCTTCCCTGTGTAAGCGCCGGCCATAAAGCAGAGCGGTGACGTCACCGCTGTGCTCTGCTTTACGGCCGGCCGGCGCTGACACAGGATGCAGGAGGAGTGCAGGGAAGCGGACGCCGGGGACATGACAGGCACCAGAATGTGAGTATGGGGTTTTCTTTTTTTACATTTACAATGGTAACCAGGGTAAACATCGGGTTACTAAGCGCGGCCCTGCGTTTAGTAACCCGATATTTACCCTGGTTACCAGTGAACACATCGCTGGTGATCCAGCGACGAAATAAAGTTCTGGCCTTCTAGCTCCGACCAGCGATGTCACAGCAGGATCCTGATCGCTGCTGCATGTCAAACACAACAATATCGCTATCCAGGACACTGCAACGTCACGGATCGCTATCGTTATCGTTGTAATGTTGTTCAGTGTGAAGGTACCTTAAGCTTACAGCTAGATGTCAATGACCGTTGCTGACACCAAGCCCTACTACTTCCTCAGCATGAAAAATGTGGTGTTGAACCAAGAAATTACATTGCAAAACTTTTTTTTAAATATCCTTATTTAGCTCAAAAAAGCATTCATTGCTGTACAAAAATGTATGCAAAAATGCATTAAAAAAACGGACTAAGGGTATGTTTCCACGTTCAGGATTGCATCAGGATTTGGTCAGGATTTTACTCAGGTAAAATCGTGATCAAATCTGCACCTCAGGTCACTGGCAGGTCACCTGCGTTGTCCTTGCGTTGTTTCAGCATTGTAAGGACATGCTGCGTTCTTAAAATACGCGCCGCATGTCCGTTTACGCGGGTATGCCTCATGCGTCTTTTAATGCATAGTGGAGACGGGATTTCATGAAATCCTTTCCACTATGCTGTAACATCTGGACGCTGCGTGTTTGACGCTGCTGCTCTACGCAGTGTCAAACACGCAGCGTTTCCTGAACGTGGAAACATACCCTAAAATGTTGCAAAAACGCGCGTTTTTTTCCTCAGAGTTTTTCCTGCCGAGAGATTCAGAAACCTTGCAGAAATTTCTGCAAGCAAATACTCAACGTGCACACATAGCTTAACATCGCCAACCTGACAATGTCTGCAGTTTACTGATCAAAATCCTCCTGACAGGTTCATTTTAGTAGGTTGCAACAAAGTAAGCAAGGACTGGCATAGAGTACTGGAAAGGATGGTGTGATTTTGTGGAATTTTTGCAACAGGTTCCTAATCTCATATTTTTGACAGCCTGTTCAGTTTTCTGGCAGTTCAACGGTTAAGGATCATCCATGCATCACATCACTTCTCACCTCACAAGTGCACCTTTCCTCTGGGTCTTCTGGTTTAGATGTAAATGATGGATGAGCACGGGGAACCAGGAGGCTGTGCTAATATTTCGGCTACAGGCCAATAATACAGGTTCTTTAGCACTTCAGGATTTATTGAACTTGGGTTACTAGGAATAATGCAAAAGATACTGAAATAATAAATTGTGCATGAAGCATGGTGGAGTTATGGAGAGACAAATTGCCAGTGATAAAATGAGTGAGTATAATTGCTTCGTATTTCTTTTTTAACCCCTTCAGGACCAGCCTATTTTGACCTTAATGACCTGGCCGTTTTTTGCAATTCTGACCAGTGTCCCTTTATGAGGTAATAACTCGGGAACGCTTCAACAGATCGTAACAGTTCTGAGATTGTTTTTTTTGTGACATATTGGGCTTCATGTTAGTGGTAAATTTAGGTCAATAATTTTTGCGTTTATTTATGAAAAAAATGGAAATTTGGCTAAAATTTTGAAAATTTCGCAATTTTCAAATGTTGAATTTTTATTCTGTTAAACCAGAGAGTTATGTGACACAAAATAGTTAATAAATAACATATCCCACATGTCTACTTTACATCAGCACAATTTTGGAAGCAAAATTTTTTTTTGCTAGGAAGTTATAAGGGTTAAAATTTGACCAGTGATTTCTCATTTTTACAACGAAATTTACAAAACCATTTTTTTAGGGACCACCTCACATTTGAAGTCGGTTTAAGGGGTCTGTATGGCTGAAAATACCCAAAAGTGACACCATTCTAAAAACTGCACCCCTCAAGGTACTCAAAACCACATTCAAGAAGTTTATTAACCCTTCAGGTACTTCACAGCAGCAGAAGCAACATGGAAGGAAAAAATGAACATTTAACTTTTTAGTCACAAAAATGATGTTTTAGCAACAATTTTTTTATTTTCCCAAGGGTAAAAAGAGAAACTGGACCCCAAATATTATTGTACAATTTGTGCTGAGTACGCCGATACCCCATATGTGGGGGGGGGGGACCACTGTCTGGGCGCACAACAGGGCTCTGAAGGGAAGGAGCGCCATTTGACTTTTTCAATGAAAAATTGGCTCCAATCGTTAGCGGACACCATGTCGCGTTTGGAGAGCCCCTGTGTGCCTAAATATTGGAGCTCCGCTACATGTGACCCCATTTTGGAACCTAGACCCCCCCAAGGAACTTATCTAGATGTGCGGTGAGCCGTTTGAACCCCCAAGTGCTTCATAGAAGTTTATAACGCAGAGCCGTGAAAATAAAAAATCATTTTTCTTTCCCCAAAAATTATTTTTTAGCCTGCAATTTTTTATTTTCACAAGAGTAACAGGAGAAATTGGACCCCAATAGTTGTTGCCCAGTTTGTCCTGAGTACGCTGTAACCCCATATGTGGGGGTAAACCACTGTTTGGGTGCACGTCGGGGCTCGGAAGGGAGGGAGCACCATTTGACTTTTTGAACGCAAGATTGGCTGGAATCAATGGTGGCGCCATGTTGCGTTTGGTGACCCCTGATGTGCCTAAACAGTGGAAACCCCTCAATTCTAACTTCAACATTAACCCCAACACACCCCTAACCCTTATCCCAACTGTAGCCATAACCCTAATCACAACCCTAACCCCAACACACCCCTAATCACAACCCTAACCCCAACACACCCGTAACCCTAATCCCAACCCTAATCCTAACCCTAATCCCAACCCTAACCCTATTCCCAACCCTAACCACAACTTTAACCCCAACACCCCCCTAACCCTATCCATAACCCTAACCACAAGCCTAATCTTAACCCTATTTCCAACCCTAGCCCTAATTCCAACCCTAACCCTAAGGCTATGTGCCCACGTTGCGGATTCGTGTGAGATTTTTCCGCACGATTTTTGAAAAATCCGCAGGTAAAAGGCACTGCGTTTTACCTGCGGATTTACAGCGGATTTCCGGTGTTTTTTTGTGCGGATGTCACCTGCGGATTCCTATTGAGAAACAGGTGTAAAACGCTGCGGAATCCGCACAAAATTGACATGCTGCGGAAAATACAACGCAGCGTTTCCGCACAGTATTTTCCGCACCATGGGCACAGCTGATTTGGTTTTCCATAGGTTTACATGGTACTGTAAACCTGATGGAAAACTGGTACGAATTTGCAGCGGCCAATCCGCTGTGGATTTGCGGCCAATCCGTTGCGGATCCGCAGCCAAATCCGCACCGTGTGCACATTCCCTAGCCCTAACCCTAACCCTAGCCCTAACCCTAGTGGAAAAAGAAAAAAAAATATTTCCTTTATTTTATTATTATCCCTACCTATTGGGGTGATAAAGGGGGGGGGGGGTCATTTACTATTTTTTTTTATTTATATCACAGTGATCAAAATTTACCTGGAACGAATCTGCATGCGCATGCCATTTTGGAAGATGGCGGCGCTCATGGAGAAGACGGACGGACACCGGGAGGCTCGGTAAGTATGGGGGGGAGATCTGAGCATGGTGGGGGGATCGGAGGACAGGGGGTGGCATCGGAGCATGGGGGGAGCGGGTAGGAGGACAGGGGAGCAGACAGGACGACGGAGGGGAGCGGAGCACAGGACGGAGGACTGTGGAGGAGATTGGGGAGGGCACATCAGGGTTTCCAGCCATGGCCGATGATATTGCAGCATCGGCCATGACTGGATTGTAGTATTTCACCAGTTTTTATAGGTGAAATATTACAAATCGCTCTGATTGGCAGTTTCACTTTCAACAGCCAATCAGAGCAATTGTAGCCACGGGGGGGAGGGGGGGTGAAGCCACCCCCCCTGGGCTAAAGTACCCTTCCCCCTGTCCCTGCAGATCGGGTGAAATTGGAGTTAACCCTTTCACCCGATCTGCAGGGACGCGATCCCTCCATGACGCCACATAGGCGTCACAGGTCGGATTGGCACCGACTTTCATGATGCCTACGTGGCGTCAAAGGTTGGGAAGGGGTTAAATCTCATCAAGCGCAAATCTGATTGCAAAATGGACAAAGGAATTTGCTTCTCTCTAAGCAGTAGCGTGACACTGTGATTAGAGAGGGTGGATCACACATTGCATTAAGTTCCTCATACACATTAGATTGGTCATGCAGCAGCTCAACTATCCCCTAAACTGGAGCTCTTTCCCTGCCATGCTCTCCTTTGTTCTCTATGATAGAACTGTTGTCAGATATCTCTATCGTCTTATCTCTTTGAGAACTAAAGGTTCAGTTGTCCAAGATCAGACATGCGGGATCCTTATCTCTTCCGACAATCATCTATTTAGGGCCCCCATATACATTAGATATTAGATTGTTCTCCAAACCCATCTGTTATAGCTTGGTTGGGCCATTAGTCTCATGTGTACTAAAAATTTAAGCTTACACAAGATTGTGCAGCCAAAAATGTCCAGACAGGTGCTAAATATTAATTTGACTATAAAGGCGATGCTTATCTTTATAGAGAATGAAAGTATCACCTGTTATGATCAGGTGGCCTTGGAGCAGCATGAAATGACCTTCGCTGGAGCAGTGGTAACTTTACTGACCGCAAACCCTGATCCTATCACTGCAACTAGAAGTAGCCGTGGGGTGTGCCTAACCAGAGCTAGACACCTCGACACAGCCGGAGAACTAAATATCCCTAAAGATGGAAATAGGAAAACTCTCTTGCCTCAGAGTAGACCCCCAAAGGATAGGTAGCCCCCCACAAATAATGACTGTGAGTAGGAGAGGAAAAGACACACGCACACAGAAAACAGGGATAAGCAAAGGAGGCCACTTCTACCTAGATAGAAAAGGATAGTACAGGATACTATGCGGTCAGCATAAAACACTACAAAATATCCACAGCAGAAAAATACAAAAACTCCACCACCTAACTAAAGATGTGGAGAGTATATCTGCGACTCCAGCGAATCCAACTAGACAGAGAAAAACATCAGGCACAGTCTAGCAGGAATAAAATAGAAACAAGATCAGCACAAAAAATAAACACACAGCCGTGTGTGTAAAAAAATGAAGCAAACACTTATCTTTGCTGAGATGGCAGCAAGCAGGAGAGGCCAGGCAGAGGACCAACACTTCCAAAGGAACATTGACTACTGGCAAGGACTAATGAATCCTGCACAGCTAAATACCCCAGTCAGAATTGCAATTAGCAGAAACACCTGTCCAAGACTGCTGCTCAGGAATAACTGCATTACCATCAACAACCACCGGAGGGAGCCCAAGAGCAGAATTCACAACATCAGCCTTTGGATATCCAGCAAGCTAAATCCTTCTCACCCCTCCCTCCCCCCGAAGATCATGTCAAGAGGCCGTGATATTAAATTATGGGCATGTTTGGCCAACTTTAGGTTGGAGTCACACAAGCGTCTGGGTTGATTTAGTGAATCGTGCATTGAGTATATGGCATCTGATGCGAGAACATTGGATGCAATATTCTAATGACATTCTGCTCCAGCTGTGCTGCAAGCGTGATCCAGGTGTCAGTGCTCTGTTCCTCTCGCATGAGAAGATGGCAGCTGTGACAGGCTAACTGGCACAGTGAATGAGGGGAGATATATGTCACTGAGCATATTGGTGTCAGTGATGTGAGACCAGTATATTTTTCCTCCAGCACACTGTGTTGTGATGGTTAAATTAAAGTTGCACATGTGGGCTCCCAAAGAGCGGGTTGTAGGGTGCTCACCATATCTCCACTTGCAGAGCCAACACCAGCTTGTGTACTGACAGGACATGGGATGATGTCAGGGTCAGGTGATCATCACATGGTCTGGCTTAAATAGCTTGCCTAGAGAGTCAGTGTGTGTTGTGTCTTGGGAGAGGAGGAACTCTCACGTGGCTCCTGGAGGAGCTGAAGATGTTGTGTTCTACCTGTGGCTGAATCCTGTAGGGAAAGGTTTATTTTGGACTACATCTTTGGTTTGTTTTACCGTTACTCCAGAAAGGCTTTGTTTATTTTGCTGAATCCTGCTGAGGTTTTATGCTGTCCATTATAAAACCATCAGGTGATCTACTACCAAAACCCTTCCTGCATCTACATTGTGAAGCAGATGAGGTATGTCTACCCCTTGCACAGCACAGCTGCGGAGGAGACAGAGAAAGTAAGGGCTGTATGTATCAGACACTGACTGTATGATCTCCGCTAAGTATGGCATCAGGCAGGGAGAAGCTGCCGTGGACCCCCTGTCAGATCCATGTGGCTTGGACCATGGATGACTTTTATAATACGTTTTTTTTTCTGAAAATCCGCAGTGTTTCAAAGTCCAACATACATGGTTAGTAATACATCCAGTGTCTGATACACGCTGCCGATCAAGTTTCCCTTTAAGTTTGTATTAGTCATGAATTTAGTCTTTTTAACAGTTAGTCCCATCTTCATAAATGGGTATTGTCATTGTCACGCCATTAATGGCGATAAAAGGGCAGGACGGCATACTGGGACCCGCACCTGTCCCTGCCACTATAATGGGGCCCTGGCTTTCCCTTATCTCAGGGGTACCTATAATGGTTAGGAGGCCTGAGCCGCCAGCGTATCCCTGTCTCCTGTGCAGGCCCTATCAGTGGCCCCCTCTCCCCCCAAGGGAGGTGGACGGCACCAGTGTATAAATATGACAATTAAACAGGGTATACAGACAAGGTAACTAAGTCTCAAACTCACCAAATGCTCACACAACCACAGAGGAAACGCAGAGGAGGGAAGAGAAGGAAAAAACTAGGAAGGAAAACAGGTTTAACATGCAACCAAAACAGCAGACACCAGTCTCTGTAAATAAACCTCCAAGCTCCTAATACCACGCTCCTTCTCACTCCAAGCCAGGCAGCTGAACTGATCACTGACAACGGTTGTAGACAAAGCAGAGTCTATATAGGAGCGGAGGTTACCAAAACCAAATCAGCTGAGAGACATAGCTCTCAGTAACTTCAGTAACAAGGTTTAACTCCTGCCCTGCTGGCATAAGACAGCCAGGTCAGAATTCAGGAGAAGAGCTTCTGTTCATCGTGTGTGAACAAGGCCCTGAGCGCTGCGATTCTCTGGAACCTCTCTGCCCCGTGACAGTCATATTGCACCTATAAAAAACAAGCACTTTTGCATTTTTCTGCTTATTAAAACTTGCAGCCGCTCTTCAGATGCTTGTTGCATTGGACACTGACCACCACTGCTGTCTAGCTTTCTAGCTTCTAAGCACTGTTTTGAATCTGTCCAGTACTAGGAGGTAGCCGAGAACTCCAGTGAGCCTCGCCAGCTTCAGCACAGTTCTTACAAGCTCAATAGAAAAGAGCTTGTAAGCCCCGTACATGTTCTGCTGTCTAGCAGTGGTGGTCGAGCTCCAAAGCAACAGGCTGGAAGCAAACAAAAGAAAGTGTGACTCAGAATAAACCAGCTTTAGCCTACGTTACTCTCGGATTGGTGGTGCAGGATGGTGGCACGCCACAGGGTCTTCATCATATAGATGAAGTTACATTTCCACCTCTGGAGTAAAATGTCCCCCTCCAGTACCTTGCATAAAATTGATCTTGGCTTTCTTCTGCCGCTCCACCAGCTCCCATTAAAACCTTGCCTGCTTAGGCTACGTTCACATTAGCGTTACGCTAATGTGCGTCGCTGTTGCGTCGGCGACGCAGCGGCGACGCGCCACTATGTTTAACATAGGGGACGCGTGCGTTTTTTTGCTTGCGTTTTTCGACACGTGTGTCGTTTCCGACGCTAGCGTCGGACGCAAGAAAATGCAACACGTTCGTGCGTCCGATTTTCGTCAAAAAACGACGCACGCGTCGCAAAACGCAGCGTTTTTGCGCGCGTTTTTTGTGCGTCGAGCGTTGCGTCGCCGTTGCGTCACCGACGCACCGGCGCGCAACGCTAATGTGAACGTAGCCTTAAGAGTCCCCAAAGTTCTCCATTAAAAGCAATTCTTGCTAAGACAGAGCCTTTAGACGCTGTAACAATCAGCACAGGGCCCCTCTGGCTGCAGAATGATTTATGTGTGGAGCACCGAGTAACTTTAAAAAGAATAGAAATAAGAAATCTTAGAAGCGTTGTCGATTTCTACAAAGGCGTAACAAAAAAGTGAATGCATTAATGCTAAATACCTTTTACTTAATACTTTTTTTTTTTGACAATACTGAAAAGTTCTTGCAATGCAAGAGTGCCCTATATATAACTAGCTATTGAACCCGTTCTACGCCCGGGTGGCGAGCATTTATATTGGTATATGGTCTCCATCCTGGTATGTGCTGCTCCATCCTGCGTCCCCATCCTGTCATGTGCTGCTCCATCCTGCGTCCCTATCCTGTCATGTGCTGCTCCATCCTGCGCCCCCATTCTGTCATGTGCTGCTCCATCCTGCATCCCCATCCTGTCATGTGCTGCTCCCATCCTGCGCCCCCGTTCTGTCATGTGCTGCTCCCATCCTGCGCCTCCATTCTGTCATTTGCTGCTCCCATCCTGTGATGTGCTGCTCCCATCCTGCGCCCCCGTTCTGTCATGTGCTCCTCCCATCCTGCGCCCCCGTTCTGTCATGTGCTGCTCCCATCCTGCGCCCGTTCTGTCATGTGCTGCTCCCATCCTGCGCCCGTTCTGTCATGTGCTGCTGCCATCCTGCGCCCGTTCTGTCATGTGCTGCTCCCATCCTGCGCCTCCATTCTGTCATTTGCTGCTCCCATCCTGTCATGTGCTGCACCCATCCTGCTCCCCTGTTCTGTCATGTGCTGCTCCCATCCTGCGCCCCCATTCTGTCATGTGCTGCTCCCATCCTGCGCCCGTTCTGTCATGTGCTGCTCCCATCCTGCGCCCGTTCTGTCATGTGCTGCTGCCATCCTGCGCCCGTTCTGTCATGTGCTGCTGCCATCCTGCGCCCGTTCTGTCATGTGCTGCTCCCATCCTGCTCCCCTGTTCTGTCATGTGCTGCTCCCATCCTGCGCCCGTTCTGTCATGTGCTGCTGCCATCCTGCGCCCGTTCTGTCATGTGCTGCTGCCATCCTGCGCCCGTTCTGTCATGTGCTGCTGCCATCCTGCGCCCGTTCTGTCATGTACTGCTGCCATCCTGCGCCCGTTCTGTCATGTGCTACTGCCATCCTGCGCTCGTTCTGTCATGTGCTGCTGCCATCCTGCCCCCGTTCTGTCATGTGCTACTCCCATCCTGCGCCACCATTGTATTATATGCCCCCCATAAGACGCTCCAATGTGTGTATGCCCCCGTATGCTGCTGCCATATATATATATAAAAAAAAAAAAAATACCATACTCACCTATCGTCCGGCTACAATGCAGGTGTGTCTTCAAGAAAATGGCGCCGGAAAGCGCGGACTGCGCAGGCGCCGATTCCAGCAGCAGGAATCGGCGCCTGCGCAGTCCGCGCTTTCCGGCGCCATTTTCTTGAAGACACACCTGCAGTGGAGCCAGAGTGTGTCTTCAAGAAAATGGCGCCGGAAAGGGCGGACTGCGCAGGCGCCGATTCCGGCAGCAGGAATCGGCGCCTGCGCAGTCCGCACTTTCCGGCGCCATTTTCTTGAAGACACACTCTGGCTCCTCTGCCTGTGACTGGTAAGCCAGAGGGCGGCGCCGGCGCGCATTAAGCGCGTCTTCGCGCCCTCTGAACTGTCACAGCAGAGGAGCCGGGAGACGGAGCCGCACGCAGCGCTGGAACGGGGAAAGGTGAATATACTTACCCTCCTGGCGGTCCCTGACTCTCCGGTGGAGATCGCGGTATGCATTCAGTGCTTACGCATACCGCGATCTCCTGGGAGCGTCACTCTGTGGGGGACAGACTGCGCCGGCGCTTGCGCCTGCGCAGTCTATAAAGGCTTCGGACAGAGTGACGCTCCCAGCGTTATATTATAGATGTGTGTTCTGGCTTACAAGTACTAAATAGAGATGTGTGGTAAAAATAATGTATTGATCCAACTCCTTGGTGGCTAATGCTCGGGGCAATTGAAGGAGCTCCATTTGTTTGACCATAACATCTTGTTTATTGTCAAAATATGTACAACCCATTTTGGCTCCATATTTGTTAGGTGCATTAACCAATTCAGGGCCAGGACATTTTTCCTTGCTCCTGACTATTCACAACTGGAGAACAATTGGAGAAATCACCAACCACACAACTGAAGAACCGATATCAAATCTTTGTAGAGGATGAAGATGGCACACCTAAGAATGAAGCAATACCAGCAAGCAAAAAAGAAAAGGGCACACAGCAACAAGTGACAGCAAAAAGTACAGCCAAGAAGCAACGAAGAGTGGTGGTGGTGGGAGACTCACTACTGAGAGGCACCGAAGCAGCCATCTGCAGACCGGACATAACTGCAAGAGAAGTATGCTGCCTTCCAGGTGCGATGATCAAGGATGTGACCGATAGGATACCAAAGCTCTTCAGCTCCAAGGACGTCCACCCATTTCTTCTGATACATGTTGGCACCAATGACACGGCAAGGAAGGACCTACCGACAATCTGCAAGGACTTTGAAGAGTTGGGGAAGAAAGTAAAGGAACTGGATGCACAGGTAGTTTTTTCTTCTATCCTTCCAGTAGACGGGCATGGCACCAGGAGATGGAACAGGATCCTTGATGCAAACAACTGGCTAAGACGATGGTGCAGACAACAAGGATTTGGATTCCTGGACCACGGTGTGAATTACTGGTATGATGGACTCCTCGCCAGAGACGGACTACACCTCAACAAACCTGGGAAACACACATTCGCCAGAAGACTCGCTACACTCATCAGGAGGGCGTTAAACTAGAAGAAGAGGGGACGGGAAGAAAAACATTAGACTCGAACAAAGACGACCCAGGAAAACATACTCAGAAGGGAGGTAAGAACATTTCTAAAACAATCCACAGCGAGGAGATTGGAACAAAACAAAATCCTCTAAACTGCATGCTCGCAAACGCCAGAAGCCTGACAAACAAGATGGAAGAACTAGAAGCAGAAATATCTACAGGTAACTTTGACATAGTGGGAATAACCGAGACATGGTTAGATGAAAGCTATGACTGGGCAGTTAACTTACAGGGTTACAGTCTGTTTAGAAAGGATCGTAAAAATCGGAGAGGAGGAGGGGTTTGTCTCTATGTAAAGTCTTGTCTAAAGTCCACTTTAAGGGAGGATATTAGCGAAGGGAATGAGGATGTCAAGTCCATATGGGTTGAAATTCATGGAGGGAAAAATGGTAACAAAATTCTCATTGGGGTCTGTTACAAACCCCCAAATATAACAGAAAGCATGGAAAGTCTACTTCTAAAGCAGATAGATGAAGCTGCAACCCATAATGAGGTCCTGGTTATGGGGGACTTTAACTACCCGGATATTAACTGGGAAACAGAAACCTGTGAAACCCATAAAGGCAACAGGTTTCTGCTAATAACCAAGAAAAATTATCTTTCACAATTGGTGCAGAATCCAACCAGAGGAGCAGCACTTTTAGACCTAATACTATCTAATAGACCTGACAGAATAACAAATCTGCAGGTGGTTGGGCATTTAGGAAATAGCGACCACAATATTGTGCAGTTTCACCTGTCTTTCACTAGGGGGACTTGTCAGGGAGTCACAAAAACATTGAACTTTAGGAAGGCAAAGTTTGAACAGCTTAGAGATGCCCTTAATCTGGTAGACTGGGACAATATCCTCAGAAATGAGAATACAGATAATAAATGGGAAATGTTTAAGAACATCCTAAATAGGCAGTGTAAGCGGTTTATACCTTGTGGGAATAAAAGGACTAGAAATAGGAAAAACCCAATGTGGCTAAACAAAGAAGTAAGACAGGCAATTAACAGTAAAAAGAAAGCATTTGCACTACTAAAGCAGGATGGCACCATTGAAGCTCTAAAAAACTATAGGGAGAAAAATACTTTATCTAAAAAACTAATTAAAGCTGCCAAAAAGGAAACAGAGAAGCACATTGCTAAGGAGAGTAAAACTAATCCCAAACTGTTCTTCAACTATATCAATAGTAAAAGAATAAAAACTGAAAATGTAGGCCCCTTAAAAAATAGTGAGGAAAGAATGGTTGTAGATGACGAGGAAAAAGCTAACATATTAAACACCTTCTTCTCCACGGTATTCACGGTGGAAAATGAAATGCTAGGTGAAATCCCAAGAAACAATGAAAACCCTATATTAAGGGTCACCAATCTAACCCAAGAAGAGGTGCGAAACCGGCTAAATAAGATTAAAATAGATAAATCTCCGGGTCCGGATGGCATACACCCACGAGTACTAAGAGAACTAAGTAATGTAATAGATAAACCATTATTTCTTATTTTTAGTGACTCTATAGCGACAGGGTCTGTTCCGCAGGACTGGCGCATAGCAAATGTGGTGCCAATATTCAAAAAGGGCTCTAAAAGTGAACCTGGAAATTATAGGCCAGTAAGTCTAACCTCTATTGTTGGTAAAATATTTGAAGGGTTTCTGAGGGATGTTATTCTGGATTATCTCAATGAGAATAACTGTTTAACTCCATATCAGCATGGGTTTATGAGAAATCGCTCCTGTCAAACCAATCTAATCAGTTTTTATGAAGAGGTAAGCTATAGACTGGACCACGGTGAGTCATTGGACGTGGTATATCTCGATTTTTCCAAAGCGTTTGATACCGTGCCGCACAAGAGGTTGGTACACAAAATGAGAATGCTTGGTCTGGGGGAAAATGTGTGTAAATGGGTTAGTAACTGGCTTAGTGATAGAAAGCAGAGGGTGGTTATAAATGGTATAGTCTCTAACTGGGTCGCTGTGACCAGTGGGGTACCGCAGGGGTCAGTATTGGGACCTGTTCTCTTCAACATATTCATTAATGATCTGGTAGAAGGTTTACACAGTAAAATATCGATATTTGCAGATGATACAAAACTATGTAAAGCAGTTAATACAAGAGAAGATAGTATTCTGCTACAGATGGATCTGGATAAGTTGGAAACTTGGGCTGAAAGGTGGCAGATGAGGTTTAACAATGATAAATGTAAGGTTATACACATGGGAAGAGGGAATCAATATCACCATTACACACTGAACGGGAAACCACTGGGTAAATCTGACAGGGAGAAGGACTTGGGGATCCTAGTTAATGATAAACTTACCTGGAGCAGCCAGTGCCAGGCAGCAGCTGCCAAGGCAAACAGGATCATCGGGTGCATTAAAAGAGGTCTGGATACACATGATGAGAGCATTATACTGCCTCTGTACAAATCCCTAGTTAGACCGCACATGGAGTACTGTGTCCAGTTTTGGGCACCGGTGCTCAGGAAGGATATAATGGAACTAGAGAGAGTACAAAGGAGGGCAACAAAATTAATAAAGGGGATGGGAGAACTACAATACCCAGATAGATTAGCGAAATTAGGATTATTTAGTCTAGAAAAAAGACGACTGAGGGGCGATCTAATAACCATGTATAAGTATATAAGGGGACAATACAAATATCTCGCTGAGGATCTGTTTATACCAAGGAAGGTGACGGGCACAAGGGGGCATTCTTTGCGTCTGGAGGAGAGAAGGTTTTTCCACCAACATAGAAGAGGATTCTTTACTGTTAGGGCAGTGAGAATCTGGAATTGCTTGCCTGAGGAGGTGGTGATGGCGAACTCAGTCGAGGGGTTCAAGAGAGGCCTGGATGTCTTCCTGGAGCAGAACAATATTGTATCATACAATTATTAGGTTCTGTAGAAGGACGTAGATCTGGGTATTTATTATAATGGAATATAGGCTGAACTGGATGGACAAATGTCTTTTTTCGGCCTTACTAACTATGTTACTATGTTACTATGTTACATATGGGGTTTTATCATACATGCACTTTTAACGGCTCTAAAAACTTTTTCTTTAACACATAAACACTTTTTCTCATTCAGATATTCAAATAATTTTTCCCTTTTTTATTTTTACCAATGCATAAAGCTGGAGTCACACATAACGATATAGTTAACGATATCGTTGCAACGTCACGCTTTTGGTGACGTTGCAACGATCCCGCTAACGATCTCGTTATGTGTGACAGCGACCAACGATCAGGCCCCTGCTGGGAGATCGTTGGTCGTTGGGGAATGATCAGGACCATTTTTTGGTCGCTGATCACCCGCTGTCATCGCTGGATCGGCGTGTGTGACGCCGATCCAGCGATGTGTTCACTTGTAACCAGGGTAAATATCGGGTTACTAAGCGCAGGGCCGCACTTAGTAACCCGATATTTACCCTGGTTACCATTGTAAAAGTAAAAAAAAAACCAGTACATACTCACATTCTGATGTCTGTCACGTCCCCGGCGTCCACATGGTTAAAACTGCTTTCGGCAGGAGCGTTGCTAATGTGTCAGCGCCGGCTGCAAAGCAGAGCACAGCGGTGACGTCACCGCTGTTACTGCCGGCGCTGACACAGTCAGTGCAGGGAAGCTCTCGGCAGCAGCGCGTGCATTAGCAGCGCTCTTGCCGAAAGCAGTTTTAACCCTGTGGACGCCGGCGGGGGACGTGACAGACATCAGAATGTGAGTATGTAGTGTTTTTTTTTTTTACTTTTACAATGGTAACCAGGGTAAATTTCGGGTTACTAAGCGCGGCCCTGCACTTAGTAACCCGATGTTAACCCTGGTTACCCAGGTGCTGCAGGGGGACTTCAGCATTGTTGAAGACAGTTTCAACGATGCTGAAGTCTTTCTCCTGATTGTTGGTCGCTGGAGAGAGCTGTATGTGTGACAGCTCCCCAGCGACCACACAACGACTTACCAACTATCACGGCCAGGTCGTATCGCTGGTCGTGATCGTTGGTAAGTCGTTTAGTGTGACTAAAGCTTAAGGCTATGTTCACACTTTGCAGATTCCACTGCGGATTTTTCCGCAGCAGATTTCCAAAATCCGCAGTGAAAACCCGTCGCGGTTTTTACTGCGGATTTATCGCGGTTTTTACTGCGGTTTCTTCTGCGGATTTTCATCTGCAGTTTTCTATTGGAGCAGGTGAAAATCCGCAGAAAAGAAGTGACATGCTGCGGAATGTAATCCGCAGCGTTTCTGCGCGGTTTTTTCTGCAGCATGTGCACAGCGTTTTTTGTTTCCCATAGGTTTACATTGTTCTGTAAACTCATGGGAAACTGCTGCAGATCCGCAGCGGTCAAATCCGCTGCGGATCCGCAGCAAAATCCGCAAAGTGTGAATATAGCCTAAGACTTCATTTATAAATAAAGAAAAATAGGAAAAACATTAAGCTAAATAGATTTTGAATAGCAAATTCCCTTTTCCCTCTAAGTTCTTCCTATATATTAGACATATTATTTTGATTGGGTAGGGGGCTAGAAAAAAAATGCAAACTGTAGCATCTCTTTATTTATTTATTTGTGTATGTTTGGTGTTATTTATCCTTTATTATTGCAATGTTTTAAAAAAAAAATTTAATTTATTTCAAACACTATGTCCCCTTCATAAGGTCTTAAAAGACAGTATGTATATAAGTACTTGGATAAGAATACAATAATTATCCAGAGCTAGCGTGGGTTTGTAGCAAGCAAGTCATGCCAGACTAATCTAATTTCATTCTATGGTGGAATCACTGCCTGGGTGGATCAGGGAAATGTGGTAGATATATAGCATATCTTGACTTCAGCAAAGCATTTGATAAAGTATCTCATACTATCCTTATTGAAAAAATGACCAAGTATGGAACTGACAAGGCTACTGTTAGGTGGATTCATAACTGACTCAGTGATCGTACTAAAAGAGTGGTAATAAATGGTTGCACATCCAATTGGAAGATTGTTTCAAGTGGGGTACCACAAGGCTCTGTCCTGGCCTCAGTGTTGTTCAACATTTTTATAAATGATCTAGATAAGGCAACTGAAGGTAAACTACCGTATATACTCGAGTATAAGCCGAGATTTTCAGCCCAAATTTTTGGGCTGAAAGTGCCCCCCTCGGCTTATACTCGAGTCACGGTAGCGGTGGGGTCGGCGGGTGAGGGGGTGAGGGCGCTGGGGTATACTTACCTAGTCCCAGCGATCCTCGCGCTGTCCCTGCCGTCCCACGGGCTTCGGCGCTGCAGCTTCTTCCTCTCTTCAGCGGTCACGTGGGACCGCTCATTACAGAAATGAATAAGCGGCTCCACCTCCCATAGGGGCGGAGCCGCTTATTCATTTCTCTAATCAGCGGTGCCGGTGACCGCTGATAGAGAAAGAAGCTGCGGCACCGAAGACAGGAGGGGACAGCGCGAGGATCGCCAGGACTAGGTGAGTATAGCATATTCACCTGTCCTCGTTCCAGCCGCCGGGCGCCGATCCATCTTCCCGGCCGGCGCCTCCATCTTCCCGGCGTCTCTGCTCTCTGACTGTTCAGGCAGAGGGCGCGATGACGCATACAGTGTGCGCGGCGCCCTCTGCCTGATCAGTCAGAGCAGAGACGCCGGGAAGATGGAGGCGCCGGAACGAGACGCCGGGAGCTGCAATCAAGGGAGGTGAGTATGTGTTTTTTTTTCTTTATTGCGGCAGCGGCGGCACAAATTTATGTGGAACATCTATGGGGCACAGTGAACGGTGCAGAGCACCGTATATGGCACAGCACAGCTATGGGGCACAGTGAACGGTGCAGAGCACCGTATATGGCACAGCTATGGGGCACAGTGAACGGTGCAGAGCACCGTATATGGCACAGCACAGCTATGGGGCACAGTGAACGGTGCAGAGCACCGTATATGGCACAGCACAGCTATGGGGCACAGTGAACGGTGCAGAGCACCGTATATGGCACAGCACAGCTATGGGGCACAGTGAACGGTGCAGAGCACCGTATATGGCACAGCACAGCTATGGGGTACAGTGAACGGTGCAGAGCACCGTATATGGCACAGCACAGCTATGGGGCACAGTGAACGGTGCAGAGCACCGTATATGGCACAGCACAGCTATGGGGCACAGTGAACGGTGCAGAGCACCGTATATGGCACAGCACAGCTATGGGGCACAGTGAACGGTGCAGAGCACCGTATATGGCACAGCACAGCTATGGGGTACAGTGAACGGTGCAGAGCACCGTATATGGCACAGCACAGCTATGGGGCACAGTGAACGGTGCAGAGCACCGTATATGGCACAGCACAGCTATGGGGCACAGTGAACGGTGCAGATCACCGTATATGGCACAGCACAGCTATGGGGCACAGTGAACGGTGCAGAGCACCGTATATGGCACAGCACAGCTATGGGGCACAGTGAACGGTTCAGAGCACCGTATATGGCAGTGAACGGTTCAGAGCACCGTATATGGCACAGCTATGGGGCACAGTGAACGGTGCAGAGCACCGTATATGGCACAGCACAGCTATGGGGCACAGTGAACGGTGCAGAGCACCGTATATGGCACAGCACAGCTATGGGGCACAGTGAACGGTGCAGAGCACCGTATATGGCACGGCACAGCACAGCTATGGGGCACAGTGAACGGTGCAGAGCACCGTATATGGCACAGCACAGCTATGGGGCACAGTGAACGGTGCAGAGCACCGTATATGGCACAGCTATGGGGCACAGTGAACGGTGCAGAGCACCGTATATGGCACAGCTAGGGGGCACAATGAACGGTGCAGAGCACTATATGGTTCACACCTATGGGGAAATATGAACGGTGCAGAGCACTATATGGCACAGCTATGGGGAAATAATGATCTATTTTTATTTTTGAAATTCACCGGTAAATGCTGCATTTCCACCCTAGGCTTATACTCGAGTCAATAAGTTTTCCCAGTTTTTTGTGGCAAAATTAGGGGGGTCGGCTTATACTCGGGTCGGCTTATACTCGAGTATATACGGTAATCAAATTTGAAAATGATGCAAAGCTAGGAGCGATAGCTAACACAAGAAAAGACAGATAAAGGATTCAGAAGGGTATGGATAAGTTTGAACAATGGGCAGCGACTAATAGAATGGTATTTAAGAGGGAGAAATGCAAGATTCTACATATGGGTAAGAAAAATGAAAATTATATCTATAGAATGGGAGGAATAGAACTAACAGCACCTGTGAAAAAGACTTGGGTATACTAATAGATCACAGACTGTACATTAGTCAACAGTGTGATACAGCAGCAGAAAAGCAGTTCTAGGATGTATTAAGAGAAGCATAGAGTCTAGATCACATGAAGTAATTATGCCCCTCTATTCCTCCTTGGTCAGGCCTCATCTGGAATACTGTGTCCAGTTCTGAGCACCACATTAAAAAAAATATACATTGAAAAATTTGAGCAAGTTCAGGGAAGAGCTACCAGGATGGTGAGCGGACTACAAAGTATGTCCTACGAGGAACAGTTAAAAGATCTGGGAATGTTTATCTTGCAAAAAAAGAAGGCTAAGAGGAGACTTAATATCTGTCTACAAATATCTGAAGGCATGTCACAGTGTAGAGGGATAATCTTGATTATCATTTGCCCATGGAAACACGAGAAACAATGGGATGAAATTGAAAGGGAGAAGATACAGATTAGATACTAGAAAAAACTTTTTGACTGTGAGAGGGTGATCAATGAGTGGAACAGGCTGCCACAAGAGGTGGTGAGTTCTCCTTCAATGGAAGTCTTAAAAGAGAGGCTTGTCAGACATCTGTCTGAGATGGTTTATTGAATCCTGCATTGAGCAGGGGGTTAAACACAATCACCCTTGAGGTCTCTTCCAACTTAACATTCTATGATTCTATAGTGGCATTCTATAATAGTAATGTGTACATTATTTTTATGGCAGATTTCCCCTGTAACTGGGGCTGATATATTAACCAAAGTTGCAGGGGAAATTCAGCCTTCTGCCTGTATAGCAGAGCTGACTCAGCAGTTCCTGTTCCGTAACTATACACAGCGATCACATGATTACTGGGTCTGGAGGTGAAAGCATCAAGCGGAAGTACCGTATATACAGTTGTGCTCAAAAGTTTACATACCCAGCAGAATTTTTACTTTCTTGATCTTTTTTCAGAGAATATGAATGATAACACCAAAACTTTTCTCCACTCATGGTTAGTGGTTTGGTGAAGTCATTTATTGTCAAACTACTGTGTTTTCTCTTTTTAAATCATGACTACAACCCAAAATATCCAAGTAACCCTAATCAAAAGTTAACATACCCTGGTAATTTTGGCCTGATAACATGCACAGAAGTTGACACAAATGGGTTTGAATGGCTACTCAAAGTAACATCCTCACCTGTGACCTGTTTGCTTGTAATCCATGCGTGTGTATAAAAACTGAGTGAGTTTCTGGGATCCAGACAGACTCTTGCATCTTTCATCCAGCCACTGACATTTCTGGATTGCGAGTCATGGGGAAAGCAAAAGAATTGTCAAATAAGCTACGAGAAAAGTTAGTTGAACTGTATAAAACAGGAAAGGGATACAAAAAGATATCCAAGGAATTGATATTGCCAGTCAGCAGCGTTCAAACTGTGATTAACAAATGGAAAATCAGGGGCTCTGTAAAAACAAAACCACGGTCAGGTAGACCAACAAAAATGTCGTCCACGACTGCCAGGAAAATTGATCGGAATGCAAAGGAAAACCCACAAATAACATCAGCTGAAATACAGGACTCTCTGAAACTAGCGGTATGGCTGTTTCAAGATGTACAATAATAAGGTGGCACTTGAAGAAAAATGGGCAGCATGGTCGAGTCACCAGAAGAAAGCCATTACTGTGCAAATGCCACAAAGTATCTTGCCTACAATATGCAAAACAGCACAGAAACATGCCTCAAAACTTCCGGAACAAGGTAATTTGGAGTGATGAAACCAAAATTGAACTTTTTGGCCACAACCATAAACGTTACGTTTGGAGAGAGGTCAACAAGGCCTATGATGAAAGGAACACCATTCCTACTGTAAAGCACAGAGGAGGATCGCTGATCTTTTGGGGATGTGTGAGCTACAAAGGCACAGGAAATTTGGTCAAAGCTGGAGGAAAGATGAATGCAGCACGTTATCAGCAAATACTGGAGGCAAATTTGCACTTATCAGCCCGGAAGCTGCACATGGGATGTACTTGAACGTTCCAATATGACAACGATTCAAAACACAAGGCCAAGATGACCTGTCATTGGCTACAGCAGAACAAAGTGAAGGTTCTTGGGTGGCCATCTGTCGCCTGACCTCAATATCATTGGGCCACTCTGAGGAGATCTCAAGCGCGCAGTTCATGCTAGCCCAGGGATTTACAGAAACTGGAGGCTTTTTGCAAAGAGTGGGCAGCTTTACCATCTGAAAAAATAAAAAACCTCACCCACAACTGCCGCAAAAGACTTCAAGCTGTCATTGATGTTAGAGTGGGCAGTACAGAGTATTAAGAAATGGGGTATGTGAACTTTTGATCAGGGTCATTTAGATGTTTTGGGTTGTCGTTATGATTTAACCCCTTAGCGACCGCCGATACGCCTTTTAATGGCGGCCGCTAAGGGTACTTAAACCACAGCGCCGTTAATTAACGGCGCTGTGGAAAAAGTCCATAGCGCCCCCCAGAGGCCGATTTTCTCCGGGGTCTCGGCTGCCGAGGGTAGCCGAGACCCCAGAGAACATGATTCGGGGGTTTTTTAACCCTCCCCGCATTTGCGATCGCCGGTAATTAACCGTTTACCGGCGATCGCAAAAAAAAAAAACGCGATCTCTTTTTAATTTCTCTGTCCTCCGATGTGATCGCACATCGGAGGACAGAGAAAAGGGGTCCCAGGTGGCCCCCCAATACTCACCTAGCTCCCCCGATGCTCCTCGTGTCTCCCGGTGGGCACCGCCATCTTCAAAATGGCGGGCGCATGCGCAGTGCGCCCGCCGGCCGGCACCGGGAGAATCTTTGGGGTCTCGGCTACCGGGGGTAGCCGAGACCCCAAAGAGCATGATCGGGGTCGGTATTACCGACCCCTGTTTTGCGATCGCCGGTAATTAACTGTTTACCGGCGACCGCAAAAAAAAAAAAAAAAAAGTAAAGTGTAATTCTCTGTCCTCTGATGTGATCGCACATCAGAGGACAGAGAAATAGGGGGATTCGGGGACCCTAGCATACTCACCTAGGTCCCTGGATCCTCTTGCTGCTCCTCCTGGCCGCCGGCAGAAGAACATGGCGGACGCATGCCCAGTGCGCCCACCATCTGTCTCCATCTGCCGGCCGGCAGGACAACAGCAGTTGGGGCTAAAATTAGGGTTAGGGTTAGGGGTACGGTTAGGGGTACGGTTAGGGGTAGGGTTAGGGCTAGGGTTGGGGCTAAATTTAGGGTTAGGGTTGGGGCTAAATTTAGGGTTAGGGTTGGGGCTAAATTTAGGGTTAGGCTTCTTTCACACTTACGTCGGTACGGGGCCGTCGCAATGCGTCGGCCCGACATACCGACGCACGTTGTGAAAATTGTGCACAACGTGGGCAGCAGCTGTAGTTTTTCAACGCATCCGCTGCCCAATCTATGTCCTGGGGAGGAGGGGGCGGAGTTACGGCCACGCATGCGAGGTCAGAAATGGCGGATGCGACGTACAAAAAAACGTTTCATTGAACGTTTTTTTTGTGCCGACGGTCCGCCAAAACACTACTGATCCAGTGCACGACGGACGCGACGTGTGGCCATCCGTCACGATCCGTCGGCAATACAAGTCTATGGGCAAAAAACGCATCCTGCGGGCACATTTGCAGGATCCGTTTCTTGTCCAAAACGACGGATTGCGACGGAATGCCAAACGACGCAAGTGTGAAAGTAGCCTTAGGGCTAGGGTTAGGGTTGGGGCTAAAGTTAGGGCTAGGGTTGGGGCTAAAGTTAGGGTTAGAGCTGGGATTAGGGTTAGGGTTTGGATTAGGGTTGGTATTAGGGTTAGGGTTGACATTAGGGTTACGCTTGGGATTAGGGTTAGGTTTGGGATTAGGGTTAAGGTTAGGGTTGTGATTAGGGGTGTATTGGGATTAGGGTTAGGTTTGAGGTTAGGGTTGAGATTAGGATTAGGAGTGTGTTGGATTTAGGGTTTTGATTAGGGTTATTGTCATGATCCCAATGGCAGGGGATCACAAAAGGACAAGCACAAAAAACCAAACAAGCTCTAGGGTGATGGAAACTGAGCTGACCGCGATCCTGAACCTAAACACACAACTAGCTGTAGCCGGGGAACGTGCCTACGATGATCCTAGACGTCTCGCACCAGCCGAAGGACTAACTTCCCCTATTAGAAGAAACACAGACCTCTCTTGCCTCCAGAGAAACACCCCACAGAAATAGCAGCCCCCCACATGTAATGACGGTGAAATGAGAGGGAAGCACATACGTAGTTATGAAAACAGATTCAGCAAAATGAGGCCCGCTAAAGCTAGATAGCAGAGGATACAAAAGTGAACTGCGCGGTCAGCGAAAAACCCTACAAAAAACCATCCTGAAATTACTTGAACTCATGTGCCAACTCATGGAACATGAGGAGTAATATCAGCCCACTAGAGCAACCACCAAAGAGGAATCACATATCTGCAAGCTGGACTAAGACAAAAATTAAGCAAAACGTGGAACAGGAAAATCAAAAACTTAGCTTGTCCTGAAGAGTACAGAAGCGGGAAGCAGAGGTAACAAGACACACTGATTACATTGATAGCCGGCGAGGAAATGACAAGAAAGCCAGGTTAAATAGGAAACTCCCATATCCTGATAGAACAGGTGGACACCAGAGACCGCAGAAAACACAAGTCACCCAGTACCATCAGTAACCACCAGAGGGAGCCCAAAAACAGAATCCACAACAGGTTATGGTTAGGGTTGACATTAGGGTTGCTTTGGGGTAAGGGTTGTAATTATGGTTAGGGTTAGTGATTAGGATTATGGATCAGGTTGGGATTAGGGGTGTGTTGGGGTTAGGGTTGGAGCTAGAATTGGGGGGTTTCCACTGTTTAGGTACATCAGGGGGTCTCCAAACACGACAGCCAATTTTGCGCTCAAAAAGTCAAATGGTGCTCCCTCCCTTCTGAGCTCTGCCGTGCGCTTAAACAGTGGGTTACCCCCACATATGGGGCATCAGCGTACTCGGGATAAATTGGACAACAACTTCTGGGGTCCAATTTCTCTTGTTACCCTTGTGAAAATAAAAACTTGGGGGCTACAAAATCTTTTTTGTGAAAAAAAAAAATATTTTTTATTTTCACGACTCTGCATTCTAAACTTCTGTGAAGCACTTGGGCATTCAAAGTTCTCACCACACATCTAGATAAGTTCCTTGGGGGGTCTAGTTTCCAAAATGGGGTCACTTGTGGGGGGTTACTACAGTTTAGGTACATCAGGGGCTCTGCAATCGCAACATAATGCCCACAGACCATTCTATCAAAGTCTGCATTCCAAAAAGGCGCTCCTTCCCTTCCGAGCTCTGCCGTGCGCCCAAACAGTGGTTTACCCCCACATATGGCGCATCAGCGTACTCGGGATAAATTGGACAACAACTATTGCAGTCCAATTTCTCCTGTTACCCTTGTGAAAATAAAAACTTGGGGGCTACAATATCTTTTTTGTGGAAAAAAAAAATATTTTTTATTTTCACGACTCTGCATTCTAAACTTCTGTGAAGCACATGGGGGTTCAAAGTGCTCGCCACACATCTAGATAAGTTCCTTAAGGGGTCTAGTTTCCAAAATGGTGTCACTTGTGGGGAGTTTCCACTGTTTAGGCACATCAGGGGCTCTCCAAACGTGACATGGCGTCCAATCTCAATTCCAGCCAATTCTACATTTAAAAAGTAAAACGGCACTCCTTCTCTTCCAAGTTCTGCGGTGCGCCCTAACAGTTGTTTACCCCCACATATTGGGTATCAGCGTTCTCAGGAGAAATTGCACAACTTTTGTGGTCTAATTTCTCCTGTTACCCTTGTGAAAATAAGAATTTGTGGGCGAAAAGATCATTTTTGTGTAAACAAAAGCGATTTTTTATTTTCACGGCTCTACGTTATAAACTTCTGTGAAGCACTTGGGGGTTCAAAGTGCTCACCACACATCTAGATAAGTTCCTTAAGGGGTCTAGTTTCCAAAATGGTGTCACTTGTGGGGAGTTTCCACTGTTTAGGCACATCAGGGGCTCTCTAAACGTGATATGGCGTCCGATCTCAATTCCAGCCAATTCTGCATTGAAAAAGTCAAACGGCGCTCCTTCACTTCTAAGTTCTGCGGTGCGCCCTAACAGTGGTTTACCCCCACATATGGGGCATTGGCGTATTCAGGAGAAATTGCATAACAACATTTATGGTTACATTTCTGTTTTTACACTTGTGAAAATAAAAAAAATGGTTCTGAATTAAGATGTTTGCAAAAAAAAGTTAAATGTTCATTTTTTCCTTCCACATTGTTTCAGTTCCTGTGAAGCACGTAAAGGGTTAATAAACTTCTTGAATGTGGTTTTGAGAACCTTGAGGGGTGTAGTTTTTAGAATGGTGTCACACTTCATTATTTTCTATCATATAGACCCCTCAAAATTACTTGAAATGTGATGTGGTCCCTAAAAAAAAATGGTGTTGTAAAAATGAGAAATTGCTGGTCAACTTTTAACCCTTATAACTCCCTAACAAAAAAAAAATTTGTTTCCAAAATTGTGCTGATGTAAAGTAGACATGTGGGAAATGTTATTTATTAACTATTTTTCGTGACATATCTCTCTGATTTAAGGGCATAAAAATACAAAGTTTGAAAATTGCAAAATTTTAAAAATTTTCGCCATATTTCCGTTTTTTTCATAAATAATCGCAAGTAATATCGAAGAAATGTTACCACTAACATGAAGTACAATATGTCACGAAAAAACAATCTCAGAATCAGCGGGATCCGTTGAAGCGTTCCAGAGTTATAACCTCATAAAGTGACAGTGGTCAGAATTGCAAAAATTGGCCTGGTCATTAAGTACCAAATTGGCTCTGTCACTAAGGGGTTAAAAATAACACTAGTTTGACAATAAATGGCTTCAAACAACCACTAACTATGACTGGAGAAAAAGTTTTGGTGTTGTCATTCATATTCTCGGAAAAAAGGCAAAGAAAGCAAAAATTCTGCCGGGGTATGTAAACTTTTGAACACAACTGTACTTGTGTTTTTGTGCTGAAAACGCCCCCCTCGGCTTATTCATGAGTCATTGTCCCTGAAGATGGTGGGGTAGGGGAAGCAGCGGGTCACAGGAGGCTGTGGCTAAAGCCTGTGCCTGCTGCAAAAGAGAATTGAATATTCTCTGCACTGGTCCGATGGGTGTCGCAAGTCCGGGTCTAGCGCCTCCCATCTTCTTGCGATGCCGCCCTCCTGCTTCTTCATTGCTCCCCGGCTTCACTTTCCTGCGCAGGCGTACTTATTTGCCCTGTTGAGGGCAGAGCAAAGTACTGCAGTGCGCAGGTGCAGGGCCTCTCTGACCTTTCCCAACTCCTGCACATTGCAGTACTTTACTCTGCCCTTAACAGAGCAGATAATTACGCCTGCGCAGGAGCGTGATGCCGGGGAGCAATAAAGCAGGAGGGTGACATCGCAAGAAGATGGGAGGTGCCAGACCCGGACCTGCGACACCCATAAGACATATTTTCCTTCACTTGCAGGTTGGACCGGTGGCTTTTCTCTACTGCATTATAGAAGCTATAGATAATAATAATAATAATTTTTATTTATATAGCGCCAACATATTCCGCAGCGCAGATAAGCCTGAAAGGCTGTGTCAGCATCTTATAGCGGCCAAAAGTGCTGACAGGTTCCCTTTAAAGGCTGTAGCCAGAACATACATTTTACAATTGTCATGCAATGAAACATAAAAAAACCATAATAAATAAAAAATAATTTGTAATTAATAAAAGGATTTTTTTTTTATTCGGATGTGGTCCTTCCAATTCTATTATCTGTAAAAATTACATTCAAATTTTTATAAAAAGTTACAAATTATAAAAGCAATGAAAGTAAATAACATTTCTCTTAAAAAGCAAAGTTTTTTTGATCATGATTTGGTGTGGATATAGTTCGTTACTGTCATGCCAAGGCAGGTGGAGCGAGATGAGTGAACCCACTAGACCACAGAGGACACTGTGGAAGCTGAACCTTAGGAACTAGCCGGACAAGGACGTCAGATGAATTGCAAGGCTTTATTGAGGCACTTAAACAGGAGAACCCACAAAGGAGAACCCCCTGGACTGAAACACCGAATTCCCCCGAGGGAGCACCGGCAAAAGAAACCCCTTAACAGGGATTGACCCAGCACAGCCAAGGAGGCTCAAGTGCAACAGTTCAAACACCAGAGAATCAGACCCAAGAGGAACAGTGGAACTGAGGGTAGATGGGAGGTAGATGGGACATCGGCACTAGGGGAAGACACTGGGTATTCGTTCAAGGAAAGACAAGACTGAACAAGCAGGCGCTAGTCTGGTACCTGAGAATTGCAACTTACAGTTGTGGCCAAAAGTAATGACACCCCTGCAATTCTGTCAGATAATACTCAGTTTATTCCTGAAAATGATTGCAAACACAAATTCTTTGTTATTATAATCTTCATTTAATTTGTCTTAAATGAAAAAACACAAAAAGAATTGTCCTAAAGCCAAATTGGATATAATTCCACACCAAACATAAAAAAGGGGGTGGACAAAAGTATTGGCACTGTTCGAAAAATCATGTGATGCTTCTCTAATTTGTGTAATTAACAGCACCTGTAACTTACCTGTGGCACCTAACAGGTGTTGGCAATAACTAAATCACACTTGCAGCCAGTTGACATGGATTAAAGTTGACTCAACCCTCTGTCCTGTGTCCTTGTGTGTACCTCATTGAGCATGGAGAAAAGAAAGAAGACCAAAGAACTGTCTGAGGACTTGAGAAACCAAATTGTGAGGAAGCACGAGCAATCTCAAGGCTACAAGTCCATCTCCAAAGACCTGAATGTTCCTGTGTCTAATGTGCCCAGTGTCATCAAGAAGTTTAAAGCCCATGGCACTGTGGCTAACCTACTTGATGTGGACGGAAAAGAAAAATTGACAAGAGATTTCAAAGCAAGATTGTGCGGATGTTTGATAAAGAACCTCGACTAACATCCAAACAAGTTCAAGCTGCCCTGCAGTCCGAGGATACTACAGTGTCAACCCGTACTATCCGTCGGCGTCTGAATGAAAAGGTACTGTATGGTAGGAGACCCAGGAAGACCCCACTTCTTACACCGATATATAAAAAAGCCAGGCTGGAGTTTGCCAATACTTACCTGAAAAAGCCTAAAACGTTTTGGAAGAATGTTCTCTGGTCAGATGAGACAAAAGTAGAGCCTTTTGGGCAAAGGCATCAACATAGAGTTTACAGGAGAAAAAAAGAAGCATTCAAAGAAAAGAACACGGTCCCTACAGTCAAACATGGCGGAGGTTCCCTGATGTTTTGGGGTTGCTTTGCTGCCTCTGGCACTGGACTGCTTGACCGTGTGCATGGCATTATGAAGTCTGAAGACTACTAACAAATTTTGAAGCATAATGTAGGGCCCAGTGTGAGAAAGCTGGGTCTCCCTCAGAGGTCATGAGTCTTCCAGCAGGACAATGACCCAAACACACTTCAAAAAGCACTAGAAAATGGTTTGAGAGAAAGCACTGGAGACTTCTAAGGTGGCCAGCAATGAGTCCAGACCTGAATCCCATAGAACACCTGTGGAGAGATCTAAAAATGGCAGTTTGGAGAAGGCACCCTTCAAATATCAGGGACCTGGAGCAGTTTGCCAAAGAAGAATGGTCTAAAATTCCAGCAGAGCATTTTAAGAAACTCATTGATGGTTACCCGAAGCGGTTGGTCGCAGTTATTTTGGGTAAAGGTTGTGCAACCAAGTAATAGGCTGAGGGTGCCAATACTTTTGTCTGGCCCATTTTTGGAGTTTTGTGTGAAATGATCAATGTTTTGCTTTTTGCTTCATTCTCTTTTGTGTTTTTTCATTTAAGACAAATTAAATGAAGATAATAATACTAAAGAATTTGTGTTTGCAATCATTTTCAGGAAGAAACTGAGTATTATCTGACAGAATTTCAGCGGTGTCAATACTTTTGGCCAGAACTGTAGAACAATGCACAAAGTTGCCCAAGCACCTCCCAAAGGAAGTGAGGGCCTTAAATATACACAGGTCTCTCATCAATTGGCTGAGAGGTGAGTACAGGAAAAGGGGCACTGGCCCTTTAAATCATTTGACAGTGGCACGTACCCTATGCTCGCTCCCCCGCAACCCGGAAGAGAGTAAGCAGCGAAGACACGTCGGGAAGATACCGCAGCCTGAGGGAACATCGCGGGAGCGTGGACAGGGTAAGATTGCGGGGAACAGGGTAATGTCTGTGGCCACATGGGGCCCAATCTCCCTGTACCCTGGAGATGGGTCCCACTAACCGGATCGTTAGTTACTAAATGACCGCACTACTACGGAGGCCACAAGGGGGCAAAACATAAAAGAAATTGTTCTCTTGTAGTGGTGATTGCATGACGGGTGAATCGACAGAAGGAATAAGATTTATGTACCCAATATAACATGTAATAAAGGATAGTTGAAGTAGCGTCACCTCCATTACACAGCGATCCGTGGTACTGGTTAAAATTGAAATGAAATCAATGATAGAAATATGCGGAGATAGAAATGCCTTGTATGCTTCCAGACAACTGTAATTGTACAGAAGCCGCCGTGAAGTGAAATACCATACAATTCATTAATAAAAACAGGCAGCCCTAAATGTGCAGGTGTGAGGAAAACAAGACTGAAATCGTTAGACAGGAAAATCAAAGACTTTTGACCCACATGAATATTGCGATGTTAGGTTCTGTGTGAACTGGGTGCAAGGGATTGCAAGTATCAAAGTAATACCCCTATTCACATTTGTACACCTGGGGCATCCTGAACTTAAAGGGACTCTGTCACCTGAATTTGGAGGGAACAATCTTCAGCCATAGGGGCGGGGTTTTCGGGTTTTTGATTCACCCTTTCCTTACCCGCTGGCTGCATGCCTTGTGCAGGCATGTACTACGGAGGACAGAGAATGAACTTCAATCCAATATTGCAGCCAGCATGCAGCCAGCGGGTAAGGAAAGGGTGAATCAAAAACCCCAAAACCCCGCCCCTATGGCTGAAGATTGTTCCCTCCAAATTCAGGTGACAGAGTCCCTTTAAAGATACGGTACATTATTATAGCCAGTGTGAATGTCCTATGATCCATGAGGTCAGACAGAGGCGGATTGTTTGGTTGAACTTGCTTTGTAAAGTCCTACTGGCACTCATGTAAGGTTTCATACAACATTTTGCTCCCATAATGTTGCACATTATTATTATTATTTATTTCTATAGCGCCATTGATTCTATTGTGCTGTACATGAGAAGGGGTTACATACAAATTACAGATATCGCTTACAGTAAGCAAACTAATAATTACAGACTGATACAGAGGGGCGAGGACCCTGAACTTGCGGGCTTACATTCTAGAGTATGGTGGGGATGGAGACAATAGGTTGAGGGTTTCAGGAGCTCCGGTGTTGGTGAGGCGGTAGCTTCGGTAGTGGTGAGGAGGCAGCAGGGTCAGTTCAGGCTGTAGGCTTTCCTGAAGAGGTGGGTTCTCAGGTTTCGTCTGAAGTATCTGAATGTGGTTGATAGTCTGACATGTTGGGGCAAAGAATTCCAGAGGATGGGGGATATTCTCGAGAAGTCTTGGAGGCGGTTGGGTGAGGAGCGGATAAGTGTGGAGGAGAGAAGGAGGTCTTGGGAGGACCGGAAATTGTGAGGGAAGAAATCGGGAGATTAGTTCAGAGATATATGGAGGAGACAGGTTATGGATTGCTTTGTAGGTCAATATTAGTAATTTGAACTGGATACGCTGAAGGAATGGGAGCCAGTGAACAGATTTGCAGAGGGGGAAGCGGAGGAGTTAGGAGAGAGATGAATTAGTCGGGCAGCAGAGTTAAGGATGGACTGGTTAGTTGCAAGGGTGTTAGCAGGGAGGCCACGGAAAAGGATGTTGCAGTAGTCAAGGCGGGATATGAGGGCATGCACAAGAATTTTTCGTTTCCAGTTTGGTTGAAATCGCCCATTTCAAGTTAACTATTTTCAAATGTATATGGCCACTTTAGTCTTAACATTTTGGATTTCTCATGGTTCTGCAAGTTGCTTTTGGAAAAAAGGCATCAATTTAGCTGTACCCTCCTGTTAGGCTAGGTTCACATTCGCGGTTGAGTCTGCAGGGTTTTGTATGCAACCGCAAATGCATTGCATAACGCATGTTGACGGTGCGTTTTTAGTTGCAAGGGTGTTAGCAGGGAGGCCACGGAAAAGGATGTTGCAGTAGTCAAGGCGGGAGATGAGGGCATGCACAAGAATTTTAGTAGATTGACGGTTGAGGAAAGGACGGATCCTGGAGATATTTTTGAGCTGGAGGCGACAGGAGGTGGAAAGAGCTTGAATGTGAAGGACAGGGCAGAGTCGAAGGTCACTCCGAGGCAGCGGACTTCCGGTACGGGGGAAAACGTGATGTCCTTTAATGCGATAGATAGGTCAGGTAAGGAAGATCTATGATCAGTCTATAACATAGACTGATACTATTTTATTATTATTAATTTTTTTTAGGGCACCATTGATTCCATGGTGCTGTACATGAGAAGTGGTTACATACAAAATGCAATTATAAATTACAGTGAACTAACCAACAATGACAGGTACAGAGCAGAGAGGCCTCTGCGCTTGCAGGCTTACAGTCTATTGGATAATGGGGAAGGAGACCATAGGTTGAGGGGTATTGCAGCAGCTTCACTGGTGGTCAGAAGGCAGCTCCGGCAGTGGGCAGCTGGCTTTTTGCAGGCTGTAAGCTTGCTTGAAGAGTGTGTGTGCTGGATTTTTACTGGATTGGAAAAGGATATATTTTAGTCTAGGGACTTTTTTTGTGACTGTTCCATAAATTAAAACGTTTCCAATTTTTGGCAGACCAAATTCACACATTTCAGTCAATGGTTTCTTGATATAACTAAGTTCTTAATTTCTCTTTATGATTAGCAGTCCCTTTGTTTTAATCGAAATAATAGCATTTTTTTTACCCCACTTCAGGGGGTCATCACGATAATTTATTGGAGATGATAAATCAAGTGTTGCAACTAATACTGTTTTGGAAAAACTTCTTTTTTTAGCAGTGATTCTCCCGTTGTCCTATAGATGAGCTTTCCGATGCGCTTATTATGGCCCTGGCCTGTGGATACAAGCCGTGTCCAGTATTGAGTGATGTTATATAAGATCGTCTTCATAGCGTATTATCATCTTGCCTTGTTCCCTGTAGGAACAGAAGGGAAGACTAATGAAGATAACGGACGGTGGTTTGATCATGGAACAAAAATATTATATCAAGACGCCAGAAGCAATTATTAATCAGCGATTAACAAGCCAAATTAATGGCTGAGCAGAGATATTATCCACTGTGATCATTCTCTAACCCTCGGCTGTCTGCAGAGCTGGCATCCTTCTAGACAGATGCCGTCTCCCACACAATTTATTTTATAAAACGCGGAGCTCACGGCGGCACATTGTGGTCTCCTGTGCCAGATCTTTATTCCCAATAATTGGAGAAACATAACCCATTATGTTGATTGTTAGTCTTAGAGGCACATCTGAAAAAGAAATCCACTTTTAGGTAACCCCTTGAGAACTCTAATTCTTCCCTAAAAGCCAATATTTCTTGCACCTATGCCAAGTATCTAGTATGTCTTGGGGATCAGTTTTAAGGGTACATTTGGAGGAAATTATTAGTGCTTACTCTGACATGCCTTATTATGAACATATTCGCTGATAAAAACATTAATTCCTGAAAACAATATGATGCACATAGCGGTGCCATACGATTGCTCAGAGAGGGTCCTCGTGAGCGTGACCCCGACCGGTAGGGGTTTCATTTGACACAAGGTATATGCATTTGGAAAGGAATATGATTGTTCGTTTCCAGTTTGGTTGAAATCGCCCATTTCAAGTTAACTATTTTCAAATGTATATGGCCACTTTAGTCTTAACATTTTGGATTTCTCACGGTTCTGCAAGTTGCTTTTGGAAAAAAGGCATCAATTTAGCTGTACCCTCCTGTTAGGCTAGGTTCAGATTTGCGGTTGAGTCTGCAGGGTTTTGTATGCAAACGCATTGCATAACGCATGTTGACCGTGCGTTTTTCTCCACATCAACTTACGCATGACGGATAAAAACCGCAACATTTGCATGCGTTTTTGCATGCGTTCGCGTTTATGCGCATGCGTTTATGAAATTTTTTTTTTTCAAGGAGAATTTCATTGACACAAGCCGGTGTGGCTCATGGGATTTCTGTATATAGACCCTTGTGCAAACGCAAGCGAACGCATGTACTTGCGTTCCTATGCGTTCCCATAGACTGTATAGTAATGCGTTGTTTTGACACACTCCTTCCGCAAGCGTCCACATGTGTATGACGGCGGAAATTTGACCCCCAAAACATTCTAACATGGGGCGTCAGCCGCCCAAGCCACACACCACGAAAGTACGCATGCCTAAGCAAACGTGCGCGAACGCATGCACCTTTATCTACAATGTTAAAGATAGGAAATCAAGACGCATGCAGATGTATGCGTCAGAAACACTGCGGACACAACCACAAATGTTAAACCAGCCTTAGATTTGTGAGGGTTTGTCTAAGGAATAAACAGTTTTTGCAAGTTACTCAAATGGGCTTTCAAAAAAGTAAAAAAAGAGCAATACTTATCTCACCAGTGCTTGTGCGCTATCACTAGCATTTCAATACTGACTGATCCCCTTGTGCATCAACATTGATGTTGTGATTGGCGGTCATGTGATTTGCTGCACTATTCAGTCACTCACTGCAACAATAAGTGCACTTACTGCATTAGATGCTAGAAAGATCAACAAAGGAACCGGGCAGCATCAGCAAAGGAACAGAAGACTATGGTGAACATTGTTAGTTTTTTTTTGATGATCGGTTCCCGATGCAGCTTCTTTGGTAAGCGCTATAGCTTGCCGAATAAGGAGGGAGCTGACGATGTTCGCTCATCTCTGTAACAGGGCTGTTCAGAAGAATGATTTTTTTTTTTGGTCTGACTGTAAGAAAAAAATAGCAGCATGCGCTACTTTCAGCTAAGCCTTGCATGAGACTCACACATTCAGCTCTGAGTGCGTGAAAAAAATTTAGATCCCACAGAGAATATCCAAGTGGCATCCTATTTTTAACGATAGATTTCTATTACACATTTAAAAAGCTGTGATAATTTTTTTAATGTAGTTGTATGAAAAACGGATTGCACGTGAACGTACAAAACAAATGAAAATTAGAAAAAAATCATCCACGTTTTCTGGATGAAACTCGGATGATTTTTCATATGCTTGTCTGCAGGCACCCTTCGGCAATCTAAGCATTTTGTAAAAAAAAAAAAAAAAAAAATTAGCTTGGTGTAACTACTACCGAGAAAAAAGGAAACTGGCAAAATTCTACATAGCTCAAAGTCAGTGGTAGAAGGAGCAGAAATAAGTTTTAAGCTTTAAGAACAAGGGATGTTTTGCTGCTTCTCTCGCTTCTCTGCTTCTCTCGCCAGGTGTCACAACTCTGTCAGAATGCCTGGGACCAGGGGCTCCATTCCGATCTGGGACCATGTACCTTGCTGAACTCCTGAATACACAAAGTAGACTAACAAGGGATGATGTACATGGATAGATGAAATGCCAAACACACAAATATGCACTCACAGACCACAGAGAGATACACCAGGGAGAAAAGGAAGGACAACCAAATAGGAGAGGATTAGGATTTTCACACAGCCGAAACACCAAGCAGCAGTCACAGATCAACACTTCAAACTCCTCTTCCAACAACCGACACCTCCACTCCACACCAGGCAGTACAAGACTAACACTGGCAATCCAAATTGCTATAGGCGAGTATATATAGGAAAGAGAAGTGGCCAATAGAGATGGGCGAACCTGAACAGAAAAGTTTGGCGTCCGTACCGAACACCTACTGTTCGGGCGCGGACACCAAACATACGGACTTCATCAGGAAGTCCGTGTTACTGTTCGGATTCGGCTGCCCAAACACCGGGTGTTTGTCATGCTGTCATGTGAATGACAACGTGGCAAACACCTCTTCTGATCGGCGGTGAAATCATCCCTGTGGTTGCCACGCTGTCAAGACAGCGGGAGCGCTCAGCTGTGATCGGAGGTATACAGTTTACTTTCGGTCACTGGTGTCAGCAGATGGGACTATTGCTCCCATCATCCGACACCTGCTGCTGCTAATAACAGCAAGAGCAGGAGCAGCTGATGGGTGTATTAATTACTTGGCTCCTGCGCTCTAAATAAATTATTAAAAAAAAAAAACGGCATGGTTACCCTGTATTTTTGATAACAAGCCAGGCAAAATTCAGTGCTGGTGGCTGCAACCTTGAGTTGTTAGCTTCAACAAGGCTGGTCATCAAGAATAGAGGGGTCCCCATGCCATATTTTTTAATTATTTAATAATTTTAAAAAACGGCGTGGGGTCCCCCCCCATTTTGTCAACCAGCCTTGCTAAAGCAGACAGCTGGGGGCTGCTATTCTCAGGCTGGTAATGGCCATGGATATTGTCCCACCAGCCTAAAAATAGTGTCCTGCAGCTACCCAGAAAAGGCACATCTATTAGATGCGCCAATTCTGGGGTTTTGCCTGATTCTTCCTACTTGCCCTGTAGCAGTGTCAAGTGAGGTTCATATTTGTGGGGTTGATGTCACCTTTATATTGTCAGGTGACATCAAACCCACGTCTTAGTAATGGAGAGACATCTATAAGACACCTATTCATTATTAATCCTATAGTTGTATTTTAAATAAAGACACAGCCAGAATAAAGTCTTTTATTAGAAACTAGATGGTGGCCCGATTCTAACGCATCGGGTATTCTAGAATATGCATGTCCACGTAGTATATTGCACAGTCCACGTAGTATATTGGCCAGCCACGCAGTATATTGCCCAACCACGTAGTATATCGCCCGGCCACGTAGTATATTGCCCAGCTACGTAGTGTATTGCCCAGTCGCGTAGTATATTGCCCAGTCACGTTGTATATTGCCCAGCGACGTAGTATATTGCCCAGTGACGTAGTATATTGCCCAGTCACGTAGTATATTGCCCAGTCACGTAGTATATTGCCCAGTGACGTAGTATATTGCCCAGCCACGTAGTATATTGCACAGCGACGTAGTATACAGCACAGACACGTAGTATACTGTCCAGTCATGTAGTATATTGTCCAGTCATGTAGTATATTGCCCAGCTATGTAGTATATTGCCCACGTATGTAACAGGTTAAAAAAAAAAATAAACATATACTCACCTTCCGAGTTCCCCTTGTAGTCCTGTCGCCTGTGTGCGGTGCATGCGGCAGCTTCAGGTCCCAGGGTTGGTATGAGTGCAGGACCTGTGATGATGTCGCGGTCACATGACCGTGACGTCATGGCAAGTCCTTCTCGCATAGCATCCTTCGCACAGGAACCTGCCGCTTGCACTGCCGAGGACAGCACGTGATGTCGGAGGGTGAGAATAACCTTTTTTTTTTATTATTCTTATTTGTAACATTAGATCTTTTTACTATTGATGCTGCACACACAGAATCAATAGTACAAAGTTGGTCACACAGGGTTAATAGCTGCGTAACCGGAGTGCATTACACTGCGCTCCAGTAACGCTGGCATTAAACCTGTGTGAGGGCTGACTAGATGTCTGGAGGGGAGTATGGAGCGGTCACTGACTGCGGGGAGGAAAGAGCCACCATATTGCCGCCGGACTGTGGCCGTCGTGATTGGTCGTGGCAATGGTCGTGGGCGTTTTGCCACCACCAATCAGCGACTTGGATTCCATGACAGAGGCCGCGACCAATGAATATCCGTGACAGACAGACAGAAATACGGAAGTGACCCATAGACAATTATATAGTAGATAAAACAAAACACAGTTTTACTTTTTTATTTAAAAGTAACAAACACAGTTATTCTCACCAAACGCCTATTCCATCAAAGCCCCCGTTTCCTTGTAATAAACCAAAAATAAAAAGCAACCATATCCCTCGCCTATCCGTTGTTCTGTTCCACGCCGTAAAACATATCTGGAGGAAAAACAGTTTTCAACCTGGACAGTGCCAAGATGTGACCGCTCAGGCTGAGAATCTCTGGTGAATGAGCTGCTGCTTGTGCAGACTCAGTGACCGGCTGTGATATCATCGAGGTTACTTCCGGTCACTGAGGCTGCGTTCCCAGCTGGGCTGAACTTCGGTAATCTCGGTGAGATCCCCGCTACCACCGTGAGAAATTTAAAAAGGTTAAGTATATATAAAGATTTAAGTACATATACTCACATCATCACCAAGGAGCTTTTTAAACATCACCTGTCTGAAATATCAAAGAAGCACCAAGACAGAGAACCCCTTTGAAATGCACAACACTGCATGGGCGTCTCCACTTACGCAGGTATCACAACACTGTACACCTATAAGTACAGGTACCCAATTTTCTGCTTCTGTTTTAGTCATGTTTCTCTGGCCTGATGTAGAGATTTGAACTTTGTAGTAACTCTGTTTCAGCCTTGCCCTCTAGTGGCCAGCTTTTGGGATAAGATGAATCAGAGATACCAAGCAAACATCAGACAATGGGCCAATAATCCCACATAATTCAAAAAGCTCCCAAGATAACATAAGTTTACAATAGACAGAGGTTAAATATACCTCCTTGTTGTACAATAGCAATTAGCAAACCTAGAAAAACATAGAACTATTTGTGTGGTAAAAGCTTTCAGACAATCAAGTGAACAGCTTTCAAGATTGTGTCACTATGAGCATTGTCTGTCTGTAAATATGTGACCAGTAATGCTGCTCTGTCATGGTATGAATGTATTCTGTATATTTCAATATGGACTCAAAATATCCATTTTTATATTCACACTGCACTGATGTGACTCTGTCAGGTGAATAAATCAAGGTAGATCACAACAAACCTACCTGCCAGGTTACTAAAAATGTCATTAGCAAAGTGTTGAAAGACTACAGGCAGAGATTGGGTATCCAACCTGGCTAGCTGGGTGCCCAAGTGTTGTGAATTCTGCTCTTGGGTTCCCTCCAGTGGTTGTAGGTGGGAATGCAGTTGTCTCTGAGTCGCAGTCCTGGCCAGGTGTATCTGCTGATTACAATTCTGACTGGGATATTTAGGTGTGCAGGATTCATTAGCCCTTGCCAGTTGTCAATGTTCCTTGTGAAGTGTTGGATCACTTTCTGGCTTCTCCTGCTAGCTGCCAAATTCAGCAAAGATAAGTGTTTGGTTTTTTGTGTCTGTGGCACACTGCTGTGTGCTTGTTTTTGTTTGTATTCCTGCTCTGATTGTAGGATTCGCTGGAGTTGCAGATATACGCTCCTACATCTTTAGTTAGATGTTGGAAGTTTTTGTATATTCTGCTGTGGATATTTTTGAAGGGTTTTAATACTGACCGCACAGAACTCTGTCCTATCCTGTCCTATTTAGCTAGAGTGGCCTCTTGTGCTAAATCCTGTTTTTCTGCCTGTGTATGATTTTTCCTCTCCGACTCACTGCCAATATTTGTGGGGGGCTGTCTATCCTTTTGGGATCTGCTCTGAGGCAAGATAGTATTCCTATTTCCATCTTTAGGGGTATTTAGTCCTCTGGCTGTGACGAGGTGTCTAGGATTGTTAGGTACACTCCACGGCTACTTCTAGTTGCGGTGTTAAGTTCAGGATTGCGGTCAGTATAGTGACCACCTTCTCCAGTGAAAGTTCTCATGCTGCTCCAAGGTCACCGGATCATAACACCAAGCAGTGTTCTTCGCAATACTCACTCCATTTCACCACCACCCGAGTCTGCCAGTCTACTACAGGGTTGTGCAGCGTAAGTCAAGGTAATCCAAGGACCACAGGAGAAAGAAAGCCCTCTAGCACATAACAGTCTATAAACACAGAGTGCATGGCCCTACCTGTAAATGCAACATGCAAATAACCTGAGTAATATTCCCCTGGCTCAACGGTGCAGAGTCAATAGCGATAATGGGTATTGATCCAGACTATATTTGTGGTTCGAGCCTAGACGAACCTAGTGGTTATCAAATTAAACCCCACCCACTTTCCAGGAAGGAAATTACCACCTTATCTTTGCCAAGATACATCTTGGCCGGTAGAAAAAATTGTGATCTAGCAATGGAGGAAATAAGTACACCTGGGTTGCCAACCTCCCCACGAGCCAAGCTCTACTGTTTTCCGACTTCTTTTTATGGTGGGATGTGGAAGGACAAGCACCCAAAAAATGACCTTTTCCACCACATAAGAAACACACTCCCCCTTTTCGACCTACTACCGTTAGTCCAGCAGAGTGTGCCTCTTCACCCAACTGCATGGGTTCTTTGATTGACTTTGACCCGGATTCCCTTGACTCCGCCCCCCCCCCCCCCAAATTGGAGTGTCTCTTTATATCTCTGACAAAGATAGCGGTCTACACGGATGGCTACAGACATGGCCGCCTCAAGGGGGAGACTGGAGTCTCATACAGGGCAAGGCATCCTTTACCCTTACAGATAACCCTTGATAGAACTGGCTACGGAGTGCGGGGTCATTCCACTTAGTATCTGTGGTGCTCCTCTGAAACTCGGAGCAATACTCCACCAGTCTCTCCTTGTCGAATTGTCGAAGCTGATGGAACTTGGACACGACCATGGAGACGTAGTCAAGGTCATTGTACAGTTGAAACCAGAAGTTTACATTCACTGTATAAAAAGACACACATGCATTTTTTGCTCAATATGTGACATGACATCAGCATAAACCTTTCCCGTTTTATGTCAATTAGGATCGCCATAATTATTATTTGCCAAATGCAGAATAATGAGAGAGACAGAAAGTTTTAAGGTATTTTTATTACTTACTGCAATGTCAGTTTATATACACTAAGATTACTATGCCTTTAAACAATTCTGGACTGCCCATATGATGATGTCATATGTTTGGAAGCTTGTGATCGTGTTTTTTTGCAACATCTGAGTTAGAGACATACATGTGGATGTATTTTAATTCACACCTGAAACACACAGCTTCTTTGTGTAGCATCATGGGAAAGTCTAAAGAAATCAGTCAAGATATCAGGAAGAGAATTGTGGACTTGCACAAGTGTCGCTCATCCTTGGGTACAATTTCAAGATACCTGAAGGTGCCTCGTTCATCAGTACAAACAGTTATATGCAAGTATAAACAAGATGGGAATGTCCACCCATCATACTGCTCAGGAAGTAGACGAGTTCTGCGTCCCAAAGATGAATGTGCTTTGGTCTGACATGTGCATATCAACCCAAGGACGAAAGCAAAACTCCTTGTGTAGATGATTGCGGACGCTGGTAAGATTGTGTCAGTATCCACAGTGAAACGAGTACTGTATCAACATGGGCTGAATTTCACTCTGCCAGGAAGAAGCCATTACTACAAACGAAATATAAAAAATGACAGATTAATGTTTACAAACGGATACAGCAGCAGCGACCTTAATTTTTGGAGACATGTCCTGTGGTCTGGTGAAACTAAAATAGAACTTTTGGGGCATAATGACCATTGTTACATTTGGAGGAAAAAGGGAGAAGCCTAACAACACCACCCCAACTGTAAAACACGGAGGTGGCAGCATCATGTTGTTTTGCTGCAGGTGGGATTGGTGCACTTCACAAAATAGATGGCATCATGCAAAAAGAAGATTGTGGCAATACTGAAGCATCATTTCAAGACATCAGCCAGGAAGTTAAATCTTGGGTGGAAATGGTCTTCCAAATGGACAATGACCCGAAGCATACTGCCAAAATGGTGACAAAGTGGCTTAAGGATAACAAAGTCAATGTTTTGGAGTGGCCATCACAAAGCCCTGACCTCAATTCTATTGAAAATTTATAGGCAAAGCTGAAAAGGCAGGTGCGAGCAAGGTGACCTATAGACCTGGTTCAGTTACACCAGTTTTGTCAGGAGGAATGGGCCCAAATTCCAACCAACTACTGTGAGAAGCTTGTGGAATGATATTCCAAACGTTAGACCAAAGTCATTCAGTTGAAGGGCAATGGTACCAAATACTAATGAAATGAATGTAAACTTTTGACTTTGCAGTAAGTAATAAAAATGCCTTAATACATTCTGTCTTTCTCATTATTCTGGCATAAGGCAAATATTAATAATTATGGTAATCCCAATTGACCTAAAATGGGAAAGATTTATTCTGATTTCATTTTAGATAATGAGAAAAACATCATGTGTCTTTTTATATAGTGTATGTAAACTTTTGGTTTCAACTGTTTATGTGACTCACCTCATGAGAAAACTCCTCATCCGTCCCGTGTGACTGAGAGTTGCCCGGAAAAGAAAATGCCCATGTTTGAGGGTCACCTGGAAGAAGCGAAATTACGATCCCCACCCATTGATCCTCAGTTCCAGAGGAGTGAGGATATAACTTAAAGTATAGCTTACAGACCTCCCTGAACACAAAAACTTGTCTTGGCACCCAGAGAACCTGCCAGACACAGTAATCTTGGGCTCCACCTGAGGCTGTCTGGGATTACCGTATACACTCGAGTATAAGCCAAGATTTTCAGCCCCCAAAAATGGTCTGAAAGTGCCCCTCTCAACTTATACTCGAGTCATGGTCGGCGGGTGAGGGGGAGTGACGACGGTCACATACTCACCTGCTCCTGGTACTCCTGACGTGGTCCCTGCACATCCCATGGTCTCCGGCGCCAGCAGCTTCTTCCCCTGTTCAGTGGTCACCTGGTACTGCTCATTAAAGTAATGAATATGGACTCCACTCCCATAGGAGCGAAGCCGCATATTCATTACTGTAATGAGCGGTACCAGTGACCGCTGAACAGACGAAGAAGCCGCCGGAGACCATCTGTCCGGGAGAAGCTGCAAGGGACCGTGTCGGGAGCAGGTGAGTATTTCATATTCACCTTTCTTCTTTCCACCGTCGCCCCGTCTTCCGCATCCTCTGCAGTGACTGTTCAGGTCAGAGGGCGCGATGACGTATTAGTGTGCACACCGCCCTCTGCCTGAACAGTCATTGCGGAAAGACGAGACAGTGAGGAGCAAAGGGCAGCGATGAGAGGTGAGTATGTCATTTTTTTTATTGCAGCAGCATTATATGTGGTACATTGTTATATGGAGCATCTATGGGGCAATAATGAACTGTATGGAGCATTACATGTGGCACATTGTTATATGGAGCATCTGTGGGGCCATAATGAACTGTATGGAGCATTATACTGTATGTGGCACATTGTTGTATGGAGCATCTATGGGGCCATAATGAACTGCATGGAGCCTTGTATCTGGCACATTGTTGTATGGAGCATCTATGGGGCCATAATGAACTGCATGGAGCATTATATGTGGCACATTGTTATATAGAGCATCTTATGGGGCCATAATCAGCATCTGTGCAGCATTATATGGGGCATATTTTAATGTGGAGCATCTTATGGAGCCCATCATAAATTTTATGGAGCATTACATGGGGCATATTTTGTATGGAGCATCTTATGGGGCCCATCATGAACTGTATGGAGCATTATATGGGGCTCCTGATTCAATATGGATATTCAAAAACGAGATCTTGGTGCCAAGATCTCCATCTGCGTATGTGCCTCCCCCAGCAGCCATTTTCCAGGAGTCCACCGCATAGAAATCCATGTAACTGCGGGGGCTCTGAGCTTTCACAAAATGTTGGCAGAGCCCTCGCAGCACCAAACACCCGCAGCGGCACGCCGCACATCTGAACACCCCCTCATCCCAGCCTGTGGCCTGCAGCAACGCTCCACAATTGCCTTCTCCAGCAGCGACCCTGGGACCCCGCTTCACTGCAGCCACCACCCCAGGTAAGCAATAAGATGCATGGATTATAAGTAGCACCACCATTTTATTACATTTTCCTCCTTAAAATTTCGGGTGCGTCTTATAATCAGCAAAATACGGTATATACAGGTGCTTCTCACAAATTTAGAATATCATCAAAAAGTTAATTTATTTCAGTTCTTCAATACAACAAGTGAAACTCATTTAACCCCTTAGCGACCGCCGATACGCCTTTTAACGGCGGCCGCTAAGGGTACTTAAACCACAGCGCCGTTAATTAACGGCGCTGTGGAAAAAGTAAATAGCGCCCCCCCAGAGTCGCATTTTCTCCAGGGTCTCGGCTGCTGGGGGTAGCCGAGACCCCAGAGAACATGATTCGGGGTTTTTTTTTTACCGACCCCGCATTTGCGATTGCCGGTAATTAACCGTTTACCGGCGATCGCAAACCCCCCCCCAAAAAACGCGATTTCTTTTTAATTTCTCTTTCCTCCGATGTGATCGCACATCGGAGGACAGAGAAAAGGGGTCCCAGGTAGCCCCCCAATACTCACCTATCTCCCCCGATGCTCCCCGTGTCTCCCGGTGGGCGCCGCCATCTTCAAAATGGCGGGCGCATGCGCAGTGCGCCCACCGGCCGGCCCCGCGAGAATCTTTGGGGTCTTGGCTGCCGGGGGTAGCCGAGACCCCAAAGAGCATGATCGGGGTCGGTTTTACCGACCCCTGTTTTGCGATCACCGGTAATTAACTGTTTACCGGCTATCGCAAAAAAAAAAAAAAAAAGTAAAGTGTAATTCTCTGTCCTCTGATGTGATCGCACAGTGCGGAGTGCGCCCGCCATCTGTCTCCATCTGCCGGCCGGCAGGAGAAGAGCAGTTGGGGCTAAAATTAGGGGTAGGGTTAGGGCTAGGGGTAGGGGTAGGGTTAGGGTTAGGCCGAAACCCCAAAGAACATGATCGGGGTCGGTTTTACCGACCACTGTTTTGCGATCGCCGGTAATTAACTGTTTACCGGCGACCGCAAAAAAAAAACAAAAACAAAGTGTAATTCTCTGTCCTCTGATGTGATCGCACATCAGAGAACAGAGAAATGGGGGGATTCGGGGACCCTATTATACTTACCGGTGTCCCTGGATCCTCCTGCTGCTTTTCCTGGTCTTCTTGGCAAAAGAAAACGGCGGGCGCATCGGCAGTGGGCCTGCCATCTGTCGCCATCAGCCGGCCGGCAGGAGAAGAGCAGTTGGGGCTAAAATTAGGGTTAGGGTTGGGGCTAAATTTAGGGTTAGGGTTGGGGCTAAATTCAGGGTTAGAGTTCTTTCACACTTACGTCGGTACGGGGCCGTCGCAATGCGTCGGCCCGACATACCGATGCACGTTGTGAAAATTGTGCACAACGTGGGCAGCGGATGTAGTTTTTCAATGCATCCGCTGCCCAATCTATGTCCTGGGGAGGAGGGGGCGGAGTTACGGCCACGCATGTGCGGTCAGAAATGGCGGACGCGACGTACAAAAAAGGTTACATTGAACGTTTTTTTGTGCCGACGGTCCGCCAAAACACAACTGATCCAGTGCACGACGGACGCGACGTGGGCCATTCGTCACGATCCGTCGGCAATACAAGTCTATGGGCAAAAAAACGCATAAAACGCATCCTGCGGGCACATTTGGAGGATCCGTTTTTTGTCCAAAACGACGGATTGCGACGGATGCCAAACGACGCAAGTGTGAAAGTAGCCTTAGGGTTAGGGTTGGGGCTAAAGTTAGGGTTAGATTTGGGGTTAGGGTTTGGATTAGAGTTGGTATTAGGGTTAGGGTTGGCATTAGGGTTACGCTTGGGATTACGGTTAGGTTTGGGATTAGGGTTAAGGTTAGGGTTGTGATTGGGGGTGTATTGGGATTAGGGTTAGGTTTGAGGTTAGGGTTGAGATTAGGATTAGGGGTGTGTTGGATTTAGGGTTTTGATTAGGGTTATGGTTAGGGTTGACATTAGGGTTGTTTTGGGGTAAAGGTTGTGATTATGGTTAGGGTTAGTGATTAGGGGGCATATGGGGCATCAGCATACTCGGGATAAATTGGACAACAACTTTTGGGGTCCAATTTCTCCTGTTACCCTTGTAAAAATAAAAACTTGGGGGCTACAAAATCTTTTTTGTGGAAAAAAAAATATTTTTTTATTTTCACGACTCTGCATTCTAAAGTTCTGTGAAGCACTTGGGCATTCAAAGTTCTCACCACACATCTAGATAAGTTCCTTGGGGGGGGTCTAGTTTCCAAAATGGGGTCACTTGTGGGGGGTTACTACTGTTTAGGTACATCAGGGGCTCTGCAATCGCAACATAACGCCCACAGACCATTCTATCAAAGTCTGCATTCCAAAACAGCGCTCCTTCCCTTCCGAGCTCTACCGTGCGCCCAAACAGTGGTTTACCCCCACATATGGCACATTAGTGTACTCGGGATAAATTGGACAACAACTATTGTGGTCCAATTTCTCCTGTTACCCTTGTGAAAATAAAAACTTGGGGGCTAAAAAATATCTTTTTTGTGGGAAAAAAAATATTTTTTATTTTCACGACTCTGCATTCTAAACTTCTGTGAAGCACTTGGGCATTCAAAGTTCTCACCACACATCTAGATAAGTTCCATGGGGGGGTCTAGTTTCCAAAATGGGGTCACTTGTGGGTGGTTTCCACTGTTTAGGCACATCAGGGGCTCTCCAAACGCGACATGGCGTCCAATCTCAATTCCAGACAATTCTACATTGAAAAAGTAAAACGGCGCTCCTTCACTTCCAAGTTCTGCGGTGCGCCCAAACAGTGGTTTACCCCACATATGGGGTATTGGCGTATTCAGGAGAAATTGCATTACAAGATTTATGGTTACATTTCTGTTTTTACACTTGTGAAAATAAAAAAAAATGGTTCTGAATTAAAATGTTTGCAAAAAAAAGTTAATGTTCATTTTTCCTTCCACATTGTTTCAGTTCCTGTGAAGCACGTAAAGGGTTAATAAACTTCTTGAATGTGGTTTTGAGAACCTTGAGGGGTGTAGTTTTTACAATGGTGTCACACTTCGTTATATTCTACCATATAAACCCCTCAAAATGACTTCAAATGTGATGTGGTCCCTAAAAAAAAAGGTGTTGTAAAAATGAGAAATTGCTGGTCAACTTTTAACCCTTATAACTCCCCTTATTTTGTTTCCAAAATTGTGCTGATGTAAAGTAGACATGTGGGAAATGTTATTTATTAACTATTTTTTGTGACATATCTCTCTGATTTAAGGGCATAAAAATACAAAGTTTGAAAATTGCTAAATTTTAAAAATTTTCGCCATATTTCCATTTTTTTCATAAATAATCGCAAGTAATATCTAAGAAATGTTACCACTATCATGAAGTACAGTATGTCACGAAAAAACAATCTCAGAATCAGCGGGATCCGTTGAAGCGTTCTAGAGTTATAACCTCATAAAGTGACAGTGGTCAGAATTGCAAATATTGGCTCGGTCATTAAGTACCAAATTGGCTCTGTCACTAAGGGGATATTATATAGAGTCATTACAAACAGAGTGATCTATTTCAAGTGTTTATTGCTGTTAATGTTGATGATTACGGCTTACAGCCAATGAAAACCCAAAAGTCGTTATCTCAGTAAATTAGAATACTTCATAACACCACCTTGAAAAAATGATTTTAAAATCCAAAATGTTGGCCTACTCAAATGTATGTTCAGTAAATGCACTCAATGCTTGATCGTGGCTCCTTTTGCATCAGCTGCATCAATGCAACGTGGATGCAGTGTGGACAGATGCCAAGTCCTGCTGGAGAATGAAATTTCCATCTCCAAAAAGCTTGTCAGCAGAGGGAAGCATGAAGTGCTCTAAAATTTCCTGGTAGACCGCTACGCTGACTTTGGTCTTGATAAAACACAGTGGACCTACACCAGCAGATGACATGGCTCCCCAAACCATCACTAATTGTGGAAACTTCACACTAGACCTCAAGCAGCTTGGATTGTGGCCTCTCCACTCTTCCTCCAGACTCTGGGACCTTGATTTTCAAATGAAACGCAAAATTTACTTTCATCTGAAAACAACACCTTGGACCATCGAGCAACAGTCCAGTTCTTTTTCTCCTTGGCCCATGTAAGATGCTTGTCTATTGGACATGAGTGGCTTGACACAAGGAATGTGACACTTGTAGCCCATGTTCTGGATACCTCTGTGTGGTGGCTCTTGAGGCAATGACTCCAGCAGCGGTCCACACGTGAATCACCCTCAAATTTTTGAATGACCTTTTCTTAACAATCCTTTCAAGGCTGCTGTTATCCCGGTTGCTTGTGCACCTTTTTCTAGCACACTTTTTCTTTCCACTCAACTTTCCATTAATATGGTTGGATACAGCACTCTGTGAACAGCCAGCTTCTTTAGCAATGACCTTTTGTGGCTTACCCTCCTTGTGGAGTGTGTCAGTGACTGCCTTCTGGACATCTGTCAAGACAGTAGTCTTCCCCAATATTGTGGAGCTGCTGAAACAGACTAAGGCCTCATTCACAGGTCAGTATTTTGCATTAGTGTTTGTTTGTATTCCTAAGCCAGGAGCGGGACTTAACCCCTTAGCGACCGCCGATACGCCTTTTAACGGCGGCCGCTAAGGGTACTTAAATAACGGCGCTGTGGAAAAAGTGAATAGCGCCCCCCAGAGTCGGATTTTCTCCGGGGTCTCGGCTGCCGGGAGTAGCCGAGACCCCAGAGAACATGATTCGGGTTTTTTTTAACCCACCCCGCATTTGCGATCGCCGGTAATTAACCGTTTACCGGCGATCGCAAAAAAAAACAAAACGCGATCTCTTTTTAATTTCTCTGTCCTCCGATGTGATCGCACATCGGAGGACAGAGAAAAGGGGTCCCAGGTAGCCCCCCAATACTCACCTATCTCCCCCGATGCTCCCCGTGTCTCCCGGTGGGCGCCGCCATCTTCAAAATGGCGGGCGCATGCGCAGTGCGCCCGCCGGCCGGCCCCGCGAGAGTCTTTGGGGTCTCGGCTGCCGGGGGTAGCCGAGACCCCAAAGAGCATGATCGGGGTCGTTTTTACCGACCCATGTTTTGCGATCACCGGTAATTAACTGTTTACCGGCGATCGCAAAAAAAAAAGTAAAGTGTAATTCTCTGTCGTCTGATGTGATCGCACATCAGAGGACAGAGAAATAGGGGGATTCGGGGACCCTGCCATACTCACCTGTGTCCCTGGATCCTCTTGCTGCTCCTCCTGGCCGCCGGCAGAAGAAAAGTGCGCCCGCCATCTGTCTCCATCTGCCGGCCGGCAGGAGAAGAGCAGTTGGGGCTAAAATTAGGGTTAGGGGTAGGGTTAGGGCTAGGGTTGGGGCTAAATTTAGGGTTAGGGTTGGGGCTAAATTTAGGGTTAGGGTTGGGGCTAAATTTAGGGTTAGGCTTCTTTCACACTTACGTCGGTACGGGGCCGTCGCAATGCGTCGGCCCGACATACCGACGCACGTTGTGAAAATTGTGCACAACGTGGGCAGCAGCTGTAGTTTTTCAACGCATCCGCTGCCCAATCTATGTCCTGGGGAGGAGGGGGCGGAGTTACAGCCACGCATGCGCGGTCAGAAATGGCGGATGCGACGTACAAAAAACGTTTCATTGAACGTTTTTTTGTGCCGACGGTCCGCCAAAACACAACTGATCCAGTGCACGACGGACGCGACGTGTGGCATCCGTCACGATCCGTCGGCAATAAAAGTCTATGGGCAAAAAACGCATCCTGCGGGCACATTTGCAGGATCCGTTTCTTGTCCAAAACGACGGATTGCGACGGATGCCAAACGACGCAAGTGTGAAAGTAGCCTTAGGGCTAGGGTTAGGGTTGGGGCTAAAGTTAGGGCTAGGGTTGGGGCTAAAGTTAGGGTTAGAGCTGGGATTAGGGTTAGGGTTTGGATTAGGGTTGGTATTAGGGTTAGGGTTGGCATTAGGGTTACGCTTGGGATTAGGGTTAGGTTTGGGATTAGGGTTAAGGTTAGGGTTGTGATTAGGGGTGTATTGGGATTAGGGTTAGGTTTGAGGTTAGGGTTGAGATTAGGATTAGGGGTGTGTTGGATTTAGGGTTTTGATTAGGGTTATGGTTAGGGTTGACATTAGGGTTGTTTTGGGGTACGGGTTGTGATTATGGTTAGGGTTAGTGATTAGGATTATGGATCAGGTTGGGATTAGGGTTAGGGGTGTGTTGGGGTTAGGGTTGGAGCTAGAATTGGGGGCTTTCCACTGTTTAGGTACATCAGCGGGTCTCCAAACACGACAGCCAATTTTGCGCTCAAAAAGTCAAATGGTGCTCCCTCCCTTCTGAGCTCTGCCGTGCGCCCAAACAGTGGGTTACCCCCACATATGGGGCATCAGCGTACTCGGGATAAATTGGACAACAACTTCTGGGGTCCAATTTCTCGTTACCCTTGTGAAAATAAAAACTTTGGGGCTACAAAATCTTTTTTGTGAAAAAAAAATTTTTTTTTTATTTTCACGACTCTGCATTCTAAACTTCTGTGAAGCACTTGGGCATTCAAAGTTCTCACCACACATCTAGATAAGTTCCTTGGGGGGTCTAGTTTCCAAAATGGGGTCACTTGTGGGGGTTTACTACAGTTTAGGTACATCAGGGGCTCTGCAATCGCAACATAATGCCCACAGACCATTCTATCAAAGTCTGCATTCCAAAAAGGCGCTCCTTCCCTTCCGAGCTCTGCCGTGCGCCCAAACAGTGGTTTACCCCCACATATGGTGCATCAGCGTACTCGGGATAAATTGGACAACAACTATTGCAGTCCAATTTCTCCTGTTACCCTTGTGAAAATAAAAACTTGGGGGCTAAAAAATCTTTTTTGTGGAAAAAAAAAATATTTTTTATTTTCACGACTCTGCATTATAAACTTCTGTGAAGCACTTGGGCATTCAAGGTTCTCACCACACATCTAGATAAATTCCATGGGGGGTCTAGTTTCCAAAATGGTGTCACTTGTGGGGGATTTCTACTGTTTAGGCACATCAGGGGCTCTCCAAACGCGACATGGCGTCCGATCTCAATTCCAGCCAATTCTACATTGAAAAAGTAAAACGGCACTCTTTCTCTTCCAAGCTCTGCGGTGCGCCCAAACAGTGGTTTACCCCCACATATTGGGTATCGACGTACTCAGGAGAAATTGCACAACAACTTTAGTGGTCTAATTTCTCCTGTTACCCTTGTGAAAATAAAAATTTGTGGGCAAAAAGATCATTTTTGTAGAAAAAATGCAATTTTTTTTTTCACGGCTCTACGTTATAAACTTCTGTGAAGCACATGGGGGTTCAAAGTGCTCGCCACACATCTAGATAAGTTCCTTAGGGGTCTAGTTTCCAAAATGGTGTCACTTGTGGGGGGGTTTCCACTGTTTAGGCACATCAGGGGCTCTCCAAACATGACATGGCGTCCAATCTCAATTCCAGCCAATTCTACATTGAAAAAGTAAAACGGCACTCCTTCTCTTCCAAGCTCTGCGGTGCGCCCTAACAGTGGTTTACCCCCACATATTGGGTATCAGCGTACTCAGGAGAAATTGCACAACAACTTTTGTGGTCTAATTTCTCCTGTTACCCTTGTGAAAATAAAAATTTGTGGGCAAAAAGATCATTTTTGTAGAAAAAATGTGATTTTATTTTTTCACGGCTCTACATTATAAACTTCTGTGAAGCACATGGGGGTTCAAAGTGCTCACCACACATCTAGATATGTTCCTTAAGGGGTCTAGTTTCCAAAATGGGGTCACTTGTGGGGGGTTTCTACTGTTTAGGCACATCAGAGGCTCTGCAAACGCGACATGGCGTCCAATCTCAATTCCAGCCAATTCTACATTGAAAAAGTAAAACGGCGCTCCTTCACTTCCAAGCTCTGCGGTGCGCCCAAACAGTGGTTTACCCTCACATATGGGGTATCGACGTATTCAGGAGAAATCGCACAACAACTTTAGTGGTCCAATTTCTCCTGTTACCCTTGTGAAAATAAGAATTTGTGGGTGAAAAGATCATTTTTGTGTAAACAAAAGCGATTTTTTATTTTCACGGCTCTACGTTATAAACTTCTGTGAAGCACTTGGGGGTTCAAAGTGCTCAGCACACATCTAGATAAGTTCCTTAAGGGGTCTAGTTTCCAAAATGGTGTCACTTGTGGGGAGTTTCCACTGTTTAGGCACATCAGTGGCTCTCTAAACGTGACATGGCGTCCGATCTCAATTCCAGCCAATTCTGCATTGAAAAAGTCAAACGGCGCTCCTTCACTTCTAAGTTCTGCGGTGCGCCCAAAAAGTGGTTTACCCCACATATGGGGTATTGGCGTATTCAGGAGAAATTGCATAACAAAATTTATGGTTACATTTCTGTTTTTACACTTGTGAAACTAAAAAAAATGGTTCTGAATTAAGATGTTTGCAAAAAAAAGTTAAATGTTCATTTTTTCCTTCCACATTGTTTCAGTTCCTGTGAAGCACGTAAAGGGTTAATAAACTTCTTGAATGTGGTTTTGAGAACCTTGAGGGGTGTAGTTTTTAGAATGGTGTCACACTTCATTATTTTCTATCATATAGACCCCTCAAAATGACTTCAAATGTGATGTGCTCCCAAAAAAAAAATGGTGTTGTAAAAATGAGAAATTGCTGGTCAACTTTTAACCCTTATAACTCCCTAACAAAAAAAAATTTTGATTCCAAAATTGTGCTGATGTAAAGTAGACATGTGGGAAATGTTATTTATTAACTATTTTTCGTGACATATCTCTCTGATTTAAGGGCATAAAAATACAAAGTTTGAAAATTGCAAAATTTTAAAAATTTTCGCCATATTTCCGTTTTTTTCATAAATAATCGCAAGTAATGTCGAAGAAATGTTACCACTATCATGAAGTACAATAGGTCACGAAAAAACAATCTCAGAATCAGCGGGATCCGTTGAAGCGTTCCAGAGTTATAACCTCATAAAGTGACAGTGGTCAGAATTGCAAAAATTGGCCTGGTCATTAAGTACCAAATTGGCTCTGTCACTAAGGGGTTAAAGAGAAAAACTACAATTGAAAGACTGACACCTGTTCTGTGTTTTGAAGACATCCCTGGTTTTGGCATACAAATACTGATGAAATACTGATGGAGAAATACTGACATGTGAATGAGCCCTAAGGAACCTTTTTAAACACATAGAAAACCTTTGCAGGTCTCTTTTGTTAATTATTCTAATTTACTGAGATAATGAGTTTTGAGTTTTCATTGGCTGGGGGTCTGCAATGCCAAGATAGGTTATTACACTTGGGGCAATTATGGCCCGGGCCAATTTTTACAATTCTGACCACTGCCCCTTTATGAGGTTATAACTCTGGAATGCTTCAACGGATCCCGATGATACTGACACTGTTTTCTCGTGACATATTGTACTTCATGATAGTGTTAAAATTTCTTTGATATTACCTGCGTTTATTTGTGAAAAAAACGGAAATTTGGCGACAATTTTGAAAATTTCGCAATTTTCAAACTTTGAATTGTTATGCAATTACATCACGGAGATATAGCACACAAAATACTTAATAAGTAACATTTCCCACATGTCTACTTTACATCAGCACAATTTTGGAACCAAAATTTTTTTTTGTTAGGGAGTTATAAAAGTTAAAAGTAGACCAGAAATTTCTCATTTTTACAACACCATTTTTTTTAGGGACCACATCTCATTTGAAGTCATTTTGAGGGGTCTATATGATAGAAAATACCCAAGTGTGACACCATTCTAAAAACTGCACCCCTCAAGGTGCTCAAAACCACATCCAAGAAGTTTATTAACCCTTCAGGTGTTTCACAGGAATTTTTGGAACGTTTAAATAAAAATGAACATTTAACTTTTTTTCACAAAAAATTTACTTCAGCTCCAATTTGTTTGTTTTTTAGGAAGGGTAACAGGAGAAAATGGACCACAAACGTTGTTGTACAATTTGTCCTGAGTACGCCGATACCCCACATAAGGGGGTCAACCACTGTTTGGGCACATGACAGAGCTTGGAAGCAAAGGAGCGCCATTTGACTTTTCAATGCAAAATTGACTGGAATTGAGATGGGATGCCATGTTGCGTTTGGAGAGCCACTGATGTGCCTAAACATTGAAACCCCCCACAAGTGACACCATTTTGGAAAGTAGACCCCCTAAGGAACTTATCTAGATGTGTGGTGAGCACTTTGACCCACCAATGGCTTCACAGAAGTTTATAATGCAGAGCCATAAAAATAAAACAAAAATTTTTTCCCACAAAATTTATTTTTTAGCCCCCAGTTTTGTATTTTCCCGAGGGTAACAGGAGAAATTGGACCGCAAAAGTTGTCCAATTTGTCCTGAGTGCGCTGATATCCCATATGTGGGGGGGAACCACCGTTTGGGCCCACGGGAGGGCTCGGAAGGGAAGGAGCGCCATTTGGAATGGTCTGCAGGCGTCACATTACATTTGCAGAGCCCCTAATGTACCGAAACAGTAGAAACCCCCCACAAGTGTCACCATTTTGGAAAGTAGACCCCCTAAGGAACTCATCTAGATGTGATGTGAGAGCTTTGAACCCCCAAGTGTTTCACTACAGTTTATAACGCAGAGCCGCGCAAATAAAAAGAAAAATTTTCCACAAAAATTATTTTTTAGCCCCCAGTTTTGTATTTATCCAAGGGTAACAGGAGAAATTGGACCCTAAATATTGTTGTCCAATTTGTCTTGAGTACGCTGATACCCGATATGTGGGGGGGAACCACTGTTTGAGCGCATGGCAGAGCTCGGAAGGGAAGGAGCATCATTTGGAATGCAGACTTAGATGGATTGGTCTGCAGGCGTCACATTGCGTTTGCAGAGCCCCATATGTACCTAAACAGTAGAAACCCCCACAAGTGACCCCATATTGGAAACTATACCCCCCAAGGAACTTATCTAGATGTGTTGTGAGAACTTTGAACCCCCAAGTGTTTCACTACAGTTTATAACGCAGAGCCATGAAAATTAAAAAAAGAAATTTTCCCCCCAAAATAATATTTTAGCCCCTAGTTTTTTATTTTCCCGAGGGTAACAGGAGACATTGGACCCCGAAAGTTGTTGTCCAATTTGTCCTGAGTACGCTGATACCACATATGTGGGGAGAACCACCTTTTGGGCGCATGGGAGGGCTCGGAAGGGAAGGAGCGCCATTTGGAATGCAGACTTACATGGAATGGTCTGCAGGCGTCACATTGCGTTTGCAGAGCCCCATATGTACCTAAACAGTAGAAACCCCCCACAAGTGAACCCATATTGGAAAATAGACCCCAAAAGGAACTTATCTAGATGTGTTGTGAGAACTTTGAACCCCCAAGTGTTTCACTACAGTTTATAATGCAGAGCCGTGAAAATAAAAAAATCCTTTTTTAGCCCCCAGTTTTGTATTTTCCCAAGGGTAACAGGAGAAATTGGACCTCAAAAGTTGTCCAATTTATCCTGAGTACGCTGATACCCCATATGTTGGGGTAAACCACTGTTTGGGCGCATGGGAGAGCTCGGAAGGGAAGGAGCGCCGTTTGACTTTTCAATGCAAAATTGACAGGAATTGAGATGGGATGCCATGTTGCGTTTGGGGAGCCACTGATGTGCCTAAACATTGAAACCCCCCACAAGTGACACCATTTTGGAAAGTAGACCCCCTAAGGAACTTATCTAGATGTGTGGTGAGTGCTTTGACCCACCAAGGGCTTCACAGAAGTTTATAATGCAGAGCCGTAAAAATAAAACAAACATTTTTCCCACAAAAATTATTTTTTTAGCCCCCAGTTTTGTATTTTCCCGAGGGTAACAGGAGAAATTGGACCCCAAAATTTGTTGTCCAATTTGTCCTGAGTGCGATGATACACCATATGTGAGGGGGAACCACTGTTTGGGCGCATGGGAGGGCTCGGAAGGGAAGGAGCGCCATTTGGAATGCAGACCTAGATGGAATGGTCTGCAGGTGTCACATTGCGTTTGCAGAGCCCCTAATGTACCTAAACAGTAGAAACCCCCCCACAAGTGACACCATTTTGGAAAGTAGACCCCCTAAGGAACTCATCTAGATGTTTTGTGAGAGCTTTGAACCCCCAAGTGTTTCACTATAGTTTGTAAAGCAGAGACGTAAAAAAAACCAAAAAAAACTTTCCCCCCAAAATTATTTTTTAGCCCCCAGTTTTGTATTTTCCCAAGGGTAACAGGAGAAACTGGACCCCAAAAGTTGTTGTCCAATGTGTCCTGAGTACGCCGATACCCCATATGTTGGGGTAAACCCCTGTTTGGGTGCACGGGAGAGCTCGGAAGGGAAGGAGCACTTTTACTTTTTCAACGCAGAATTGGCTGGAATTGAGATCGGACGCCATGTCGCGTTTGGAGAGCCCCTGATGTGCCTAAACAGTGGAAACCCCCCAATTATAACTGAAACCCTAATCCAAACACACCCCTAACCCTAATCCCAACGGTAACCCTAACCACACCTCTAACCCAGACACACCCCTAACCCTAATCCCAACCCTATTCCCAACCGTAAATGTAATCCAAACCCTCACCCTAACTTTAGCCCCAACCCTAACTGTAGCCTTAACCCTAGCCCTAACCCTAGCCCCAACCCTAACCCTAGCCCCAACCCTAACCCTAACCCTAGCCCTAACTCTAACCCTAGCCCTAACTCTAACCCTAGCCCTAACCCTAGTCCTAACCCTAATGGGAAAATGGAAATAAATATATTTTTTAAATTTTTTTATTTTTCCCTAACTAATGGGGTGATGAAGGGGGGTTTGATTTACTTTTATAGCGGAATTTTTAGCAGATTTTTATGATTGGCAGCCGTCGCACACTAAAAGACGCTTTTTATTGCAAAAAATATTTTTTGCGTTACCACATTTTGAGAGCTATAATTTTTCCATATTTTGGTACACAGAGTCATGTGAGGTCTTGTTTTTTGCGGGACAAGTTGACGTTTTTATTGGTAACATTTTCGGGCACGTGTCATTTTTTGATCGCTTTTTATTCCGATTTTTGTGAGGCAGAATGACCAAAAACCAGCTATTCATGAATTTCTTTTGGGGGAGGCGTTTATACCGTTCTGCGTTTGGTAAAGTTAATAAAGCAGTTTTATTCTTCGGGTCAGTACGATTACAGCGATACCTCATTTATATCATTTTTTTTATGTTTTGGCGCTTTTATACGATAAAAACTATTTTATAGAAAAAATTATTTTGGCATCGCTTTATTCTGAGGACTATAACTTTTTTTTATTTTTTTGCTGATGATGCTGTATGGTGGCTCGTTTTTTGCGGGACAAGATGACGCTTTCAGCGGTACCATGGTTATGTATTTTCGTCTTTTTGATCGCGTGTTATTCCACTTTTTGTTCGGCGGTATGATAATAATGCGTTGTTTTTTGATTCGTTTTTTTTTTTTTTTCTTACGGTGTTTACTGAAGGGGTTAACTAGTGGGCCAGTTTTATAGGTCGGGTCATTACGGACACGGCGATACTAAATATGTGCACTTTTATTGTTTGTGTTTTTTTATTTAGATAAAGAAATGAATTTATGGGAATAATATATATATATTTTTTTTCATTATTTAGGATTTTATTTTTTTTTTTTTTTTACACATGTGGAAATTTTTTTTTAAACTTTTTTACTTTGTCCCAGGTGGGGACATCACTGATCGGTGATCTGACAGTTTGCACAGCAATCTGTCAGATCACCGATCTGACATGCAGCACTGCAAGCTTCACAGTGCCTGCTCTGAGCAGGCTCTGTGAAGCCACCTCCCTCCCTGCAGGACCCGGGTGCCGCGGCCATCTTGGATCCGGGTCTGGAGCAGGGAGGGAGGTAAGCAGACCCTCGCAGCAACGCGATCACATAACGTTGCTGCGGGGGGGCTCAGGGAAGCCCGCAGGGAGCCCCCTCCCTGCGCGATGCTTCCCTGCACTGCCGGCACACCGCGATCATGTTTGATCGCTGTGTGCCGGGGGTTAATGTGCCGGGGGCCGTCCGTGACCGCTCCTGGCACATAGTGCCGGATGTCAGCTGCGATAGGCAGCTGACACCCGGCCGCGATCGGCCGCGCTCCCCCCGTGAGCGCGGCCGATCGCGCTGGACGTACTATTCCGTCCTTGGGAAGTAGGGCCCACCCCACATGGACGGAATAGTACGTCCAATGACAGAAAGGGGTTAATAACTATGTAACTATAGTCATCAACATTAACAGAAATAAACACTTGAAATAGATCACTCTGTTCGTAATGACTATATAATATACGAGTTTAACTTTTTGTATTTAAGAACTGAAATAAATTCACTTTTTGATGATATTCTAATTTTGTGAGAAGCACCTGTATATGTGTATATGTGTGTATATATATATATATATATATATATATATATATATATATATGTATACAAGAACATCAAATTAATAGCTTCATTGTAAAATGTGGGCAATTTTCTGTAACAACAATAATCTACTTTGCGTCCTGCTGCTTTGCATGTTTTATTACCTCCTCCTCAGCTGCAAGGCTGGTTATTGGCACATGGTAAAGTGAAAATGTACCATCCATATTTAGCATCCTGCAAGCTGAACAATCTAGCAAAATAGCAGATAACTTGGAATCAGTACAGAATAGGTACTGTAATGTATGTTATCAGCCCGTGTGTTTAAGTGCAATAGTCAAGTATCAAGTGCAGTTATCGTGTGCATGGAGGATGTGGAGACAGATGAATAGTAGGGTGCAGATTCACATGCAGATATTTGGAAGGAGGGAACAGGACAAAGTTAGTTTACTGAGTAGTTGATGTGGTAGGCTTGTTTGAAGAGATGGGTTTTTAAAGCGTGCTTGAACAGGTCGGGGCTAGTTTTCAGTCTGATCGTCTGGGGAAGTGCATTCCAGAGAGCTGGCGCAGCACGAGAGAAGTCTTGGAGATGGAGGTGCGAGGTTCGGATTACGGGGGATGTTAGTCTTAGGTTATTTGTAGAACGGAGGGCACGTGTAGGGCGATAGACGGAGATGAATGAGGAGATATAAGGCGGTGCAGAACTGTGGAGAGCTTTGTGGGTGAGAAAGATGAGTTTATACTGGACCCTGTAGCGAATGGGTAGCCAGTGTTATGACTGGCACAAGATGGAGGCATCGGTGAAGCGGCTGGACAGAAATATGACCCTGGCTGACGCATGCAAGATGGATTGGAGAGGAGAAAGTTTGGAAAGAGGGAGACCGATCAGAAGAGAGTTGCAGTAGTCCAGACGAGAATGAATGAGAGCGACAGTAAGAGTCTTAGCAGTTTCAAAGGTGAGAAAAGGTCGGATTTTGGAGACGTTTTTAAGATGCAGGTGACAGGAGCGAGTGAGTGATTGGATATAGGGAGTAAAGGAAAGTTCGGTGTCGAATATATGTGCACAGTGACTGCACCAGTAGAATAGTGAGTGCAGCTCTGGAGTATAATACAGGATGTAACTCAGGATCAGTACAGGATCAGTAATGTAATGTATGTACACAGTGACTGTACCAGCAGAATAGTGAGTGCAGCTCTGGGGTTTAATACAGGATGTAACTCAGGATCAGTACAGGATCAGTAATCTATGTACACAGTGACGGCACCATCAGAATAGTGAGTGCAGCTCTGGAGTATTATATAGTAGGTATCTCAGGATCAGTACAGGATCAGTAATGTACGAGGGGCGATCCAAAAGTAATGATAATCAATACTAAACACAATGAATATAGTCAAAAAATAAATTTATTTTTCTACATAGTCTCCTAACAAGTCTATACATTTAGTCCATCTCTTTTCTAAACTTAGAATTCCCTTCGAAAAAAATTCTTGATCTTGACCCTCTCTTCGATCTGCCAATACAACTTCTTCAACTTTTTTCACGTTTTCTTCATTGAGGGGCGTGGATGGGCGTCCTTCACGATGGTTATTTTCCGTTGATGTTCTTCCCAGCTTAAATTCCTTGGCCCAGCGTGCAACTGTGGAATATGGAGGAGAAGAGTCCCCCAATGTTTCCACCAAGTCGCTGTGTATGTCTTTGGTAGTCATTTTTTTTCAAGCAGAGGTATTTGATGACAGCTCTGAGCTCGTTTTTTTCCATTTTGATGTTCACTCCTCAGCAGTTCATATTCAAATGAATGTAGCTCCCGGGAATCGTGGTCTATTTAAGTAATTTTTTTTTCCTGGACTAGTGGGTACCTAAGAGAGAAGAAAACATTTTATTTTAATTTCTGTGTGCAATAGAAATAACCGATTATCATTACTTTTGGATCGCCCCTCGTGTGTACACAGTGACTGCACCAGCAGAATAGTGAGTGCAGCTCTGGAGTATAATACAGGATGTAACTCAGGATCAGTACAGGATCTGTAATGTAATGTATGTACACAGTGACTGCACCAGTAGAATAGTGAGTGCAGCTCTGGGGTATAATACAGGATGTAACTCAGGATCAGTACAGGATCAGTAATGTATGTACACAGTGACGGCACCAGCAGAATAGTGAGTGCAGCTCTGGGGTATAATACAGTATGTAACTCAGGATCAATACAGGATAAGTAATGTATTTATGCAGTGACTGCACCAGTAAAATAGTGAGTGCAGCTCTGGAGTATAATACAGGATGTAATTCAGGATCAGTACAGGAGAGTTAATGTAATATATGTACACAGTGACTGCACCAGTAGAATAGTGAGTGCAGCTCTGGAGTATAATACAGGATGTAATTCAGGATCAGTACAGGATCAGTAATGTATGTTCACAGTGACTGCACCAGCAGAATAGTCAGTGCAGCTCTGGGATATAATCCAGGATGTAACTCCGCATCAGTATAGGATCAGTAATGTAATGTTACACAGTTACTGTACCAGCAGAATAGTGAGCACAGCTCTGGAGTATAATACAGGATGTAACTCAGGTTCAGTACAGGATCAGTAATGTATGTACACAGCGACGACACCAGCAGAATAGTGGGTGCAGCTCTGGGGTATAATACAGGATGTAACTCAGGATCAGTACAGGATAAGTAATGTAATGTATATACACAGTGAATGTAGCAGCAGAACAGTGAGTGCAGCTCTGGAGTATAATACAGTAGGTAACTCAGGATCAGTACAGGATAAGTAATGTAATGTATGTACACAGTGACTGCACCAGCAGAATAGTGAGTGCAGCTCTGCTCAGCTGCTGCTCATTGTGTTGATTGTGGGTGCGGTCGCTGCTGAACCTGCTGTGTGCTCCTGGGAACCACCACCTCTCCACCTGGGGACCTGCTCTCTCTCTTACCCAGGGAGGGTGTGGGTTTCCTGGGATGAGTGAGGGAGCCAAGTCCCAGCCTTCTGCTTCCCGGACCAGGCTGGCGGGGGGCAGAAGGAACCAGCAACCAGCCTGCACATCAGAAGATTCGGGGGTGAGACGCTCCACCAGGAGTCGCAGCAATGTGGCTCCTACTCCCCCAAGGTCTGCAGAGACCCAGAGAAGCCGCAAGGCTTCCAGCATGGAGGAGAAGCCTGCTAGCTTGCAAGATAGCGGTCCTTCCGGAGGAAAGCTGAGTGCTCATGGAGGTGAGGCCGACCTCACTGAGGAGGGTTGGGCGCTACAGAGATCCCGGGAGTCTGTGTCCACCTAGGTGCCTCCAGACCCAGGAAGACGCAATTCCAGGCGGAGGTAAAGATCCTGAAGCTTGAAATTATTAACCTGGAGGTAAGAAAAGCATTTATTCGAGAAAAAAGTGGACCATTTAAAGAAAAACTTATAAATGAAGACTGATTCAGAGAAATGGCTGATAACAGAGAGCAAAGGCAGATGGGGCTGCAGCCTGAGAGCCACGTGGATGATGATGATGATGAGGAGGAGGAGAATGACCAGCAGAAAGCCCCACCTGGCAGCCTGCATAGTCACTCAGAGGCCACGTGCAGCGAGGTCCCTGCAGGACATGCGACAATGACATCTCGTTGCAGTTCTGCTGGCTCTGGGGAGGACAGTGACATGGTCCAGGGAGGGGTGCTAATGGCAGAGATCAAGCTCCTGGAGTCCCCAGTGTGCCTTCAGAACTTCCATCTTGGTGATGATTTACCAGAGGAGGCACCTGGGGGCCAGAAGAAAAAGTCAAAGAAGATCAAACCTAAGCTGCAGGAAGCGGTAAGCTATGTATATGCCCCCCTCCCTGTACCCCCTGAGTCGGCAGCAGGGTCAGCTCGCTGTATAAGCCCCGTTGCGCAGCCCATCCCGGTTTCTGCTGTAGATCCGGTGCAAAGGCGCGGGGAGATTACAGAGCACGGTAATGAGGCGCAGAGCTCCGTCTCTGCTTGTAGTAGCGGGGACGTAGCAGCAGGTGCATCAGCCAAGAGGCTGGACAGTGAGGACGGCCCAGCGGCGGTCGAACGGTCAGGCCACGATACTGTGGTCCGCTCCTCAGTGGGATGGGGGAGCGGCCCGGTGTCGGGGGCAGCTTCGATAGCCTCGGTGCCCCTGAATACTGTTGCCGCTGATCACTTAGTTGAGGGGCGGCGGCGGTGTGAGGGGGTTACCGGGGCTGGGAGTTCCGGTCCTTCCACCAAAGTCCTGTTCTGTGTTGGCGCCGCTGGTCAACAAGATCCTGATGCTAAGGATCAGCGGTGCCCCACAGCAGCTAAAGATCAACGGCGCCTGGTAGCAACCATGAAGCAGAAAATATCAACTGATGATGCGGAGGGCACACATATAACCAGGTGTGAGGTCACCTCCAGTTCTGTGGAGGAGACTCAGCCCCTTGTGCCTGATGATGCGGAGGCCAAAGTGTCACCCCCTGTTGTCACTGGTCCAGCAGGAGTGAATATGGTGGGTATGGATACGGAAAACTCTTTGTCTAGTGGTGTGGTTTCTGGTTTGGTGGAGGGTGAGGGGGTTATGGAGGTAGGTAATGGTGTTGGTGTGGATGTGGTCACTGGTCCGGTTGCCCCCCCCGATGGTGGCAGCACCTGTCAGGAGTTATGCCGCTGTCACCTCCGGGGGAAATAGGGCGTCCTCCTCATCTCTGGTCTCTGGGGACGGCATGTTGCAACGGCGTCTCCTGGAGGCTCTAAAGAAGTGGGAGAGATCACTAATGGTAGAGGGTCGAGAGGTTGATCTATCCTTCTGGATAGAGAGGCATGGCCTCGGGCCTTCCGAGAGCAAAGAGTGGGGGATACAGTGTGGTCCCTCCCAACGGCCGGGTAGTGTGCGTAGGAATGTGGTCCGTCTTCGCTGGAGGGGCAGTGATGCATGTCCTCCAAGTTCGAAAGTTGTGAAGCTCCTGCTGACGATGGGCTTCAAGGCGATTGACATCTACGCCTTGATACATCCCTTTTCCACGCCTGAGTTTGATGTCAGCTTTGTTCGGTCGGAGGGGCTTGAACTCTTCTGGTCGAACTATGAGTTGGCAAAAAATGAGCCCGGCTGGCGAGACTTTGCCGTTCAGGCGGTGTCTCGCCAAAATCAAGTCAAGAAAGTGACCGTGATGACATGTAACGAGTCGCTTTTTTGTTATGACATCATGACGTGGCTTGGCCGGTATGGAGAGGTAGTAGAGATGCCAAAGAAAAACCGTGACGAGTTTGGTATCTGGTCAGGCGCCTGGACGTTTATGGTAAAACTTAAGCGTTCAGGTGGTACGGTTGCCCACATACCATCATCTGCCTTCCTGGGTAGGGATCGTATCCTGGTCTTCTACCAGGAGCAACCGAAGCTCTGTCACAAGTGCAGCGACCCCACACACTTCAGCGCAAACTGCACTGTGCAGAAGTGTGCATTGTGTGGGGATATCGGCCATCTTGCTTGCATCTTGTGTGGAGATTAGGTGCCACCTGTGTGGTGTTAGGTCAGCCGTTGTCCTCGCTCCTTCGCTAACGCAGTCGTGACCCCGGTGGGAGAAAGCCGTGAGGATGATTCTGCTGGGGAAGGGCCTAGCAAGGGTGAGGGAGCTGAAGGGCCAAGGAAGAAAAGTAATAAAAAGACGCCTGCCCAGCTAAGGAGTCTAGACAAGCGCAGACAGGATAGGGAGCTGGGCAAGCCTCGGGCTACTGGGGCGGCCCCTTTCCTGGACGCCAGTCTTGCTGCTGAGGCCCCAAGGAATGATGAGTTGGATGAGGAGGTCAGGAGGATCCACAGGGAGGAAAGTGCCACTGCCTCAGAGTCCTCCCATTATGAAAGTATGGATGAGGATAATAGGCAGTGGCTAGAGGACAAGCATAAGCTCGGCACCAAAAAGAAGAGAAAGAAGGGAGATAAAATATCTTTTCTCGCTCTGACCAAGGTACCTAAGGAAGGAAAATCCGACTCCCCTCTGGTTGGTCTTTCTAACCGGTTCCAAGCCCTTGAAAACATCTCTTCCTCTGAGGAGGAAGCTGAGGGTGAGGTTCTGGCTTCGGCGGGGCTCACAGGGGATGCCGAGTCTCCTCCATCTGGGAACGTAAGATCCTTGGAGGGAGGGACTGGCCCAGAGTCCGGAGACGAGGACGAAAATAATAAAAAACACGTGGAAATGGATACCTCCATGTCATTAAAGAGGGGGAAGGATTCCTCCTCTGAGGCAGAGGATAAGGGGAGTGGGAAAAAGAAAGCCATCTAACTCAATCACCAATGATGGCGGAACCCACTCCGTTGACGCTGGCGTCCATTAATGTCGCCAGCATAAAGTCAAATACAGCTAGATTTGCAGCCTTTGATTTTCTCAGCCGGGTTGAAGCTGACATTTTCTTTTTGCAAGAGACCAGGCTGCCAAACATGGCAGATGTGTTTAAAGCTAAGAGAGAGTGGAGACTCGGGCCCTCCTATTGGTCTCTTGCGGCCGAGCCGTATAGCGGAGTGGCGGTCCTTTTTACCGCACCGGTGGAATGCCGACAGGTTATTGAGTTAGAAATGGGGAGGTGCCTGATCTTAGATGTCCTCATGAGGGGACAAGAGCTCCGGCTCATTAACATCTATGGTCCCCAATCTAAGTGGGACCGGAAGTTTCTCTTTATGAGGATCAAGCCCTACCTTTTTACAAGTCGGCAGGTTGTCTTTGGAGGGGACTTCAATGCTGTCACGAGGCCCCGACATAGAGGAGGTTCCAGAGACAAGCTGACTTATGATAGCGTCGCCATTAATAGTATAGCTAGTGAGGCTCGCCTGGTGGATGTCCACATTCGGCACTCCCCAGGCCACGAGGGGTTCACCTATCATAGAGGTAACTGTAGGTCCAGAATAGATAGGTTTTATTTAAAGGAGGAAGCTGTCTCTTCAGCAGTGTCTGTTGTTGACGTGGAGTTCTCCGACCACTGTTTAATTTTGTTTTCTCTGAATGTTACAGAGACCCTCCGGATGGGAAGAGGCTTTTGGAGGCTCAATTCGTCTCTCTTGGAAGAAGCGGAGATAAGACAGTCTTTTGAGGATTTTTTTCAGAGCCAGGTACCCTTACTGGATCTTTGTAGTAGTAAGTCAGAGTGGTGGGAGATGTTCAAGGAAAGGGTGGCGAGATTCTTCCGCCAGCTCTCGAGCCTCAGGAGTTTGAGCAGGTACCGCCTGTATCAGGGTCTGAGGAGGAAACTCGAGCATCTTGTCTCAACTGGAGGTAGCCACGAGGAGATCTCCAGAGTGAAATCTTTGCTTATGAGGTGTCAGTACGATAGACACGCATCTTTGGTTTTTGAGAGGGATTACGGGAAGTACCGCTCGCCCGACCCTTACAGAAACTGCAAGATGTCAGTGAATAGTAAAGTGGTTACAGGACTGGTCGACACAACGGGGTCCCTGAGGCAATCCAGATCAGGGATTCTGGAGGTTGTCAGATCCTTCTACTCGCACCTCTTGGGGAAGAGGGATCTTGATTGGGATGAGATGTCGGCTTTCCTGGCTGAAGCTGTCCCCGAACCAGGGGTAGACCCCTCTCGACGTTTTGACAGAAATGATCAGGGAAGAGGAAGTTCAGTTGGCGATTGAAGGGCTTGCCTCCAAAAAATCGCCGGGTCCAGATGGCTTAACATCTGAATTCTATAAGACCTTTAAGGACGTTTTGGTTCCCCTCTTGACTGAGGTATTCAATGAGTGTCTTTGCTTGGGCACTCTGCCGAAGTCAATGAGGAGGTCTGCTCTGATCATCTTGTCAAAGGGTAAGGACCCGTCTTGCATTGAGAAGTGGCGTCCCATAGCGCTTCTCAGTGCAGACAGGAAGGTTCTGGCAAAGGTGCTGTTTAATCAGCTGGTGAAATTTGCACCCCGACTCCTTTCGGGGGCCCAGCATTGCTGTGTTCCAGGCCGCAGCACATTTAGTGCTGTGCTCTGTGTCCGAGAGGCAGTGGAGCAGGGTAGGGCTGGTCACTGGAAGGGGTACATGCTGTCACTGGACCAGGCAAAAGCGTTTGATCGGGTTAATCATGAGTACCTCTGGTCCGTCCTTCTGAGATATGGCCTGCCGGGGGGGTTTGTTGATTGGCTTAAGACCTTGTACAGTGGGGCAGAGAGTTTCCCGCTTGTGAATGGTTGGATTGGCAGCTCTTTTGAGGTTGGGTCCGGTGTTCGCCAGGGTTGTCCCTTGAGCCCGCTGCTGTACGTGTTTGCGATTGACCCTCTTTTTAGGGCGATGGAGCGTGGACCGTTGGCCGGGATCGGGATGGACCAGGCAGCACCAGAAGCCACTCTGAGGGTGGTGGCGTATGCCGATGATGTCACTGTGTTTGTTTCCTCTCATGAGGAGGCAGGGTGGCTGATGTCAGAGGTAGATCGCTACTCGGAGGCATCCGGGTCCAAGATTAACCGGGATAAGTGTGAGAGTTTCTGGCTGGGAGGAGAAGATCCTGGTTTTGATCTCCCCGACACCCTTCCAGGACCCAAAGTCTCTGCAAAAGTCCTTGGCATCGAATTTGGCCAGAGGGATTACCCCAAACAAAATTGGGACAGCAGGCTAGAGATCGCCACTCAGAAGGTGAACCAATGGAAGGGTTGGTCTTTGACCCTAAGGGAAAGGGTAAACCTGATCAAAACTTACCTGCTCCCTTTACTGATTTATCTGGGCAGTGTATGCACCTTGCCGGAATCTCTCTGGACTCGGGTCTACAGTTTGTTCTTCCAACTGTTATGGGAGAATAGACTGAACCTGGTCAAGAGGGAGGTTACTTACCGTACAAGGAGACTAGGAGGGTTGGGTATGGTCAACCCTGTAGTATTCCTTGTGGATACCTTCATTAAGATCAACATTGCAAACCTCTGGAAAGAGAGGGCTCCTCCGTGGGTATTCTCCTGTAGGGGATGGTTTCAGCCTTTCTTCCAGGAATGGGAGACAGGAGGGCAAGTGAAGGATCTTCGCACACCGCATGGACATCTTCCGGCTTACGCTACCTTGGTTTTGAAGGTAATTTGTCGGTGGGGTCTGGGAATGTGGGAGATCAGGACTCTGCCAAGGAAACTCCTTGACAATAGGGTTCTGTTGACCCATTTCCAGAGGCCTCTGGCGCTCAGGGGCTGCCCAAGTCAGGACTTGGGGTGGGTTTGCATCTTTTGAATTCTATCAGGATCCCCTCGAAGTTTTGGGACCTGGCTTGGTGCTGCTTCCATGGGAAACTGTGTGTGAGGGACAATCTGAAGTGTAGGAGCTCTGAGGACAGGAATTATCCTCTGGAGCATTGTGGTACCTTGCTGGAAAGCATGGACCACTTCCTGCTTCATTGTCCCTTCAACACAGAGGTGTTCAACAGGGTGGGCGCCTTCATTGGCTGGTCTCGGCTGGCCGGTCTCTCCTATGCGGAATGGGCCTATGGAGCATTCGGAGACCTTGGTGGTCGGGACCGCTGCACCTTATTTCTAGTTAGCGCAGTGGTTAGGTATCACACGTGGAACGCACGGTGCTTAGTATCGTCGCAACGAAAAATCCTCCCAGTGGACGATGTGTTTAGGACCATACTCGGTGACCCGGTGAAGGTGCGCTCTCTGGAGTATGGGAGACTGGGCACACGGAGGGCCACTCTCCTCTGGAGGGGCTTTTCTTTTAGTGTGCCCTAGTCTGGTCATCTCCTTTCCTGGTGGTGGGCTGCTGCTGACACTGTAGATTTTTGTTTTGTTTGATCATTATACAGTGATGTAGGGATGCAGGCGCTGAACTTGGGCTTCGTGATTTGTAATTATTGTGTGTGCTGCTGTATATAATGTATATATTGTATATAGGGATATAGAATTGGGTGTGTTAGGTTGGGCGGGGGGAAAAGGGGGGAGGTGGGATTGTCTTGTGGGACTATGGGACACTGGGTTGTTTGGGGGAAAACTAGCACTGCCTGATCTGGCCTATGGACGTTGGACATGGACTGAGGCATGAAACGCAGGACCAGCTCTCAGGTCAGTGCATGAAGAATAGCCTAGTATTGTATATATTTGTCTAATTTGTAGTTATTTTATTTAAAACTTAAAAAAAAAAAAAAAAAAGTTCATGTATATAGTTTTTGTTTGCCATTGTTTATTTTATTTGTTATTATTATTTTGTTTGGTGACCGGACCAGAGTCAAAGTAGTCATCCTGTATAATATGTGTGAGAGGAGAGAATGAGCGACTGGACCAGTGTTCAGTTTACTGATTATTTTCTGGCTAATATTTTTGTTATGTTTTCTGCTATTATTGTTGTTATGTTTTTCATTTTTTTAATAAAAGATCTACAGGATTTAACTCAGGATCAGTACAGGATCTGTAATGTAATGTATGTACACAGTGACTGCACCAGCAGAATAGTGAGAGCAGCTCTGGAGTATAATATAGGATGTAACGCAGGATCAGTACAGGATACGTAATGTAATATATGTACACAGTGACTGCACCAGGAGTGAATAGCTTTTTTTGGTAGCACATGGGTCTTGTTTCTTCCCATCATATCAAATGAAGTTCTGTGCGGTTCTTGCTCACGTATCTTGGCATTTCCACTTACTGTGGGATCAGGACATTGTGTACCTGTATGTAAGAATATACAATGAATGCTGTTTTCATGTCAGATTACTAACAATGTAGAATAGGCAGAGGTTATTTACTTCAGTTCAGAACTGAGCAACCATTGATGGAAAACAGAACTCGTATTGTCTGAAAGCTTTTCAAGACGTCAATGGGAGACACATGAGAGGAGATGAGCAGCCTGACCATGGAGAGTACGAATGAGCAGTTGGCTGACCTTCATTGACTACAAAATCCTATTAATAAGGTAGCAATGGATGCCACTATATGGCTATGTGCACACCTTGCGTCGGGTCCCTGCGGGTTCTCCCGCAGCGGATTTGATAAATCTGCAGGGCAAAACAACTGCGGTTCTCCCTGCAGATTTATCGCGGTTTGTTCCGCGTTTTCCGCTGCGGGTTTCCGCCTATACTATTGATTCTGCATATGCAGCAATATGCAGCATCAATAGTAATGTTAAAAATAATAAAAATTGGTTATACTCACCCTCTGATGTCCGGATCTCCTGGGCGCTGCACCCGGCGTTCCGGTTCCAAAGATGCTGTGGGAGAAGGACCCTTCGTGACGTCACGGTCATGTGACCGCGACGTCACCGCAGGTCCTGGTCGCACAGCAACTCTGACCGGACGGCCGCGTGCAGCGCCCAGGAGCTCCGGACATCAGAGGGTGAGTATAACCAGATTTTTTATTTTTTAACCCCAAATATGGTTCCCAGGGCCTGGAGGAGAGTCTCCTCTCCTCCACCCCGGGTACCACCCGCACATTATCCGCTTACTTCCCGCAACGTGGGCACAGCCCCATGCGGGAAGTAAGCGGTTCAATGTATTCCTATGGGTGCAGAATCGCAGCGATTCTGCACAAAGAAGTGACATGCTGCGGGTTGTAAACCGCTGCGTTCCCGCGCGGTTTTTCCCGCAGCATGTGCACAGCGGTTTGCGGTTTCCATAGGGTTTACATGTTATTGTAAACGCTATGGAAACTGCTGCGGACCCGCAGCATCAAAATCGAGGCGGTTCCGCGGTAAAAACCGCTAAGTGTGAATATAGCCTATGACTCAATCTTTCCTGAAAGTCCAGGATTAGAAAAACATGACTTCCATTTTCCATACATATACCCTTGTCTGCATGTAGTTGTTTAGGCCAACCATGTTTCTCTAGTCCTGGATAACCCTATTAAATCATGCATTAGTGTAAAGTCGTATACTTTTCCCAAGGTGATAAAGGTCCCACTGTTCATGAGAAAGCGGTGGTGGATCTGGAATCCGCAAATGCTTCTGTATCTGCCTAAGGGTAGGTTCACCTGTGGAGTTTTTTTTTGCTGCCAAAAGTTTTACTCTTTGCAGCAAATCGCTATGTTTTATTATTTTGCTGCGTTTTTCTGGCTGTAGATATGTGATTTTTCAGACTGTAGATGTGGGATTTGTCTAATCTACATGTTAATAAAGTTTGTTTTACTCACAAAAAAAATTCTAAAGCTCAGCACAAATTAAATACTGTGGATTTTTGTGGCGTTTTTGCAGTATCTCATTACTTTCAATGCGTAAAAAACCTCAAAATTGACATGTTGCAAATTTTCAAATTTGGGATGTGTATTTGCTCATCAGGTTGCTGTAGTTTCAACTCACTCAGCTTTCAATCACGGGTGTGGACGAGGTTACACAGAGCTCAGTGTTCATAGCACTGCTATATAAAGAGATGAGAAATCAGGGATTTTGTAAAAAATGCACCAACCAGTAAGTGATATATCATTGGAGTTGGAGTGGTCTCTGCCCCTACAGTCATGGTTTGGACAGGGTTAATGCCCTGCCCTCTTAGGGTTAATAGTTGTGGCTTCCTTTTGGATCTGGGAGGGATAGTTATACCCATGCTGGACTAGGATTCTCTGTCAGTTATACTGTTTTGTCTGTGTGCCTGACCCTCTGGTGTTCTTGTGCATACTGTGTTACTTGTTTGCTCTTCGTGCTTGATCTGGTACTGTATATACTTGAGTATAAGCCAAGACCCCTAACTTTGCCACAAAAAACTGGGAAAACTTAATGACTCGAGTATAAATGCAGCACCTACTTGTAAATTTCAAAAATAAAAATAGGTACCAATAAAAGTAAAATTAATTGAGATATCAGTAGGTTAAGTGTTTTTGAATATGCATATTGAATCAGGAGCCCCATATAATGCTCCATACAATTCATGATGGGCCCCATAAGATGCTCCATACAAAATACGCCCCATATAATGCTCCATAAAGTTTATGATGGGCCCCATAAGATGCTCCATATTAAAATATGCCCCATATAATGCTGCACAAAGGTTAATAATGACCCCATAAGATGCTCCATAGACACATTTGCCCCATACAGTGCTGCATAAAGGTTAATAAGGGCCCCATAAGATGCTCCATAGATACATTTGCCCCATACAGTGCTGCATAAAGGTTAATAATGGCCCCTTAAGATGCTCCATAGACACATTTGCCCCATACAGTGCTGCATAAAGGTTAATAAGGGCCCTTTAAGATGCTCCATAGAGACATTTGCCCCATATAATGCTGCACAAATGTTGATTATGGCCCCATAAGATGCTCCAAAGAGATATTAACCCCATATAATGCTGCACAAATGTTGATTATGGCCCCATAAGATGCTCCATAGAGATATTTGCCCCATATAATGCTGCACAAATGCTGATTATGGCCCCATAAGATGCTCCATAGAGATATTTGCCCCATATGCTGTTGCTGCGATTAAAAAAAAAAAATGACATACTCACCTCTCTTCGCTCAGGGCCCTGGCACTTGCAATATTCACCTCTCCTCGTACCACCGCCAGGCTCCGTCTTCAGGCAGAGGGCGTGCACTAACCACGTCATGGCGCCCTCTGACCTGAGCGTCACAGCAGAAGACGCGGAAGACGGAGCCCGGCGGTGGAACGAGGAGAGGTGAATATCGAGCAATGCTGCTCACCCTCCCCGTAATACTCACCTGCTCCCGGCGCGGTGCCTGGCAGCTTCCCTGATGGTCTTCTCTGGCGCCGGCTGCTTCTTCCAGCGTTGAGCGGCCACCGGTTCAGCTCATTACAGTAATGAATACGCGGCTCCACCCCTATGCGAGTGGAGTTGCTTCCATATTCATTACTGTAATGAGCGGTACCATGTGACCGTTCAATGCTGGAAGAAGCTGTCAGCGCCCCGAGACCATCGGAGATGCAGGGACCACGCCGGGAGCAGGTGAGTATGGCACAGCCACTGCTCCCCCTCCCCTCTCCGACCCCCCTTTGACAATGACTTTCAGCCTAAAAAAATGGGCTGAAAATCTTGGCTTCTACTCAAGTATATATGGTATGTTTGATCCACTTGGCTTTCTGACCTTCAGCTTCCACCTGACTATCCTTCTGTCTCACCCTCCAGTACCTCGCATGTCCCCTGGTTATTGACCTTGGCACGTTTGACTACTCTCCGATGCTGTTCGCCTCCTTTGCACCCCGACTCCAGGCTCCACCCCATGCCACTTCCCCTCTGTCACATGGTTCAGGTCCTGCTTGCTACCCGGTGAGTTCTCCGCCGTTCTGCTGTGGGCTCCCTTACTGCAGCGAGTAGCCTCCCGGCAGTAGGGACGAGTTCAACTGCCTCTATGATAAAGTGCTGTGATGCATACAAAATCAGTGTCAGCAAATCTGCAATAAAATCACAGAAGGTAATATTGCAAATGTATCAGCACAATTTTTCCATTCTCTCCAATGATTGAATTAAGAAGAATGGTTCTCATATTGAAGTTCTGCCAATTTTCCATAGCGCATGATATATTTCCCAATCTGTGTGCATCATGTTGAAAAATGAATTGCTCCTCTCAAACTTTCTTACTTTCTCATACCTCGAATATATTTTGGAGAATTGTATAATGACCCCATACCTGCAGTTGAGGGGTCACCAGATACTGAATTGAATAGAGCCACAATTTGGTAACATTGTAAAGGTGACATTGTAGATCACCTCTTTTATAAATAATCCACATTTCTGAGAGTATAAAAATGAAATAAACAAAGTGAATGGAATCCATAATAGTAAAGCGCTGATTAATGTCAGAAGTTTTCCCTTTCACTAGGCTATAGGATACAGCGCATATTGCCGGAGCTGTAAAAGTAGCAGTGTGGGCTAATGGCTGATTTTCTATGCTGTAAATCAAGTTACTCGGCTGTGATGAATATTTTGCCCAGCAAGCGATATAAGTGTATTGTGGAAACCTGCCGCCGCATAAATATCATCTTGTAAAAGCAAAAAAAAAAAAAGGTTCCTTCTGAATGTTCTGCATATTACGGACAACAGCAGCAAGAGTCTGTTTTATGTTCTACAAAATTTTGCTTTCAACCTCCTACTGAAATAATGTAACTTTCACTCATAATAATCACAAATGTCGAAAATGTGGGCTTGAAGTGGAGCCAAATCACACGAATTGTATGTGCAGATGAGAAGCAAGATTTGAAGGGGTTTTTACTTTTTACGGTAAAATGGTCAACAAACTTTGAAGAAATTAACAGTACAAGTGAATATACAGTGAGGAGCAAAAGGGTAACGATGTTTTGAACTTTTGACTTTCAGGCTCCATATCTCACCATCCACTTCAGCTTCGAACATGAGGCTACCATCATTTTATAGACAATCATCTTGGATATCTCATAGATAAATTTGACTTGCAACTATTTAGCATATCATAGTTATGCAGATTCTTGTCATGTACTTTAACTGCTTTGTTATTATATTGCTCCTAAAAATCTACATTTTATTTTTTTTATTTTGTTAGTACAGTGCCAGCAAAAAAATCTTTACACTTGCGCAGCAAAAAAAACTTTACATGTAAAATCCACATCATAATTTCACTTTTTAAAAGTGTACACAATGAGGGAGATAATAAAAAACTGTCTAATATTAAAGCTGGCTTTGTTGCAAATATCAACCAATCAACGCTCAGTTTTCACTTCTCTGGTAAAGTGAAACCTGCACTCTGATTGGTTGTTATGTGCAGCTCAGCAAGTTTTGCTATTAGGCAGTCTTTTATTATCTCCCTCAGTTTTTTATTATCTCCCACAATGGGTCGAAAGAAGCTTAAAATGGAAGAGAAATCCTGTGCCTTGACTCTGCTCAAGAAGGGGGATTCGGTGATTGCTGTAGCTAGAGATCTGGGAGTGTCAAGAGAAGCAATCTATCAACTGAAGCAGTTGGCAGCATCATTGCCTCCTGGGATGGTACCGCAGAGGAAGTCAGGCTCTGGCGCACCTAAGAAGACTTCACCAAGGACTGATAAGCTTCTGAAGCGTGAAGTGATGTCACATCCTTCTATAACTGCCGTTGAACTAAAAAACAAGCACCCTATGCTCCTCCAGAACATCCCAACTAGGACAATTCGTCACCGCCTGCAGAAGGACCTGGGTCTACCAAGTTGCCGTGTCGCAAAGAAGCCCCTGCTCACAGCAGCACTGAAGAAGAAAGGGCTTGCCTTTTGTAAGAAAGATCGTTGGGTACAGCTGGGACCAGCTGCTTGGAAAGCATCACCAAACCGCGCGCCTTACGGCGCGCGAATTTTTGCCTGTAGGGCATTATTGCAAGAAAGCTTGGCTGAGTAGATTACACAAGAAGGAAAACACACAGCAAGTCAGCAGGATCTAGGAGCAACATGGCAGATGTGACAACCTACATGGTCAGCTGCAGCATGTGCTACAGAAGAAGAATCCAATTTCACCTGTCAGAAGTGTAGACTAGTGGCCCTTTTAGAAGAAAAGGTGCGGGGTCTGGAAGAAAGAATAGCAACTTTGAAACTCATCAAAGAGAATGAAGACTTCCTAGACAGAACAGAAGCATCTCTACTGGTCACAGAAGGTGAAAAAAGGTGAAGAAAGCATGGAAAGTCTACTTCTAAAGCAGATAGATGAAGCTGCAACCCATAATGAGGTCCTGGTTATGGGGGACTTTAACTACCCGGATATTAACTGGGAAACAGAAACCTGTGAAACCCATAAAGGCAACAGGTTTCTGCTAATAACCAAGAAAAATTATCTTTCACAATTGGTGCAGAATCCAACCAGAGGAGCAGCACTTTTAGACCTAATACTATCTAATAGACCTGACAGAATAACAAATCTGCAGGTGGTTGGGCATTTAGGAAATAGCGACCACAATATTGTGCAGTTTCACCTGTCTTTCACTAGGGGGACTTGTCAGGGAGTCACAAAAACATTGAACTTTAGGAAGGCAAAGTTTGAACAGCTTAGAGATGCCCTTAATCTGGTAGACTGGGACAATATCCTCAGAAATGAGAATACAGATAATAAATGGGAAATGTTTAAGAACATCCTAAATAGGCAGTGTAAGCGGTTTATACCTTGTGGGAATAAAAGGACTAGAAATAGGAAAAACCCAATGTGGCTAAACAAAGAAGTAAGACAGGCAATTAACAGTAAAAAGAAAGCATTTGCACTACTAAAGCAGGATGGCACCATTGAAGCTCTAAAAAACTATAGGGAGAAAAATACTTTATCTAAAAAACTAATTAAAGCTGCCAAAAAGGAAACAGAGAAGCACATTGCTAAGGAGAGTAAAACTAATCCCAAACTGTTCTTCAACTATATCAATAGTAAAAGAATAAAAACTGAAAATGTAGGCCCCTTAAAAAATAGTGAGGAAAGAATGGTTGTAGATGACGAGGAAAAAGCTAACATATTAAACACCTTCTTCTCCACGGTATTCACGGTGGAAAATGAAATGCTAGGTGAAATCCCAAGAAACAATGAAAACCCTATATTAAGGGTCACCAATCTAACCCAAGAAGAGGTGCGAAACCGGCTAAATAAGATTAAAATAGATAAATCTCCGGGTCCGGATGGCATACACCCACGAGTACTAAGAGAACTAAGTAATGTAATAGATAAACCATTATTTCTTATTTTTAGTGACTCTATAGCGACAGGGTCTGTTCCGCAGGACTGGCGCATAGCAAATGTGGTGCCAATATTCAAAAAGGGCTCTAAAAGTGAACCTGGAAATTATAGGCCAGTAAGTCTAACCTCTATTGTTGGTAAAATATTTGAAGGGTTTCTGAGGGATGTTATTCTGGATTATCTCAATGAGAATAACTGTTTAACTCCATATCAGCATGGGTTTATGAGAAATCGCTCCTGTCAAACCAATCTAATCAGTTTTTATGAAGAGGTAAGCTATAGACTGGACCACGGTGAGTCATTGGACGTGGTATATCTCGATTTTTCCAAAGCGTTTGATACCGTGCCGCACAAGAGGTTGGTACACAAAATGAGAATGCTTGGTCTGGGGGAAAATGTGTGTAAATGGGTTAGTAACTGGCTTAGTGATAGAAAGCAGAGGGTGGTTATAAATGGTATAGTCTCTAACTGGGTCGCTGTGACCAGTGGGGTACCGCAGGGGTCAGTATTGGGACCTGTTCTCTTCAACATATTCATTAATGATCTGGTAGAAGGTTTACACAGTAAAATATCGATATTTGCGGATGATACAAAACTATGTAAAGCAGTTAATACAAGAGAAGATAGTATTCTGCTACAGATGGATCTGGATAAGTTGGAAACTTGGGCTGAAAGGTGGCAGATGAGGTTTAACAATGATAAATGTAAGGTTATACACATGGGAAGAGGGAATCAATATCACCATTACACACTGAACGGGAAACCACTGGGTAAATCTGACAGGGAGAAGGACTTGGGGATCCTAGTTAATGATAAACTTACCTGGAGCAGCCAGTGCCAGGCAGCAGCTGCCAAGGCAAACAGGATCATGGGGTGCATTAAAAGAGGTCTGGATACACATGATGAGAGCATTATACTGCCTCTGTACAAATCCCTAGTTAGACCGCACATGGAGTACTGTGTCCAGTTTTGGGCACCGGTGCTCAGGAAGGATATAATGGAACTAGAGAGAGTACAAAGGAGGGCAACAAAATTAATAAAGGGGATGGGAGAACTACAATACCCAGATAGATTAGCGAAATTAGGATTATTTAGTCTAGAAAAAAGACGACTGAGGGGCGATCTAATAACCATGTATAAGTATATAAGGGGACAATACAAATATCTCGCTGAGGATCTGTTTATACCAAGGAAGGTGACGGGCACAAGGGGGCATTCTTTGCGTCTGGAGGAGAGAAGGTTTTTCCACCAACATAGAAGAGGATTCTTTACTGTTAGGGCAGTGAGAATCTGGAATTGCTTGCCTGAGGAGGTGGTGATGGCGAACTCAGTCGAGGGGTTCAAGAGAGGCCTGGATGTCTTCCTGGAGCAGAACAATATTGTATCATACAATTATTAGGTTCTGTAGAAGGACGTAGATCTGGGTATTTATTATGATGGAATATAGGCTGAACTGGATGGACAAATGTCTTTTTTCGGCCTTACTAACTATGTTACTATGTTACTATGTATCAGAGAACCTCCAAAAGCAGATGAGTGGAAGCATGTGACCAAAAGAAGCAAGAAGACGATGGAGAAATCACCAACCACACAACTGAAGAACCGATATCAAATCTTTGTAGAGGATGAAGATGGCACACCTAAGGATGAAGCAACACCAGCAAGCAAAAAAGAAAAGGGGCACACAGCAACAAGTGACAGCAAAAAGTACAGCCAAGAAGCAACGAGGAGTGGTGGTGGTGGGAGACTCACTACTGAGAGGCACAGAAGCAGCCATCTGCAGACCGGACATAACCGCAAGAGAAGTATGCTGCCTTCCAGGTGCGATGATCAAGGATGTAACCGATAGGATACCAAAGCTCTTCAGCTCCAAGGACGTCCACCCATTTCTTCTGATACACGTTGGCACCAATGACACGGCAAGGAAGGACCTACCGACAATCTGCAAGGACTTTGAAGAGTTGGGGAAGAAAGTAAAGGAACTGGATGCACAGGTTGTTTTTTCTTCTATCCTTCCAGTAGACGGGCATGGCACCAGGAGATGGAACAGGATCCTTGATGCGAACAACTGGCTAAGACGATGGTGCAGACAACAAGGATTCGGATTCCTGGACCACGGTGTGAATTACTTGTACGATGGACTCCTCGCCAGAAACGGACTACACCTCAACAAACCTGGGAAACACACATTCGCCAGAAGTCTCGCTACACTCATCAGGAGGGCGTTATACTAGAAGAAGAGGGGACGGGAAGAAAAACATTAGACTCGAACAAAGAAGAACCAGGAAAACATACTGAGAAGGGAGGTAAGAACATTTCTAAAACAATCCACAGCGAGGAGATTGGAACAAAACAAAATCCTCTAAACTGCATGCTCGCAAACGCCAGAAGCCTGACAAACAAGATGGAACAACTAGAAGCAGAAATATCTACAGGTAACTTTGACATAGTGGGAATAACCGAGACATGGTTAGATGAAAGCTATGACTGGGCAGTTAACTTACAGGGTTACAGTCTGTTTAGAAAGGATCGTAAAAATCGGAGAGGAGGAGGGGTTTGTCTCTATGTAAAGTCTTGTCTAAAGTCCACTTTAAGGGAGGATATTAGCGAAGGGAATGAGGATGTCGAGTCCATATGGGTCGAAATTCATGGAGGGAAAAATGGTAACAAAATTCTCATTGGGGTCTGTTACAAACCCCCAAATATAACAGAAATCATGGAAAGTCTACTTCTAAAGCAGATAGATGAAGCTGCAACCCATAATGAGGTCCTGGTTATGGGGGACTTTAACTACCCGGATATTAACTGGGAAACAGAAACCTGTGAAACCCATAAAGGCAACAGGTTTCTGCTAATAACCAAGAAAAATTATCTTTCACAATTGGTGCAGAATCCAACCAGAGGAGCAGCACTTTTAGACCTAATACTATCTAATAGACCTGACAGAATAACAAATCTGCAGGTGGTCGGGCATCTAGGAAATAGCGACCACAATATTGTACAGTTTCACCTGTCTTTCACTAGGGGGACTTGTCAGGGAGTCACAAAAACACTGAACTTTAGGAAGGCAAAGTTTGACCAGCTTAGAGATGCCCTTAATCTGGTAGACTGGGACAATATCCTCAGAAATAAGAATACAGATAATAAATGGAAAATGTTTAAGAACATCCTAAATAGGCACTGTAAGCGGTTTATACCTTGTGGGAATAAAAGGACTAGAAATAGGAAAAACCCAATGTGGCTAAACAAAGAAGTAAGACAGGCAATTAACAGTAAAAAGAAGGCATTTGCACTACTAAAGCAGGATGGCACCATTGAAGCTCTAAAGAACTATAGGGAGAAAAATACTTTATCTAAAAAACTAATTAAAGCTGCCAAAAAGGAAACAGAGAAGCACATTGCTAAGGAGAGTAAAACTTAATCCCAAACTGTTCTTCAACTATATCAATAGTAAAAGAATAAAAACTGAAAATTTAGGCCCCTTAAAAAATAGTGAGGAAAGAATGGTTGTAGATGACGAGGAAAAAGCTAACATATTAAACACCTTCTTCTCCACGGTATTCACGGTGGAAAATGAAATGCTAGGTGAAATCCCAAGAAACAATGAAAGCCCTATATTAAGGGTCACAAATCTAACCCAAGAAGAGGTGCGAAACCGGCTAAATAAGATTAAAATAGATAAATCTCCGGGTCCGGATGGCATACACCCACGAGTACTAAGAGAACTAAGTAATGTAATACATAAACCATTATTTCTTATTTTTAGGGACTCTATTGCGACGGGGTCTGTTCCGCAGGACTGGCGCATAGCAAATGTGGTGCCAATATTCAAAAAGGGCTCTAAAAGTGAACCTGGAAATTATAGGCCAGTAAGTCTAACCTCTATTGTTGGTAAAATATTTGAAGGGTTTCTGAAGGATGTTATTCTGGATTATCTCAATGAGAATAACTGTTTAACTCCATATCAGCATGGGTTTATGAGAAATCGCTCCTGTCAAACCAATCTAATCAGTTTTTATGAAGAGGTAAGCTATAGGCTGGACCACGGTGAGTCATTGGACGTGGTATATCTCGATTTTTCCAAAGCGTTTGATACCGTGCCGCACAAGAGGTTGGTACACAAAATGAGAATGCTTGGTCTTGGGGAAAATGTGTGTAAATGGGTTAGTAACTGGCTTAGTGATAGAAAGCAGAGGGTGGTTATAAATGGTATAGTCTCTAACTGGGTCGCTGTGACCAGTGGGGTACCGCAGGGGTCGGTATTGGGACCTGTTCTCTTCAACATATTCATTAATGATCTGGTAGAAGGTTTACACAGTAAAATATCGATATTTGCAGATGATACAAGAGAAGATAGTATTCTGCTACAGATGGATCTGGATAAGTTGGAAACTTGGGCTAAAAGGTGGCAGATGAGGTTTAACAATGATAAATGTAAGGTTATACACATGGGAAGAAGGAATCAATATCACCATTACACACTGAACGGGAAACCACTGGGTAAATCTGACAGGGAGAAGGACTTGGGGATCCTAGTTAATGATAAACTTACCTGGAGCAGCCAGTGCCAGGCAGCAGCTGCCAGGGCAAAGAGGATCATGGGGTGCATTAAAAGAGGTCTGGATACACATGATGAGAGCATTATACAGCCTCTGTACAAATCCCTAGTTAGACCGAACATGGAGTACTGTGTCCAGTTTTGGGCACCGGTGCTCAGGAAGGATATAATGGAACTAGAGAGAGTACAAAGGAGGGCAACAAAATTAATAAAGGGGATGGGAGAACTACAATACCCAGATAGATTAGCGAAATTAGGATTATTTAGTCTAGAAAAAAGACGACTGAGGGGCGATCTAATAACCATGTACAAGTATATAAGGGGACAATACAAATATCTCGCTGAGGATCTGTTTATACCAAGGAAGGTGACGGGCACAAGAGGGCATTCTTTGCGTCTGGAGGAGAGAAGGTTTTTCCACCAACATAGAAGAGGATTCTTTACTGTTAGGGCGGTAAGAATCTGGAATTCCTTGCCTGAGGAGGTGGTGATGGCGAACTCAGTCGAGGGGTTCAAGAGAGGCCTGGATGTCTTCCTGGAGCAGAACAATATTGTATCATACAATTATTAGGTTCTGTAGAAGGACGTAGATCTGGGGATTTATTATGATGGAATATAGGCTGAACTGGATGGACAAATGTCTTTTTTCGGCCTTACTAACTATGTTACTATGTTACTATGTTAAATATCAAGATTGGACATCTGAAGAGTGGAAGAAAGTGATGTTTAGTGATGAGACCACTTTCAGGCTGCTCAGGGGAGGCTCAAAGGTTGTGCGTCGTCCGAGTACTGTGTCACGGTATGACCCAAAATATACGGTTAAGACTGTTGAACACCCTGACAGTGTGATGATGTGGGGTGCTGAATCCATGCCTAAACGACTGCAGATGGTGATAAAATGTAAGGGTGACATGACAAAATACTAATTGTAATAAAATATCCACAATAAAACACTTGAATCCACTTGAATATTAAGATTTTGTGGTTTCACTGAACTTGTAAAGATTTTTTTTGCCGGCACTGTATTGTATAAATCTAAAAGTGATTCCTAATACAAATCATTGGTGCAATACTAAAAGGAAGACAGGTAATCAATTAGTATAATGTATACTGTTCATCCATAGATCCTGCATTGTACCAAAATATAGGTGCTGTGTTAATATACAGACAGTGCCAAAGACATAACCATATCGACCACTTTTACCCATGATTACCCCTGTGCGACACCTGACCCGCAGCCCCAACGCGTGTTTCGTGTGGGCTTCCTCAGGGGGCTCCATGTTTATAGTGTTATATTCCATGTATTTGGAGTGTGTAGTTGTTATATTCTCTAAATGGGATATAGTCAGCAGTGGGGACCGCAGAAATCTGTGCTAGGACCGATTATTTTTAATCTCTTTATTAATGACCTTGTGGATGGGATTGAGAGTAAAGTGTCCGCCTTTGTTAACGACACCAAACTATGTACGATTTTAAAATCTGACCTTGACATTACAATATTACAAAACTATCTGGATAAGATGACTGAATGGGCAAACAATTGGCAAATGAGATTTAATGTAGATAAATGTAAAGTAATGGGCCTAGGACGGAGTAATCCTATTGCTTCATATACATTAAATGGGAGAATACTCGGGACCACAGAACAGGAGAAGGACTTGGGTATTCTGGTTACAAGTAAAGGTACCGTCACATTTGGCGATGCTGCAGCGATATAGACAACGATGCCGATCGCTGCAGCGTCGCTGTTTAGGTCGTTGTGTGGTCGCTGGAGAGCTGTCACACAGACAGCTCTCCAGCGACCAACGATGCCGAAGTCCCCGGGTAACCAGGGTAAACATCGGGTTACTAAGCGCAGGGCCGCACAGTGCAGGGAAGCGGACGCCGGGGGACAGACACCGGAATGTAAGTATGTACTGTTTGGTTTTTTTTAACTTTTACAATGGTAACCAGGGTAAACATCGGGTTACTAAGCGCAGCCCTGCGCTTAGTAACCCGATGTTTACCCTGGTTACAAGTGAAGACATTGCTGGATCGGCGTCACACACGCCGCTTCAGCGATGTCAGCGGGTGATCCAGCGACGTAATAAAGCTGGCCTTCTAGCTCCGACCAGCGATGTCACAGCAGGATCCTGATCGCTGCTGCGTGTCAAACACAACGATATCACTATCCAGGACACTGCAACGTCACGGATCGCTATCGTTATCGTTCTAAAGTTGTTCAGTGTGAAGGTACCTTTAGCTGAGCAGCAGTACTCAATGTTAAGCAGCAGCCGCAAAAGCAAACAAGATTTTAGGATGTAAGGGAGATAAAATCCCATGATCCCAACGTATTGTTACCGCTTTATAAATCACTGGTGAGGCCACATCTAGAATATGGGATCCAGTTTTGGGCTCCACATTTTAAAAAGGATTTTCAGAAGTTAGATTCAGTTCAAAGGTGGACAACTAGAAGGGATGGAACGCCTCTCATATGAGGAGAGGTTGGAAAAGTTAGGCTTGTTTAGCTTAGTAAAAGACGCCTCAGAGAGGTTCTCATTTACATGTATAAATATATGTGTGGTCAGTACAAAGGACCAGGGGGCACTCATTACAGATGGAAGAAAGGAGATTCCGGCAGCTAAATAGAAAAGGGTTCTTTACAGTTAGAGCAGTCAGACTGTGGAATGCCGACCACAAGAGGTAGTAATGGCCGACACTATGACAGATTTAAGAAAAGGGCCGGACGATTCCCTCTATACACATGACATTGCGGGTTATAGCTAGATGAGTGATGAAATGTACAATTGGTGGAGAAAGGTTAAGCTTGATAAACCGTGGTCTTGTTTCAACCTGTGTAACGTTATGTTGTCTGTTCTGATAATATTATTCCTAGAAAAATACTACATGCTGCATTTTTTCATCTGGCTAAGTCAGAACAACTGATGCTCCTGATGTTGGGAACAATCCCCCCAAAACTCTGATAATGCCAATTCTGTCATCAGCTAGAAAGGGGTGGTGGTTAGAGAAGAGCAAAGCGATTCTTAGTACCCTTTGAATGTTATAACATCTGTGAGCATCCTGAGCCATGAGGTCATGCCACCAGGTGCCCGGTCCACACGGTCTGTGTGCAGTAATGAAGAGAAGTCATTAAATATCCTTCCAATAAATTTCCATAATGACTGTATTAATTATTCCACAGAGATTAGGTAAGACATAAAAACAAAAATGTGACCCGTTTCTGGTCACTTATGCTCCTTCTTTCTAGCATGGTTTATATAAATGGCAGCAGCTATTCTTTGACCAGAATTGCCTTCTCTTTAGTCTTATCCCTGTATTTTCTGTCTCACAGGTTATGCTGGCTGCTTCCTACTGGTCCCTCCTGGCCCCTGCAATAGAGATGTCCAGCCAGTATGGGCGCTTTGCTTTCCTTCCAGCTGCTGTTGGCTTTTCTTTCGGTGCCGGCTTTGTATATTTTGCCGATAAGCTTCTGCCGGCTCTGGTGAGTACCACGTATCACTGGCAGGGTTTTTTTCCCACATGTTACCTTCCTCTTAACCTTTTGTATGATACAGAGTACACAATGCTGTAAATAGTAGAAGCCAGCCTTTTGCTTAGGGGTCGTCACTATTCTTGTAATCCAAAATACCGTCACCCCAATGGATCCTTTTAACATCAATGAGGTCAATCAGTGAAAATTTGGATGTGACCATGACCCTTGCGTGTATGTTTATTTGCTGAGAAGGGAGAATATGATCCCATAACTTGAGTTTTTCATGGAATGTAATAATAATGCAGCGCTTCAGTGTAGGACGTGATTACCTTCGCAATCCGTCAGCTATATACCTATTGATGCTTATTACTATTGCTATTATTAACGGTGACAACATCAAATTTTGCTACGGATAAAGAATGCTTTGTTTAACGAGATGACAGGTTATTTTTACCATCTTTTCCCTTCCCGCTGTGTATTATTAAAGCATCTTCTAAATTGTTTCCTTGCCTGGCACCAAGCTGCAGCACTCAAGATAACTCGCTGGCAACCATTTTATCAAGCCATGCAGAAATGAATAACTACAGGTCTTAAGACAGCACAATGCCAGGCAGGTGCACGAGTGAGGGCATGGCCACTGGTACAATTATTATGTGCTATTAATGGGGTGATGGAGCAATTAATCACACTCGGGTCACACAAAAGGTCAAACTCCAGGCTGCCTCATAGACCATTATCTTGTCGTTACCAGGCAGTGAGGGCTGGTAATTATGGACTGCGACCCTCATGCATGCTGTTGACACTTGATGAGGGCAGAATGGGCACGTGAAACGGTTAAGGGGTTGCAACAAGGTATGTTGCTCTGTAACCAGGGTAGAGAGGTAGCGGGGTCTTTATCCAAGAATGGCCTGCGCTAATGCTGAATGACAAGTTCTAAGACCCCGGAGCATCTATTAACACTTCACATTGCTGCGAGCTCTGTGTCCACAGATGTGCTCAGCAGTGTCTTCCTGTGTATATCCAGTGTCTGCTACATAAACCTGTGATGCTGCTGGATGAATCCAGATTACCCTATTCTCCTTGTATTTTGAAATATCAACCATTAACCTCCCCCCTCTCTCCTTCTTACTGTCCTGTACGTGTCTGAAAGACAACTGTTAGCAGCAGGATCATCTCCCATCGCTCCTCTGTCTTTTTCCTTACTGTCCCAGGGTCTGGCTGTAAGACAATTGGTTGCAGCAGGAACCTTCCACAGTTCTCTTCTGTCCTATGTCTGCCTTTAAGATGTCTAGTTGCAGCAGGATCCTCTCTCTTCCTCCTTACAGTCCTTTGCCTGGCTGTAAGATAACTGGTTGCAGCAGGTTCCTCCCCTCTCTCCTCCTCCTTACTGACTGTGTCTGGCTGTAGGACAACTGGCTGCAGCAGGATCTTCCCCCTTTTTCCTACTCCTTACTGTTCTATGACTAGCTGTATGAGAACTGGTTGCAGCGGAATCTTCTCCCCTCTCTCCTTCTCCTTACTGTCCTGTACCTGACTGCATGACAACTGGTTGCAGCAGGATCCTCTCCATTTTCTTCTCCTTACTGTCTTATGCCTGGCTGTAAGACAACTAGTTGCAGTAGGATCCTGCCCCTCTCTTTTCCTCTTTACTGTTGTTTGCATGGCTGTATGACAACTGGTTGCAGCAGGATCCTCCCATGTCTCTCCTTACTTTCCTATATTTGGCTGTAAGATGTGTCATTGCTGCAGGATCCTCTCTGCTCCTCCTTACTGTTGTATTCCTTACTGTAAGATTACTAGTTGCAGCAGGATCCTCCCCCTCTTGCCTCCTCCTTACTTTCTTACGACTTACTGTTGTATGCCTGAAAACAATGCAATACCACACGGACCAAAATACAGAAAAATTATACAAAAGCGTGGGAATATTAAAATATGGCTTTATTATTAGAAATACCAATGATTACATAATCAAAAAAATTATTTTAAAAACATAAACAATTTCGCGCAATAACAGGATTATAAAGCTGTATATATATTCCAGCAGTATCACCTCCACAATACCAGGATTTCACTAATATAAGCTGTACAAAAAACGATTTAATAGGTGCAAGAGCAAAAAAGACCAATTAGTGCAAAATTATATAAGTGTATGAAATATATGTATTAATGTGCAAATATACCCATATGGCAACATAAAGTGACCTAGTGCATAAAAGCAAATAACTGATTTTAATATCTCACGCACAAAGTGCACAAAAAATACATAATTATTGCACAAATGTATCCATATCTCACAAAAATGTGACCAAGTGCTAAAAAAAAAAAAGCAGCGGGTAGCTGACTTTGATATATAACACAAAAATATAAGGTGCACCATTGAAAAAACCTGCCACGGGATTAAGGGTAATGTGCCAGCACCTGCCAAAATTATATAATAATAAAGTGCACAAGTGCAAAAAACTACCACAGGGTTAAAGGTAATGGCGCCTGCCAAAAATGTATATCCAAACGTGCGGTAGTATAGCAACAAATAAAGTTTTTCATATACCTGGGGGGGCTGAATCCTGTGCCTGCGCGCACCCGACGCTCGTTTTGGAAAGTATCTTATCCTTCGTCAGGGGGTGTTTATTTCTGTTAATGTTGATGATTATGGCTTACAGCCAATGAAAACCCAAAAGTCATTATCTCAGTAAATTAGAATAATTGACAAAACACACCTGCAAAGGCTTCCTAAGCCTTTAGAAAGGTCCCTTAGTCTGTTTCAGCAGCTCCACAATCATGGGGAAGACTGCTGACTTGACAGATGTCCAGAAGGCAGTCATTGACACACTCCACAAGGAGGGTAAGCCACAACAGGTTATTGCTAAAGAAGCTGGCTGTTCAGAGTGCTGTATCCAAGCATATTAGTGGAAAGTTGAGTGGAAGGAAAAAGTGTGGTAGAAAAAGATGCACAAGCAACTGGGATAACCACAGTCTTGAAAGAATCGTTAAGAAAAGGCCATTCAAAAATTTGGGGAAGATTCACAAGGAGTGGACTGCTGCTGGAGTCATTGCTCCAAGAGCCACCACACACAGATGTATCCAGGACATGGGCTACAAGTGTCGCATTCCTTGTGTCTAGCCACTCATGACCAATAGACAACGCCAGAAGTGTCTTACCTGGTCCAAGGAGAAAAAGGACTGGACTGTTGCACAGTGGTCCAAGGTGCTGTTTTCAAATGAAAGTTAATTTTGCATTTAATTTGGAAATCAAGGTCCCAGAGTCTGGAGGAAGAGTGGAGAGGCCACAATCCAAGCTGCTTGAGGTCTAGTGTGAGGTTTTCACAATCAGTGATGGGTTGGGTAGCCATTTCATCTGCTGGTGTAGGTCCACTGTGTTTTATCAAGACCAAAGTCAGTGCAGCCAACTACCAGGAAATTTTAGAGCACTTCATGCTTCCCTCTGCCGACAAGCTTTTTGGAGATGGAAATTTCATTCTCCAGCAAGACTTGGCACCTGTCCACACTGCATCCACGTCGCATTGATGCAAAAGGAGCCCCGACCAAGTTGAGTGCATTTACTGAACATGCATTTCAGTAGGCCAACATTTTGGATTTTAAAATCATTTTTTCAAGCTGGTGTTATGAAGTATTCTAATTTACTGAGATAATGACTTTTGGGTTTTCATTGGCTATAAGCCATAATCATCAACATTAACAGCAATAAACACTTGAAATAGATCACTCTGTTTGTAATGACTCTATATAATATACTAGCTTTTTCCAGCCAGCTAACACTCGGCACGTAAAGTAAAGTAAATAATGACAACATTCAATCAGTGATGGTTTGGGGAGCCATGTCATCTGCTGGTGTAGGTCCACTGTGTTTTATCAAGACCAAAGTCAGCGCAGCCGTCTGCCAGTAAATTTTAGAGCACTTCATGCTTCCCTCTGTCAACAGGCTTTTTGGAGATGGAAATTTTATTTTCCAGCAGGACTTGACACCTGTCCGCTCTGCCAAAAGTGCCAATACCTAGTTTAAAAACAACAGTATCACTTTGCTTGATTGGCCAGCAAACACTCCTAACCTTAACCCCATAGAGAATGTACAGGGTATTGTCAAGAGGAAGATGAGACACCAGACCCAACAATGCAGACAAGCTGAAGGCTGCTTTCAAAGCAACCTGAGATTCCATAACACCTCAGCAGTGCCACAGGTTGATCGTCTCCATGCCACGCCGCATTGATGCAGTAATTGATGCAAAAGTAGCCCCAACCAAGTATTGAGTGCATTTACTGAACATACCGTACATTTCAGAAGGCCAACATTTCGGATTTTTAAATCAAGCCGAGGCACCTACTTTTGCCACGGAAACAGGGTAAGATTATTGACTTGAGTATAAGCCGAGAATGCACTGTCCTCTCATCCCTGTCCTGCTATGCATGGCTGCCCCTTCCCTGTCCTGGTATGAATGCCTCCCCATCCCTGTCTGCATGCCTCCCCTGTCCCTGTCATTGTATGCATGCCTCCCCCATTCCATCCCTGTATGTATGCCTCCCCCATTCCGTCCCTGTATGCATGCCTCCCAGTTCTATCCCTATATGCATGCCTCCTTATTCCCTATCCCTGTGTGCATGTTTCCTATTGAAAAAAAAAAACCCTCATACTCACCTACCTGCGTGCCCTGAGTGCTGGCACTGCATCTCATTCCAGCTGCCGACACCTGCCTGCAGGTCTTCCTGTGCTCAGCGGTCATATGGTACCGCTCATTAAGGTGATCAATATGCGCTCCACCCCTATGGGACTGGAGTCGCGTCCATATTCATCACCTTAATGAGCGGTACCACGTGACCCCTGAGCACAGGAAGAGCTGCAGGAAGGCGCCGGCAGCTGGAATGAGATGCAGTGCCAGCACTCAGGGCGCAAAGGTAGGTGAGTATGATGTGGGCACCTGCTCCTGGCACCCGCTGCTCCGCCGCCCCCCAAAATAATGTGCTGAAATACTCGGCTTACACACAAGTGTATACGGTATTCTATTTTACTGAGATAATGACTTCATTGGCTGTAATGTAAGCCATAATCATCAACATAAACAGAGATAAACACATGAAATAGAGCAATCTGTTTGTAATGACTGTATATAATATTTAAGTTTCACTTTTTGTATAGAAGAACTGAAATAAATTAACTTTTTGATGATATTCTAATTTAGCGAGAAGCACCTGTATATTCTGCTGATTTTCCATTCAGATTTCCCAAAATCATCTGAGTAATAAAGCAGCAAAGATGTGGATGAGAATTTACAAAATCTTACTAACAAAAAAATATCTCTGATATGTTGAATATGTTACTTTATTGCTCTTTATTACAGTGTTGTCCCACCAGATCAGTGTGGCATAATGCAAAAGTTTCCAAAGAAATTGTGTTAACCAGGCATCATTGTTTCCCTGTCTTGAGTGAAACTTGCTATCCGTCTCTTTAGCTGGTGGATCAATGTAGGAATGGCGCCGTCACTCACTTCTTTTAGAGATGTGTGAGGACATCAGGCAGCTTTGGATCTTCTGTGTTTGTTTTTCCTCCTTCCCCTGAGCCTTGCGCCTTTGCCGTCTTTTCACTCTCATTTGTAACTCAGACCTTTGGCAGTCAGTTGTTCAATTAAGGTTTTGCCACCGCAAGTGTCTGCAGCCATCCGGCCTCCTCCGCTCTATAAGGGTTAAGTGCTGTGTCTTACTAATTGACAGTAGTGGAGCTGCCACCGTTATAAAATGATCCATCATGTGGCGAGAGCTGGTGAAAGATTGCAGGGACATTTGGAAGGGGTGCGGTTGGAGAATGACAGATGATGTGTGGTTTTTATTGGGAACACTATCTCAATTGGCAGCAATCGATGGGCCATGCGGAACTCTTAAAGGGAACTTGTAATGTTTGAACACACTGTCCTTTTCGGCAGGCAGGCTCTTATTGATCTGAAAGATTCTCTTTGGCTTAGGAGTCCTGTAGGTGGTTCTATTCAGTGGAGCTGATCTCTACATCCCAACTGAGCTTTATTTAGACAAATTTCCATCATTAAAACAGAAGTCCTGCTGCTTTTAATATTTAATCATTCTATTTTAGCAAATCATTCTGAATTTGCAAAGTTGCAGTGTAAAAAAAATAGGGCAAAGGTGGAGTAGTTGTCACTGATGATAAAGAAAGTAGATTTGAATTTGATCCCACTTCTATTAGATAATATAGTGAAGAATAACACTAAGGCTATGTGCACATGCAGCGGATTGGCCGCTGTGGATTCGCAGCAGTTTTCCATGTGGTTTACAGTACCATGTAAACCTATGGAAAACCAAATCCGCAGTGCCCATGGTGCGGAAAATACCACGCGGAAACACTTTGTTGTATTTTCTGCAGCATGTCAATTCTTTGTGCGTATTTCGCATCGTTTTACACCTGCTCCTCAATAGGAATCTGCAGGTGTAAAACTACAGGTGAAATACGCACAAAAAACAGTAAATCAGCAGGTAAAATGCAGTGCGTATTACTTGCGGATTTTTAAAAAACGGTGAGGAAAAATCCACACATGAATCCGCAACGTGGGCACATAGCCTAAAGCTGCCCATACAACAGAACGTTGGCTATTCCTCTCGACCACCATACACATACGCAGAGTGTACATGTGTTCTTAAAGTGCCACCACATGTGATCAACCGGCACCTCGCCACCCCTCCTGCCGCTACTATCACATCAGTGAGATTACATGGTATGGTTTCCTTACTTGCACCAACGTACCATTCCGCACTCCCTGTGGATACGTAAAGTCAGCTTACAAAAAGGAAGGGTATGGAGGGAATCGCTATATGAAGCTGAAAGGGGTTCTCCATTGGCAAATATAGGAACATAGAAAAAAAAGAGAAAAGCATGCCGATAGAATTGGGAACACCCAAGCTAAATGTGTTTTTATTTCAATATCAAGCACTGATTGCACATAGAACACAACAGTGATTAAAAGCATTTAAAACAAGATGTAAACTGCTCTATAGTCAGGCTGTATGGTATAAGCAATGATAAAACCTGAACTAGTTTCTCAGTCTCAATGCTATAAACACAGGCTCAGAACACATATGTTTGGACAAGTTAGAAAAAGGACATGTATATATGTGAACACTACACATGTGTACACATAAGCTGGTCTACCTATTCACAGTACCATATGAACCATTGAATGAAACAGGGAAAAGGTCCTTAACATCAAAAATCAATCAAAGAAAAATATATATATGCAAATAAACCCAGTGGCATGAAAAGTAAACCAAGCCACTGGGTAATGGCACGTAGAAAAACGTTTACGTCATACAATTCTAAGAAGAGCATACTAAAGACAGGACCTGTGTCCACAGAATGGCGTGAAAAGAAGGACCAGAACTCAAACCCGGCGATAAGGGAGAGGATGTGTCCAAAGAGGAGCCATGTGGGCTGAGAAAGATAGGAGCAGGTGAGCACCTCATGTGTATCCCCACAAAAGTTGTGACTTCTTCAGGGAAAAAAGGGTCAGCTTGGCACAGTTTTACACAGATACCTACTGTACACACGGGCCCAGGAAGGCACAGGGAGTGAGAGAAGGTGGCCCACACAACCACTGATGTGGGCCACACTCGCCCAGAACAGGCTGAGAGGCCCCTTTCACTAGCACCAGTGAAGAGAACCTTATGAACCTGGTAGAACTGACACCAGTTCCTCTTTCGATATAAGCCTTAACATATATGTATATATGTTATTATATATATAATACTTATTAACAGTATTATATTGGGCCAGAAACCAGCCCCGGTAGCATGGGAAATTAAACCGACAAGCAGACAAGTGGATTTGTGGATCGAGATAAAAGAGCAGCCCAAGGTTAAATTATATATTTAATCACCTTAAGGGCACACTAGACAATACACTACATGTACAATGGTTGTACATTTATAATGGTCAGATGTGCAAATGCAGGGTATAGTACAAGAGATATAAGGAGAATATATTGGTCAATTACCAGTAGATGAAAGGCCTTGCTAAGGGGGGAGGGGCTGCCACATGAGAGGCATATGTGGTTCCCTCTGCTCCTTGACTTTTCCCCACACAATACTGTATCTCATTGCGACCTCCCCAGTGAAAAAGCTAGGCCAAGCTCTGCAATAGAATTTAATCCCTTAGTTGGTCACACCGTTTTCCACCCACAGGATGGTCCCCTGGAGGTTTGAAGCTAAATCCCCAAAACCTATGAAAGATCATAACTCCTTTCCTGAAAATCCTAGGGTGGCTGTTCTGGCTCCATCAGATCCGGTCGGGCTTCTGCCACATGTTAAGACCAAATATAGCTTTACTACCTGGCTACTAGTAGCTGTTATATGTATCTCCATACCCCTAGGTGCTAGAATGGATCGAGACCCTGTAAGGTTTTCAGTCCAATCCAAAGATCTCTGAAATGTACACAGTGTATGGCTAGGATGTATAGTATCTCCATAACTCCTTATGGAATCATAGCTGACTTAACAAAGCCACATGGCCTCAACATGGCATCAAGCCTTTTGTTCTGCTCTGAGCTGGTCAAGATGTGGGTTTTGTCACTCACAGCCTTTTGACTCTTGACCCCAGCTGCTGTTTGTTCTGTTACAACTGCACACTAAAGGGGTTTTTATAATCACATGCCAAATAGGATAGAAATGATTGACCCATGCTGCTGCTGCTTGGTGTTCTGTTACAACTGTACACTGAAGGGGTTTTTATAATCACATGCCAAATAGGATACAAATAATCTGACCACCATCTACTCACCTTCTCATCCTTGTCCTCCTCACCCGCCTCCTATGTCCAGCCACTAGCACATCCTCGTGCACCTAGACATTCACAGACTCTCAGACTCTCTTCTACCTCTGTCCTCCATATCTTCACTCCATGACACAGACAGAGCCACCGCTTTCTATAACGCTACACTCACATCAGCCATTGACTCTGTTGCCCCTTTCATGCATGGCAAAGTGTGACAAATCAATAGGCAATAGGCAACCCTGGCACAACAATCTCACCAAAAAACAAGCATCCAGGATCGCGGAGCGGCGTTGGAAGAAAACACGCTTGCCAGGCGAATTCACCTCTTTCAAACCAGCTACACTTGTCTTCAAATTAGCCCTCACCTCTGCTAAACAGACGTATTTCACAAACCTTGTATCTTCATTATCCTACAACCCAAAACAACTGATCAGCACATTCAACTCTCTCCTCCACCCACGTCCTCCTCCAACTCCACTAATCTCTGCCGAGGATTTTGCCACCTACTTCAAAAATAAGATTGACCAAACAAGGCAAACCTTTACTGTTCCACCACCCCAACCACTCCCTATGCCAGACCTCTGCCCTTCCTTAATAACCTCCCTCTCCAACATCACTGAAGGAGAGCTTACTCTTTCCAAATCACACCTCACCACCTGTGCACTTGACCCCATCCCTTCCACAACATCACTAACACACTCATTCCAGCCCTAACCCATCTCTGCAACTTATCGCTATCTTCTGGTACCTTCCCCTCTGCCTTCAAACATGCCACCATCAAACGCATCCTCAAAAAACCTAACCTTGACCCAACTGCTATGTCCAGCTATCGCCCCATATCACTGCTCCCGTTTCCAAACTCCTTGAGCAGCATGTCCTTGCTCAACTTTCCTCCCACCTCTCATCTAACTCTCTCCTTGACCACCTCCAGTCTGGCTTCCGCCCCCACCACTCCACCGAAATTGCCCTAACCAAAATTACTAATGACTTACTCGCAGCCAAAGCTAACAGACAGTTCTCAATCCTCCTCCTTCTCGATCTTTCCTCTGCCTTCGACACAGTCGACCACTGCCTATTGCTACAGATTTTCTTTCCTTGGCATCAAAGACCTTGCCCTGTCCTGGATTGTCTCATACCTTTCCGACCGCATGTTTAGCGTTTCCCACTCCCAAACTACCTCCTCATCCCGCCCTCTCTCAGTTGGAGTCCCTCAAGGATCTCTCCTGGGGCCCCTACTCTTTTCCATCTATACCCTTGGCCTAGGACAACTCATAAAGTCCCATGGCTTCCAGTCCCACCTGTAAGCGGATGACACTCAGATCTACCTCTCTATCAGTGTCTATCAGCCATATCCTCCTTCACCTCTCGCTTCCTGAAACTCAATGTAGACAAAACCAAACTCATCATCTTTCCTCCGTCTTATTTATCTCCCCTACCCGACCTATCTATTATGGTAAACGGCATCACGCTCTCTCCTGCACCTGAAATCCGCTGCCTCGGAGTAGCTCTCAACTCTGCCCTGTTTTTCAAACCGCACGTCCAAACTGTTGCCACCTCCTGTCGCCTCCAACTCAAAATTATTTCCAGAATCCGTCCCTTCCTCAGCCCTCAATCTACTAAAACTCTTGTGCATGCCCTCATCATCTCCCGCCTTGATTACTGCAACACACTCCTCTGTGACATCCCCGCTAACTCTCTTGCACCACTCCAGTCTGTTCTCAACTCTGCTGCCCGACTAATCCACCTCTATCCTCGCTACTCCCCTGTTTCTCACCTCTGCAAATCCCTCCACTGGCTCCCAATTCCCCAACGAATCCAGTTCAAACTGCTAACACTGACCTACAAAGCCATCCACAACCTGGCGCCTTCCTATATCTGTGAACTAACCTCCCAATATCTTCCTTCATGTAATCTTCGATCCTCCCAAGACCTCCTACTGTCCTCCACACTTATTCGTTCCTCACACAACCGCCTCCAAGATTTCTTCCGAATATCCCCCATCCTCTAGAATTCCACGCCTCAACACATCCGATTATCCACCACCCTCAGATCTTTCAGACGCAACCTGAAAACCCATCTCTTCAGGAAAGCTTACAGCCTGCAATAACATTCTACCGCCTCATCACCACCTTAGATGCCGCCTCACCACCACCAGAGCTGTTGCACCCTGACCTTCTGTCTCTTCCACATTATCCCATAGAATGTAAATCCGCAAGGACAGGGTCCTCTCCCCTCTGTACCAGTCTGTCAATGTAAACCTGCTTACTCTAAATGATATCTATAACTTTGTATGTAACCCCTTCTCATGTACAGCACCATGGAGATAATGGTCCTATATAAATAAATAATAATAATAATAATTGACATGGAATTATATCTCCAATATTTTTCACACTACATCTGGGCAAGAAAAATTAAAATTACATCTACAGAATGGGAGGAATAGAACTAAGCAAAAGCACACATGAAAAAGGCTTGGGTATACGAAAAGATCACAGACTGCACATGAGTTAACAGTGTGATGCAGCAGCAAAAAAGGCAAACATAGTTCTGGGATGTATTAAGAGACGCATAGTCTAGATAGCCTAGATCACCTGAAGTAATTATCCCCCTCTACTCCTCCTTGGTCAGATCTCATCTGGAATACTGTGTTCAGTTCTGAGCACCACATTTTAAAAATTACATTGAAAACTGGAGCAAGTTCAGAGAAGAGCTACCAGGATGGTGAGCGGATTGCAAAGTACGTCCTGCGAGGGACGGCTAAAAGATCTGGGAATGTTTAACTTGCAAAAAGAAGGCTAAGAGGAGACTTAATAGCTGTCTACAAATATCTGAAGGGATGTCACAGTGTAGCGGGATAATCTTTATTCTCATTTGCACATGGAAACACGTGGAGCGATGGGATGAAATTGAAAGGGAGAGCAGATTAGATATTAGAAAAAACTTTTTGACAGTGAGGATGATCAATGAGTGGAACAGGCTTCCAAGAGAAGTGGTGATTTCTGGAAGTCTATAAAAACAAAGGCTGGACAGCAGAGGACAGACAGCTGTCGGAGATGATTTTGCGAATCCTGCATTGAGCAGGGGGATGGACATGATGACCCTGGAGGTCCCTTCCAACATTTTGTGATCCCATTTTATTCTGCAATAATTACCCATATCATCTAAAGCTGCTCTTCTCTTTTGAGGTAATGCAGTAGGATTGCCTGCAGTCTTATGGAAAGCCACAAATCGTTACTAGGCACCTCCCGGTGATGTCAAATCTTTTGCACACTTACAGAGCACATCTTCATTTTACACGATTCTACTGTTGAAAGATGTTCTGTTGCTTTGTCATTAATAGAGATGAGTGAATATTTCAATGTTCGGTTCGGATTACGACCGCCGAATTTGCAATATTCGCCGAACATAGCCAAATTCCAATCAAGTCAATGGGTGGAAAAAAAACAAATCAATGCACAACACCTTCTTATGGCCCCAAAAGCTGCCAAAACACATCAAATGAGGGACAGACACCTGGAAAGTGGCCTCCATTCACCCACAGTTCAAATTGTAACATGGCATTGCAACAATCAGCCATCCATGAGGTATTGTGGTCTGGGCCAGCATTTACAGCTTTCAGTTGAAGGTCAAAGTAAGATGAGGTGGGTGAGGGATCAGTGTAGACCTGCTGTGCTGAGAACCTTGATACCACATACAAGAGCTCAACCTGCTTTTATGCTGAGCCACACTCAGGTGTCACAAATATCAGTTTCGTAGACTACCATTGTCATAAAAATCAAAGGATAGTAGTAGCACGGGTAGTTGACTCCAATGAAGTGAAGGCATGACGGTCTTAGAGGCCTCCTCCTACAGCCAACACACATGAAGGAAATCCAACTAAGAGTCTACACATTTTCAAAAATGAATGGCAGACATCATCAAAGTGGCACCAATTTCACAAAAGTAGAAATAGTATAATTAAAACTGACAGGTCTTCCACTACGCCCAATTCAGCAGATGGACACCCAACCAGGAGTGTTCACAGTTGCAAAAATGATTGAATATACTGCCAAAGTGGCATCAATTTCACTACAGTATAAATAGTATAATAGGGACTGACAAGTCTTCCAATACACCCAATCCAGCAGATGGACACCCAACCAGGAGTTTTCACATTTTAAAAAATGAGGGCCTGACACCACAGAAGTGACATCTATTTCACGAAAGTAGAAATAGTATAATGGGGTCCGACAGGTTTTCCACTATGCCTAATCCAACAGATGGACACCAAACCAGGAGTTTTCACATTTAATAAAAATTATTGGCAGACACTACCAAAGTGGCATCAATTTCACCACAGTAGAAATGGTATAATAGGGACCTACAGGTCTTCCACTACACCCAACCCAGCAGATGGACACCCAACCAGGATTGTTCACATTTCCAAAAATTATTGGCAGACACCACTAAAGTGCCATCAATTTCACCACAGTATAAATAGTATAATAGGGACCGACAGGTTTTCGACTACACCCAACCCAGCAGATGGACACCCAAACAGGAGTGTTCACATTTCCAAAAATTATTGGCAGACACCACTAAACTGGCATTAGTATCACCACAGTAGAAATAGTCTAATAGGGACTGATATGTCTTCCATTTTGCCCAATGCAGCAGATGGACACACAACCAGGAATTTTCAAACTTTAAAAAATGAGGACTTGACACCACAGAAGTGGCTTCAGTTTCACAAGAGTAAAAATAATATAATAGTGAATGACAGGTCTTCCACTACACCCAACCCAGCAGATGGACACCCAACCAGGAGTTTTTAAATTTAAAAAAATGAGGGCTTGACAGCACAGAAGTGGCTTCAATTTCACAAGAGTAGAAATAGTATAATTGGGACCAACACGTCTTCCACTAGAGCCAACCCTGAAGATGTAGACCAATCATGACTGTTCACCTTTCCTCAAATATGTGCTAACATATATACTGTATATACTCGAGTATAAGCCGACCCGAGTATAAGCCGACCCCCCTAATTTTCCACAAAAAACTGGGAAAACTTATTGACTCGCGTATAAGACTAGGGTAGGAAATGCAGCAGCTACCGGTGAATTTCAAAAATAAAAATAGATGCTCCATACCGTTCATTATTGCCCCATAAGATGCTCCATATAAAGCTGTGCCACATATAATGCTCCATACATTTCATTATGGCCCCATAGATGCTCCATATAAAACTGTGCCACATATAATGCTCCATACTGTTCATTATTGCCTTATAAGATGCTCCATATAAAGCTGTGCCATATATAATGCTCTGCACCGCTCATTATAGCCCCATAAGATGCTCCATATAAAGCTGTGCCATATATAATGCTCCATACCGTTGATTATTGCCCCATAGATGCTCCATATAAAGCTGTGCCATATGGAATGCTCTGAACCCTTCATTATGGCCCCATAGATGCTCCTTAGAAAGCTGTGCCATATAGAATGCTCTGCACCGTTCAATATGGCCCCATCAATGCTCCTTATAAAGCTGTGCCATATAGAATGCTCTGCACCGTTCATTATGGCCCCATAGATGCTCCTTATAAAGCTGTGCCATATAGAATGCTCTGCACCGTTCATTATGGCCCCATAGATGCTCCATATAAAGCTGTGCCATATAGAATGCTCTGCACCGTTCATTATGGCCCTATAGATGCTCCTTATAAGGCTGTGCCATATAGAATGCTCTGCACCGTTCATTATGGCCCCATAGAAGCTCCATATAAAGCTGTGCCATATAGAATGCTCTGCACCGTTCATTATGGCCCCATAGATGCTCCATATAAAACTGTGCCATATAGAATGCTCTGCACCGTTCATTATTGCCCCATAAGATGCTCCATATAAAGCTGTGCCATATATAATGCTCCATACCGTTGATTATTGCCCCATAGATGCTCCATATAAAGCTGTGCCATATGGAATGCTCTGCACCCTTCATTATGGCCCCATAGATGCTCCTTAGAAAGCTGTGCCATATAGAATGCTCTGCACTGTTCAATATGGCCCCATCAATGCTCCTTATAAAGCTGTGCCATATAGAATGCTCTGCACCGTTCATTATGGCCCCATAGATGCTCCTTATAAAGCTGTGCCATATAGAATGCTCTGCACCGTTCATTATGGCCCCATAGATGCTCCATATAAAGCTGTGCCATATAGAATGCTCTGCACCGTTCATTATGGCCCCATAGATGCTCCATATAAAGCTGTGCCATATAGAATGCTCTGCACCATTCATTATGGCCCCATAGATGCTCCTTATAAAGCTGTGCCATATAGAATTCTCTGCACCGTACATTATGGCCCCATAGATGCTCCTTATAAAGCTGTGCCATATAGAATGCTGCTGCTGCAATAAAAATAAAAAAAATGACATACCCACCTCTCTTGCTGCCCGCAGCTCCTCAGCGTCCCGTCTCGGCGTCTCTCCGCACTGATTGTTCAGGCAGACGGTGGCGCACACACTAGTACGTCATCGCGCCCTCTGACCTGAACAGTCAGTGCAAAGGACGGGAAGACGGAGCGGCGCCCGGCGGGTGGAATGTGGACAGGTAAATATGACATACTCCCTGGCTCCTTATCCCGAACAGATGGTCTCCGGGTGCCGCAGCCTCTTCCTCTGTCAGCGGTCACTGGCACCGCTCATTAGAGGAATGAATATGCGGCTCCACCCCTATGGGAGTGGAGTCCATATTCATAACTTTAATGACCACTGAACAGAGGAAGAGCTGCTGCACCCGAAGACCAAGGGACAGGCAGGGGGAGCGCCAGAAGCCTCGGAAGCAGGTGAGTATGCAACAGTCCTCTCTCCCCCTCACCCGCCGACCCTGCCGCCGACCGTTACTCGAGTAAAAGCCGAGAGGGGAACTTTCAGCCCAAAACTTTGGGCTGAAAATCTCTGCTTATACTCGAGTATATACGGTAACCGTGAACGACATGTCTTCCATTACACCCAACCCAGCAGATGGACACCCAACCAGGAGTTTTCAAATTTAAAGAAATGAGGGCTTGACAGCACAGAAGTGGCTTCAGTTTCACAAGAGTAGAAACAGTATAATAGGGACCCACAGGTCTTCCACTACACCCAACCCAGCAGATGGACACCCAACCAGGATTGTTCACATTTCAAAAAATTATTGGCAGACACCACTAAAGTGCTATCAATTTTACCACAGTATAAATAGGGACCAACAGGTCTTCCATTACACCCAACCCAGCAGATGGACACCCAAACAGGAGTGTTCACATTTCCAAAAATTATTGGCAGACACCACTAAACTGGCATTAATACCACCACAGTAGAAATAGTCTAATAGGGACTGATATGTCTTCCACCTTTGCCCAATGCAGCAGATGGACACCAACCAGGAGTTTTCAAATTTTAAAAAATGAGGGCTTGACACCACAGAAGTGGCTTCAGTTTCACAAGAGTAAAAATAATATAATAGTGAATGACAGGTCTTCCACTACACCCAACCCAGCAGATGGACACCCAACCAGGAGTTTTCAAATTTTTTAAAAATGAGGGCTTGACAGCACAGAAGTGGCTTCAATTTCACAAGAGTAGAAATAGTATAATTGGGACCAACACGTCTTCCACTAGAGCCAACCCTGAAGATGTAGACCAATCATGACTGTTCACCTTTCCTCAAATATGTGCTAACATCAGTAGCGGCAGCAGGCAGCAGAAGCCACACTAAAGATAACACAGATTGCAGTTAAGTGACATTAATGCAGCATATTAAAAAATGCTATGTCACCTAGTCTGTACAGTCTGCAATTGGGATGCAAAAGTCCTTTGAGATCCATGACTTGTTCATCTTGATGAAAGTTAGGCGGTCTACACTTTCAGGGAACAGCCGACTGCGCTTATCTTTCAGGATACCACCATCAGCGCTGAAGACACGTTCTGAGAAAACTCTGGCTGCCGGACACAATAAAACCTCCAAGGTGTGTGACGCGAGCTCAAGCCACTCATCCATTTTAGAAGACCAGAATGTGAAAGGAACCAAAACCTCCCTGATGTTATTAATATTCAGTTTTAAATATTCCTGCCCCATCCTCTCCCTTCGTTCATCACGTGTAAGACTTGGATTCTGTTGTTCTAGTGCATGAGCTGGTCTAAAAAAGTGTCAAGTAGTAGCTGGCCTTTTTAACCTCTTGCAACACACCATGTGCAATAAAGCGCGGTTACATCTTAGGCTGGCAGACACAGTGGTATAGTCTACTTCACAGTTGTATCTGACACAAAAGATAGATGCTTTTGGGACGAAAGTCCGGATTTCATATTGAAAACTCCTATTTGCCCTAATGCTGCTTTTCACGCCCATCTGAAACTATTTTTTGACAATTGAGTCTTAAAAACTCAGAAGGAGTGCTGAGCGTGGAGGTAAATTTGGTTGGAATCCAGTGTTATGGGTTGTATTATTTCTCAGGACAGGAGGTGCTGGAGCACAAATAATGTTATGAGCTGCACCAACATGCTCTTCATGACCCAAAAATCAACATGCACCGGACCGTGCATGAGACAGTGCTACAGTTAAGCGCTGTCCCCTGCGTGCGGTGCTGAAGCCGGTATTCATCCCTTCTTCCCAGCAGCAATCGTTCGATGGAAAGAAGGAATGAAAAATCTGTTTTTTCCATTCACCACGACAGCACCCACGAGAGAGGGGATCCGCCCCTAGGAACAGGAAACCTACAGAGAGATAAAAGGGGCGGCCCCCCCTCGCTCCTCAGTTGGTTTCCTGTTCCTAGATGGGAACCCACAGAGAAGACTCTCAGTGGTATGAAGAGGAAGAACTCATCTGGATGCCGCCTGTCTGTCTCTGCTGAGCGACAGGGGCTCCAGAGCGGGTAGACAGAGTCGGGGTTTCCTGCTGGCTCCCCCCTCATCTGCGGCGGCCTGCTGAGAGGCCTGAAGTTTAGCAACGATCTCCCTGATGGGAGACCGTTGTAATAGACGACCGGCAAGGTGTACCTGGACCGACCCGGACCTCGGTCGGGTAGCGGTGGCCTCCGGGTGAGTGGAGCTTCCCCAGTCCCTCAGGTATGATGGCGGTGGGAGAGCTTCGGCCGGCAGACTGCAGGAACGCCGGCGCATGCGCGGTACAGGCGGTTCCCAGATGTAGTTTTTTCTGAACCTCCAGGGTCAGTGTTTCATTTCCGGGGGACCGCCATATTGGTGGAGGCGGTTCTGTGTGTTTCCTGTGCACTAAAGCTCTGCAGGTAAAAAAAAAAAAAAAAGCAGCATATGAGTCAAGTGTTCTAATCTCACAATGGAAAATTGCAAAGGGACTTGTTTTAAAAAAAAAAAAAAGAAAAAAAAAACAGCAGGATGGGGTGTGGGTGTGTCCTCCAGCATTATAAATCACAGCTATGCTGTGCAGAGGGTGCGTCACCATGTCATCCCATGAGGAAGTCTGTGAGCGCCCCGTGGAGGAGGTGGTTGCACCAAGTGGCAATGTCAAAAAGCGAGGATTGTCCAAAGTGAGCGACTCCACTGACAAGTCAGGAAGGAGGTCGTCCCATAACACAGGGGTCCCTGTTATGAACTGGTGATTTAGAACCACAATGGACCTGGTGGTTAAGAGCACTGAAAATGACCTGATAGTTACTAATAACATAGGACGAGCTCTGAGACGTGGGAACTCTGCTGACCGCAATCCCTAATCCTATCACACCACACTAGAGGTAGCCGTGGAGCGCTCCTGACCAGACCTAGGCGCCTCGGGCACAGCCTGAGAAACTAGCTAGCCCTGAAGATAGAAAAATAAGCCTACCTTGCCTCAGAGAAATTCCCCAAAGGAAAAGGCAGCCCCCACATATAATGACTGTGAGTAAAGATGAAAATACAAACACAGAGATGAAATAGATTTTAACAAAGTGAGGCCCGACTTACTGAACAGACCGAGGATAGGAAAGATAGCTTTGCGGTCAGCACAAAAACCTACAAACAACCACGCAGAGGGCGCAAAAAGACCCTCCGCACTGACTAACGGTACGGAGGTGCTCCCTCTGCGTCCCAGAGCTTCCAGCAAGCAAAACAAACCAATATAGCAAGCTGGACAGAAAAAATAGCAAACAAAAGTAACACAAGCAGAACTTAGCTTATGCAGGGCAGACAGGCCACTAGAACGATCCAGGAGAGAACAAGACCAATACTGGAACATTGACTGGAGGCCAGGAACAAAGAACTAGGTGGAGTTAAATAGAGCAGCACCTAACGACTTAACCTCGTCACCTGAGGAAGGAAACCCAGAAGCCGCAGCCCCACTCACATCCACCAAAGGAAGCTCATGGACAGAACCAGCCGAAGTACCACTCATGACCACAGGAGGGAGCCTGACCACAGAATTCACAACAGTACCCCCCCTTGAGGAGGGGTCACCGAACCCTCACCAGAGCCCCCAGGCCGACCAGGATGAGCCAAATGAAAGGCACGAACCAGATCGGCAGCATGAACATCAGAGGCAAAGACCCAGGAATTATCTTCCTGAGCATAACCCTTCCACTTAACCAGGTACTGGAGTTTCCGTCTCGAAATACGAGAATCCAAAATCTTCTCCACTATATACTCCAACTCCCCCTCAACCAAAACCGGGGCAGGAGGATCAACGGATGGAACCACAGGTGCCACGTATCTCCGCAACAATGACCTATGGAATACATTATGGATGGAAAAAGAAGCTGGGAGGGTCAAACGAAAAGACACAGGATTAAGAACCTCAGAAATCCTATACGGACCAATGAAACGAGGCTTAAACTTAGGAGAGGAAACTTCCATAGGAATATAACGAGACGACAACCAAACCAAATCCCCAACACGAAGTCGGGGACCCACACAGCGCCTGCGGTTAGCGAAACGTTGAGCCTTCTCCTGGGACAATGTCAAATTGTCCACTACATGAGTCCAAATCTGCTGCAACCTATCCACCACAGTATCCACACCAGGACAGTCCGAAGACTCAACCTGCCCTGAAGAGAAACGAGGATGGAACCCAGAATTGCAGAAAAACGGCGAAACCAAAGTAGCCGAGCTGGCCCGATTATTAAGGGCGAACTCAGCCAAAGGCAAAAAGGACACCCAATCATCCTGATTAGCAGAAACAAAACATCTCAGGTATGTTTCCAAGGTCTGATTGGTTCGTTCAGTTTGGCCATTTGTCTGAGGATGGAAAGCCGAGGAAAAAGACAAATCAATGCCCATCCTAGCACAAAAGGCTCGCCAAAACCTCGAAACAAACTGGGAACCTCTGTCAGAAACGATGTGCTCCGGAATGCCATGTAAACGAACCACATGCTGGAAAAACAATGGCACCAAATCAGAGGATGAAGGCAATTTAGACAAGGGTACCAAATGGACCATCTTAGAGAAGCGATCACAAACCACCCAGATGACCGACATCTTTTGAGAGACGGGGAGATCCGAAATAAAATCCATAGAGATATGTGTCCAGGGCCTCTTCGGGACCTGCAAGGGCAAAAGCAACCCACTGGCACGAGAACAGCAGGGCTTAGCCCGAGCACAAATCCCACAGGACTGCACAAACGAACGCACATCCCGCGACAGAGACGGCCACCAAAAGGATCTAGCCACCAAATCTCTGGTACCAAAGATTTCAGGATGACCAGCCAACACCGAACAATGAACCTCAGAGATAACTCTACTCGTCCATTTATCAGGGACAAACAGTTTCTCCGCTGGGCAACGGTCAGGTCTATCAGCCTGAAATTTTTGCAGCACCCGCCGCAAATCAGAGGAGATGGCAGACAAAATTACCCCCTCTTTGAGAATACCCGCCGGCTCAGGCAAACCCAGAGAGTCGGGCACAAAACTCCTAGACAGGGCATCCGCCTTCACATTCTTAGAGCCCGGAAGGTACGAAACCACAAAGTCAAAACGGGAGAAAAACAGCGACCAACGAGCCTGTCTAGGATTCAACCGTTTGGCAGACTCGAGATAAGTAAAGTTCTTGTGATCAGTCAAGACCACCACACGATGCTTAGCTCCTTCAAGCCAATGACGCCACTCCTCGAATGCCCACTTCATGGCCAGCAACTCTCGATTGCCAACATCATAATTTCGCTCAGCAGGCGAAAACTTCCTGGAAAAGAAGGCACATGGTTTCATCACCGAGCCATCAGAACTTCTTTGCGACAAAACAGCCCCTGCTCCAATCTCAGAAGCATCAACCTCGACCTGGAACGGGAGCGAAACATCTGGCTGGCACAACACAGGGGCAGAAGAAAAACGACGCTTCAATTCCTGAAAAGCTTCCACAGCAGCAGAAGACCAATTGACCACATCAGCACCCTTCTTGGTTAAATCAGTCAACGGTTTAGCAATACTGGAAAAATTATTGATGAAGCGACGATAAAAATTAGCAAAGCCCAGGAACTTTTGCAGACTCTTCAGAGATGTCGGCTGAGTCCAATCATAAATGGCCTGAACTTTAACAGGGTCCATCTCGATAGTAGAAGGGGAAAAAATGAAACCCAAAAATGAAACCTTCTGAACACCAAAGAGACACTTTGACCCCTTCACAAACAAAGAATTCGCACGCAGGACCTGGAACACCATTCTAACCTGCTTCACGTGAGATTCCCAATCATCCGAGAAGACCAAAATATCATCCAAGTATACAATCAGGAATTTATCCAGGTACTCTCGGAAGATGTCATGCATAAAGGACTGAAATACTGATGGAGCATTGGAAAGCCCGAATGGCATAACCAGGTACTCAAAATGGCCCTCGGGCGTATTAAATGCTGTTTTCCATTCATCGCCCTGTTTAATACGCACAAGATTATACGCACCACGAAGATCTATCTTGGTGAACCAATTAGCCCCCTTAATCCGAGCAATCAAATCAGACAGCAGCGGCAAGGGGTACTGAAATTTGACTGTGATTTTATTTAGAAGGCGGTAATCAATACAAGGTCTCAACGAACCATCCTTCTTGGCCACAAAAAAGAACCCTGCTCCCAATGGCGACGACGACGGGCGAATATGACCCCTCTCCAAGGATTCCTTTACGTAACTCCGCATAGCGGCGTGCTCAGGCACAGACAAATTAAACAGTCGACCTTTAGGAAATTTACTACCAGGAATCAAATCGATAGCACAATCACAATCCCTATGCGGAGGTAGGGCATTGGACTTGGGCTCATCAAATACATCCCGGTAATCTGACAAGAACTCTGGGACCTTAGAAGGGGTGGATGAAGAAATAGACAGAAATGGAACATCACCATGAACCCCCTGACAACCCCAGCTGGACACAGACATAGATTTCCAATCCAATACTGGGTTATGGACTTGTAGCCATGGCAACCCCAACACGACCACATCATGCAGATTATGCAACACCAAAAAGCGAATATCCTCCTGATGCGCAGGAGCCATGCACATGGTCAGTTGGGTCCAGTACTGAGGCTTATTCTTGGCCAAAGGCGTAGCATCAATTCCTCTCAATGGAATAGGATACTGCAAAGGCTCCAAGAAAAACCCACAGCGCCTAGCAAACTCCAAGTCCATCAAATTCAGGGCAGCGCCTGAATCCACAAATGCCATGACAGAATTGGATGACAAAGAGCATATCAAGGTAACGGACAAAAGAAATTTCGACTGTACCGTACCAATGGTGGCAGACCTAGCGAACCGCTTAGTGCGCTTAGGACAATCGGAGATAGCATGAGTGGAATCACCACAGTAGAAACACAGCCCATTCCGACGTCTGTGTTCTTTCCGTTCAGCTCTGGTCAAAGTCCTATCACATTGCATAGGCTCAGGTTTATGCTCAGATAATACCGCCAAATGGTGCACAGTTTTACGCTCACGCAAGCGTCGATCGATCTGAATGGCCAAAGACATAGACTCATTCAGACCAGCAGGCATAGGAAATCCCACCATGACATCCTTAAGGGCTTCAAAGAGACCCTTTCTGAAAATTGCTGCCAGCGCACATTCATTCCATTGAGTGAGCACAGACCACTTCCTAAACTTCTGACAATATATCTCTACCTCATCCTGACCCTGACATAGAGCCAGCAAATTTTTCTCTGCCTGATCCACTGAATTAGGTTCATCATACAGCAATCCGAGCGCCAGAAAAAACGCATCAATATCACACAATGCAGGATCTCCTGGCGCAAGGGAAAATGCCCAGTCTTGAGGGTCGCCACGTAATAAAGAAATAATGATCTTAACTTGTTGAACTGGGTCACCAGAGGAGCGGGGTTTCAAAGCCAGAAATAGTTTACAATTATTTTTAAAACTCAGAAACTTAGCTCTATCTCCAGAAAACAAATCAGGAATAGGAATTCTAGGTTCTAACATAGAATTCTGAACCACAAAGTCTTGAATATTTTGTACTCTTGCAGTGAGATGATCCACACAAGAAGACAGGCTTCTAAGGTCCATCACTACACCTGTGTTCTGAACCACCCAAATGTCTAGGGGAAAAGAAAGACAAAACACAGTGCAGAGAAAAAAAAATGGTCTCAGAACTTCTCTTTTCCCTCTATTGAGAAGCATTAGTACTTTGGGCCTCCAGTACTGTTATGAACTGGTGATTTAGAACCACAATGGACCTGGTGGTAAAGCACTGAAAATGACCTGATAGTTACTAATAACATAGGACGAGCTCTGAGACGTGGGAACTCTGCTGACCGCAATCCCTAATCCTATCACACCACACTAGAGGTAGCCGTGGAGCGCTCCTGACCAGACCTAGGCGCCTTGGGCACAGCCTGAGAAACTAGCTAGCCCTGAAGATAGAAAAATAAGCCTACCTTGCCTCAGAGAAATTCCCCAAAGGAAAAGGCAGCCCCCACATATAATGACTGTGAGTAAAGATGAAAATACAAACACAGAGATGAAATAGATTTTAGCAAAGTGAGGCCCGACTTACTGAACAGACCGAGGATAGGAAAGATAGCTTTGCGATCAGCACAAAAACCTACAAACAACCACGCAGAGGGTGCAAAAAGACCCTCCGCACCGACTAACGGTACGGAGGTGCTCCCTCTGCGTCCCAGAGCTTCCAGCAAGCAAAACAAACCAATATAGCAAGCTGGACAGAAAAAATAGCAAACAAAAGTAACACAAGCAGAACTTAGCTTATGCAGGGCAGACAGGCCACTAGAACGATCCAGGAGAGAACAAGACCAATACTGGAACATTGACTGGAGGCCAGGAACAAAGAACTAGGTGGAGTTAAATAGAGCAGCACCTAACGACTTAACCTCGTCACCTGAGAAAGGAAACCCAGAAGCCGCAGCCCCACTCACATCCACCAAAGGAAGCTCATGGACAGAACCAGCCGAAGTACCACTCATGACCACAAGAGGGAGCCTGACCACAGAATTCACAACAGGTCCCCAACTCCAGTCCTCAAAGCCCACCAACATGTCATGTTTTCAGGATTTCCTTAGTCTTGCCCAGGTAATAATTGCATCACCTGTGCAATGCAAAGGAAATCCTGAAAACATGACCTGTTGGTGGGCCTTGAGGACTGAAGTTGGGGACGCCTGCCATAACACACCCCAGGCCGAGCAAAGGAGCTGAGACCCGGTATACAAGTATACTTCAGGGTGAGTGTTTTTATTTAGCTCCATGGAAGCTTATGTGGTTCCCTTCCTTATGTCTTAATAGGCGAAGAGGACTGGGAAGACCAAGCACAAACAATGTGCAATATGTACTGAGCCCTTACCAGACTCATATAGTAAAAAGCTATGTCAGGCTTGTATAGAGAACACACTGCGGCAGGAAGAGTCCGTTAAGATGAATGAAATACGTCTTATGATTCGGGAGGAGCTTCAGAGTTTAAAAGGAAGTAGTCCATCCATAAATATTGAGAGGAGAGTTAGCAGAGCATCCTCGCCAAAAGCTGACACGTCGGCAGAAAGCGGGGAGGTTGAGTCAGAGGCGTCTCAATTATCGGGATCGTCAGATGAGGAGGACTATGTCTGCTTCCCTACGGATAGCATAAATAACTTGGTTAAGTCGGTAAGAAGTACTATGGGGGTTTTAGAATCAAAAAAACCCCAGACCCAGCAGGAGGTGATGTTCGCGGGTCTGTCTCAATGGAAGGGCCATGTGTTTCCAGTAAACCAGGCTATAAAGGACCTGGTTAAGAAAGAATGGAGTAAAGGTCAGAAGGGGTTTTGTGCCAGTGTCCTGTAAAAGACGCTACCCCTTTGATGACGAGGACTTAGCCTCCTGGGCTAAAGTACCGAAAGTTGATGCGGCTGTAGCATCTACCTCTCGCCGCTCCTCTTTGCCGGTAGAGGATGCGGGTTCCTTGTCCGATCCAATGGACAGAAAGTCTGATGCGCTTCTCAAAAAGTCATGGGAAGCCTGTGTTACAGCGTTTAAACCAGCAATTTCAGCTACATGTACTAGTAGATCCATGTTGGTCTGGCTGGAACAATTAGATCAAGATATCAAGAGTGGTGTTTCCAGAGAAAAGTTGCGAGCCTCTATTCCATTGATTAAGGGGGCTGCGGCATTTATATCTGATGCCTCAATAGACTCTCTCCGCCTGGTGGCTAGATCAGCTAACCTCTCGAATACGGCTCGTCGAGCATTATGGCTAAAGAACTGGAAGGGAGACGCCCAGTCCAGGGCTAGGTTGTGTGCAATACCCTGCCAGGGTGAGTACCTCTTTGGAGCGGTCCTGGATGACATTCTCACTAAGGCAGGCGAAAGGAAAAAGGGGTTTCCTAATCCCTTTATTCCTTCCTACAGAAGGGCGTTCAGGAAGCCACCATTTGGAAAAAAAGGAGGCTTTAAAGACCGCTGGAGTAACAGGGAGTTCCGGCAGAAGGGCAATTTGTTCAACAAGCGCCCCTTCAAACCAGCGGATAAGTTCCGAGAGCCCTATTCCACCGGTGGGCGGTAGACTACTACAATTTCTTGAACAGTGGAAAAAGATAACGGCCAATACATCGGCCTTAAATTTAATTTCGTCAGGTCTCACCTTAGACCTCATCCGGATGCCTCCGGATTCTTTTCTTCTCACCTCCGTAAAATCCAGGCTACAGCAAGAGGAACTGGAACCTGAAATCAAGTCTCTTTTGTCCAAACGAGTGCTAATAAAAGTTCCATCATCTGAAATAGGAAAGGGCATTTACTCTCCTTTATTTCTAATTACTAAGTCTGATGGGTCCTTTAGGACTATATTAAATTTAAGGAAATTGAACACCTTCATAAGACCTAAAGCCTTTAAAATGGAGTCCATTCAGTCAGCCATTAAAAATTTATTTCCCAACTGTTACATGGTGGTGCTAGATCTTAAGGATGCTTACTACCATCTGCCTATACTGTTGTGAATTCTGTGGCAGAGCTCCCTCCTGTGGTCACAAGTGGTACTTCGTCTGATTCTCTCTGTGAGCTTCCGTTGGTGGAGGAGAGTGGTACTGCGACTTCTGAGTTTCCTTCCTCAGGTGATGTGGTGAAGTCGTTAGGTGCTGCTCTATTTAACTCCACCTAGTGCTTTTATCCTGGCCTCCAGTCAATGTTCTAGTATTGGACCTGTTTCCTCCTGGATCGTTCCTGTGGCCTGCTGCTCTGCATAGCTAAGTTCCGCTTTGCTATTTTGTTTGCTGTTTTTTTCTGTCTAGCTTGTCTATTTGTTTTTTCTTGCTTGCTGGAAGCTCTGGGACGCAGAGGGTGTACCTCCGTGCCGTTAGTTCGGTACGGAGGGTCTTTTTGCCCCCTTTGCGTGGTTTTTGTAGGGTTTTGTGTTGACCGCAAAGTTACCTTTCCTATCCTCGCTCTGTTCAGAAAGTCGGGCCTCACTTTGCTAAATCGATTTCATCTCTACGTTTGTCTTTTCATCTTACTCACAGTCATTATATGTGGGGGCTGCCTTTTCCTTTGGGGTATTTCTCTGAGGCAAGGTAGGCTTATTTTCTATCTTCAGGCTAGCTAGTTTCTCAGGCTGTGCCGAGTTGCATAGGGAGCGTTAGGCGCAATCCACGGCTGCCTCTAGTGTGGTTGGAGAGGATTAGGGATTGCGGTCAGCAGAGTTCCCACGTCTCAGAGCTCGTTCTATGTTTTTGGGTTATTGTCAGGTCACTCACTGTATGTGCTCTGACCTCTATGTCCATTGTGGTACTGAATTACCTTATCATAACAGTACTGGAGGCCCAAAGTACTAATGATTCTCAATAGAGGGAAAAAAGAAGTTCTGAGACCATTTTTTTTTCTCTGCACTGTGTTTTGCCTTTTTTTTCCCCTAGACATTTGGGTGGTTCAGGACACAGGTGTAGCGATGGACATTAAAGGTCTGTCTTCATGTGTGGATCAGCTCACGGCAAGAGTACAAAATATTCAAGACTTTGTGGTTCAGAATTCTATGTTAGAACCGAGAATTCCTATTCCTGATTTGTTTTTTGGAGATAGAACTAAATTTCTGAGTTTCAAAAATAATTGTAAACTATTTCTGGCTTTGAAACCTCGCTCCTCTGGTGACCCAGTTCAACAAGTTAGGATCATTATTTCTTTTTTACGTGGCGACCCTCAGGACTGGGCATTTTCTCTTGCGTCAGGAGATCCTGCATTAAGTAATATCGATGCGTTTTTCCTTGCGCTCGGATTGCTGTACGATGAACCTAATTCAGTGGATCAGGCAGAGAAAAATTTGCTGGCTCTGTGTCAGGGTCAGGATGAGATAGAGGTATATTGTCAGAAATTTAGAAAGTGGTCCGTACTCACTCAATGGAATGAAGGTGCGCTCGCAGCTATTTTCAGAAAGGGTCTCTCTGAAGCCCTTAAGGATGTCATGGTGGGATTTCCTATGCCTGCTGGTCTGAATGAGTCTATGTCTTTGGCCATTCAGATCGGTCGACGCTTGCGTGAGCGTAAATCAGTGCACCATTTGGCGGTATTACCTGAGCTTAAACTTGAGCCTATGCAGTGCGATAGGACTTTGACCAGAGTTGAACGGCAAGAACACAGACGTCTGAATGGGCTGTGTTTCTACTGTGGTGATTCCACTCATGCTATCTCTGATTGTCCTAAGCGCACTAAGCGGTTCGCTAGGTCTGCCACCATTGGTACGGTACAGTCTAAATTTCTTTTGTCCGTTACCTTGATATGCTCTTTGTCATCGTATTCTGTCATGGCATTTGTGGATTCAGGCGCTGCCCTGAATTTGATGGACTTGGAGTATGCTAGGCGTTGTGGGTTTTTCTTGGAGCCCTTGCAGTGTCCTATTCCATTGAGAGGAATTGATGCTACGCCTTTGGCCAAGAATAAGCCTCAGTACTGGACCCAGCTGACCATGTGCATGGCTCCTGCACATCAGGAGGTTATTCGCTTCCTGGTGTTGCATAATCTGCATGATGTGGTCGTGTTGGGGTTGCCATGGCTACAAGTCCATAATCCAGTATTAGATTGGAAATCCATGTCTGTGTCCAGCTGGGGTTGTCAGGGGGTACATGGTGATGTCCCATTTCTGACTATTTCGTCATCCACCCCTTCTGAGGTTCCAGAGTTCTTGTCTGATTACCGGGATGCATTTGATGAGTCCAAGTCCGATACCCTACCTCCGCATAGGGATTGTGATTGTGCTATCGATTTGATTCCTGGTAGTAAATTCCCAAAGGGTCTACTGTTTAATTTATCTGTGCCTGAGCACGCCGCTATGCGGATTTATGTGAAGGAGTCCTTGGAGAAGGGGCAAATTCGCCCGTCATCGTCGCCATTAGGAGCAGGGTTCTTTTTTGTAGCCAAGAAGGATGGTTCGCTGAGACCTTGTATAGATTACCGCCTTCTAAATAAGATCACGGTTAAATTTCAGTACCCCTTGCCGTTGTTATCTGATTTGTTTGCTCGGATTAAGGGGGCTAGTTGGTTTACCAAGATAGATCTTCGTGGTGCGTATAATCTTGTGCGTATTAAGCGAGGAGATGAATGGAAAACTGCATTTAATACGCCCGAGGGCCATTTTGAGTATCTAGTAATGCCATTCGGACTTGCCAATGCTCCATCAGTGTTTCAGTCCTTTATGCATGACATCTTCCGAGAGTACCTGGATAAATTCCTGATTGTGTACTTGGATGACATTTTGATCTTCTCGGATGATTGGGAGTCTCATGTGAAGCAGGTCAGAACGGTGTTTCAGGTCCTGCGTGCTAATTCTTTGTTTGTGAAGGGATCAAAGTGTCTCTTTGGTGTTCAGAAGGTTTCATTTTTGGGGTTCATCTTTTCCCCTTCTACTATCGAGATGGACCCTGTTAAGGTCCAAGCCATCCATGATTGGACTCAGCCAACATCTCTGAAAAGTCTGCAAAAGTTCCTGGGCTTTGCTAATTTTTATCGTCGCTTCATCTGCAATTTTTCTAGTATTGCTAAACCATTGACCGATTTGACCATGAAGGGTGCTGATGTGGTCAATTGGTCTTCTGCTGCTGTGGAAGCTTTTCAAGAGTTGAAGCGTCGTTTTTCTTCTGCCCCTGTGTTGTGTCAACCAGATGTTTCGCTTCCATTCCAGGTCGAGGTTGATGCTTCTGAGATTGGAGCAGGGGCTGTTTTGTCGCAGAGAAGTTCTGATTGCTCGGTGATGAAACCATGCGCCTTCTTTTCCAGGAAGTTTTCGCCTGCTGAGCGAAATTATGATGTGTGCAATCGAGAGTTGCTGGCCATGAAGTGGGCATTCGAGGAGTGGCGTCATTGGCTTGAAGGAGCTAAGCATCGCGTGGTGGTCTTGACTGATCATAAGAACTTGACTTATCTCGAGTCTGCCAAGTGGTTGAATCCTAGACAGGCTAGTTGGTCGCTGTTTTTTGCCCGTTTTGACTTTGTGATTTCGTACCTTCCGGGCTCTAAAAATGTGAAGGCGGATGCTCTGTCTAGGAGTTTTTTGCCCGACTCTCCGGGTTTATCTGAGCCGGCGGGTATCCTCAAAGAGGGAGTAATAGTGTCTGCCATCTCCCCTGATTTGCGGCGGGTGCTGCAAAAATTTCAGGCTAATAAACCTGATCGTTGCCCAGCGGAGAAACTGTTTGTCCCTGATAGGTGGACGAATAAAGTTATCTCTGAGGTTCATTGTTCGGTGTTGGCTGGTCATCCTGGAATCTTTGGTACCAGAGAGTTAGTGGCTAGATCCTTTTGGTGGCCATCTTTGTCGCGGGATGTGCGTTCTTTTGTGCAGTCCTGTGGGATTTGTGCTCGGGCTAAGCCCTGCTGTTCTCGTGCCAGTGGGTTGCTTTTGCCCTTGCCGGTCCCGAAGAGGCCTTGGACACATATCTCTATGGATTTTATTTCAGATCTTCCCGTCTCTCAAAAGATGTTAGTCATTTGGGTGGTCTGTGATCGCTTCTCTAAGATGGTCCATTTGGTACCCTTGTCTAAATTACCTTCCTCCTCTGATTTGGTGCCATTGTTCTTCCAGCATGTGGTTCGTTTACATGGCATTCCAGAGAATATAGTTTCTGACAGAGGTTCCCAGTTTGTTTCGAGGTTTTGGCGAGCCTTTTCTGGTAGGATGGGCATTGACTTGTCTTTTTCCTCAGCTTTCCATCCTCAGACTAATGGCCAGACCGAATGAACCAATCACACCTTGGAAACATATCTGAGATGCTTTGTTTCTGCTGATCAGGATGACTGGGTGTCCTTTTTGCCTTTGGCTGAGTTCGCCCTTAATAATCGGGCCAGCTCGGCTACCTTGGTTTCGCCGTTTTTCTGCAACTCTGGGTTCCATCCTCGTTTCTCTTCAGGGCAGGTTGAGTCTTTGGACTGTCCTGGTGTGGATACTGTGGTGGACAGGTTGCAGCAGATTTGGACTCATGTAGTGGACAATTTGACCTTGTCCCAGGAGAAGGCTCAACGTTTCGCTAATCGCAGACGCTGTGTGGGTCCCCGACTTCGTGTTGGGGATTTGGTTTGGTTATCTTCTCGTCATATTCCTATGAAGGTTTCCTCTCCTAAGTTTAAACCTCGTTTCATTGGTCCGTATAGGATTTCTGAGGTTCTTAATCCTGTGTCTTTTCGTCTGACCCTTCCAGATTCTTTTCCCATACATAACGTATTCCATAGGTCATTGTTTCGGAGATACGTGGCACCTATGGTTCCATCTGTTGATCCTCCTGCCCTGGTTTTGGTTGAGGGGGAGTTGGAGTATATTTTGGAGAAGATTTTGGATTCTCGTGTTTCAAGACGGAAACTCCAGTATCTGGTTAAGTGGAAGGGTTATGCTCAGGAAGATAATTCCTGGGTCTTTGCCTCTGATGTCCATGCTCCCGATCTTGTTCGTGCCTTTCATATGGCTCATCCTGGTCGTCCTGGGGGCTCTGGTGAGGGTTCGGTGACCCCTCCTCAAGGGGGGGTACTGTTGTGAATTCTGTGGCAGAGCTCCCTCCTGTGGTCACAAGTGGTACTTCGGCTGATTCTCTCTGTGAGCTTCCGTTGGTGGAGGAGAGTGGTACTGCGGCTTCTGAGTTTCCTTCCTCAGGTAATGTGGTGAAGTCGTTAGGTGCTGCTCTATTTAACTCCACCTAGTGCTTTTATCCTGGCCTCCAGTCAATGTTCTAGTATTGGACCTGTTTCCTCCTGGATCGTTCCTGTGGCCTGCTGCTCTGCATAGCTAAGTTCCGCTTTGCTATTTTGTTTGCTGTTTTTTTCTATCCAGCTTGTCTATTTGTTTTTTCTTGCTTGCTGGAAGCTCTGGGACGCAGAGGGTGTACCTCCGTGCCGTTAGTTCGGTACGGAGGGTCTTTTTGCCCCCTTTGCGTGGTTTTTTGTAGGGTTTTGTGTTGACCGCAAAGTTACCTTTCCTATCCTCGCTCTGTTCAGAAAGTCGGGCTTCACTTTGCTAAATCTATTTCATCTCTACGTTTGTCTTTTCATCTTACTCACAGTCATTATATGTGGGGGCTGCCTTTTCCTTTGGGGTATTTCCCTGAGGCAAGGTAGGCTTATTTTCTATCTTCAGGCTAGCTAGTTTCTCAGGCTGTGCCGAGTTGCATAGGGAGCGTTAGGCGCAATCCACGGCTGCCTCTAGTGTGGTTGGAGAGGATTAGGGATTGCGGTCAGCAGAGTTCCCACGTCTCAGAGCTCGTTCTATGTTTTTGGGTTATTGTCAGGTCACTGTATGTGCTCTGACCTCTATGTCCATTGTGGTACTGAATTACCTTATCATAACACTATACACCAGTTACACCAGCAGTGTCTTAGGGTAGCAGTTGTAATAGATGGTCAGGTGTGTCATCTGCAATACCGGGCAATGCCCTTCGGCCTATCCATGGCTCCGAGGGTCTTTACTAAATTGTTGTTGGAAGTAATGTCTTTTTTGCGGTTAAAGGACACACTAGTCATCCCGTATCTAGATGATCTTCTAATAGTGGGTAGAGACTCCGTACAGTGTGAACAGAGATTACAGGAGGTAGTTTTTTCCTTACAATCTCTTGGTTGGATTATTTATTGGGAGAAATCCAGACTCCGGCCTGTTAGATGTCAGAAGTTCCTTGGTCTCCTTTTGGATTCGGTTGATCAAGTATGTTGGCTGCCAGATAGTAAAAAGACCTCCATTATTGATAAAGTAAACTTGGCAATAAATAGGCGTAGTATGACCTTGAGAAGCGCCATGTCATTGTTGGGATCTTTAACTTCTTGTATTCCTGCAGTTGAGTGGGCACAATTTCATTCCAGGCAGCTACAGAAATTTGTATTACAAGAGAGTATTAAAAATCAGGGACGTTTAGATCAGATAGTTTTTCTTCCGTCAGAAGTGGTACACTCCCTTACATGGTGGTTAGATTGGGGAAATCTGTCAAAAGGAGTCCTATGGGTAATCTCTCCTTCAAATATAGTCACCACGGATGCTAGTCCTGAAGGTTGGGGAGCACATTTTCGAGATCTGTGGGTTCAGGGTCTCTGGTCCAGATCAGAATATAGTGATTCTTCTAATGTTAAAGAATTAAGAGCTATATATTATTCCCTGCTCCACTTTCTTCCTCAGCTGCGAGGCTCTCACACAAGGGTCCTCTCCGACAACACCTCTGCGGTGGCCTATCTAAACCGTCAAGGAGGTACACGGTCAGACACTCTTATGAAGGTGGCATCAGACATCATAATGTGAGCCGAAGGTCATCTGTTGTCCTTGTCAGCGGTACACATAAGAGGGATAGACAACTGTCAGGCCGATTTCCTCAGTCGTCATACTCTTCATCAAGGAGAATGGATGCTCACCAGGAAGATTTTCAAAATGATAACAACTCGTTGGGGCCTGCCTCAAATAGACTTGTTCTCAACAAGATCCAATTGTCAGGTCAGAATGTTTGCCTCCCTATGCAGGCTAGACAATCCAGACATACTAGATGCCCTTCAGGTACCATGGACATTCGACCTGGCATACGCATTTCCCCCATGGAATCTATTGCCTATGGTGATAAGGAAGATAAGAGAGGAAGGGGCAAGGGTTCTGTTAATAGCCCCCTTTTGGCCCAAGAGGCCATGGTTTTCATGGCTGAGAGCCATGTAAATTACAGACCCGTGGATTCTGCCTCTGGCCGACAACATGCTGTCTCAAGGTCCGTTTTTCCATCCTCAGGTGAAGGGCATGAACTTAACTGCCTGGAATTTGAGAGGCAATTACTAAGCAGGAGAGGGTTTTCTAGTGGGTTGATAGATACCCTTATGAAGAGTAGAAAGCCTTCTACCACTAAAATTTATGTTAAGGTCTGGAAAAAATTTCTTCAATTTCACACTACACAAATTTCTTCAGAAGTACCTATATTTTCAATACTGGAGGTTTTGCAAAAAGGTCTAGAATTGGGACTTTCGGTTAATACTTTGAAAGTTCAGGTTTCAGCGTTGGGAGCCCTTTTCAGTTATGATATCGCAGGTGATAGATGGATATCCCGTTTTATATCAGCATGTCAACGGTCGAAACCAATAAATATACCACAGGTGCCCCAGTGGGATCTATCTTTGGTCCTGGATGCATTGACACAAAGCCCGTTTGAGCCTATTCATGCAGCCTCATTAAAGAACATCTCGTTAAAAGCGATATTGTTAGTAGCATTGGTATCAGCTAGAAGAGTGAGTGATCTGCAGGCATTGTCAATCGATCCTCCATACCTATCTATAACACCTGATAGAATAGTTTTGAAAACAGACCCATGTTACCTACCTAAAGTGGCCACTAGTTTTCATAGATCCCAGGAGATCTTATTACCTACCTTTTATAAAGACCACTCGTCTCCAGAGGAAGTAAGACTTCATACCCTAGACGTAAAAAGGACTGTTCTGGCCTATTTAGAGAAAACTAGGGACTGGAGGAAGAGTAGGGCCCTGTTTGTGTCTTTTCAGGGTAAAACCAAAGGATCCAGAGTCACGAAGGGGGCGTTATCTCGTTGGATCAGAGAAGCCAAAATCTTGGCCTACAGGGCCAAAGGAAGAGATCCTCCAATGCATGTGGGGGCGTATTCTACAAGGGCCTTGTCGACTTCCTGGGCAGAAAGGGCGAATGTGCCAATAGAGCTTATATGTAAGGCCGCAACTTGGGCTTCACCGGGCACCTTTTATAGGCACTGTAGATTAGACCTATCAGCTGCTTCTGATCTAACCTTTGGGGTTTCGGTTCTTGACGCAGTTAACCCACCCAAATTATAGTCTCTGAAAATCTCTCGTGGGTGCTGTCGTGGCGAATGGAAAATACCGGATTACTCACCGGTAATGCTCTTTTATAGAGCCCACGACAGCACCTAGTCACATCCCTCCCTTTTCTTTGTATAGTTGCACGTGGTGCTTTTTGGTGAGGTGTAAATATTAGAAAGATGTAGTATAGGGTTGTAAATATGTGTATATATATATGTATATACCTGAACCTATTAACTAAAACCTGGCGGCGGTTCCTCCTATTCTCTGTAAAACAACTGAGGAGCGAGGGGGGGGGGGCGCCCCTTTTATCTCTCTGTAGGTTTCCTGCTCCTAGGGGCGGATCCCCTCTCTCGTGGGTGCTGTCGTGGGCTCTATAAAAGAGCATTACCGGTGAGTAATCCGGTATTTTTGTTTTTTTTTAAATAAAGTTGCCGGTAATCTTCCCCCTCCCACCCCCTGTGCACCCACCCGCTGGCATTAAAATACTTACCGGCGCTTCTATCCTCTCAGCGTCGCAGGTCTTCCTGTATGAGCGGTCACGTGGTGCCGCTTATTACTATAATGAATATGCGGCTCCACCCCTATGGGAGAAAGGGGTTAAAGGAAAGGTACCGCGTTTGTAGGTAATTAATAAATCACTGTAATGTAGCATAACATGCTGCTATAAGCAAGTTTGAAATGCATGTGAAACAGATTTCATGTGTTATGAGTTTAAAGAATGCACTGGGGGCTGACATCTTGGTTTTGCAGCAGTAGCAGGGCACTATCAGTGTCGGATTACGGCACCCCATGGACATAGGGTCAGCGCCGGTCTATTATCTCCTATCTGTAACATTGCAGTAGCATTAGCAGTGAGCTGGGCATGCCTCTGTGGGCTGCACAACTCACTGCTGTAGGTGTGACTAGGTGCCATTTTATTATAGCCCTGTGCTATCTGCCGAGCTCCACTTACACTCTCTATCGCAGGACAGAAGAAGCCCTCACTGCTCCTCTGTACTCCAAGCAGGCACACATCCTCTGCTCCTCACACGCTTCCCTGTGTGCTTCTCCTGCTGTGTATCTGCCTCCCCCTCACACACAGTCCCTGTGATCTCCAGTAAGCTGCACTCACAGCCTGCAGAGAGGGAGGTGACACCTGGAGAGAGAGAGCAGGGCAGCTGACAGGACAGGGATTAAGGTGGGGGAAGGGGGATGGCAAGAATGTTATTCACAAAAAATGCTGCTGAGCCCACTGTGTTCTGCTCCTCTGTAAACAAGCTGTGCCTCTGATGCAGTAACTGCTGGTGATAGCAGGTCACAGGGCAGTCACACACAAAATGGTGCTGCCCTGTGATGCTGCTCTTCATTCTGCCCCAGGGATATTAGACCACCCAAAAAGGGAGGGAAATGGTGATGTCAGCAGTTACTGCCCCAATTTTCCAGCAAAGAGTAAAGCTGCTAAATCTTACTATAGCTGCTTGAGGTCTAAAACGGAAAATGCTCCCCCTAGTGGTAAATATGTATATTTGTAGAAAAATATATAATATTTTTCATATAGAAATGTTTGCAAACAGTGCAAACATTGCATTAATACATTTTAATTACTATTTTTAAGCTTAATTTCACAAAAAAACAAAATACAAGAAAACTGGTGGCACCTTCCCTTTAAGAAAGGCACCTGCATGGGTCAAAAACATTTACATAGTTTGAGGTGCAAGGTGGATTCCTGGTCATGCAGTTTTGTGTGTAGCGCATGTCCACTAAAGGATGAGCTGCAGATTTTACTCTACCTAAGTTGGAACCCATGGATGTTAGATCCGTAATACACTACACTGCATCTATATTGTGTCAAAAATTGACCTAGAAGAGCATAACCCTTCATTAAGGACATCTTATCATTAAGGACACCTTCTCAACCTTCCGTAATTTCTTTTTTCATAGTTTCAATGCATCTAAAATTTAAAATATGAGATTTTATCAGTAGCTCTTAATTAAAAATGTGTGGACCCCTACTGTTTTAAGTCTACATCTCTTTGCAGGTTATGCATCTGCTGCATGATCTAGTCTTAGTCATATTTTTCCATCTGGTACTTACTTGATGCCAGCACTAGCGATGAGCGAATATACTCGTTACTCGAGATTTCTCGTGCATGCTCAGGGGTCCTCAGAGTATTTTTTAGTGCTCGGAGATTTAGTTTTTATTGCCGCAGCTGAATGATTTACATCTGTTAGCCAGGATAAGTACATGTGGGGGTTGCCTGGTTGCTAGGGAATCCCCACATGTACTTCTGCTGGCTATCAGATGTAAATCATTCAGCTGCGGCAAGGAAAACTAAATCTCCGAGCCCTAAAAAAATACTCGGAGGACCCCCGAGCGTGCTCGAGAAATATCGAATAACGAGTATATTCACTCATCACTAGTCAGCATGCATTCACAAAGGAAAGGACTGTCTCTCTAGTGCCCATAGTAGGTATTCACCCACCAAGTCAACATTCCACCCATTAGGCCTCGTTTAGACATCCGTGTTTTTCACATATGCAAAAATACTGTATCTGAATAAGGCCATAAAGAACATTTAAACATGACTAGGAGTAGAGGCCAAATAGGAGACACCATCTGTTATCTTTGCTCCTTGTCAGTGCGGAGAAGGATACTGGATACTTGGTTAAGATGTCTTTGACAGCGCTCTTGACATGGATGCTGGTTTTTCTAACTTTTTCCTAGGCAGAATTACCACAAAGACTTTACACCAGCTGGAACCAGTACCCCTCCAGAGCCCAAGGGTGAAGAATATGAAACACCGTTGACTTACCTTTATTACCTACTTACCTGCATGACCATCTCTACCCTCACCTACTGTATTCTCACCCATCCCTTGTAGATTGTGAGCCCTCGCGGGCAGGGTCCTCATTCCTCCTGTACCAGTTATGACTTGTATTGTTTAAGATTATTGTACTTGTTTTCATTATGTATACCCCTCCTCACATGTAAAGCGCCATGGAATAAATGGCGCTATAACAATAAATAATAATAATAATAATTTTTTCTTAACATTCACAGCTTTGCCTAAGAAAGATCACCTTTGTTTCATGGGAGCCCCTGAGTAACTTGAAACTTAATGGTGTCAAATTTTCTTGCCGTTGACATTGTGGGGCTCTACTTAGCATCTAGTCATATAGGTGCTTCTTTTTTGTTTGTTTCTTCCTATACTGTAACTTCATTCGTTTGTAGCTTTGTAATTTATTTGGATGTTCTCTCTGTCGAGATAGAGCTGAGTAATGTGACAACATCACAGATTTGTGATAAGCGGTGGTGGATGCTCATAAATAAGAGAAATAGGTTCAATTTCTCATATGCAAGTGAAATTGAATGGTACATCCCTCACTGACTGAGGTCATGCTGCAAACACAATATGTCTTCTATTGTCTGTGTACCAGAGATGGCAGCCCCCAGTCTGTTACTGGAATATTACGCTTTTCAAGTGGTTGTTGATTTTGGGAAGCCTTGAATGTGTGTGCCAGCATTTGTCAATGACGCAGAAATGGATGGAAAAGTAAATGGAGAGATCCATGCGGGGCAACCAGATCTCCAGTCACAGCTGCAGCACCACAAGGCATTGATGAACTTCTTTGACCAGGTTCTGACACATACAAAAGAGGGCACCTTTTACAAGAGCAGTATATGGGCCCTTTGCTGCCCAATAATTCATCATAACGAACTAATTTACATATCTGTGACAGAAGCTGGTGGAAGTGGACCCCCTTAGCTGTTATGCTCCTGTTCTGCTGCACAGGTTGCACCAATGGTGTGTCCACCCCTGGCCCTGACCTATTGAGACATGGACTCGAGACCCCTGATGTTGTCTTTCTATGTCTGGCACTAGGACGTTAGCAGCGAATCGTTCAAGTCCAACAAGTTCTGAGGTGGGAAAACCACTGATGAGACTTTTTTTTCGACAGTACATCAAACCTTGGTCAGACCAAACCATATTCTTACTTTTGCTGTATAGTCAAGTTGTGAGGCTCTGTAGTCAAGTTTTGATGCTCCTTTGCTCTTTGCAGTCTGTATTCAACAGAATTGGAGGTGATATGTAATACCTGGCAGTGGGTGCTACATGCTGGAAGCTGCAGATTGCACAGCTCCTGTTGTCTTGAATAGGAACTGCTCTGCAGTACCCAGCAGTTGGCGCTACATATAATATGAAGTTGCACATTGCGCAGCTTCTATTCTATTGAATACGAGCTGATCTACCGTACCCAGCAGCGGGTGCTACACATTCAGTGCAGCTATGAAGTGCAGCTCAATTGAATGAGTTTACATTTAGCTGCCAGCCAGAGATTATATTAGCTGATCATTGTTATGCCGGGTGTCAGACTGCCACCAATATAATGTTGATTACTTAACAAATTGATAGATGGGATAAACTCTTTCATTTCAAGAACTGACTGCTCACTTCCTGCCCTAGTGCATCCCACCTCCGCTGTTGTCACAATACTCAATCACTATTATTTACTTCACCTGACCAGTTCGCCATTTCTTCCAAAGTCAGAGGATAAGCTAATGAGAGAGGACCCAGACCTACTACAGACAAGACATTAGGTAGGCTTGGAGGTGTGCTGGAAGGTTTATTCACAATATTTGGGGTGCTATAGAAAGGGGTAAGCATGGACAGGCATTCGTACTCGAGAGCCGGTTTATCCAGTATTGGTGATCATTGTACAGTGGGGAAAAATGTATTTAGTCAGCCACCAATTATGCAAATTCTCCCACTTAAAAAGATGAGAGAGGCCTCAACTATGAGAGTCACAATGAGAAAACAAATCCAGAAAAATCACCTTGTCTGATTTGGCAAGATTTATTTGGTGAAGCACATCATTGGGCTGATAATGGGGTACAAAGTGAGGAAAATCGATGAATCCAGCAGGAATGTAGTAAAATCACTAAATTTAGTTCTTCACTTTTTTTTAAAAAAGGAAAGGGTTGTATCCTATGGTACACCACTTGTAAATAAGTATAATTTCTTACAGCATTATGCACACATGGCAGCGTTCTTCCGACGCGTTTCGACTAACGTCTTAATCCGTTCAGTCAGTGGAGGAAAGGTGGACGGATTTTTACACCACTTACAGGACTGAAGGGACACTTGCTACTTTTCATACAGTCCTTTCATTTTTGTTGCTTCCCAACGTAATTTAGTGATTTATAAATAAAATTTAAATTCTACCTCTAGTATTTTTTGGGTTGGTAACAGTTAAACATGAAGTACGTGATACCAGTTCTCGATCTTGTTGTAGGGGAGAACCCCAAGGGAAAGTATTCTTCCAGACTGTGGGACCTTCAGGCCAAGCGTGGAAATATTTAGGCGTCATCTGTCTGTTTAGATGTGCAAAACTCTTAGCCTGAGAAAAATCTCAGTCTCTCGGTAGCGATGCCCAATACTTTCTCCTGCTCCAGTCTCTGCATTAAAATGTGAAAGTAACCATGGAAACCAACAAAATGTCCTTGGAATGTGGGAGAAAAGAAGATAGCCGCTATGAACATGTAAAACCACCCAATAACCAACCAGTACTCTTATTATTCTTGTGTTTGGGTAGAGAAACTTTCATAAGGTTTTTTAACCTCTTTTGAGTACTTTGTTTTAAGGGGTTTTTCTCATTTTGGTGCCCCTGTCCATTGACGTCATGAGCATTGGTCTTGGCTTCCCTCTTTACAAACAATAAGTTGCTCTGTAACTGGAAGAGCTTGTCCTACTCAGACTAATCCGACCTGAAAGTCCAAAGGATAGTTGATAATTTGTTGATCGGCCAGCAGCTTGGGGAATCGCCGATAGAATGGAGCAACTTTGAACATGCTTGTCCACTTCTTCACTCATTCATTTCCTATGAGGCTGCTTACTGGCTATCTCTGGCACCCCAATAGAGAATGAATGGAGGTGATTGGGTGTCCGACTTTAAGTGCCATTTTGTATCTGGCACAAAAAAGTTCCCCAGTCTGTGGATTGATATGTTTCCCAGCCATTGGACCACCAACAATCACAAGTTATCATCTATCCTGTGGCTATGTGATAACTTGTTTTTCTGAACAACCCCTTTATCTTATAACAACATAATGACTATCAGTGCATCTTATTAGCTAGGTTAATTAATTTGCGGATGCCACCAAGGGCTGCTTTACTTGCTTACCAGGATGTCTGTCCTCAGCAGCAAACTTAAAATTTCTTCCACTTGATCTCAGTCTATCTTGCCATTCTAGTTTTCTTGGCTTCTTTTGCTTGGTACAGGTCTATCTGGTCCTCTTTCTCAGTCGCAGACCTACCTAGTCCTTTCTACTAGCATTCCTGGTTTTTCTTAGATGCCATTTTTGACTGGCAGTTTTTCTTCCTTGATGTCCAGCATGGTCATCTTTATTAGGGTGCCAACCTGCCTGGGTCACATCATCTCATCAGCTGGCCACTGTGTCTGACATTAGACTGGCATCCGGAGAACTGATCTCTGATGAGATATGTCCCAATGTAAACATGTTTGTAATCACTCAACAAACAAGCAACCGCTTCTTCAGATAGTTTATGACGGCATAAAAGTCACTGTAGCCAGCAGCACATCACCTGATACAAAACAGAAGAAGTGCTGCCGAGAACATGATGCTGTATGGGGGCAGAACCATTATTTTAATGATTGTTCTTATCCCATGAGTCATCATCCGCCTGTGAACAAGCTCCTATCATCTGGCATATGGTCGATCAGCACTCGGATGAGCCCGAAAGTAGCCTGTCAAAATTGTCTTTCAGTTGATCGGAGAGTGACAAAACCAACTTTGCTTTCAGTAATGGCATTGACTTAGGAAGGGGAGCAGTAAAGAAAATGGGTCAGCATGAAGTGCAGCACTTAGAGGAAAAAAATAAAACATAGGACGAGCTTTAGACATTGATTTTTTTTAATGTTTCGTAATCTTGTGGAGAGTTGAGAATCTGAACGTCTTTCAAGAATTTGACTCCATCTCTTCAGTATTATATTAATTACTCCTTTCACTTCTGTTGATGTTGGGTGATTGATGTCTCAATTATTTCCTTCTCGATAACAAAAAAAACCTTATAGCTGCTCCTTTATTCCATACAATAAAATAATTTGTGTGAGTGAAACATATTACAGCGCATATTATTGCCCTGTCGGATATCCCAGCAGTTTACGCAACACAATAGACTCGGCAAAATAATTAAAAGGTTTATCAAGAAACAAAACAAAAAATTCTCACAAATGGGTTGCCAACCCTTTACTCTACGACATTATTCCCCCGCCCCTAAATCATATATATGCTCATGTTTATTTCATTGGTACCTTGAAATTTTTTTTCTTCCATTGCCTGAATCTTGATAATTTTTTATACAAATTATTTACTGTGTGCATTGGTCGGGAACATTCACACTGGCACTTCACTCTGTCTGTTAATCTATGGCCTACTTTGCCTCTGACATCAGGTGCCGGACGGGAAATTGTGGTCTCCTTGCTTCTGCCCAGTACCTTTCCCTTCCGGAGGTGGGTGCGCTTTTCTACTGCGCTTGTGCTGCGCAACAATGCATACACAACGGTGATTTCAGAGGGTCAAACTTAAATCAAAAGGAGGTGGAAGCAAATTGTCCCATTTTAGGGAAAAAATGTTTCACTGTCATTAAATATATCTCTGGATTAACTTTTCATCTACAATATTTAGTATCCAAAAAAGTTATTTAGGCCCTTGTCGAACTGGCAGCCCATGAGAAAGGGGCAGCCTTACTTCATCACAGTGGGAATCACATTAGTGGTAAGATGACCCTAAGGGACAGACCTTTCTTGGTTAGGCTACGTTCCCACAATGAGCTTTTGGTAATTTTTTTTCATAGAATCATAGAATGGTAGAGTTGGAAGTGACCTCCTAGGTCATCGGGTCCAACCCCCTGCTCAAAGCAGGATTCAATGATCCCAGACAGATGTATGTCCATCCTCTGTTTGAAGACTTCCATGGAAGGAAAACTCACCACCTCTCGTGGCAGCCTGTTCCACTCATTGATCACCCTAACTGTCAAAAAGTTTTTTCTAATATCTAATGTGTCTCTTCCCATTCAGTTTCATCCCATTGTTTCTAGTATTTCCTTGTGCAAATGAGAATAAAGATGATCCTTCTACAATGTGACAGCCCTTGAGATATTTGTAGACAGCTATTAAGTCTCCTCTCAGTCTTCTTTTTTGCAAGCTAAACATTCCCAAATCTTGTAACCGTTCCTCATAGGACATGGTTTGCTGACTGGTCGCCGTTCTGGTCGCTCTTCTGAACTTGCTCCAGTTTGTTGATGTCTTTTTTAAAATGTGGTGCCGATTTTCTGCACCATTTCTGCATCTATTAAGTAAATTAGGTTCTTTAAAAAAAAATATGTTTTTGAGTGCAGTTTCTTTACATGCATTTTTAGAGCATTTTTTATGTTTTTTGTCTCTTTCTGGTATAATGTGTTTTAAGTAACATAGTAACATAGTTAGTAAGGCCGAAAAAAAGACATTTGTCCATCCAGTTCAGCCTATATTCCATCATAATAAATCCCCAGATCTACGTCCTTCTACAGAACCTAATTGTATGATACAATATTGTTCTGCTCCAGGAAGACATCCAGGCCTCTCTTGAACCCCTCGACTGAGTTCGCCATCACCACCTCCTCAGGCAAGCAATTCCAGATTCTCACTGCCCTAACAGTAAAGAATCCTCTTCTATGTTGGTGGAAAAACCTTCTCTCCTCCAGACGCAAAGAATGCCCCCTTGTGCCCGTCACCTTCCTTGGTATAAACAGATCCTCAGCGAGATATTTGTATTGTCCCCTTATATACTTATACATGGTTATTAGATCGCCCCTCAGTCGTCTTTTTTCTAGACTAAATAATCCTAATTTCGCTAATCTATCTGGGTATTGTAGTTCTCCCATCCCCTTTATTAATTTTGTTGCCCTCCTTTGTACTCTCTCTAGTTCCATTATATCCTTCCTGAGCACCGGTGCCCAAAACTGGACACAGTACTCCATGTGCGGTCTAACTAGGGATTTGTACAGAGGCAGTATAATGCTCTCATCATGTGTATCCAGACCTCTTTTAATGCACCCCATGATCCTGTTTGCCTTGGCAGCTGCTGCCTGGCACTGGCTGCTCCAGGTAAGTTTATCATTAACTAGGATCCCCAAGTCCTTCTCCCTGTCAGATTTACCCAGTGGTTTCCCATTCAGTGTGTAATGGTGACATTGATTCCTTCTTCCCATGTGTATAACCTTACATTTATCATTGTTAAACCTCATCTGCCACCTTTCAGCCCAAGTTTCCAACTTATCCAGATCCATCTGTAGCAGAATACTATCTTCTCTTGTATTAACTGCTTTACATAGTTCTGTATCATCTGCAAATATCGATATTTTACTGTGTAAACCTTCTACCAGATCATTAATGAATATGTTGAAGAGAACAGGTCCCAATACTGACCCCTGCGGTACCCCACTGGTCACAGCGACCCAGTTAGAGACTATACCATTTATAACCACCCTCTGCTTTCTATCACTAAGCCAGTTACTAACCCATTTACACACAATTTCCCCCAGACCAAGCATTCTCATTTTGTGTACCAACCTCTTGTGCGGCACGGTATCAAACGCTTTGGAAAAATCGAGATATACCACGTCCAATGACTCACCATGGTCCAGCCTATAGCTTACCTCTTCATAAAAACTGATTAGATTGGTTTGACAGGAGCGATTTCTCATAAACCCATGCTGATATGGAGTTAAACAGTTATTCTCATTGAGATAATCCAGAATAACATCCCTCAGAAACCCTTCAAATATTTTACCAACAATAGAGGTTAGACTTACTGGCCTATAATTTCCAGGTTCACTTTTAGAGCCCTTTTTGAATATTGGCACCACATTTGCTATGCGCCAATCCTGCGGAACAGACCCTGTCGCTATAGAGTCCCTAAAAATAAGAAATAATGGTTTATCTATTACATTACTTAGTTCTCTTAGTACTCGTGGGTGTATGCCATCCGGACCCGGAGATTTATCTATTTTAATCTTATTTAGCCGGTTTCGCACCTCTTCTTGGGTTAGATTGGTGACCCTTAATATAGGGTTTTCATTGTTTCTTGGGATTTCACCTAGCATTTCATTTTCCACCGTGAATACCGTGGAGAAGAAGGTGTTTAATATGTTAGCTTTTTCCTCGTCATCTACAACCATTCTTTCCTCACTATTTTTTAAGGGGCCTACATTTTCAGTTTTTATTCTTTTACTATTGATATAGTTGAAGAACAGTTTGGGATTAGTTTTACTCTCCTTAGCAATGTGCTTCTCTGTTTCCTTTTTGGCAGCTTTAATTAGTTTTTTAGATAAAGTATTTTTCTCCCTATAGTTTTTTAGAGCTTCAATGGTGCCATCCTGCTTTAGTAGTGCAAATGCTTTCTTTTTACTGTTAATTGCCTGTCTTACTTCTTTGTTTAGCCACATTGGGTTTTTCCTATTTCTAGTCCTTTTATTCCCACAAGGTATAAACCGCTTACACTGCCTATTTAGGATGTTCTTAAACATTTCCCATTTATTATCTGTATTCTTATTTCTGAGGATATTGTCCCAGTCTACCAGATTAAGGGCATCTCTAAGCTGGTCAAACTTTGCCTTCCTAAAGTTCAGTGTTTTTGTGACTCCCTGACAAGTCCCCCTAGTGAAAGACAGGTGAAACTGTACAATATTGTGGTCGCTATTTCCTAGATGCCCGACCACCTGCAGATTTGTTATTCTGTCAGGTCTATTAGATAGTATTAGGTCTAAAAGTGCTGCTCCTCTGGTTGGATTCTGCACCAATTGTGAAAGATAATTTTTCTTGGTTATTAGCAGAAACCTGTTGCCTTTATGGGTTTCACAGGTTTCTGTTTCCCAGTTAATATCCGGGTAAGTAAAGCTGATTTGTTTTGGATACTTCCTGCTATTTGGTTTTGACAACTTTATGTGCAGATTACGTGCTTTTTCAGTGGGTTTATAGAACTTTGGATTTTTGGGTTTTTTTTTAGTGCATTTTCCTCTTCCTTTGGCAGCTGTGTAAGGGGAAGCAGAGAGCAACATAGAAGGTCCCTCCTATGTACAAGAGCAAAGAAGGTATTTCATGTTGTGGTGTGACGGGAGTCATATTCTTTCTTAGCTTTTGCTTTGGCATTGGTTACTGCACCCTTTTTGTTAATATTAGGATTCATTGGAAATTCCCTTTAAGGCTACGTTCACATTAGCGTTCCGCTAATGTGCGTCGCTGTTGCGTCAGCGACGCAGCGGCGACACGCCCCTATGTTTAACATGGGGGACGCGTGCGTTTTTTTTATTGCGTTTTCCGACACATGCGTCATTTTCGACGCTAGCGTCGGACGCAAGAAAATGCAACAAGTTGCATTTTTCGTGCGTCCGATTTTCATCAAAAAACGACGCACGCGTCGCAAAACGCAGCGTTCTTGCGTGCGTTTGCGCGCGTTTTTTGTGCGTTGCGTCGCCGTTGCGTCGCCGACGCACCGGCGCGCAACGCTAATGTGAACGTAGCCTAAGTGCTCTTATCGTAGATGCCAAGATCCTCGTGACAGTTCTGTAGATATTTTTGGTTCTGAGATCTTTTTTTTTCTTCTTCTCTAAGGACTTGTATTTAAAAGCAAAAAGAAAAGGGATAATCATGAGTTCCTAAGCCTAGGAGTTCTATGGGGAGCGTGCCTTGCCTATTGCGGTCCGTACACCCCTTGGACTAATCCTCCTTACATAGAATTAGATGTGTCTGTTTGCAGAGCTCTTCAATTCAGGCGGGAATAGCGTTTTGTTGCGGAAAGAGACTATTTAATCTCATGTTTACATCTAGACGCCGGTAATCTTGCTCGGTTTTAGAAGGAGAGGGCTGACAATTTTAGTCATCTTCGTCCCTACGGGAAAGATTTGTTAATTAGCCGTTTTGCTGCCGGCTCCGTCCTACTGTAGATGAAGACATTTGCCCCAATAGAACATTTTTTATGCTAGGTTATATAAGCTCCCTCCGGGAGGGCAATCTCATTAAGTGGCACCTTCCTTGGCTTATTTAGATGTAAATAGCTAATTACGGTACACTGCTAAGGAGATATTTGCACTGTGTTGTTCTCATTCCTTTTCATTTTGGAGGGAAAGAAGCCAGTAGTTTTATAGAGTGAATGCTAGCTCTCTATGTGACTCTTCACGGAATTAAGATTTAGGTCTAATCATCACGTTTTCAAGGACTTCGAGGAAATGTTAGACATTGCTTCTGTAAATCGCGGTGTGCCACTGTGGAACTACAGCACGGCGAGGTCTTATAAAGGTAACTCTTCATAGTGAGGCCTTAAAGGCTGCCTGTGAGTAGAATCGATCCTTCTAAGACATCTATATGGGCATGCAGGTTATACAAAACTTAATAAACTAATACCTTGATACCTGCGAGCCAACATATTATTCCAGAGAAGTCCACATTTTTTCTTAACATGTAAACTAGCTGTTAAGATCTATGGGCGGGACACAGATCTCGGTGAGAATTTTCCTCCAGAGATTATTTTAAATGCAAATGGACATTACCAGTGTGAGACATGTAATGACTGACAGTCTGCTCTCCTGATCTATATGTCTCACATTGGTAACATTCCCTTTTATCTAAAAAAATTATCTCAGGGAGATCTATGTCCGGCACAGATCTTAAGAACTCATTTAGAAAAACGTGAATTTCTCCGTAATAAGACATCGGATCACAGATATCAAGGTATAATTTTATTCAACTTCCTGTGACCTACATGCCCATATAGACTGCTAAGAAGGGTAGATCTTATTGACAAATGCACATTAAAGGGAATCTGTCACTAGGTATGTGCTATGTAATCTGTTAGTAGCATGATGTAGGGGCAGACGTCAGACTTTCTGGTTGCAAGTCACATGCAACACACTTGCCATAGACTTCAATGCAAGACACACGCAACATATGACTTTAATGTAACTTAGCTGTTTTACTTAGAGCAAATTCAGAAATCTAAAATAGTCAAGTCGCAGACAGGTTACATGAATGTTTTTGTCTTGTGGATTTTTGGAAAATTAGTTTTGCACAACACATGTCGCCATGTGGCACTAGCCTTTTTTTTTGCCTATGTCCCATACTGCATAGTTGTTTCCTTTCTTACACTTCCCATTTTCTCAAAATATACCTAGATAAATAAATAATAGGGAATGAACACCTTAGAAAAAAATGTAATTTGTGAACTCCACCCAGGAGTGTTTACAAATGTGGGCAGTACTACAAAAAAGGGTTTGCATTGGGGTATGTGCATTACGGTAGCAGGTCCATGTTTGATGCCAGCTAACGCAGAGAATAGGAGCAGGTTATAACAACTGATAGGATAGGACATCAATATAAAAGTAGTCGTCAATCCTTTATAAAGTTTATTTATATAAATAAATATATATATATATATATATATATATATATATATATATATATACAGTACAGACCAAAAGTTTGGACACACCGTCTCATTTAAAGATTTTTCTGTATTTTCATGACTATGAAAATTGTACATTCACACTGAAGGCCATACTACACTGTATCACACTGCTTATTCATCTGTGTTATCCACCTACATCGCTGCCATTATCTTAGGGCCGTGTATAGGATTACTAACTTTTCTACTCCCTCATAAGCTACTCTACAGAGCGATTTCCCCCATTATAACCTCCTGTATATTGGATTAGCACCAGAAATGACAACAATTACTTGATGTTTTGCAGCACTTTCCACATCAAAGATCATAGAGTTGGAAAATGCAGATGAGATCGTAATAAGAAAGTTAAATCTCCACAGATGCTTGTTCATCAAATGTGTTTTACTATTCAGCAAAGGGTCTCTTTTATCATCAGTTTAGGAGATTTATGTATGAGCAATCCCCTAATGTACACCTTATATCCTGGAGTTCAGCGCAGGCAGGCGCAGGAGCACATTGCTACCTCTCTTTTTTTTTTTTTGCTTTCTGTAATCCTGTTCATTGGCTAGTAATACCTGAATCCAACAGATCCAATGATGATATGATCTACTTTAAAAATGTCCTCACTGATTATCTTGATCACTAAAATAGTAGCTGTCAGAAGGGTAGTGGACACAATGCATTATGCCGGCATTAAAAATGTATTTTTCTATCTTGGCCTTATACCTTTTGGCCTCCATTTATCAAAGTTATTACTCCTCAATTCTAGCATAAATTGCTTTGAAAAGTCAAAACATTTTTGCTGACATGGAGTATCAGTAAGCACTCCATGGAGGAACCAAAGAGTAAATGACCTATTGGAGGTGTAGTGAGGGGTGATATTAGTGTTACTATGAGGGCACCTTATAGGGGAAATGGGGGAAAATTGTGAAAGTGGTACAGAATGCAGAGGGACAGTGTGTGAGATATTTTGGAAAGGGACAGTGTGTGGGGGAATATTATGGAGAAGAGCATAATGTGTTATGTCATATTTTGTGCAAGTAGCACAGTGAGGGGCAATTATTTATTCTGGGGCACATGGGATATATTTTTATTTATGGGGCAATATAGTGACATTTATTTTTAAGGGTACCATGTCAGGAAGTGCTGCTGAAGACAGAGAAGAAGGAAGTTTGCAGAGATGAGCTCTGGGAATGCAATCTCATCATGGTGTCTGTACTATGACAAAAGGGTTGGAGACAAAAAAGATAGGAACAATTTCAATCAGAGAAGATGTCTTCTATAAGGTACCTGGATGTAAATATTTATTTTGGATACTGACTATGCCTCATCAGTATTGTGGTTCGTGCATGGTTAGTAGTCTGATGACTAGAAACAATAACTCTCAGTATCTCCTTACTATTGTTAAGGACCTACTGGGAGTTAGAGGTTCACGTGATCCAAATGTATATGGGACTGACCTCAAACTGCAATTGATCATGGTACGAAGTTTGGTGATGTATTCCTGTACTGTCAGTGGTTGTAGCAATGTATTCAGCTACTTACGGTGGTCTTAGTGATGTATTCATGTATCGATTCTGTTCTAGCACTGCAATCATGTACTGATGGTGTTTCTGACACTGTACTCATGAACTGACTTGATACTGGCGCTGCAATCATGTACTTATGGTGTTTATGTTGCTCCAGTCATGGTCTGATAGTGGTTTTGTCACTGCATTTATTTACTGATGGTGGTGTATATTCATACACTGATGGTGGTTTTGGTGCTAGTTTCATATACTGACAGTGATTCTGATCATGAACCAATGCACAACACGTTTCATGTTAAAACTGAAAAATCCTCAAAACTTAGTTTTGAGATATTGAAGAGGATTTGGTTGAGTTACTGCTAAGTTTGGATATGTTCACACTGAGTTTTTAAAGCAGAAACTCTCCAAATCCTTCTCAAATACTCAACACTTGGTTTTAATTATGTATTAATGTACTGATGTTAGTTCGGGTGATGTATTCATGTAACTTCCCCTTTTTAAAAATTCACATGGATATTTTTTACTCCAGCACTTTTTCTGTACCTTTAATGGTAAATCATCAGCAGTATTCTAGCAGCAAAAATGCATGTAAAAATGCATTATTAACACACAAAAAATGTGTTTATTGTATGCAAGAAAAAACAGCACTGGTTTGTTGCCAAAAAATCCATTGTAATTACACCTCATGAGAATACTCTTAGACTGCCCCGTTCAGCTTCATGTTCTACACTTCTCTATGTATCCTCCATGCAGCTGAAAAAAAATAATTTTTTTCTGTGTATAAGAGTTCAGTCTTATAGGTGAATTCTTACAATGATTGGTTGCAAAAATGTTTATGTATCTTATGCGATGCTGATTCAAACTGTATAATCTCAGTGTTTTGTTTGAGGCTTTTGCCTGTCTCCCCTGCCTCCTGCATGTAAGAACTGCCAGTGAGCTAACTATCACAGGCAGGAGGCAGGGTAGTCCAGCTGACGTCGAATCATATAGAATATACTGAGATCATGCAGTATGTAGTTGCATTACATAGGATACTCAGACTGACGCTGGACAAGAGTGGCAGTGTTTTAAGGACTTCCAGAAAAAAAAAACAGTTTAATTACTTGGACATCCATGTTTTGAAGCTAAAACCTCTGCATTTGCAATTTTATAAAATGACTGCTACATACTTGGTACGGCTATTTTTTGAAAATGGTCACATTGGCATCTGTACGAGTCTGAAGCATTCGCTTTTATGAGTCTCTGTGTTTGTGTCATCCACTTAGGTTGTTCCTGTTCTGCTTGGTCTTCCGGCATTTATAACAGTGTGTTACCTAAATAAACCCCATTAGAGAGGAAAGTTCATTTCTCCTCTGGTGTTTTCCCAATGGTATCTATGTTCATGGCACTTGACACACACTTATAAGAAGTTAGTCTGTAGGCGCCGTTTATGTTTTGGTTTAATCTTATTTTTTCCATGTGATCTTTTATGGAAGGCAGTTACTTAAAGTTTTGCTTTTATTACATTTTTCACTTCCCTCCGAAGACTTATATTCGCACATTGGGATTGGATCCAGGTAACTTCAAATATGGACCCGCCATAAAGACCTAAGCACTACAACTGCTTGTTCCCATTTGCTTGATACCGATAAAGTACAGTTATCATTATTTTTCACATGATCAGACCGATTATAATCCTGGAAAATTATCCTTCTATGACTACAAGCAGAAGTTTTGAAAACTGAGAGGATTTGATATGTAAAGAATATTAGACATAACTGGATATTGTGACATAACCTTTAATTAAACTAAGAAATTGGAATATTCCTTTGAAAATTTATTTTTTTTGCTATAGAAATGTTTTACAGCGTTGTGGAAAGCATGTTTTTAACCCCTACCCGACCTGTGACACAGCGTATGCGTCATGAAAGTCAGTGCCAATCCGACCTGTGACGCATATGCTGTGTCACAGAATGATCGTGCCCCTGCAGGCTTGATGAAAGGGTTAACTGTAATTTCACCCGACCTGCAGGGAGAGGGGGAGTGGTACTTCAGCCCAGGGGAAGGGGGGTGGTTTCACCCTCCCCATGGCTACGATCGCTCTGATTGGCTGTTGAAAGTGACATTTCACTTTCAATCAGAGCAATCGTAATATTTCACCAATGAAAATTGGTGAAATATTACAATCCAGCCATGGCCGATGCTGCAACATCATCGGCCACATGTGGCTGGAGACCGCGATCTGGCCCTGCCAACGATCCACCGTCCCGTCCTCCTTCCTGTCCTGCCCTGTGCTCCGCTCCCCTCCGTCCTCCTGTCCGCTCCCCCCCGCAGTCCGATCTCACCCCCCGCTGTCCGATCCCACCCCCGCATACTTGCCAAACTCCGGTGTCCCTCCCGATGTCCGTCCGTCTTCTGTCTTCTGCATGGGCGCCGCCATCTTCCAAAATGGCAGGCACATGCACAGTGCGCCCGCCGAATCGGCCGGCAGATTCATTCCAGGTACATTTTAATCGCTCCATTCCAGGTACATTTTAATCGCTGTGATAGGTTCTATCACGGTGATCAAAATAAAAAAATAATAAATAATCCCCCCTTTATCACCCCCATAGGTAGGGACAATAATAAAATAAAGAAAATATACTTTTATTTTTCCACTATGGTTAGGGTTAGAACTAGGGTTAGGGTTAGAACTAGGGTTAGGGTTAGAGCTAGGGTTAGGGTTAGAACTAGGGATAGAACTAGGATTAGGGTTAGAACTAGGGTTAGGGTTAGAACTAGGGTTAGGGTTAGAACTAGGGTTGGAACTAGGGTTAGGGTTAGAACTAGGGTTAGGGTTAGAACTAGGGTTAGAACTAGGGTTAGGGTTAGAACTAGGGTAGGGTTTAGAACTAGGGTTAGGTTTAGAACTAGGGTAGGGTTTAGAACTAGGGTTAGGGTTAGAACTAGGGTTAGGTTCAGAACTTGGGTTAGGGTTAGAACTAGGGTTAGGGTCAGAACTAGGGTTAGGGTTAGAACTAGGGTTAGGGTTAGAACTAGGGTTAAGGTTAGAACTTGGGTTAGGGTTGCAATTAGGGTTAGGGTTAGCGGATTCATAGCAGTTTTCCATCACGTTTACAGTACTATGTAAATGTATGGAAAATCAAATCCGCTGTGCCCATGGTGTGGAAAATACAGCGCTGAAATGCTGCATTGTATTTTCCGCAGCATGTCAATTCTTTGTGCGGATTCCACAGCGTTTTACACCTGTTCCTCAATAGGAGTCCGCAGGTGAAATCCACAGAAAAAACACTGGAAATCCACGGTAAATCCGCAGGTAAAACGCAGTGCATTTTATCTGCGGATTTTTAAAAAACTGTGCGGAAAAATCCTCACACGAATCCGCAACGTGGGCACTTAGGGTTAGGGTTGGCATTAGAGTTAGGGTTGGAATTAGGGTTAGGGTTGGAAATAGGGTTAAGATTAGGGTTAGGGGTGTGTTCAGGTTAGGCTTGTGGTTAGGGTTATGGTTAGGGTTGGGATTAGGGTTAGGGGTGTGTTGGGGTTAGGGTTAGGGGTGTGTTCGGGTTAGGGGTGTGTTGGTGTTAAGGTTGGGATTAGGGGTGTGTTGGGGTTAGGGTTGTGATTAGGGGTGTGTTGGGGTTGTGATTAGGGTTATGGCTAGAGTTGGGATTAGGGTAGGGGTGTGTTGGGGTTAGTGTTGGAATTAGAATTGAGGGGTTTCCACTGTTTAGGCACATCAGGGGTCTCCAAACTGCACAATTGGTGCAGAATCCAACCAGAGGAGCAGCACTTTTAGACCTAATACTATCTAATAGACCTGACAGAATAACAAATCTGCAGGTGGTCGGGCATCTAGGAAATAGCGACCACAATATTGTACAGTTTCACCTGTCTTTCACTAGGGGGACTTGTCAGGGAGTCACAAAAACACTGAACTTTAGGAAGGCAAAGTTTGACCAGCTTAGAGATGCCCTTAATCTGGTAGACTGGGACAATATCCTCAGAAATAAGAATACAGATAATAAATGGGAAATGTTTAAGAACATCCTAAGTAGGCAGTGTAAGCGGTTTATACCTTGTGGGAATAAAAGGACTAGAAATAGGAAAAACCCAATGTGGCTAAACAAAGAAGTAAGACAGGCAATTAACAGTAAAAAGAAAGCATTTGCACTACTAAAGCAGGATGGCACCATTGAAGCTCTAAAAAACTATAGGGAGAAAAATACTTTATCTAAAAAACTAATTAAAGCTGCCAAAAAGGAAACAGAGAAGCACATTGCTAAGGAGAGTAAAACTAATCCCAAACTGTTCTTCAACTATATCAATAGTAAAAGAATAAAAACTGAAAATGTAGGCCCCTTAAAAAATAGTGAGGAAAGAATGGTTGTAGATGACGAGGAAAAAGCTAACATATTAAACACCTTCTTCTCCACGGTATTCACGGTGGAAAATAAAATGCTAGGTGAAATCCCAAGAAACAATGAAAACCCTATATTAAGGGTCACCAATCTAACCCAAGAAGAGGTGCGAAACCGGCTAAATAAGATTAAAATAGATAAATCTCCGGGTCCGGATGGCATACACCCACGAGTACTAAGAGAACTAAGTAATGTAATGGATAAACCATTATTTCTTATTTTTAGGGACTCTATAGCGACAGGGTCTGTTCCGCAGGATTGGCGCATAGCAAATGTGGTGCCAATATTCAAAAAGGGCTCTAAAAGTGAACCTGGAAATTATAGGCCAGTAAGTCTAACCTCTATTGTTGGTAAAATATTTGAAGGGTTTCTGAGGGATGTTATTCTGGATTATCTCAATGAGAATAACTGTTTAACTCCATATCAGCATGGGTTTATGAGAAATCGCTCCTGTCAAACCAATCTAATCAGTTTTTATGAAGAGGTAAGCTATAGGCTGGACCACGGTGAGTCATTGGACGTGGTATATCTCGATTTTTCCAAAGCGTTTGATACCGTGCCGCACAAGAGGTTGGTACACAAAATGAGAATGCTTGGTCTGGGGGAAATTGTGTGTAAATGGGTTAGTAACTGGCTTAGTGATAGAAAGCAGAGGGTGGTTATAAATGGTATAGTCTCTAACTGGGTCGCTGTGACCAGTGGGGTACCGCAGGGGTCAGTATTGGGACCTGTTCTCTTCAACATATTCATTAATGATCTGGTAGAAGGTTTACACAGTAAAATATCGATATTTGCAGATGATACAAAACTATGTAAAGCAGTTAATACAAGAGAAGATAGTATTCTGCTACAGATGGATCTGGATAAGTTGGAAACTTGGGCTGAAAGGTGGCAGATGAGGTTTAACAATGATAAATGTAAGGTTCTACACATGGGAAGAAGGAATCAATGTCACCATTACACACTGAATGGGAAACCACTGGGTAAATCTGACAGGGAGAAGGACTTGGGGATCCTAGTTAATGATAAACTTACCTGGAGCAGCCAGTGCCAGGCAGCAGCTGCCAAGGCAAACAGGATCATGGGGTGCATTAAAAGAGGTCTGGATACACATGATGAGAGCATTATACTGCCTCTGTACAAATCCCTAGTTAGACCGCACATGGAGTACTGTGTCCAGTTTTGGGCACCGGTGCTCAGGAAGGATATAATGGAACTAGAGAGAGTACAAAGGAGGGCAACAAAATTAATAAAGGGGATGGGAGAACTACAATACCCAGATAGATTAGCGAAATTAGGATTATTTAGTCTAGAAAAAAGACGACTGAGGGGAGATCTAATAACCATGTATAAGTATATAAGGGGACAATACAAATATCTCGCTGAGGATCTGTTTATACCAAGGAAGGTGACGGGCACAAGGGGGCATTCTTTGCGTCTGGAGGAGAGAAGGTTTTTACACCAACATAGAAGAGGATTCTTTACTGTTAGGGCAGTGAGAATCTGGAATTGCTTGCCTGAGGAGGTGGTGATGGCGAACTCAGTCGAGGGGTTCAAGAGAGGCCTGGATGTCTTCCTGGAGCAGAACAATATTGTATCATACAATTAGGTTCTGTAGAAGGACGTAGATCTGGGGATTTATTATGATGGAATATAGGCTGAACTGGATGGACAAATGTCTTTTTTCGGCCTTACTAACTATGTTACTATATTACTATGACGCCACCATTGATTCCAGCCAATCTCGCGTTCAAAAAGTCAAATGGTGCTCCCTCCCTTCCGAGCCCCGACGTGCACCCAAACAGTGGTTTACTCAAACATATGGGGCATAAGCGTACTCAGGATAAATTGCACAACAACCTTGGGGGTCTAATTTCTCCTGTTATCCTTGGGAAAATAACAAAATGGGGGCTAAAAATGTATTTTTGTGGGAAAAAATGATGTTTTATTTTCACGGCTCTGCGTTATAAACTTCTGTGAAGCACTTGGGGGTTCAAAGTGCACACCACACATCTAGATAAGTTCCTTGGGGGGTCTAGTTTCCAAAATGGGGTCACTTGTGGGGGGTTTCTACTGTTCAGGCACATCAGGGGCTCTGCAAACGTAACATGATGCCCGCAGACCTTTCCATCAAAGTCCGCATTTCAAAACGTCACTACTTCCATTCTGAGCCCTGACGTGTGCCCAAACAGTGGTTTATCTCCACATATGGGGATTCGGCGTACTCAGGACAAACTGGACAACAACTTTTGGGGTCTAATTTCTCCTGTTACCCTTGTGAAAATAAAAAATTGCAGGCTAAATATAATTTTTGAGGAAAGAAAAATGTACTTTTTCATTATTACAGATCAATTTGTGAATTACCTGGGGGTTTAAAGTGCATGGGGCCACTTCTGGGGGAGCTCCAATGTTTAGGCACACAGGGGCTCTCCAAACGCGACATGGTGTCCGCTAACGATTGGAGCTAATTTTTCATTCAAAAAGTCAAATGGCGCTCCTTTCCTTCCGAGTCCTGCCGTGCGCCCAAACAATGGTTCCCCCCCACATATGGGGTATCGGCGTACTTAGGACAAATTGTACAATAACTTTCAGGGTCCAGTTTCTCCTTTTACCCTTGGAAAAATAAAAAAATTGTTGCTAAAAGATCATTTTTGTGACTAAGAAGTGAAATGTTCATTTTTTCCTTCCATGTTGCTTCTGCTGCTGTGAAGTACCTGAAGGGTTAATAAACTTCTTGTATGTGGTTTTGGGCACCTTGAGGGGTGCAGTTTTTAGAATGGTGTCACTTTTCGGTATTTTCAACCATAAAGTCCCCTTAAACTAACTTCAAATGTGAGGTGGTCCCTAAAAAAAAATTATTTTGTTAATTTTGTTGTGAAAATGAGAAATCGCTGGTCAAATTTTAACCCTTATAACTTCGTAGCAAAAAAAAAAATGTTGCCAAAATTGTGCTGATGTAAAGTAGACATGTGGGTAATGTTATTTATTAACTATTTTGTGTCACATAACTCTCTAGTTTAACCCCTTCCCGACCTGTGACACAGCGTATGCGTCATGAAAGTCGGTGCCAATCCGACCTGTGACGCATATGCTGTGTCACAGAATGATCGCGTCCCTGCAGATCCGGTGAAAGGGTTAACTCCCATTTCACCCGATCTGCAGGGACAGGGGGAGTGGTAGTTTAGCCCAGGGGGGGTGGCTTCACCCCCTCGTGGCTACGATCGCTCTGATTGGCTGTTGAAAGTGAAACTGCCAATCAGAGCGATTTGTAATATTTCACCTATTATAACTGGTGAAATATTACAATCCATCCAGCCCCCCGTGCTCCGATTCCCCTCCGTGCTCCGATTCCCCCCCCCCCGTGGTCCCCCCCCCACCTCATCATACTTACCGATCCTGCCGGGGTCCCGTCCGTCTTCTCCCTGGGCGCCGCCATCTTCCAAAATGGCGGGCGCATGCGCAGTGCGCCCGCCGAATCTGCCGGCCGGCAGATTCGTTCCAAAGTGCATTTTGATCACTGAGATAGATTATATATCTCAGTGATCAAAATAAAAAAAATAATAAATGACCCCCCCCCTTTGTCACCCCCATAGGTAGGGACAATGAAAAAATAAAGAAATTTTTTTTTTCCACTATTGTTAGAATAGGGGTAGGGGTAGGGGTAGGGCTAGGGTTAGGGCTAGGGTTAGGGTTAGGGTTTCGGTATGTGCACACGTATTCTGGTCCTCTGCGGATTTTTCCGCTGCGGATTTGATAAATCCGCAGTGCTAAACCGCTACGGATTTACCGCGTTTTTTTCTGCGCATTTCACTGCGGTTTTACAACTGCGATTTTCTATTGGAGCAGTTGTAAAACCGCTGCGGAATCCGCACAAAGAAGTGACATGCTGCGGAATGTAAACCGCTGCGTTTCCGTGCAGTTTTTCCGCAGCATGTGTGCAGCGATTTTTGTTTCCCGTAGGTTTACATTGAACTGTAAGCTCATGGGAAACTGCTGCGAATCCGCAGCGTTTTCCGCAGCATGTGCACATACCTTTAGAATTAGGCTATGTGCACACGGTGCGGATTTGGCTGCGGATTGGCCGCTGCGGATTCGCAGCAGTGTTCCATCAGGTTTACAGTACCATGTAAACATATGAAAAACCAAATCCGCTGTGCCCATGGTGCGGAAAATACCGCGCGGAAACGCTGCGTTGTATTTTCCGCAGCATGTCAATTCTTTGTGCGGATTCCGCAGCGTTTTACACCTGTTCCTCAATAGGAATCCGCAGGTGAAATCCGCACAAAAAACACTGGAAATCCGCGGAAAATCCGCAGGTAAAACGCAGTGCCTTTTACCCGCGGATTTTTCAAAAATGGTGCGGAAATATCTCACACGAATCCGCAACGTGGGCACATAGCCTTAGGGTTAGGGTTGGAATTAGGGTTGTGGTTAGGGTTGTGATTAGGGTTATGGCTACAGTTGGGATTAGGGTTAGGGGTGTGGGGGGGTTAGTGTTGGAGGTAGAATTGAGGGGTTTCCACTGTTTAGGCACATCAGGGGTCTCCAAACGCAACATGGCACCACCATTGATTCCAGCCAATCTCGTATTCAAAAAGTCAAATGGTGCTCCCTCACTTCCGAGCCCTGACGTGTGCCCAAACAGTGGTTTACCCCCACATATGGGGTACCAGCATACTCAGGATAAACTGCGCAACAATTACTGGGGTCCAATTTCTCCTGTTACCCTTGTGAATCTAAAAAAATGCTTGCTAAAACATAATTTTTGAGGAAAGAAAAATGATTTTTTATTTTCACGGCTCTGCGTTGTAAACGTCTGTGAAGCACTTGGGGGTTCAAAGTGCTCACCACATATCTAGATAAGTTCCTTGGGGGGTCTAGTTTCTAAAATGGGGTCACTTGTGGGGGGTTTCTACTGTTTAGGCACACCAGGGGCTCTGCAAACGCAATGTGACGCCCACAGACCATTCCATCAAAGTCTGCATTTCAAAAGTCACTACTTCCCTTCTGAGCCCCGACGTGTGCCCAAACAGTGGTTTACCCCCACACATGGGGTATCAGCGTACTCAGGAGAAACTGGACAACAACTTTTGGGGTCCAATTTCTCCTGTAACCCTTGGGAAAATAAAAAATTCTGGGCTAAATAATTATTTTTGAGGAAAGAAAACGTATTTATTATTTTCACGGCTCTGCATTATAAACTTCTATGAAGCACTTGGGGGTTCAAAGTGCTCACCACACATCTGGATAAGTTCCTTTCGGGGTTTAGTTTCCAAAATGGGGTCACTTGTGGGGGTTTCTACTGTTTAGGCACATCAGGGGCTCTGCAAACGCAACGTGACGCCCGCAGAGCATTCCATCAAAGTCTGCATTTCAAAACGTCACTACTTCAATTCCGAGCCCCGGCATGTGCCCAAACAGTAGTTTACCCCCACATATGGGGTATCACCGTACTCAGGAGAAACTGGACAACAAATATTGGGGTCAAATTTCTCCTGTTACCCTTGGGAAAATTAAAAAATTCTGGGCTAAATAATTATTTTTGAGGAAAGAAAACGTATTTATTATTTTCACGGCTCTGCATTATAAACTTCTATGAAGCACTTGGGGGTTCAAAGTGCTCACCACACATCTAGATAAGTTCCTTTCGGGGTCTAGTTTCCAAAATGGGGTCACTTGTGGGGGGTTTCTACTGTTAAGCCACATCAGGGGCTCTGCAAACGCAACGTGACGCCCACAGAGCATTCCATCAAAGTCTGCATTTCAAAACGTCACTACTTCCCTTCTGAGCCCCGACGTGTGCCCAAACAGTGGTTTACCCCCACACATGGGGTATCAGCGTACTCAGGAGAAACTGGACAACAACTTTTGGGGTCCAATTTCTCCTGTAACCCTTGGGAAAATAAAAAATTCTGGGCTAAATAATTATTTTTGAGGAAAGAAAACGTATTTATTATTTTCACGGCTCTGCGTTATAAACTTCTGTGAAGCACTTGGGGGTTCAAAGTCCTCACCACACATCTAGATTAGTTCCTTTGGGGGTCGAGTTTCCAAAATGGGGTCACTTGTGGGGGAGCTCCAATGTTTAAGCACACAGGGGCTCTCCAAACGCGACATGGTGTCCGCTAACAATTGGAGCTAATTTTCCATTCAAAAAGTCAAATGGCGCACCTTCCCTTCCGAGCCCTACCGTGTGCCCAAACAGTGGTTTACCCCCACATATGAGGTATCGGCGTACTCGGGAGAAATTGCCCAACAAATTTTATGATCCATTTTATCCTACTGCCCATGTGAAAATGAAAAAATCGAGGCGAAAATAATTTTTTTGTGAAAAAAAAGTACTTTTTCATTTTTACAGATCAATTTGTGAAGCACCTGAGGGTTTAAAGTGGGCATCTAAATAAGTTCCTTGGGGGGTCTAGTTTCCAAAATGGGGTCACTTGTGGGGGAGCGCCAATGTTTAGGCACACAGGAGCTATCCAAACGCGACATGGTGTCCGCTAACGATGGAAATAATTTTTCATTCAAAAAGTCAAATGGCGCTCCTTCCCTTCCGAGCCTTACCATGTGCCCAAACAGTGGTTTACCCCCACATGTCAGGTATTGGTGTACTCAGGAGAAATTGCCCAACACATTTTAGGATCCATTTTATCCTGTTGCCCATGTGAAAATGAAAAAATTGAGGCTAAAAGAATTTTTTTGTGAAAAAAAAGTACTTTTTCATTTTTATGGATCAATTTGTGAAGCACCTGGGGGTTCAAAGTGCTCACTATGCATCTAGATAAGTTCCTTGGGGCGTCTTGTTTCCAAAATGGGGTCACTTGTGGGGGAGCTCCAATTTTTAGGCACATGGGGGCTCTCCAAACGTGACATGGTGTCCGCTAAAGAGTGGAGCCAATTTTTGATTCAAAAAGTCAAATGGCGCTCCTTCCCTTCCAAGCCCTGCCGTGCGCCCAAACAGTGGTTTACCCCCACATATGAGGTATCAGCGTACTCAGGACAAATTGGACAACAACTTTCGTGGTTCAGTTTCTCCTTTTACCATTGGGAAAATAAAAGAATTGTTGCTAAAAGATAATTTTTGTGACTAAAAAGTTAAATGTTCATTTTTTCCTTCCATGTTGCTTCTGCTGCTGTGAAGCACCTAAAGGCTTAATAAACTTCTTGAATGGGGTTTTGTGCACCTTGAGGGGTGCAGTTTTTAGAATGGTGTCAATTTTGGCTATTTTCAGCCATATAGACCCCTCAAACTGACTTCAAATGTGAGGTGGTCCCTAAAAAAAATGGTTTTGTAAATTTCGTTGTAAAAATGACAAATCGCTGGTCAAATTTTAACCCTTATAACTTCCTAACAAAAAAAAATTTTGTTTCCAAAATTGTGCTGATGTAAAGTAAACATGTGGGAAATGTTATTTATTAACTATTTTGTGTCACATATCTCTCTGGTTTAACAGAATAAAAATTCAAAATGTAAAAATTGCGAAATTTTCAAAATTTTCGCCAAATTTCCGTTTTTATCACAAATAAACGCAGAATTTATTGACCTACATTTACCACTAACATGAAGCCCAATATGTCACGAAAAAACAATCTCAGAACCGCTAGGATCCGTTGAAGCGTTCCTGAGTTATTACCTCATAAAGGGACACTGGTCAGAATTGCAAAAAATGGCCAGGTCATTAAGGTCAAAATAGGCTGGGTCTTGAAGGGTTAAACTAAGTCTTAAAGGGAACCTGTCACCCCGTTTTTTGAGATTGAGCTATAAATACTGTTAAATAGGGCCTGCGCTGTGTGTTCCTATAGTGTATGTAGTGTACCCCGATTCCCCATGTATGCTGAGAAATAACTTACCAAAGTCGCCGTTTTCGCCTGTCAATCAGGCTGGTCAGGTCGGGAGGGCGTGGTGACATTGCTGGTTCTTCCTCAGCTTTACGTTGGTGGCGTAGTGGCGTAGTGGTGAACAAGCAGCGCGCGATCTGCGCTGTCATCCCTTTCGTCGGTGGGGGCGGCCATCTTCCTGGGGCCGCGCGTGCGCAGATCGAGTGCTCTGCTGCACGGGGCTTCAGGAAAATGGCCGCGGGATGCCGCGCGTGCACATTAGAGATCGCGGCGGCCATTTTCCCAAAGCCGGTCTATTGGAGCAAATACTAATATGGCTGGAGGCAATATATTTCATTTTCACAGTGTGAACTTGTTTTCTGCAGATTAGAAGCTTGTTTACTGCTGTATATGGAGTTGACCTTGCACCTCTTATTAGCAGCGGGTCTGGTGAAGACATTGAACCTATTTATAAATCTGTCTGTGTCTGTTTATTTCACTCCTGCAGCTAGATTACGAGCTCGGCTTCTTACATGCACAGTGCACTCACCGCAAGTTTGTATTTCACAGCCTAAATATTTTGCCCGTGCCCTTACTGTAGTGTGGCATAGATGGCTGCACGACGCTGTGCCCGTAACAGCCAAAACGAATACAGTAGGAGGATTTAATTACGGCTCCCGGGAAGGAGAGAGGCTGAAATGAACTGCAGCACACCTTCAGAAACCGCCAGGGTCCTTCATGGCCTGGCTAATTCAATTTGCTTGCACATGGCTGATTTACATCTGGCAGAGTCGTGAGTTTTCACATTTTTTTTTTCTATTGGTCTCTTCTTACTGAAGACATCATATTTCTCCAACATTGTTGTTATCTTCAGCACCCAATTATGCTCAGAGCTGCTCAGCGGAGGGAGAACTCTGTGGTTACCACTGTGTCAATCCGTCACTTGTCTTGCAGTCTTGGATAATCCTCTGTGCGAACATTTCTCCAGACTATACCTTGTCATTTTAGCCAATTTTTACCACCTCTGTTCTCGGATGGTGGAAAAATCATTCTGGTGCAAAATCACCTTGTAATAGAAACACAGATCATTGATTATTCCATTAAACCCAATTTCTCCTTTTCAACCCATGTACAGTCCAATTCTTGTCTAATCAGTGCATGGAGTTTATCACAATTTCTTTGATATTTTTACAGCCTTTTTTTGAGGATTGGCCACAGCATCTTAATAGGATTGAGGCAGGCTTGGACTGGCCCAGGAGAATTCTCCGGTGGGCCCCTGTACAGGAGAGGCCACCGCCCTTTTATTTGAGCAATATACTTGAATCATTATGTACAGATAAAGGCAGCATCTTATTCATTTAACAATGTACCCAGTTCATTGTACTGTGATTGAGGATAATGTCACATTTGTATGTGGGTGAAAAATGGGCCCCCGGAATTCGTTACTGGTGGGCCCCAAAACACAACGCATCCAGTGCACGACGGACGCAACGTATGGCCATACGTCGCAATCCGTCGGCAATACAAGTCTATGGGAACAAAACGACGCATTGCAACGGATCTCACACGACGCAAGTGTGAAAGAGGCCTAAATGGCTTGGTGAACAAAACGCGGAACTTTTGGATTTATGGTCAGGAAACTTCCCAGATCTCAATCCCGTTGAGAATCCTCAAAACGCGTGAGGACAAACATAAACACATAAATTGTGATAAACTCCAAGCACTGATTAGTCAAGAATGGGCAATCATCAGTCAGGATTTGGCCCAAAAGCTGATATCCAGCTGTCATGGCGAAGAGCATAAGTATTGAAAAATAAGTCAAGTGTTATTTACTGCATCTATATACAGCTCTGGCAAAATGTTCAGTTTGTCTGATTTTTCTCTCTAAAGAGTATCTTTTTGAGTAAAATGTAAATTGTTCATTTATTCTATAGACACATAGAAAAAAAAACCCAAAGCCAGCTCACCAGGCAGCCTCAGCAGGTGCACGGAACTTCCACGTTGATCCACGTAGTGTTAAGTAGAAAGAGGAAAAAAAAACTTTGTTCCAGCTCCAAAATTTAAAATATCGATCCTTTATTAGTCCATGATAAAAACATAGGCTGAGTAACTCTCCATAGCACAGTAGGAAATGAACAACGCGTTTCGATCTTTACAGATTTTTGTCAGAGCTCCTCTTTCCATTTATTCTATAAACTACTGACAACATGGCCCTGAATTTCCAAGCAATAAATTTTGTATTTTTTTCTGACAAGAAGTGGTCAAAATTACAAAAAAACCCAGTGCTCAAATAATGCAAAGAAAACAAGTTCATAATAATTTAGACACAACAGTACTAATGTTTTAACTCAGGAAGAGTTCAGAAATCAATATTATGTGGAATAACCATGATTTTCAATCACAGCTTTCATACGTCTTGGCATGCTTTCCACCAGTCTTTCACACTGGTCCTGGCGCAAAAATGTAAGCAGTTCTTCTTTGTTTGATGTTTTGTGACCATCGTCCTCTTGATTACATTCCAGGGGTTTCCAATGGGGTTCAGGTCTGGAGATTGGGTTTTGATGTGGTGGTCTCTTAATTTTTGCCAGAGCTGTATATCAGTTGAGGGGATGGAACAGGCATCGGAACTGTTACATAAAACTGTGCTACTATTGCAATGAATGGCCAAGATCAAAATAGCAACTCTGGCATCTAGGGGGTTTGGCAAAGGAAGATCGCTCTTTCTGTCACCTCATTTCTCTGTCTCCTCCTGCAGTATGATCATGAAGAGACAATGGTTCGCCATAGCAGCCTAATAATCGCCTCTGTATCTGCCAACTAAAGACTATTAGATCCTGCCATTTGTTCTAAAGAATTGACTTTCAGTATTGGAGCATGTTGGTCTCTCTACCCGAACGTGACTGATTCATAGAAATATTGCTGTCGAATCTTGGACTGATTTGTACGGATGTCTGAATGCACCTTAAGGCAACATTCATGCGTTCAGTATTTGGTCAGTATTTTACATTAGTATTTGGAAGCCAAAACCAGGAGTGGGTGAAAAATACAAAAGTGGTGCAAATGTTTCTATTATATTTTTCCTCTGATTGTTCCTCTCACGGTTTTGGATTACAAATACTGATGTAAAATACTGACCGTGCGACTCCAGCTTAACAGTGACAGACAAGTATAATACACTGCACTATATACATAACAAAGCCACATTTGTTTTTGTTTCCATGTAAGGATAAGGCTAGTTTCACTTTTGCGGTTGAGTCCGCAGCGTTTTGTCCGCAACCACATGCAAAAATGCATGCTAACGCAGCGTTTTTTATCCGCATCAGCTTACGCATGACGGCTTTTTATGTGTATGCGTTCGATATTTCCAGGAGGGCGTGTCTAAATCAGTTTCTGGACATGCGCAGTCAAAAGTACGCAAGCGCATCGAACGCATGCGTACACATGCATTCCCATAGACAGTAATTAGTTTTTTTTAACGCACTCTTCTGCATGTGCATGCCTGTGCATATTTGATGGAAATCTGCCGCCTCAAAAACTGCAACATGGTTCGTTAGCCCCGCCCTGCCACACACGGAAAGCAAACGCAGGCGAACACATGCAAACGCATGAACCTGCGTCCACAATGTAAAAGATATTGAACCAAGATGCATGTGGATGTTTGTGTCAGAAACGCTGCAGACACAACCGCAAATATGAAACCGGCCTAAGCCATCATGATTCTGATCCCAGAGTACTCCTTTAATATTACCTGAGAGGTGACTTTGGGTGTGTCTTTCAAAGGTTAAAAAAGTTGCCCTGTTTTTAAGTGGAGGTGCTTTTGTTTTGTGTTTTTTAGTTATTTTTTTCCTAGCAATGGACATTTCTTTTAAATGAGTGAAACTACATGTTGTGTGATCTCAACAATTTTCAGACTCCATTTCTTAGCCTCTGCTTTTCTTTTGCTTTTTTGCATCAGATTTTACAAATTTAATTTAGTACAAAAGATATAAGCAGATGAATCATGTCAATTACCGGCTTGATATTTTACCATATGTGCTGGGCCGCATTGGGGGCAGGGGTTGCCAGCTGGTTCCAGTTCCTCCCAACAGATTACTCAAAGTGGTCCCTGTTCACTTTAGAAGTGAACAGCAAGCATGACAGAGAGCGAGAGCACATGGCCTCACACAAGCCTTTATCCCTTTGGTTGGTCACACTCTTTTCCTCCAAATCTCATAAAACCTACATAATGTAATGTGCTGCTGCAGTGCAGTATAGTGCAACCTCCACCAGGGGGTGCTGGTGAGGGAAGAGAGGTTGTACACACAGCGTAGCTACACTGAACAACAACACAGGTGCCACAGGTAATGAAAGAGAAGTCAGACAAGCCAAGGTCATACACAGAGAGGTCAGCGCAGTACACAGGGGGAGTCAGAGGAATTGTCGGGGACAAACAAGAAGTCAGAACCTACCGGGAACGTGGTAACCAAAACGTGAGACGTAAGAAGAAGTCGGAGTACAAGCCAGAGTCGAAACTGTTGTGAATTCTGCTCTTGGGCTCCCTCCGGTGGTTGTTGATGGTAATGTAGTTATTCCTGAGCAGCAGTCTTGGACAGGTGTTTCTGCTAATTGCAATTCTGACTGGGGTATTTAGCTGTGCAGGACTCATTAGTCCTTGCCAGTAGTCAATGTTCCTTTGGAAGTGTTGGTCCTCTGCCTGGCCTCTCCTGCTTGCTGCCAATTCAGCTAAGATAAGTGTTTGCTTCATTTTTTTAGACACACTGCTGTGTGTTTATTTTCTATGCTTATCTTGTTTCTATTTTGTTCCTGCTAGACTGTGCCTGATGTTTTTCTCAGTCTAGTTGGACTCGCTGGAGTCGCAGATATACTCTCCACATCTTTAGTTAGGTGGTGGATTTTTTGTATTTTTCTGCTGTGGATATTTTGTAGTGTTTTATGCTGACCGCATTGTATCCTGTACTATCCTTTTCTATTTAGGTAGAAGTGGCCTCCTTTGCTTATCCCTGTTTTCTGTCTGCGTGTGTCTTTTCCTCTCCTACTCACAGTCATTATTTGTGGGGGGCTATCTATCCTTTGGGGATCTACTCTGAGGCAAGAGAGTTTTCCTATTTCCATCTTTAGGGATATTTAGTCCTTAGGCTGTGTCTAGGTCTGGTTAGGCACACCCCACGGCTACTTCTAGTTGCGATGATAGGATCAGGGTTTGCGGTCAGTAAAGTTACCACTGCTCCAGCGAAGGTCATTTCATGCTGCTCCAAGGCCACCTGATCATAACACGAAACCAATCGGGGAGCGTGGTATCAAAAACGGAAAACAAGGGGTGAAGTCCATAAATCAGATCGAGTCATACACGGGTGCAGGCAGTCAGAGGAACAAGGATCACTAATAGGTCAGGGGCTCCAGCCGGAAAGCTTGATCTATAGCTGACACTGGCCCACAGGCTGCAGATGACTGAAATAGCTTAGCTAGCTTCATAACAAGGCATTAACTCCCGCATGACCAGTCCAGAGACAAGACAGCTGAAAATAAACTCAGGACTGGACCATGACACATATCATAACTTTCCTATGGAAGGTCATAGGACAGCTATTCTGGTGCCATCTGATCCTGCCAGGCACCCGTTACGCTTGAAGACCAAACAATGCTTCACTACCTGGCTTCTACTAATCGCTCTGCATACTCCCCACCTTGGGGTGCTAGAATTGATTAAGACCCTAGAAGGCGTTTGGCCCATTCCATAGATCTCGACAATATAACCAGTATGTGGCTAGGACTTGTGATAACTCCATATTCTCCTTAAATATCTTAAATATAGGAAGTTTGAATGAAGCAGTCACACAGCTTGGGCTCTACAGGAGGTCATCCTGTATGAGCCTGGATATTTTCTATGGTGGTGGTGTTAGTTTTCACTTAGAAGCTGGTGATGCAGGACCACCTCCTGAGTTAGGTTCCTGTTACAGCTACACATGTTAAAGAAAGAGTTTAACCTTTAGAGGGCGTTGTTCTCCTTTGTGCTCATCCACAACCCCTCTCATAGGGATAACCCATTGGGTTACCATGATCACGACGCTTCTTGTGACAAATTTCGAGGTGGTGCTACTGAACTGCATAGCTTCAGTGTAACACATTCGTTCCAGCGTCCCATTCATTCCGGATATGGTGTGTAACCAGCTGAAGGGGTTGTGTCCCATTTCTACGTTGAATTGGTGTTCATACAAGTATGGCTGCAGGGCCCACACAATTGCCAAGCATTCCTTTTCCATCGTGAAGTAGGTCACCTCCCTCGGCAGGAGCTTTCGGCTAATGTAGAAGATGTGGTGTTCCTGGCCTGTAGAGTCAACCTGGCTGAGCACAGCACCGAGACCAAAATCAGTTTCATCGGTCTGTGCTGCAAACGGCCATGTGAAGTCGACTGCTTTTAGTACTGGGAAGCTGGAAAGGGCGGTTTTTAGCGCTGGAAGGCCATCTGTGGTTTGTCCTATCGACTGTGGAGCGCAACTTCTTTGTTGGTGAGGATCGTCAGGGGCTTAATCAGTCTACTATAGTGGGGGACAAATCTCCATTAGTACCATGCATTGCTGAGGAAGGACATCACCTGTTTCTTGGTCCTGGGGGTGAGCTAGTATGCGATGGCATCCACCTTCCCAAGCTCCTGCTTCAGAGCCCCCCGCCTACCCAGTGTCCAAGGTAGTGGACCTCACTCATGCCCAGCTGGCACTTTTCTGGCTTAATGGTAAAGCCTGCTCGGCTGATCCACCGAGCACCCGCGCCAGATGCTCTAGGTGATCCTCCCACTTGGGACTAAAGATGGCAATGTTGTCCAGGTACGCGGCCATGTACCTTTGAAGTTCCATGAGCAGTGTGTTGACCATCCCCTGAAAAGTGGCAGAGGCAATCTGATCTATTCTCTAAGAGCACCGATCACAGGCTGGTGCCAGGCAATGCCAGACTTCACCTCAACCCACTCTCATTGGTGCGATGAAGGATTTTATCAATCGCACCATTCACAGGGGACAGTTGCAGTTTGACCGCTCTGTGACTTGTCTGTGACCTGTTTGAGACCGCCCTGCATATCCTCATACTAGCTGAGGATTTGCACAGGGCAGTCACGCTGTCCGATCTGTGCTGTGCTGGGCCATAATCGCTCGCTGCTCCTGCTGCTATAGAAAAAAGACACCTGTAAGACGATCCCTACCTGATCTCTCCTCATCCACCCCAATCACCTTTTCCCCCTTTCTGCGGTCACACTGTCTGAGCGTGGGCCATGCTGAGCGTTGTGCCACAGAAGCCTGTGACACCACAGTCTTTCCTCCTGAAGAACACAGAAGGAAGAGAGAAGACAACTGTAAGTTTTTTTTATCCTTGACCCCTGCCTGATCTCTCCTCATCCACCCCAATCCAATTCCCCCTCTTTTTACTCCCCTACATCACCCTTTGCACCAGCTCCGTGGGCACATCCAGCAGCCGCCGTTCGTTGATTAGTGACGCAGTTCACTGATCAGCACTCGTGCTCCGTTTTACACTTTTTTTCCACTTACTATTCTTTTTTCCCCCCTTTGTGCCACCTCCGTATGCACATCTATCAGCCGCCATGCATTTATTAGTGATGCAATTTACTTATCAGCTCTCATGCTCGCTGTTTTACACTTACTATTTTTTTCTCCCCCCTTTACACCACCTCCATGCACACATCCAGCAGCCACCGAGCGTTGACTAGTGACACAGTTCACCGATCAGCACTCATTCTCCCTGCTTTACACTTTTTTCACTTACTATTTTTTCTCCCCCTTTGCACCACCTCCGTGCACATATCCAGCAGCTGCCGAGCGTTGATTAATGATGCAGTTAATAATAATCTTTATAATAATAATAATCTTTATTTTTATATAGCGCTAACATATTCCGCAGCGCTTTACATCACATTATCATCACTGTCCCCGATTGGGCTCACAATCTAGAATTCCTATCAGTATGTCTTTGGAATGTGGGAGGAAACCGGAGTGCCCGGAGGAAACCCACGCAAACACGGAGAGAACATACAAACTCTTTGCAGATGTTGTCCTGGGTGGGATTAGAACCCAGGACCCCAGCGCTGCAAGGCTGCTGTGCTAACCACTGCGCCACCATGCTGCATAGTTCACCTATTAGCACTCGTGCTCGCTGTTTTACACTTTTTCACTGACTTTGTTTCTCCCTTGTTGCTGCTGTTTTTCTTTTATCCTTTTCTTTTAAAAGGAAAAAAAAGTTTACACCAAGCACTCTCTCACACACACAACTGAATAATATACTGACACAAACACCACATAAAATATAATGTAGCCCCCTCATAGAGTATAATGCAGCCCTCCCCCCATAGAGTATAATGCAGCCCCCTCATAGGGTATAATGCAACCCCCCATAGAATATAATGCAGCCCCCTCATAGGGTATAATGCAACCCCCATAGAATATAATGCAGCCCCCTAATATAGTATAAAGCAGCCCTTCCATAGAATGTAATGTACCCCCTCATAGGGTATAATGCAGCCCCCCACAGAATATAATGTAGCCTCCTCAGAGTATAATGCAGCCCCCCATAGAATATAATGCAACTTTCTCATAAGGTATGATGCAACCCCTCATAGGATATAATGCAACCCCCTCATAAAATATAATGCAGCCCCCGTAGAGTATAATGCAGCCCCTCATATAGTAAAATGCAGCTCCCTCATAGAATATAATGCAGCCCCCTCATAGGGTATAATGCAGCCACCCCATAGAATATAATGCAGGCCCCCATATGATATAGTGCTTTCCCCATAGAATATAATGTAGCCCCCTCATAGGGTTTAGTGCTGTCCTCCATAGAATATAATGTAGCCCCCTCAGAGTATAATGCAGTCCCCTCATAGGGTATAATGCAGCCCCCTCATATGGTATAATGCTGCCCCCCATGGAGTATAATGCAACTCCCATTTACGGTATAATGCACGCCCACATAAGGTATATTTTGGACCCCTCATAGCATAGCGCAGCCCCACTTAGAATATAATGCAACCCCCCATAGAATATAATGCAGCCTCTCATATAGTATAATGCAGCTCCCTCATAGAATACAGTGGGGAAAATAGTATTTAGTCAACCACCAATTGTGCAAGTTCTCCCACTTAAAAAGATGAGAGAGGCCTGTAATTGACATCATAGGTAGACTACAACTATGAGAGTCAAAATGAGAAAACAAATCCAGAAAATCACCTTGTCTGATTTGGCAAGATTTATTTTGCAAATTATGGTGGAAAATAAATATTTGGTCACCTAAAGACATGCAAGATTTCAGGCTCTCACAGACATGTAACGTGCTCTTTTAGAGGGTCCTCTGCCCTTCACTCTTTACCTGTAGTAATGGCACCTCTTTGAACTTATCAGTGTAAAAGACACCTCTCTTTCTCATCTTTTTAAGTGGGAGAACTTGCATAAATAGTAGCTGACTAAATACTTTTTTTCCCTACTGTCTAATGCAGCCCCCTCATAGGATATAATGCAGCCCCCCTAATATAGTATAAAGCAAAATCCATAGAATTTAATGTATCCCCTCATATAGTAAAATATTAGCTCCCTCATAGAATATAATGCAGCCCCCATAGAATACAATGTATCCCTACATAGCGTATAGTGCTATCCCCCATAGAATATCATGTAGACCCCATAGGTTATAGTGCTGTCCCCCATAGAGTATAATGCAGTCCTTTCATAGGGTATGATGCAGCCCCCTCATAGGGTATAATGCAAGCCCCTCATAGTGTATAATTCACCCTCTCATAGTGTATAATGCAGCACCTCCCTCATATGGTATCATGCAGCCCCACATAGAATATAATGTAGGCCCCACCATAGAATTTATTCCAGCCCCACAGTATTATGGCCACCAGTACCCACTCACTTAAATTTACGTAAAAAAAAACCAAAACACACAATACTCACCTCTCCTACTCTCTCCTCCGCTGATCGCGACTCTGCACCGGTATTAGCAGCTGCACTGCCATCTGCCCGGCGCACACAATGGCGCAATGAAGTGACGTAATCGCACACCCGCTGTGTCAGAGGCAGAGGGGAATGATGTGAGAGGGAGCGTCATCTGACACGCTCTCCTCCATTATTTCTTTCAACTGTGTCAGCATCTATGACTCACGGGCCCCATAGTGGCCGCGTGGTATGTCGCTATTAGCGGCACGCCACTGGCAGGGGGCCTCTAATGGAGTGGGCGCCCTAGTCTGCCGACCCTGATAGCAGTTAGCTGCTGCAGGACCCGGCGGCTGCGCCTAACACTGCCCACTATTAAAGTGAAATGAATATTCATGGGCATGGGGAGCAGTGAATATTCATTTCTCTTTAGCAGTGGGCACAGACTTTAGCCAAAGAAGCCAGCTCCTGCCTCCTGTCACCTGCTGCTGCTCTGCTGGTGCCGGGCGGGCCCCCCTTACTCAGGGGACCCAATGCAGCTTCATGGTGTGCCACTATTAGCGATATGCCACTGGCTGGGGATTCTAGGCAGCTGTCGGCCCTGTATGCCAGCAGGTGTCAGTGCCTGGGCCAGTCCTACCCTGTTGTTTGCACTTCACGGTCAATGATTTGTGTTGCAGCCGGCCCAACACACCCCTCTAGGCTATCTGAGGGCTATGTGTCCAAGAAATTGAGGGATAGAGGTTGTGTTAGATGTCATAGCATCCACAATCACCCAACCTCAACACAATTTAGATGATTTGGACATAGAGCTAAGGGAAAGCAAGTGCTCAGCCCCTCTGTAGATGTTTTCATGACTGGTGGAAACCATTCCCGGTTACACCTAACGAAGCTGCTGGAGATAAATGAAATGTAAAGCACATGGGTGTGGAGTTGGTGTCCATTTTGGTGGAGTTGGAGTTAATATAAAATGGACCGACTCCAACTCCTAAAATATATAGTAAATTGGGTACAGTGGTACAATGCAGGATATGCTGTTAATGTTTTCATAAGAATTTGGGAAAGTTATGAAATGTCCTATAAATGTCTGTTCCTGATCTGAGGATCTCGGCTTTTAGTTGAGATAAATCTGTGCTGCACTTTATATACATGCTCAGTAGTGAGCAGTGCTGTGGAGTCAGTTGTTGAGTCGGAGTTGGAGCCGAAAGTTAAGGTACCTTCACACATAACGATATCGTTAACGATATCGTTGCTATTTGTGACGTAGCAACGATATCGTTAATGAAATCGTTATGTGTGACAGCGACCAACGATCAGGCCCCTGCTGGGAGATCGTTGGTCGCTGAAGAAAGTCCAGAACTTTATTTCGTCGCTGGACTCCCTGGAGACATCGCTGGATCGGCGTGTGTGACACCGATCCAGCGATGTCTTCACTGGTAACCAGGGTAAACATCGGGTAACTAAGCGCAGGGCCGCGCTTAGTAACCCGATGTTTACCCTGGTTACCATGCTAAAAGTAAAAAAAAACAAACAGTACATACTTACCTACAGCCGTCCGTCCTCCAGCGCTGTGCTCTGCTCTCCTCCTGTACTGGCTGTGAGCCGGAAAGCAGAGCGGTGACGTCACCGCTCTGCTTTCCGGCTCCCAGACAGTACAGGAGGAGAGCAGAGAAGCAGAGCACAGCGCTGGAGGACAGACGGCTGTAGGTAAGTATGTACTGTTTGTTTTTTTTTACTTTTAGCATGGTAACCAGGGTAAACATCGGGTTACTAAGCGCGGCCCTGCGCTTAGTTACCCGATGTTTACCCTGGTTACCGGCATCGTTGGTCGCTGGAGAGCGGTCTGTGTGACAGCTCTCCAGCGACCAAACAGCGACGCTGCAGCGATTCGGATCGTTGTCGGTATCGCTGCAGCGTCGCTAAATGTGAAGGGGCCTTTAGGGAAATTGGGGAGTGTGAGGTTTGGCTTACCAACTCCACAGCCCTGGTAAAGTGTCAGAGAAAATAGGGGGTATTTTAGGAATCTATAATGTAACACATATATTTCCCATACATGTATATTTCTTTGCGCCTTGCTTACATATGTTCCTTTGAGTTTTGCCTTCAGTTGAATCTAAAATGTGCACATTCCAATAAAAATAAGGAACACCATTGCGTACACAGGTGTGTCCAAACTTTTGACTGGTATTATATATTTGCAAAATTAAATGATCCAAACTGACCCTCTGTGATGTATAACTACCGATATTTTATCTGGATATTGATTTTATATGCGTTACTCATCTGGAGCAGCTCAAGCTACATTGTAATCCTCCGTGCTTCATGCTTTGAACACATTAATCCTTATGAAATACATTTACTTTTTAGCAAAAGAACTCCAGGAAAAAAATCTACAATGAAACAACGAGAGCTTTATATGCTATATAGCTCCCGTGAATCAGATGCCGTCCCGCTCACTCCGTACAGTTTCTTTATTAAGTATGAGTGGGTCATTAAAGCTCAGATATGTGCTTGTAAACCATTCAAGTCTACCTCGCTTTTTCACCACGTCCCTCATCTCGCCCGCTCTGTTTCTAGGAGTTTTGATGCATTCAGAGTCCGCAGTGTAGGCAGAAAGATGTTTTTGCAATGTTTCAGCTGAGCAAACAAAGGCAAGAAGAGACAGCAATATGCTACAAAAGCTGTCATTATATTGGCACAGCAGTATCCCATGTGACTGGGAACAGTAACCAGGGCAGGGGGCAAAAGCTTTGGGATACTGTGTTATAGGCATACATCTATTCTATGCATGTTATTTATGTAGCGAAATAAAGTGATTTTATTTGGATACTTTATTCATGTTTTATACATTCCTCCCCAGCGATAAGGACAGTTCCATCAACTAAAAGGGTGAAGAGCGCCACTCCAAAGTAGGAGAAGAAATATATAGAATGGATGTCAGATCTCATTCAGATGTGTTTGTTTTTCACATCTACGCAAGAGAAATTGGCACGTTGCGGTCTGAACATTTCTTGAAATCCCATTCACTATGCTGTCACAGCAGACCGCTGCAGGTTTGACACTGCATAAATATGCAGCGTCAAACCCCCAGAAATTACTGATCATGGGCACATACCCTTAAACCACACTCATTTTCCTATTTTTTTTTATCACCTCACAACAGATATACTATCTTAAATGCCGAAACACTGGCTTTCGCTATAGCTGGCATAGATTTACAGTACTGGCTGATGGATAGCCCATACGATTCAATACGTTTATTAGAAGGCACTTCCTAATAAGTTTGGCACAGTCCACACTCCAGAGATCTGTGGGTACAGGACGGGTGAATGAAATGCCAGTCTTAGTAAATTCCTCCAGTTATCTTCCTAAGTGTATGTATATGGAGAAGCCTGTTAATCTAGAGCAGTGGGGTGAGGAGAAGAAACACCTGTGTTCGGCCGTTCATAGGAGATTCTGATTTTTACTATACATAGCAGTTATGAAGCCCTGGTATGTGTAGCACAGGTGAAGGGGTCATCGCAACTTCAAGTCTCCTGAGCGAATTACTGAAGTCAGGAAAAGATGCCCCATAAGATGAAAAATGGAACTTGGAAAATGGAGACATAAGTGATTTTATTTTTTCCCACAAATTTCGGATTTTTTTTTCACCACTTTAATATAAAAAGAACCTATACATGTTAGGTTTCTGCAAACTTGTAATGACCTGGAGAATCATAATGGCAAGTATGTTCTCGCAGTTGGTTAACATGATGTAAAAAAAAAAAAAACAATTTCACCGCACTTGGACTTTTTTACCCATTCTCAATACTCTACACACGTGGTCAAAATTGTTGGTACCCCTCGTTTAGTGACAGAAAAAAACCACAATGGTCACAGAAATAAAATGAATCTGACAAAAGTAATAGTAGATAAAAAAAATCTTTGAAAATGAACAAATGAAAGTCAGACATTGCTTGTCAACCATGCTTCCACAGAATTTAAAAAAATTAAATAAAAATAAAACTCGTGAAATAGGCCTGGATAGAAATGATGGTACCTCTGAAAATAATGTGACAAAAGGGACATGTTAAATCAAGGTGTGTCCACTAACTAGCATCACAGGTGTCTACAATCTTGGAATCAGTGAGTGGGAATGTATATAGGGCTGCAGACACTCACTGTGCTGTTTGGTGACATGGTGTGTATCACACTCAACAAGGACCAGAGGAAGCGAAGGAAAGAGTTGTCTCAGGAGATCAGAATGAAAATTATAGACAAACATGTTAAAGGTAAAAGTTATAAGACCATCTCCAAGCAGCTTGATGTTCCTGTCACTACAGTTGCACATATTATTCAGAAACTTAAGCTCCATAGGACCCTGGATGTGGACGGAGGAGGAAAATTGATGACAAATCAAAGAAACATATAATACGAGTGGTAACAAAAGAGCCCAGAAAAACTTCTAAACAGATTAAAGGTGAGCTTCAAGCTCGAGGAACATCAGCGTCAGATTGCACCATCCGTCGTTGTATGAGCCAAACTGGACTTCATGGGAGACGACCAAGGAGGGCACCATTGTTGAAAAAAAACATAAACACAGACTGGAATTTGCCAAACTACATGTTGATAAGCCACAAAGCTTCTGGGGGAATGTCCTATGGACAGATGAGAGAAAAATTGAACTTTTTGTCAAGGCACATCAGCTCTATGTTTACAGACGGAAAAATGAAGTATATCAAGAAAAGAACACTGTCCCTTCTGTGAAACATGGAGGAGGCTCTGTTATGTTCTGGGGCTGCTTTGCAGCATCTGGCACAGGGTGTCTAGAATCTGTGCAGGGTACAATGAAATCTCAAGACTTTTAAAAAGGATTCTAGAGAGAGAAATTTGCTGCCCAGTGTCAGAAAGCTTGGTCTCAGTCGCAGGTCATGGGTGCAACAGGATAATGACCCAAAACACACACAGCTAAAAACACCCAAGAATGGCTAAGAGGAAAACATTGGACTATTCTGAAGTGGCCTTCTATGAGCCCTGACCTAAATCCTACTGAGCATCTTTGGTAAGAACTGAAACATGCCGTCTGGAAAAGGCAACCTTCAAACACGAGACAACTGGAGCAGTTTGCTCTTGAGGAGTGGGCCAAAATACCTGTCGAGAGGTGCAGAAGTCTCATTGACAGTTACAGGACTCGTTTGACTGCAGTTATTGCCTCAAAAGGTTGTGCAACAAAATATTAAGTTAAGGGTACATCATTTCTGTCCAGGCCTATTTAATTAGTTTTATTTTTCAAAAAATTCTGTGGGAACATGGTTGAAAAGCAATGACTGAATTTCATTTGTTCATTTTCATAGATGTTTGATTTATTATTACTTTTGTCAGATTCAAGTTATTTCTGTGACCATTATGGGTTTCTCTGTAATTAAACAAGGGCTACCAACAATTTTGACCACGTGTGTATATGCATCAAATCAATGGTGTCATTAAAAAGTGCAGTTCATCCCACAGAAAATGAGCCTTCATACTACAATAATGACTGAAAAATAAAAAAAAATTCTGGCACTGGGAAGAAAGAAAGGAGAAAATGAAAGCGCAAAAATGGAAAATCGCAAGGTCATGAAGGGCTTAATTGAATGTGTAAGTTGATTTTTAGAATTCTCTTAGAATCTAACCCACTAATTCAGTATGCAGCGCTGTCAGATTTCAGCTCTGAAGCGTGCAGAATTATAAATGCAACTCTGGAGAATAATACAGTTTGAAACTCAGAATTTGTGGAAAATGTTGTTGTATTTCAATCTGTTCCAGCTTTATGTGGACTATGTATCAAACCTATAAAATGTTTTTTAAAGAAGACTTATCAGTTATCCTGATATGTATAGTTTAGAAAATTCCTGTATTTCTCTTAAAAATACAATTCTGGGGCATCCTTATCCCAATTTTTTCAAATAAATTACGTTTTACACTCTCAGATCAGTGCTGACAGTGCCAGACTTTTTAGCAAGGGAAAATATAGCATCTAGTTGTTAATATCTTCAAACATTTCCAAGAGGAACAACATAGAGACATTAAAAGAGAATGGAATGGTAGCTGTCAACAACTCTGTCAGACTACCTGGGGCCAGTTGCTCCTTCCCTGTCCCTATTGCAAGAGGTGCCATAGGTATTCCTTCTCCCCTGATTACTTCCAATGGTAAAGTCGCTGGGGCCACGTAGCTTCCTTATTCACCCCTCTATCTATCCCTCTTCCCCACACTGGGAAGTTGGTAGTAATAGTATATGTACATACAAGGAAGGACGTACAGAGATAAAAGAATAATACCACTCATACAAATATGCATTCACAGACAAATGAACCATTAACTCCAATCAACTGTCACAGAACATTACTCCAAATGCCTCTACCATCAAGAGACTGCTCCACTCCACAACAGACAGTACAAGACTTAACACCAGCAAACCAGATTGCCAGAGGCGAGTATTCTGAACAGCTGACATCATCCAATCAGGGAGGATTCAGAGACTCTAAGCTGAACAATTTAACCCAGAGGCGTATCAGGGGGAATGGGGGTTGGCAGGCGGGGTAGCGCCGTTGGGCCGAAGCTGCATTTCTACTCACGGACTGGGAGTCGGCCATTCTCTTAGTCTGTAGTCAAGCTGACAGCCGGCTCACAGAACGTGTAGCGCACCGACTCTGTGATGAATTGTACTCGCGTCTGAAAAACGCGAATACAATTGAAACTTTGACCGCCAGGTGAGAATGACGTCAGCAGCGTGATCAGGTCATATGATCACACTGCTGACGCCACTTGTCAGCACAAGAACAACATCGGTGATAAGTGCTCCTGTGGAACTAAAGACACAGAATATTAACCCCTTCCCGACATGCGCTGTACATGTACTGCTCTGTGGGAGCGGCGTTAACGGAAACAGCAGTATATGTAAGGTGTCACGATCGCGCAGCTTCACGATGAGCGCCAATCGGATGCAGGTGTCAGCTCTGTGTGAAAAGTGACACCCCTGTTGTGAATTCTGCTTTTGGGCTCCCTCCGGTGGTTGTAGGTGGTAATGCAGTTGTCTCTGGGCTGCAGTCCTGGACAGGTGTATCTGCTGATTGCAGTTCTGACTGGGGTATTTAGGTTTGCAGGACTCATTAGTCCTTGCCAGTTGTCAATGTTTCTTGGGAAGTGTTGGATCTTTGGCTTCTCCTGCTTAGCTGCCAATTCAGCAAAGATAAGTGTCTGTTTCTTTTTCTATGGCACACAAGCTGTGTGCTTGTTTTTTTATTGTATTCCTGCTCTGAGTTTAGTAGTCTCTGGAGTTGCAGATATACGTTCCACGTCTTTAGTTAGATGGAGGAATTTTTTGTATAATCTGCTGTGGATATTTTTGGAAGGGTTTTAATACTGACCGCACAGAACTCTGTCCTATCCTTTGCTATTTTAGCTAGAGTGGCCTCTTGTGCTAAATCCTGGTTTTCTGACTGTGTCTTTACTCTCCTACTCACCGCCAATATTTGTGGGGGGCTGCCTATCCTTTGGGGTTCTGCTCTGAGGCAAGGTAGTATTCCTATTTCCATCTTTAGAAGTATTTAGTCCTCCGGCTGTGACGAGGTGTCTAGGGCTTGTTAGGTACACCCCACGGCTACTTCTAGTTGCGTTGTTAAGATCAGGATTTGCGGTCAGTATAGTTACCACCTGCTCCAGTGAAAGTTTTAATGCTGCTCTAAGGTCACCGGATCATAACACACCCCGCAGCAACGCCCATGATCGGTGCTAGCACCGAACGCGGGCATTTAACCCATGTGATGCCGTTGTCAATAGTGACTGCAGCATAGATGAGCATCGCGCAGGGAACTCATTCTCTGCGCCCTTGCATAAGGACAACGCAAGATGGCCATGGGGTCCTTCAGGGTCCTGCAAGGAAGGTGGTTTGTGAGCGCCTGCTGAGAGCAGGCACTGACATGCCTTCTTCCCTACCTGTCAGATTGCTGATGTGATAATCTTGTGTCAAAATATATATTTTTTTATATCCCAAATTAAGAGAAAAAACAAACATTTTTCCAATAAATACATTTATTTATGTAAATAAAGTAAACAATAAAACAATAAAAGTCTGCATGTTTGGTATCATCGCTTCCGTAACAACCCGCTCTATAAAAGTATCCCACTGGCCAACCCCTTCAGTGAACACTGTAAAAAAAAAAAAAACGAGGCAAAAAAACAATGGTTTATCATCATCCCGCTGAACAAAAAGTGCAAGAAAATGCGATCAAAAAGACTAATGTAAATAAAAAAGATGGCACTGAAAAGTCATCTTGTTCTGCAAAAAAACAAGCCGTCATACAACTCCATCAGCAGAAAAATAGCAGTTATAGCTCTCAGAATAAAGCTATGCAAAAAGTATTATTTTTCTATAAAATGATTTTTATTGTGTAAAAGCATCAAAACATGAAAAAAATATAAATTAAATATCGCTGTAATCGTACTGACCTGAAAAATAAAGCTGCCTTATGAATTTTACAATACGCAGAACGGTATAAAAAAACAAACAAAAAGCAATTCCTAAATTGCTGTTTTTTGTTCATTCTGCTTCCCAAAAATCAGAATAGAAAGCGATCAAAAAATGTCATGTGCCCGAAAGTGGGACCAATAAAAATGTCAGCTCGTCCCGCAAAAATCAAGCCATAACATGATTCTGTCTGCTGAAATATGGAAAAATTATAGCTCTCAAAATATGGTGATGCAAAAACTAGTTTTCGCAATAAAAAGCATCTTTTAGTATGTGACAGAAGCCAAATATAAAAACTCGATATAAATCTGGTATCGCTGTAATTGTACCGACCCGAAGAATAACGTCGCCTTATCACTTATACCGCACGAGGAATGACGTAAAAAATAAATGAAACAAATTCTTCACCTGCTGTTGATTTTTTTCATTCTGCCTCCCAAAGGTCGCAGTAAGGCTCGGCAGACGTTTAACTAGCGTACTGTGCTGAGCGCTTACACCGAGGTTTCCATGAAATATGTGATTCAGATGGAACCTCTGACGGAAGATTACCTTTAATCCCTTCCCGACCTGTGACACAGCGTATGCGTCATGAAAGTCTGTGCCAATCCGACCTGTGACACATATGCTGTGTCACAGAATGATCGCGTCCCTGCAGATTGGGTGAAAGGGTTAACTCCAATTTCACCCGATCTGCAGGGACAGGGGGAGTGGTAGAACAGCCCAGGGGGGGTGGCTTCACCCCCCCCCGTGGCTACGATCGCTCTGATTGGCTGTTGAAAGTGAAACTGCCAATCAGAGCGATTTGTAATATTTCACCTATTAAAACTGGTGAAATATTACAATCCAGCCATGGTCGATGCTGCAATATCATCGGCCATGGCTGGAAACACTGGTCTGCCCCCCCCACCGCCACCGATTCCCCCCCCAGTCTTCCGATCAGTCCTGTACACTGCGCTCCGCTACCCTCTGTCCTCCTGTCCGCTCCCCCCGTGCTCTTGTCCGCTCCCCCGTGCTCCAATCCCACCCCCGTGCTCCGATCCAACCCCCCTGCGCTCCGATCCACCCCCCGTGCTCCAATCCACCCCCGTGCTCCAATCCACCCCCCCATGCTCCGATCCACCCCCGTGCTCCGATCCACCACCCCCGCGCTCCGATCCACCCCCCCATGCTCCGATACAAACCCTCCCCCCCCGTGTTCGCCCCCACCGCATCATACTTACCAAGCCTCCCGGGGTCCGTCCGTTTTCTCCATGGGTGCCGCCATCTTCCAAAATGGCGGGCGCATGCGCAGTGCACCCGCCGAATCTGCCGGCAGGCAGATTCGTTCCAATGTGCATTTTGATCACTGTGATAGGTTTTACCACAGTGATCAAAATAAAAAAAAATAGTAAATGACCTCCCTCTCCTTTGTCACCCCCATAGGTAGGGACAATAATAAAATAAAGAAATTTTTTTTTTCTACTAAGGTTGGGGTTAGAACTGGGGTTAGGATTTTAGGGTTTTAGGGTTAGGGTTTCGGTATGTGCACACGTATTCTGGTCCTCTGCGGATTTTTCCGCAGCAGATTTGATACATCCGCAGTGCTAAACCGCTGCGGATTTATCGCGGATTTACCGCGGTTTTTCTGCGCATTTCACTGCGGTTTTACAACTGCGATTTTCTATTGGAGCAGTTGTAAAACCGCTGCGGAATCCGTAGAAAGAAGTGACATGCTGCAAAATGTAAACCGCTGCGTTTCCGTGCAGTTTTTCACCAGCATGTGTACAGCGATTTTTGTTTCCCATAGGTTTACATTGAACTGTAAACTCATGGGAAACTGCTGCGGATTCGCAGCGTTTTCCGCAGCGTGTGCATATACCTTTAGAATTAGGCTATGTGCACACGGTACGGATTTGGCTGCGGATCCTCAGCGGATTGGCCGCTGCGGATTCGCAGCAGTGTTCAATCAGGTTTACAGTACCATGTAAACCTATGGAAAACCAAATCCGCTGTGCCCATGGTGCGGAAAATACAGCGCGGAAACGCTGCGTTGTATTTTCCGCAGCATGTCAATTCTTTGTGCGGATTCCGCAGCGTTTTACACCTGTTCCTCAATAGGAATCTGCAGTTGAAATCCGCACAAAAAACACTGGAAATCCGCGGTAAATCCGCAGGTAAAACGCAGTGCCTTGTACCCGCGGATTTTTCAAAAATGGTGCTGAAAAATCTCACACGAATCCGCAACGTGGGCACATAGCCTTAGGGTTGGAATTAGGGTTGTGGTTAGGGTTGTTATTAGGGTTATGGCTACTGTTGGGATTAGGGTTAGGGGTGTGTTGGGGTTAGTGTTGGAGTTAGAATTGAGGGGTTTCCACTGTTTAGGCACATCAGGGGTCTCCAAACGCAACATGGCGCCACCATTGATTCCAGCCAGTCTTGTATTCAAAAAGTCAAATGGTGCTCCCTCACTTCCGAGCCCCGACGTGTGCCCAAACAGTGGTCTACCCCCACATGTGGGGTACCAGCATACTCAGGACAAACTGCGCAACAATTACTGGGGTCCAATTTCTCCTGTTACCCTTGTGAAAATAAAAAAATTGCTTGCTAAAACATCATTTTTGAAAAAAGAAAAATGATTTTTTATTTTCATGGCTCTGCGTTGTAAACGTCTGTGAAGCACTTGGGGGTTCAAAGTGCTCAACACATATCTAGATAAGTTCCTTGGGGGGTCTAGTTTCCAAAATGGGGTCACTTGTGGGGGGTTTCTACTGTTTAGCCACATCAGGGGCTCCGCAAACGCAACGTGACACCCGCAGAGCATTCCATCAAAGTCTGCATTTCAAAGCGTCACTACTTCACTTCCGAGCCCCGGCATGTGCCCAAACAGTGGTTTACCCCCCACATATGGGGTATCAGCGTACTCAGGAGAAACTGGACAACAACTTTTGGGATCAAATTTCTCCTGTTACCCTTGGGAAAATAAAAAATTGCGGGCTAAAAAATCATTTTTGAGAAAAGAATAAATTTTTTTTAGTTTCATGGCTCTGCGTTATAAACTTCTGTAAAGCACCTGGGGGTTTAAAGTGCTCAATATGCATCTAGATAAGTTCCTTGGGGGGTCTAGTTTCCAAAATGGGGTCACTTGTGGGGGAGCTCCAATGTTTAGGCACACAGGGGCTCTCCAAACGCGACATGGTGTCCGCTAACAATTGGAGCTAATTTTCCATTCAAAAAGTCAAATGGCACGCCTTCCCTTCCGAGCCCTGCCGTGTGCCCAAACCATGGTTTACCCCCACATATGAGGTATCGGCGTACTCGGGAGAAATTGCCCAACAAATTTTAGGATCTATTTTATCCTATTGCCCATGTGAAAATAAAAAAATTGAGGCTAAAAGAATTTTTTTGTGAATTCAAGAATTTGAATTTGTTTTTTTTTCATTTTTACGGATCAATTTGTGAAGCACCTGAGGGTTTAAAGTGCTCACTAGGCATCTACATAAGTTCCTTGGGGCGTCTAGTTTCCAAAATGGGGTCACTTGTGGGGGAGCTCCAATTTTTAGGCACACGGGGGCTCTCCAAACGTGACATGGTGTCCGCTAAAGAGTGGAGCCAATTTTTCATTCAAAAAGTCAAATGGCGCTCCTTCCCTTCCAAGCCCTGCCATGCGCCCAAACAGTGGTTTACCCCCACATATGAGGTATCCGCGCACTCAGGAAAAATTGGACAACAACTTTCGTGGTTCAGTTTCTCCTTTTACCATTGGGAAAATAAAAAAATTGTTGCTAAAAGATCATTTTTGTTCATTTTTTCCTTTCATGTTGCTTCTGCTGCTGTGAAGCACCTGAAGGGTTAATAAACTTCTTGAATGTGGTTTTGTGCACCTTGAGGGGTGCAGTTTTCAGAATGGTGTCACTTTTGGGTATTTTCAGCCATATAGACCCCTCAAACTGAAATCAAATGTGAGGTGGTCCCTAAAAAAATGGTTTTGTAAATTTCGTTGTAAAGATGAGAAATTGCTGGTCAAATTTTAACCCTTATAAATTCCTAGCAAAAAAAAAAATTTTGTTTCCAAAATTGTGCTGATGTAAAATAGACATGTGGGAAATGTAATTTTTAACTACCGTATTTTGTGTGACATAACTCTCTGGTTTAACAGAATAAAAATTCAAAATGTGAAAATTGCGAAATTTTCAAAATTTTCGCCAAATTTCCGTTTTTATCACAAATAAACGCAGAATTTATTGACCTAAATTTACCACTAGCATGAAGCCCAATATGTCACGAAAAAAACGCTAGGATCCATTTAAGCGTTCCTGAGTTATTACCTCATAAAGGGACACTGGTCAGAATTGCAAAAAACGGCCAGGTCATTAAGGTCAAAATAGGCTGGGTCATGAAGGGGTTAATGAGGCAGATGGAGGCACTGTGAACGCCATAGGACCTGCGATCCGGTGTTGTCCGTCTTTTTTGGATTGCATAGAAGTGCCATCGGCCACAGTTTTGTGCACTTCTGAAAAGGACACCGCTGAACAGAGGCCAGACGGAGTCCAGAGTAACTCTACTGCCTCATTATAGGGAATGGAACCATCGGGGGTTTCAACTGTCATGTCACTCAGAGATTTAGATGGAAACCTCAAAGTAAGTGCTCAGCATAGAGTGCCGGATAAATGTGATCATAAATGTTATGTATAATGTTCCCAGTAAAAGCTTCAACTCAATCCACAAAAAAAAGCAAATCCTCACTCAGATCTGTCATCTGTTAACGGAAATATAGGGGGCTTCCACATTACTGGTAGTAAAAAGGCTCTGGAAAAGCGAAATGGCTCCTCGACCCCCAAAAGAAATTCAGCAAATTATCCACTTCCAAATCCAAATGTGTCCTCCCTTCTGAGCTCCAGTGTGCCTAAATAACATTTAAAACCCACGTTTGGCATTTCTGTAGAGGCCGCCTAATTTACTGATGCATGTCTCCAGAAGCATGAGCTGGGCATAATGTACTGGTCACTACAACGGCAGTTTGTTTCTAGAAAACACCGATGGAGAAAAAAATCGTCACTACATCTGTAGATTAATTCCCAAAGGGGGATAATTTCCAAAATGGGGTCACTTGAGGGGGGAATTCTGCTTTTCTAGCACTTAGGGGCTCTGTATATAGTCTGCAAACTATTCTAGGAAAATTTGCTCTCCAGAAGGCAAATAGTGCTCCGTCCCTCCCGAGTCTCTCCATATGGCTAAGAAGTACTCTACAGCCACATGTAGCGTATTTCTACAATGAGCAGAAATTGTGGGACAAATTTTGGTGCCATTTTACTATTTTCCCAGTATGAAAATGTAAAATTTGGGTCTAACACATCTTTGTTGGTAAAAATGTAAAGTCTTTTTTCTTCAATTTCTGTGACACACCTGTGGTGTCAATATAATCACCGCACCCCTAGATGAATTTGAGAGATTTTGTTTGTAAAATCGGGTCACTTATGGAGGGTTCTGCGTTTCTGGCACCTCGGGCTCTGCCAATGTGACATGGCACCCTCAAACCAGTGCAGCAAAATCTGCACTGTAATATGTCGCTACTTCCCTTACTAGCTTTGCACTGTGCCTCAAAAGTAGTTTTTGACCACATATAGGGTATCGGTAAACTCAGTAGAAATTGCACAACAAACTTTGGTGTCCATTTTCTCCTGTTACCCTTGTGAAAATGCAAAATTTGGAGCTAAAAAAGATTTATCAGGGAAATGTGATTTTTTATTTTTTTATTTTCATGGCTCTATGTTATAAACTTCTGTGAAAAAGGTGCGCAATACACATCTAGATAAGTTCTTTAAGGGGTCTAGTTTCCAAAATGGTGTCACATGTTGGGGGTTTCCACTGTTTAGGCACATCAGCTTCTCTCCAAACACGACATCTGCTAATTATTCCAGTAAATTTTACATTCAAAAAGTCAAATGGCGCTCCTTCCCTTCCAAGCCCTGTCGTGCACCCAAACAGTTGTTTTCCTCCACATATTGGGTATCTGTGCACTCAGGAGAAATTGCACAAGAAATTGAGTGGAGCAATTTTTCCTTTTACTCTTGCAAAAGTAAAAACAAAATAGGTCTAAAGGAAAATTTTGTGAAAGAAAAGTAAATGTTTATTTTTTCCTTCCACATTCCAAAAATTCCTGTGAAGCGTCTGAAGGGTTAATAAACTTCTTGAATGCGGTTTTAAGTACCTTGAGGGGTGCAGTTTTTAGAATGGTGTCACTTTGGGGTATTTTCTGTCATATATGCCCTTCAAAGTCACTTCAAATGTGAGATGGTCCCTAAAAAAAGGGGTTTTGCAAATTTGGTTGTAAAAGTGAGAAATCGTTGGTCAAACTCTAACCCTTACAACTTCTTAACAAAAAAATGTTTAAAAAATTGTGCTGATGTAAAGTATACATGTGGGAAATGTTATTTATTAATATAAGTTAATAACCCAGTATGGTGAGTGGGGAAAATAGTGCGGATACAGTATGAGAAGCTAGAAAGTATATATGAGGGAGGGATGGGTGCAAATGCAGTATGAGGAACAAAGTGGGAATATACAGGTCCTTCTCAAAAAATTAGCATATAGTGTTAAATTTCATTATTTACCATAATGTAATGATTACAATTAAACTTTCATATATTATAGATTCATTATCCACCAACTGAAATTTGTCAGGTCTTTTATTGTTTTAATACTGATGATTTTGGCATACAACTCCTGATAACCCAAAAAACCTGTCTCAATAAATTAGCCTATTTCACCCATCCAATCAAATAAAAGTGTTTTTTAATAACAAACAAAAAAACCAACAAATAATAATGTTCAGTTATGCACTCAATACTTGGTCGGGAATCCTTTGGCAGAAATGACTGCTTCAATGCGGCGTGGCATGGAGGCAATCAGCCTGTGACACTGCTGAGATGTTATGGAGGCCCAGGATGCTTCAATAGCGGCCTTAAGCTCATCCAGAGTGTTGGGTCTTGCGTCTCTCAACTTTCTCTTCACAATATCCCACAGATTCTCTATGGGGTTCAGGTCAGGAGAGTTGGCAGGCCAATTGAGCACAGTAATACCATGGTCAGTAAACCATTTACCAGTGGTTTTGGCACTGTGAGCAGGTGCCAGGTCGTGATGAAAAATGAAATCTTCATCTCCATAAAGCATTTCAGCCGATGGAAGCATGAAGTGCTCCAAAATCTCCTGATAGCTAGCTGCATTGACCCTGCCCTTGATGAAACACAGTGGACCAACACCAGCAGCTGACATGGCACCCCACACCATCACTGACTGTGGGTACTTGACACTGGACTTCAGGCATTTTGGCATTTCCTTCTCCCCAGTCTTCCTCCAGACTCTGGCACCTTGATTTCCGAATGACATGCAAAATTTGCTTTCATCAGAAAAAAGTACTTGGGACCACTTAGCAACAGTCCAGTGCTGCTTCTCTGTAGCCCAGGTCAGGCGCCTCTGCCGCTGTTTATGGTTCAAAAGTGGCTTTACCTGGGGAATGCGGCACCTGTAGCCCATTTCCTGCACATGCCTGTGCACGGTGGCTCTGGATGTTTCCACACCAGACTCAGTCCACTGCTTCCTCAGGTTCCCCAAGGTCTGGAATCGGTCCTTCTCCACAATCTTCCTCAGGGTCCGGTCTCCTCTTCTCGTTGTACAGCGTTTTCTGCCACATTGTTTCCTTCCAACAGACTTACCATTGAGGTGCCTTGATACATCACTCTGGGAGCAGCCTATTTGTTGAGAAATTTATTTCTGGGTCTTACCCTCTTGCTTGAGGGTGTCAATGATGGCCTTCTTGACATCTGTCAGGTCGCTAGTCTTACCCATGATGGGGGTTTTGAGTAATGAACCAGGCAGGGAGTTTATAAAAGCCTCAGGTATCTTTTGCATGTGTTTAGAGTTAATTAGTTGATTCAGAAGATTAGGGTAATAGGTCGTTTAGAGAACCTTTTCTTGATATGCTAATTTATTGAGACAGGTTTTTTGGGTTATCAGGAGTTGTATGCCAAAATCATCAGTATTAAAACAATAAAAGACCTGACAAATTTCAGTTGGGGGATAATGAATCTATAATATATGAAAGTTTAATTGTAATCATTACATTATGGTAAATAATGAAATTTAACACTATATGCTAATTTTTTGAGAAGGACCTGTATGTAGACACAGTATGGTGAGTGAGGGGTTGTGGGTGCGGACACAGTATGAGTAGTGAGGGACAAATGTTTGCGGACACACTGTGGTGAGTGAGGGTGATGGGATGTGTACAGACACAGTAAGGGGAGCCATGGGAATGTGTTAGGTGGCAGTATGGAAAATGAGGGGTTAAATGTGAGTAGACCGTATGAGCAGGGAGGCGTAAACGTGTTTGGATAATTGTGTGAGGAGGCAGCATAGGGGGAGAAAAGTGCGAGTGGGCACAGAATAGAGGTTGAGTAGTGTGTGAGTGTAGCATTAGGAGACAGTATAATGTCACAGCCAGGAGGGGACAGTATGCCAAGTAGGAGGGTCGTGTAATGACGGAGCACAGTATAGAGCCTGGGCCCTATGGAGGGACACAGTGTGAGAGGACAGTGTGAAGATTGGGCCCAGTGTTGGAAGTGCATGTAGGGGGCAGTGTGGAGGGCATATAATGTCCTCTTTCAGGAGCATTGAAGGGGATATCCAAGTTTGTGATGAATCTGCAGTCATTCTATGTGACTGCAGACTTCTGAATTCTCACAGTGCACACTGCACGCTGTCAGGATTCTTTGATGCAGGTGATTTGCATATAACTGGTCACTTGCTCACTAGACATATGTGGCCTCACTCGATGAAAATGAATCGAGCAAGGCCTGAGACATCTAGTTGGAATGTGCCAGAATTATGCAAATCGCATACTGGTGCTGACATGACTGTCCACTCTTGCCACTGGCAAGGGAGAATCCAGTACATGCTCTGTGAGAATTCAGAAGCCTGCAGCCACCTATATTGACCGTAGACTTTCATCTCAATCCTGGGCAAGCCCTTTATTTATAAAATGAAGCCCTGCAGCCAATCCTAACAGTGTGTAATATACTCACTGTCAGGATTCAGCTCTGCAGGTTCCAGCAGTCATCACATAACCACTTCACTCATGCGACTTTCATACTTATGGTCATGAGACAACGAGCTTCTCTTCCTGCTTCTCTCAGTTTTTCACTGAGCATTGAGAGAATTAGGGAGAGGAGCTCGTGGGCACATGACTATGTGTGAAAATAGCATATGTACTTGGAGGGGGGAGGCGCCAAACTGAATTCTTGTTCCAGTGCCAGAAAACCTATATACACATCTGGTTTAACCCCTACACTGCTAACAGAAACCTGCTCCGTTTAATATGGTGGAGGCGTGCTTCTAATCAGTGCAGGAGTACGTGGAATCAGACGCTGCGGTCTTCTGGCCTCTCTCTGTCATGTTAAACTGGTGACAGTAGCAATAGTCTGCTGCTTTTACATTTACCCAGTAGAAGACGGAAAAGTCTGCTAATACTCATAACCCTACATGTACATTGTGGGATATTGAGTAAAAATTTAATTATATAAACAACAGGCTAGTGGGGGAAATGAGCATTTTCAGAAGGTCACATTTCCCAGCGAGAAGACTTAGTTCAATAATAAAAGGAAAGGAGAATCAATTGAATCTTTGTGTTTTAATTTCCTGATGGCATTTGTGTACTGTTCTCCTCTAGTGGCATATTCATCCTGCTCAGACTACAGGTCGCTCTTCATGGTAGCTCAGTAACCCTTCCAGCTCCAACAGTGGATGGAGGGAATGATAGATGGCAGCATCTTGGCATTGAAAGAAACAAACAAATCTGAGTGACCATTGCTTCAAATCTCAGACATTTCTGACATATTCACATGATATGTCCAATCGATGCAGTTCCCAACATCTATCTCGAGAAAGGAGCCTGCACCACTTTTGACTGCTTGTATATGCCATCTTTAGGAAAAGTAGAACAATTCTGTTGTTGGCTTATGAAACTTATTTCTATCAACCCTGTGTTTTCTTAAAGGGGTTGTTGCCATTCAAAAATTATTAACCCCCTCTTACAGGTTATGCTAAAGCAACAAACCACACTATACTCACCTTCCCAGGGCCGGACTGGGACTAAAATTCAGCCCTGGCATTTGAAGTTACACAGGCCCACTTGTCACATGGTCACTGTATAATATCTTTGTGCACTTGTAGGCAGGGCCGGTTTTAGGAAAAGTGGGGCCCTACGCCTAGGCAAAATTTAAAAAGTGGCCCTCAAATGCTAACATATTGCACATCACACAAAAGCAGTTCGGTTGTATTTACAAGCGCTGAGTTCAGGCCGCTAAATGAGTTTGATCAACAATACTGAAGTTGTTCAACACTTGTTTCCCGGCCTCTTTCCACCAGCTGAGGAATAATGATGGGACAGAACGATCACTAACAGATCACTAACAGATCACCATACAGTATCATGTTATCAGCAGCACATCTACAGTTTACTCCGGCGATGTGCTGCTGAGAACAAGGATTTTAGTTCCAGCAAAAACAAATCTGAATATGCCGCATTTTACTTGTTTAGTAAAATACACCCCATAGTCCTCCATATATATATGTGCACCACAGTCCTCCATATAGTATAAAACACTCCCTATAGTCCTCCATATATTAAAATACACTGCTCAGTCCTCGATATAGCATAATACACTCCTCATAGTCCTCCATATAGCATAATACACTCCTCATAGTGCTCCATAGTGCACCGCCATAGTCATCCATGTAGTACAATTCACTTCCCATAGTATAATGCACCCCATAGGTCTTCATATAGTATAACGTATTCCCCATAATCCTCGATACAGTATAATGCAGCCCACATATAGTATAATGCAGCCACCACCCTACAGAATATAATGCAGCCACCCCCCAGAATATAATGCAGCCACCCCAGAGTATAATGCAGCCACCCCATAGAATATAATACAGCCCACCTCCCCCATTCAAGGCAGAAACATTACTGTGTCCAACAGTTATTAGATATATGAAACTGAAATAGCTGTTGCAATTTTTTTTTTTTTTATAAAACATTAAGCTTAAGATTAATAGGGGTGCCCAAACCTTTTCATATAACTGTAATGCAGCCCCCCATAGTATAACAAAGCCTCCCCCATAGAATATAATATACCCCCCCAATAGTATATAACGTCCACATAGTATATAACATGGCCTCCCCATAGAATATAATATACCCCCATAGTATATAGCACAACCCGCATAGCAGATAACACAGCCCACGTAGCAGTATACAGCACAGCCCATGTAGCAGTATACAGCACAGCCCACATAGTAGTATACAGCACTGCCCACATAGTAGTATACAGCACAACCCACACAGTAGTATATAGCACAGCCCACCTAGTAGTGTATAGCACAGCCCACATAATATTATACAGCAGAGCCCACATAGTAGCGTATAGCACAGCCCACATAGTAATATACAGCACAGCCCACATAGTAGTATATAGCAGAGCCCACACAGTAGAATATAGCACAGCCCACACAGTAGTATATAGCAGAGCCCACACAGTAGTATACAGCAGAGCCCACATCTCTCCTCCCCCCCCTAGAATGGCCCCACAGTCCAGTAAAGAAAACACTCCTCACCACCCCTCGTGCCTACGGTGCTCTCTGCTCCTGTCTCGGCGGCTGCCGCTGCACTGCCTGGGACACAGTGAGTGCGCGTCCACGCGCAGTGTCAGAGGCAGAGCGTGGAATGATGGGAGAGGGAGTGTCAGGTGACGCTCTCTCCTCCATCATTGCATTCAACTGTACCGACGCCGGTATAGTTGAATACGGCAGCGGCAGCGCTGGGGGGGGGGAAAGGGTGAGTCGGCATGCAGCGGCCCACTACTGGCACCGCCCCTTCTGGCATTTGCCAGAACTTCCCGATGGCCAGTCCGGCCCTGCAACTTCCTGTGGTCCACCAGTGAGTCTCGCAACTGCTTCTGGTGTATAGCTTTGGCTGCGGTGCTGACATCAACTCGACAGCACTGCATCTGTAAGGCTACGTTCACATTAGCGTTATGCGTGTTTGCGTCGGGCGACGCAGCGGCGACGCATGCGTCATGCGCCCCTATATTTAACATGGGTGACGCATGCGTCTTTTTGTGCTGCGTTGTGTGACGCATGCGTTTTTTTTGCCGCAAGCGTCGGGCCAAGAAAACGCAACAAGTTGCATTTTTCTTGCGTTCAAATTTCTGCAAAAAACGACGCATGCGTCGCAAAACACAGCGTTTTTGCGTGCGTTTTGTTGCGTTTTTATTTGCGTTGTGCGTTGCGTCACCGACGCAGCGGCGCACAACGCAAATGTGAACGTAGCCTTAGTGAGCTCTGAGCAGCTATGCCCATATAGTCAGAACGCCCATGCTCAGACCCGCAGATCTCGCTGATTGGTCGACAGACTGGCAGCCAATGGGTCATTTCTACAGTAACAATTTTCGTCTCATACTTCCTTGGCAGGGAAAAGGGTTAAAGGATATGGATAACTTTTTGGACATTTTCTTTTTACTTAACTGCATGTACTGTATTTTTGGCTAAAATAATATAAATTAATATAAAATACTATTACCTGTATGAAGGAACAAACAAAAAAGCAACCAAAATTCTTCATTGTCTCCATGCATTTAAAATCAACCAAATTTTCAAGTCTTAAAGGAAAATTCCTTGTAATTTAGTTTCTTGAGTTCCATGCAAACCTATGTTCCTCCATGGTTACTGATATCCAACAAGCCCTCTATACACTAATTTAGCAGTCATGCTTTTATCTGTCCTTATTAAAGGGAATCTGTCACCACTTTTTTGGCATATGTAAAAATATCATTCTATTTAGTGTCCGCTCTGCATTATGCAAGTACTTTTTATGCCTCTTGACTCCCCACCAATGATGCATAAATACCGTTTTTATTCCTCCCGCGGTGTATATAAATATGCTCGGTCCGATGGGCGTTGCTTATTGTCCGTCTCCACCCCCCTCCTCGTCTTGCTGTATGTATTTATTTCTGTGAATATCACAGATAGCATACAGTCACCGCGTGAGCGCATTCAAATGGCCATATACTTCCGGGCCATAGAGAGCAATCGCGTATGCCGGCGCATGCGCAATACTGTTTTTCGGCTTTGCCCACAGTTGGGCAAAGCATACTGCGCACGCGCGAGAGGACATTTGAATGCGCACGCGCGGTAACTCTACGCGAACACAGGAATTACCCAAAAGGAATGCGTAGAGCAAGCCAGGAGGTGGGGAGACATGGACAATAAGCCCCGCCCATCGGACTGGACCGAGGATATTTACATACACCGCGGGAGGAATAAAAACGGTATTTATGTATCATTGGTGGGGAGTCAAGGGGTATAAAAAGTACTAGTATAATGCACAGCTGACACTAAATTGAATGATATTTTTACACGATATGCCAAAAAAGTGGTGACCGATTCCCTTTAAATGTGCGCCACATGGCCATTTTATTTGAGCCCCTAGTACCACATTGGACCTCTTTTGGCCTTCAGAATCACAGTAAGTTTTGGTGCAATGGACTCCAGTAGGTGTTGAAAATATTCTTCAGGAATATTGGCCCATGATAACAGGATAATTAGATGCAGATAGTGAAGTGCTTTGTACAACCCAGTTTACCTCATCCCAGATATGCTCTATGGAATTCAGATCTGAGGACTGTGATGAACACAGAAGCAAGGAAAACTCCTGTCATCTTCCTGGAACCAATCCTAGCGTGTATGACCTACTGGCATGGGGCATCTTCTTTCTACCATGAAATTATTAACTTTGTCGGCGTAAATACTGTGTGAACCCTACTGTCCAAATGTCCAGCCACAGGCATCACAGGACACAAGAAAATATTCTTAACATCAGTACCAAACCAGCCTGATAGGAAGGGTTTACATGCTTTTTTGTACCAAATTCTGCCACCTGTTACCCTTCCCCCAAGTATGGTGCAACCAAAATCTGAATTCATCTGACCAGACAATGTTCATTTACTGCAAACATCCCCATCTAACTTTTCCTACCTTCAAAGTCACATTCAGCTTTGAAAGATAGTTGTGAGCCACGTCCAGAAGACCTTCTCCCCCCAGAAGTGATGCACCAAGCATCTCCCCATTATGTGTACTGACAACCAAAGCATCCCCACAGAAAGCACACCAAAATCTCATGCCTTCCTCCCTTATAGGCAGTGTAATTACATCCAAGGGTTCCCACTTTATCCCCATTCTGCATTCTCACATCAAGAACTCCCAACACACTATTGCATCCAACATCAAGCAATCCTCTAACTGGCAGTATCATTCTATCACCCACTTTCCACCCATCCTTGGTAAAGATCTGCTCTTCTGTGTGGGTCTGCACGCAAAAGACACCATTTGGAGGCCTGCTCTTCTTTGGCTAGATCTGGTGCTAGTGCACCAAGCTGGCAGACAATTCGAGCCACACATCATGGACCCGTGAGCCACCGCTTAGGGAGCCCTACTCTACTGCACAGTAATACGATTTGTGCTCTCTTTTGCTCACTCTTTCCTTTCTGTCTCCAGGAACAGATTGTCTTATGTTTAGCCCATCCATGCTAAGGAACAGCGAATTGTATATTCGTTCACAATAGCTGTGCACCACCATTGTATTCGACTGCAGTTTTCTTGACTCTGCATTGCCTGTCCATCAGAAGTATTTTTCACATCCTCCTCTGATCCCTTTAATCAGAACAATTCTTTTCTTCCTCTCCTGACCCCCCCTTTCTTTACGTCCATAATTTTCACTTTCTCTGGATGTTTTTCTTCAAATAGGACAATACAAAAATTGACCTTTAACAGGAAAAATTTTACCCCCAAAATTGTATTTTTTTCTGAAATATAGGTAGTACTTTATTAGTTTTTGTGGCCACGTCTACTTACAGTGCAGATTATTTACAATGGTTCTGAGCTCCTGAATACATGGAGTCTTTTTGTTATATTTTTTATAAAGACTCCTACAATTCCATCGATCACAACTACAGGAGGTGTTATCCTAAATTATACACATTCAACAAATAGCAGCTTTATGAATTTTGCCATAAGGCTTTTGACTCCTTTCTCCAGCTTTGTTTTGGGAGGTCTGATCATGCCTTTTATTCCAGTAGAAACGACAAGAAAAGAGAGCGTGCAAATGGGACTTTTGTTGAAAATCCATACCGTGTTCTCTTTTTCCCTTTTTATAGTTCTGCATTTCAGTGGATTTACCTTGTACCAGATCCACCATTGCACTCTTATAGGTCCATAAATGTTGCGACCAGTTACTCACCGTTTCAAAAGCTTCCTTAGTTGGTTAATTTCCTTCATGTCAGCAGTTAAGATATATTACAGGGACTGAGAACAGATGACAGATGTCACTGTTTCTTTTCCTGGTGTTGAACAGTCATGTATAGGGTTTCTTGGCAATGTAATAAACCGGCTGCAACTTTTGGCTTATTAACCTAACCCTGCTGTAAATGCACTTATTCCAATTTCCATTAATTTGCCTCTCACCACCACTACCCAGCATCTATGTGCGACCTTTCGAGGTGATTTGTTACCTCTCGTGCGTGGCTGCCGATTTTACCGCTTGCTTTTTTTTTTTTTTTTTTAACTTGCACCGTGGGCCCATTGTGTGGGTGTTAGTGCTGAGCTGAAAAATATTTAGAATTGAGAGTCCTCAGTGGTTGATTACCTTTATCAGTGCTGAGCTGTGCATGTTTTATTGTCAATGAGCTGTTCAGTGAAGAGTTGACAATCTTGTTTGTTTTAGAACATGCAAAATTATAGAAACCATAGGGTTATTGCATCCTTTTTACACATGCTTGGCAAACAAAGCATACATTATATACACCATGATACAAATTATTATGCAAATTAGATTTAAGCGCCATAAAGATTTAATTGTTTTGTTTTTCAAATAAACTCGTAGATGGTATTGTGTCTCAGGGCTCAATGGATCACTGAAATCAATCTTAAACATGTGATAATTAGTTTTTCAGCTGATTCTAATTAAAGGAAAACTACTTAAAAATGATATTCCACATTATTAAGCATGCCACAGGTTTCAAGCAATATGCAAAATAAAAAGGATCTCTCTGCTGCTGAAAAGCGTTAAATAGTGCAATGCCTTGGACAAGGTATGAAAACATTAGATATTTCACGAAAACTTAAAAGTGATCATCATACTGTGAAGAAATTTGTGACTGAAGCAGAGCACAGACAGAGTTCATACAGATAAAGGCATAATGAGGAAGGTTTCTGCCAGACAAATTCATTGGATTAAGAGAGCAGCTGCCAAAATACCATTACAAAACGGCAAACAGTTATTTGAAGCTACTGGTGCCTCTGGAGTCCCTCGAACCTCAAGGTGTAGGATCCTTCAAAGTCTTGCTGTGGTGCATAAACCTACTATTCGGCCACCCCTAAACAAGTGTTCACAAGCAGAAACGGTTGCAGTGGGCCCAGACATACATGAAGACTAATTTTCAAACAGTCTTGTTTACTGATGAGTCTCGAACAACCCTGGATGGTCCAGATATATGGAGTAGTGGATGGTTGGTGGATGGCCACCATGTCCCAACAAGGCTGCGACGTCAGCAAGGAGGTAGAGGAGTCATGGTTTGGGCCAGAATCATGGGGAAACAGCTGGTAGGGCCCTTTAAGGTTCCGGAAGGTGTGAAAATGACCTCTGCAAAGTATATAGAGTTTCTGACTGACAACTTTCTTCCATGGTATAAAAAGCAGAAACGTGCCTTCAGGAACAAAATCATCTTCATGAATGACAATGTACCATCTCATGCTGCAAAGAATACCTCTGAGTCATTGGCTGCTATGGGCATAAAAGGAGATAAACTCATGGTGTGGCCACCATCTTCCCCTGACCTCAACCCTATAGAGAACCTTTGTAGTATCATCAAGCAAAAGATCTATGAGGGTGGGAGGCCATTCACATCAAAACAGCAGCTCTGGGAGGCTATTCTGACTTCATGCAAAGAAATACAAGCAGAAACTCTCCAAAAACTCACAAGTTCAATGGATGCAAGAATTGTGATGGTGATATCAAACAATGGGTCCTATGTTAACATGTAACTTGGCCTGTTAGGATGTTTTGGAGTTAAATAGCTTTTTTGTTCAGTGAATGTGACCTGCTAATGCTACAAATTCCACAAATGAGCATTTTCAGTTCTTTAAAACAAATCAAATGTTTAGAAATTCTATTGTGCCTAATAATTTGGAACGGTGCATTTTGAGTTTTCATTCATTTTGGAGATTATACTGTTATCATTGGGAGGTTTATTCAATAGAATTCGAAGTATACTCTAACAGGTGATGACTTTTATTAGACTGACTGTCATTTGCACCGACCATTTAGGAAAATCGGAGAAAAATGTAATTTGCATAATAATCTGGAACATGGTGTACAGTACTTATAGCTGTAGACTGATTGAATTTGCGATCTGGTGACCGATATCTAGAGTGTAGGGCAGGCTCGGACCGGCCCACAAAGGAACAGAAGAATCCCCGGTGGGCTCTTGTGCAGGATTGGGCCCTTTCTCCTATATTAGTAGTACGGTAGTTTGCACAATACCCTTATTCACCATGTACAGACTAAAGCAGCATCTCATCAATAGTTTAACGAACTACCCAGTGTATGATTATTTAGAAGCAGAGAGAAATTTGTGACTAGGGGGCACACTGTTACCTCTGGGCCATTAGCACTCCAGTCTGACGGTGGCGTAGGGACACGCTCAATCTGTCAACTATCTGACAAAATCATACCTAGAATACCTATTGTTTGCTGCTTTTGGAACTGGCTCCTTCCTGCTCATTACACCCTGGTTGCCTATGGGGTGTATTGCAATGATTGATTTACCCCTTCAATAGTCATAGTTACCGTCAAATTCAGGTCCTTAGACCGACAGTCAGGCCGCAGCTTGTTTCAGTAATATGCTGCACACATGGGGTAAAACTGGTAAAATAGGTTTGCTTTAAGGCCAATCAACAGGTTTTTACTAAGTAAACTATGCACACTGTCAGGTTGCCACTGTTAAACTGATTAAAGTGATACCTGGGGTGAAGGAATCCATCTTGTGGTTCCTGTGTAATCAGTGTTAGAAGTTGTCAGTTAATGAGATGCCCGTGCTCCTGGGCAGGACTGTGGGCAGAGTCTTCCTGCATTAAGCCAGAGAAACCAAGAAGAGACCTGCCCTCAGGCCCGCCCTGAAGCACAAATATGTTCCTCATCATAGAGACAGGTGTGGTTAGGGGCGGCCTGTGGGCAGGTCTCTTCTTGGTTTCTCTGGCTGAGAGCAAAAAAATAAGACTCAGCCCACAGTCCTGCCTGGGAACATGGGCATCTTATTAATGAAAAACGTCTAACACTGATTACACAAGGACCACAAGACGGATTTCTTCACCCCAGGTATCACTTTAATCAGTATAAAAGCGCCAACATGACAGTGTCTGTAGTTTACATAGCAAAACCCTGCTGACAGGTTCGCTTTAAGGCTTCATTCAGACATCCGTGATTTTTCACATAAGTAAACTGTTTGAGTTTCAAGAATGCTTTTGATCCGGTTTTCATCATTCTTTGACAGTTTAATATTCTACCATCAGTGTTTCTTCATGTATAGAAAAAAAAAACTTTGCACCTTCCATCCGTGTGCTGCCTTTGATTTTCCAAGTTCCCTTAGAACATGTATGGGTAATTTTGATCCATGATGCCAATTAAAGGCAGACGTAACTCCCTGTTTTTTTTGCGGACACAAGGTCTGCAAAAAAACAAACAAACAAAACGAACATGTGAATAGCACAATATACGGTACTTCACTTCAATACATTCGCTTGCGATCCATGAAAGTCACAGATAGAACACATGCAGAAAAAGGTCTGAATGACGTTTTTGGAGCAGCATTACTAGAAACAAACACTTGGAACAACCTGGTGACATTTTCTAATGGATACCTGCAGTTTTCCACAAGCAAGTGTTGTGTTCATTAAGACTGTGGGCCCTGACCTTTGTCCATTTTGATTTCACACTTGTCACGAAAAGTGGCCAACGATGATGAATTGTTTGCTGTTGCCAAAGGTCAACAATGCAAGAAAAGCTCTTGGCAATGGCTCTCCTTTTTAAGGCTAAGGTCACACAGCCATTTTCTCTCGGTGCCATCCTATTCTCAGAGGCAAATCTTGCATGTTGTAATTTGTTGTTTTTTTTTTGACAGACAGTCTGAGGGATAAATTGGAGATGTGCACAGCCCCATAGAATAACAAAGGGCGACAACGAGCGCACTATGCTGCAAAATATGTTGGCACAAATAGTAAAGATAATGCTGTATTGGGCTACTTGTACCCTGTCCTGCCTGTGGCATGTCACAGATGGCTCTCCATATAGGCCCTCACATTAAAGCATGGAAAGGATGTGCTGTCCCCGATGGGAACACTGATATCATCTAGTTCATCTTTTAATCCCCCCGAGAGCATCCTGGTGCTGACAGCCTTGAGCCCCCATGTCAGTGTCTTTATAAAGCACAGTGTGTCCTGTCATGGTCTTTATTAAATCCTCCTCTACGCATTTGTTATTGTGACAAGATGCATGCCAAGTATCTGAGAAACCTGAGATTCTGCGTAGGGGGCATACCATAGTAGGGCAACTTGCCATTTTAAGGGCACAGACAACTAAATATAGGCTTTCCATTCAGACAAATCCATTTTATGAAATCCTCCACCTTTTGTAAAGTATAAGTAAAGCCTGATGTGGAGACAGTAATCTTTATTAAAGATTCACTCTCTTAAAAATAACTTTCCTTTTTTTGTGGGGTTGGCAAATTGTAGACCTCTATTTAGTTACAAATCTATCTTAGGTTAACAACACACTATCATTAAATACACCATCTCTAAATCACCGCCTTACTGTTATATGGCACAGTAATAGATTTCTAGAGATATCTGTTCCAGAAATATTATTTTTTTTCTTTCTTTTTTTGCTTTTATGGGCAAAGGCATTTTTTGTAAGGAGTCAAGAGGATATTCCGGTGTTCCGCAGAGTCATGAAATTGGGACATGCTCCAATGCGTGTGCAGATGATGCCGATGCCACGCACCGTTCTTCACTGCACACTGCAGCTGGTCTGTAATTCCAGGGTTGCATGACTCTTGATGAGATGTGGGCCGCCCTCTGGACTTCTTACACTATTTATTATTTATTATTATTATACATTTTTATAGCGCCATTTATTCCATGGCGCTTTACATGTGAATACGGGGCAAATATAGACAAATACATTAAACATGAGCAGATAACAAGGCACACGAGTACATAAGGAGGGAGGACCCTGCCCGCGAGGGCTCACAGTCTGCAGGGGGTGGGTGAGGATACACTAGGAGAGGGAAGAGCTGGCTGTGCGGCTGTTCACTACTTGGACACCCCATTCTCAATCCATAGGTTTCCCCCTTATAAAATAATAAGCAGCGCCGTTCCAGCGGTGTCGAGTCTGGCTCTCCCAGGGATCATATGATGATACGTCACACTATCTGCTGACTTCACTCTCCCTGAAATTAAAGCTCTCATTCTCTTTGCAGCTAAAGGGAGCACAAGTACATGACGCATGCTGCAATTTTTTTGAGGAAAATCACTCATGTGAATTTTGTCTATTGAGTTACATAGGTTCATTGTTCACACCGACCGAAAATATGCACATCTGAACTAGCTCTGAAGAAAGCCTGGCAGGCATTTCCAGTTGTAAGAGTCATTTTAGAAGCATGGGAATCTGACTGGCACCGCTAACACTGATGTCCAAAACGAGTTCCTGCAGTACGCAGGCCTCCCATCTCGTCACAGAAAGCACAGAAAAGTCAATAGGTGCCAAAGGGTCATGGTGCACTTCAGCCCCTTAACGTATTCTGGTGAAGGCACTCTGAGCCCCTGGACCCAGCTGAAAAGAATGTGTGACATATCTGCTCCTTTAGCCCAGCCATTTTAAATGGACCAGATGAATCCGAGCAAAATACACTTTTTTGTGTTTCTGCATTCTAGTAAAAGGGAATGTGTTGGCAGGTTTTTGCTATGTAGTCTTACCTCAGCACGAAGAAGGGGCAGAAGGCCTGATTCCAGCAATTTGTCACTTAGTTCACTGGGTGCAGCAGCTGTGATAGAATCACAGTTTTCTCTGCTGCAGATCTAGCTGAGCTCTGATTGCCGAGCTCTGATTGCCGATCTCTGTATAATCACGCCCACACCACAGATTGGCAGATAGCTGACAGTCATGGGAAGGGGGGGTCTGAGTGGGTGTGATTGGGCCAGGAGGCACTGGACACTTAATCCTGAAGTGATAATCTCCTGCTGATAAAATACTGATTGTATTGAAACCTAGCCTAGTAAGTGATACATTGCTGGAATCAGGGTCTCTGCCCCTACATCATGCTGCTTTCAGGTTGCATAGCAAGAAAATGAGCATGCTGACACTCCCTTTAAGGGGGAGGTCCTCCATGGTGGGATATCTATATGTATTTCATCAGAAAATTTCTTCAAGCTGTATTCAACGTTTTTCACTGATTTTCCCTTTTAAAGCATAGTTTTAATACATTTGTTTCTAATATTTACTGACAGGAATGAACCTGAATGAGAGGTTCAGCCCCGCAGCTCACATTGCCGATCCTGCAGTCTTATGTGCATATCAATATTTAATGCGTATATTTGTCTCACTAAATAATGTAATGGAGAATTGTATGAGACGGGCATCTGACGGTTTCACATTCGGGGATTGTTGTGCGCTGGTAATGCCCGGCTGTAGAGAAACTCAAGGTCTCTCAGATGGCACATTTGTGCTGTGCTTCTCCCACACTGCGAGGAGATGAGTCACGCTGGGACATGACAGACATAGATCACAATTACAGCCCAGTTAAAGACTGTGGAATTTCATAAGTGCCGTCTGTTTGATTCCAGCAAGTCGTGTAAACAATGCAATGATCTCTGTATCGCTGATAGTATTGCCCAACACATATCATGAAGAAATAGGTTTTATTTGTAGCCATTCCCCTTGCTGCTGAAGGGATTGCTCCTCACCAATGGTTATTGTAGCATCTGATTGCATGAATTGACTTCCTTGGGTCCCTGGCTAATGAGATATTCACAATTGGAGAGCCATATTTTACTTTGCGATGAATAAATAATTATCTCAGGTTTTGCTACTCTTGTCTATTTGCAAAACGGAAGTGATACCGAAAGAACAAGGGTACACAAAACCCATGCAATATTTCTATGGAAAATGTATTTTTAGGAACATCATTGTGTAATGATAGCATTGGGAGTGATTAAAATGTGCATGTAAACACAGCTCTTATCCACACTGATACTTGTATTATTATTATGCTTTTGTTTATATATCTTTTTATTTATTTTGCGTCCTTCAGCTTGATCTCAAGCTATGGCGACTTGATGGGCGAACGGTCTGTAGGAAGATCTATCTTGTGCAAACCTCCTTCTCTGCCAATATCTTGATGATATGAAGCCATCCGGTTGTTGGTCTTCCTCTTCGCCTTGTTCCTTATATTTTTCCTACCATGATGTCCTTCTCCAGTGATTGCTTTCTTTGTATAATGTTTCCAATGGAGGCAAGTCGTACCTTGGTAATCCTTTCTTCGTGTGACATGTCTGGCTTGATTTTTTCCATACTTGATTTGTTTGTTATTCCACAGCGCTTTATCATCACTGTCCCCATTGCGGCTCACAATCTGAATTCCTTATCAGTATGTCTTTAGAGTTTGAGAGGAAACCAGAGTTGGGAAACCCACGCAAACATGTGGAGAACATACAAAATCCTTGCCGATGTTGTCCTTGGTGGGATTTGAACCCAGGGCATTATCACTGCAAAGCAACAGCACTAAACGCTGAGCTACCATACTGCCCACAACTAAACTAACGCATTGAATAAAGTGTGACCAAAAACCGAGTCCAAAATAAGACACTAAGATATTTCAGAGCAGCCAGTTGTCAACTATTTCTGCTAATAGCGCTAGATGATGAACAAGCTTGCAGGAAATACCTAACTATATTGATGCAACTGATGGGTCAGATAGGCTTTGATTAGTTTTTACACACCTGTCACTGTTATCGTGAGCTCTGCTTCTTCCACCTTGGTCCGCTGCCCTCTGTTGTGCTCCATGTCAGGTTTTGCAACCTGCCCAGCATGGCACAGTGAAGTCATCTCTATGATCCTATTAAGGTTCATTAGGACACATACCTGTGTCTTAGGATTGAGATTCAAGTCTTTAGTCTTCTGTGCATGCCGTGCTTAACCTTCTTCTATCCCTGCTGACTTTCAATTCAACCGTTCTGCTGCTCCCAGGATTCCTGAGTGTGCCATGTCCTCGCTTCCCATCCTGCCAGTTGCACCAGCACCCAAGAGTTCATGTACCCACCTGGGGCCCAGTGGGTCACAATAGTTGGTAACTTCCATACTGTCAGACATTATAGATGTACCTACAGTAAAAACGACAGCAACAAAGCTGGAAGGTGCATGTTCGGCAACTCTGTGTTGACTCAGAAGATCATATCCTGTTTTAGCACTCATTTGTGTGAGTATAAAGGGTCTGTCTGATTGCCTTAATAGAAATAGATGCTGAGCTTTCAGGACTGAGACCGTGCTGTAATATCTTGGATAATGCAAGTACATTTGTAAGTTGTATGACTTTATATAATATATAATAATATACTGTGTTTGTGTATATATATATATGATATTTTAAGTAGACATCTCCATTAATACCTGATGTGAGGCAGTGACCGGTGTCACATGCGAGGGTCGCTATGTGTCCCCCCCAGGATGTGAACGGAGGCATTATGAGTCCGTGGGAGTACATTGCATTGCAGTCACAGGCACAGCTGTGATTGCAATGAAAAATAAAAGTGAGTGTTGGCTGTAGGCAAGCTATTTGTCTAAGGCAGATTTAAGAAAAACCTGCCCTGGGCTTTTATTTTTTAAACAGACTACAGGATGGTAGTGGGGCGGTCCGATTCCTCCCTGGCCATGGGTTCCATGTGGCCTACGGCCACAGGTTCCTTGTAAAAACCCATGAAGCAGAGGGTTGGGTGTGTCAGTTTGGTATTGCAAGTGTGCAGAGCAAAAGGCTCTTCAGAGCTCCACCTGTGTGAGACAACACAGGCAAGTGGAGCTGAAAGGCCTGGCATCCACAGTGTACACGGCGGTGCAGTCACCCACGGCATCCCGTCTCGGAGGTGGACTGGCGTGTTTCCCGGCTGCAATCCGGAGGATATTGTGTGCTGTGTATTTCTGTGAGTTGGACATTAAAACACTTTTGCTTTGAACTTTGCTGGGTCACTGCCTCATCACTGCACAGTGTGAAATCCGCTGCACTTCACTGAACATAAATCAACTCAAACACTATGAGTTTTGTCAATGGAGGAAGACAAAAAGTCTAATAAAGCCCTTCAGCTGGTCATACACGCGAGATAGCTGACAGGCGAAAGTTCATGTGACTTCACTGGAAGCAGAGAAGAAAGCCACTGCCAGACTAATGTACCAACGACTTCTCTTTCCCTAAAATAAAAGGATCCAGTATTGAAATGCCTAATGTCTCATCCTCTTCACCCCATATATTTGTCAGGAAATAGTCGAGAGGTCCCCATACACATAAGATGGCCAGTCGGTCCAACCAGAATCAATGGGTTCATCAGACTTTCATTTAATGTGCTTGGGGGGCTTTTAGGAAGTCTTTCTGGCATTATGCATGAAGGAGGTCTCAAATATTCTTGGTATGTTGCAACCGATGTTTTGTGAATAGCTTATGAACCCCCTTATTTTTTTTCTTTTCAGCTCTCATATTGATTCATCATTGGAATATCTAAAACCCCGTAGAACATGAAACAATAATGTATTGTTAACTTTGTAATATTCGTCTGCTCACCACCCCTGGTATATGTAGATTTACGGTGTTCCCATTCTATTTGTACCAAAGATATCAGTCACCTGTTGTGTCCCATTTCCCCAAATGGCAAATGTTTTGTTATTTTTTAGGTTTGAAGAGTTCTAATGGACTGAGCCGTATTGCTATCCTGAAATGCAGATTATCAATACGAATGGTAACTTTGTTCTGTAGACTGGTGAGCTACTCTACCCCTGTAGTGGCTGTGGTTGCAAAGGAGTGTGACTATGCTGCCATATGAGTGGGAATGGTGGACGACGAGGCAGGACAATCACGGCATCAGTTGCTGTACACAGCGTGCACCCCTTATCATTGTCTCTGGTCTGTGAAAGTATGTAAATGTATGTGTCTCAGTAATAACATAAAGTGACAAGTAGCTGGGCTATAATAAAACATTACGTGCGAACGGCCAAGCCAGCTTCCAAGGGAGTTAATCCCTCCAACCCCAGACTGGAGCTCCATGTTTGTCATCTCCATAAACAAGTCAAGGCTTTTCTCGTTTTTGGAGTCTTTTCTTGGAATAGAAGAGAGATTTTTGGTTCACTTAAATATAGATGTGCATGGACCCCAAATCCTGTGATGGATAGTGTTTATGAAGATCTTATCTGATTGTCTGCTACGCGCAATATTACGCACTGAACAGCTTTTCTCCACTTGTGTGGTGCTCCTTAAGATGTGGCTTGACAGGACACCTCTGTGTCTTGCGGCTTGTCCACCATCTCTACAAATCACAAGGCCATCTTTTCAAAACCTAACCAGTTAATATTATTATAAAGGCCCCATATAATACAAATTTAGAGGGGGCGCTATACCAGTAATGCTCATTCTTTCCACATGGAACATTTCTGCAATGTCTTCCAATTTCTCATCATTGAAGATTTCTGTCCGCTGTCATTGGATGAGAAAAAAATACAGTCCATTTTGTAAACAGGTAAAAATCTGTCTTGGAGGGAGTCTGTTGAAACCGAGCACAGACTTTCTGTGCACCTGTGGCCAAACTGTTACTATATGCCAAAATGCTTTGCCATGGCTAGAAAAAAAAAAATACACACACACACACACATATATATATATGTAGGGATGACCATGTACTCCATGACCAATAACTGCATTGCAAACCACCTTTTCTTTGCAGCCTGGCACCTATTTATAAGTGCACTTTATATATATATATATATATATATATATATATATATATACAGTGGGGCAAAAAAGTATTTAGTCAGTCAGCAATAGTGCAAGTTCCACCACTTAAAAAGATGAGAGGCGTCTGTAATTTACATCATAGGTAGACCTCAACTATGGGAGACAAACTGAGAAAAAAAAATCCAGAAAATCACATTGTCTGTTTTTTTAACATTTTATTTGCATATTATGGTGGAAAATAAGTATTTGGTCAGAAACAAAATTTCATCTCAATACTTTGTCATTTATCCTTTGTTGGCAATGACAGAGGTCAAACGTTTTCTGTAAGTCTTCACAAGGTTGCCACACACTATTGTTGTTATGTTGGCCCATTCCTCCATGCAGATCTCCTCTAGAGCAGTGATGTTTTTGGCTTTTCGCTTGGCAACACGGACTTTCAACTCCCTCCAAAGGTTTTCTATAGGGTTGAGATCTGGAGACTGGCTAGGCCACTCCAGGACCTTGAAATGCTTCTTACGAAGCCACTCCTTCGTTGCCCTGGCGGTGTGCTTTGGATCATTGTCATGTTGAAAGACCCAGCCACGTTTCATCTTCAATGCCCTTGCTGATGGAAGGAGGTTTGCACTCAAAATCTCACGATACATGGCCCCATTCATTCTTTCATGTACCCGGATCAGTCGTCCTGGCCCCTTTGCAGAGAAACAGCCCCAAAGCATGATGTTTCCACCACCATGCTTTACAGTAGGTATGGTGTTTGATGGATGCAACTCAGTATTCTTTTTCCTCCAAACATGACAAGTTGTGTTTCTACCAAACAGTTCCAGTTTGGTTTCATCAGACCATAGGACATTCTCCCAAAACTCCTCTGGATCATCCAAATGCTCTCTAGCAAACTTCAGACGGGCCCGGACATGTACTGGCTTAAGCAGTGGGACACGTCTGGCACTGCAGGATCTGAGTCCATGGTGGCGTAGTGTGTTACTTATGGTAGGCCTTGTTACATTGGTCCCAGCTCTCTGCAGTTCATTCACTAGGTCCCCCCGCGTGGTTCTGGGATTTTTGCTCACCGTTCTTGTGATCATTCTGACCCCACAGGGTGGGATTTTGCGTGGAGCCCCAGATCGAGGGAGATTATCAGTGGTCTTGTATGTCTTCCATTTTCTAATTATTGCTCCCACTGTTGATTTCTTCACTCCAAGCTGGTTGGCTATTGCAGATTCAGTCTTCCCAGCCTGGTGCAGGGCTACAATTTTGTTTCTGGTGTCCTTTGACAGCTCTTTGGTCTTCACCATAGTGGAGTTTGGAGTCAGACTGTTTGAGGGTGTGCACAGGTGTCTTTTTATACTGATAACAAGTTTAAACAGGTGCCATTACTACAGGTAATGAGTGGAGGAAAGAGGAGACTCTTAAAGAAGAAGTTACAGGTCTGTGAGAGCCAGAAATCTTGATTGTTTGTTTCTGACCAAATACTGATTTTCCACCATAATATGCAAAAAAAATTATAAAAAAAACAGACAATGTGATTTTCTGGATTTTTTTTTCTCAGTTTGTCTCCCATAGTTGAGGTCTACCTATGATGTAAATTACAGACGCCTCTCATCTTTTTAAGTGGTGGAACTTGCACTATTGCTGACTGACTAAATACTTTTTTGCCCCACTGTATATATATATATATATATATATATATATATATATATATATATATACTGTGTGTGTATGTGTATATATATATATATATATATATATATATATATTGCACTTATAAATAGGTGCCATGCTGCAAAGAAAAGGTGTTTTGCAATGCAGTTATTGGTCATGGAGTACATGGTCATCCCTGCAAAGTCTAAACTCACATTACTACATTTCATATGCCAGACCTATACATTTATGAACCAATCACCTGTTTCATCTATCTATATAATCGTCTAAGGGGTACTTATGTCTGTTTGTCTATCTGTCTGTTTGTCTGTAATGGAAATCCCGTGTCGCTGATTGGCCCCTCCCTACTCCCCTCCAGTCAGTGCCAGTGTGTCGCCCCATCCCGGACCAACTTTTTACTATTGATGCTGCCTATGCAGCCTCAATAGTAAAAAGATATAATGTTAAAAATAATTTAAAAAAATAAAAAATTGTGCTATTCTCACCTTCCGCCATCCTCCAATGTGCGCGAAGCTGCCGCCAGCTTCCGTTCCCAGTGATGCATTACGAAATTACCCAGATGACTTAGCGGTCTCGCTCGCATCGGGACAGCTTCATTGGACGCCGGAGGGTGAGTATATAACTATTTATTTATTACATTTTTTTTTTTAACAGGGATATGGTGCCCACACTGCTATATACTACGTGGACTGTGTTATATACTACGTGGGCTGTGCTATATATTATGTCGGCTATGTTATATACTGCCTGGCTGCTATATACTACGTGGGCAGTGTTATATACTGCGTGGGCTGTGTTATATACTACATGGCCTGTGTTATATACTGCGTGGGCTGTGCTATATATTACGTGGGCTGTGTTATATACTACGTGGCTGCTATGTACTACGTGGCTGCTATATACTATGTGGCTGTGCTATATACTACATGGTTGTACTATATACTATGTGGCTGTCTGTGTTACGTGAGCTGTGCTATATACTATGTGGCTGTGCTATATACTACGTGGCTGTACTAAGCGCGATGTACATACATACATATTCTAGAATACCCAATGTGTTAGATTTGGGCCACCATCTAGTAACTAATATTCATCCTTTAAAGGGAATCTGTCAGTAGCATCAACCCTCCATAGCCGCCTTTATAGGCATGTAGGTCATAGGAAGCTGATATCTGCTATCCAATATCTTATTCCAGAGAAATCCACATCTTTCTTATTATGTAAATGAGCTGTTAAGATCCTTAGAATCTGCCTCCACAGCTTATTTTAAATGAAAGGAGGCATTACCTGTGTGAGAGCTGTAAAGACTGGCAGTCTGCTCTCCCAGTCATTCAAAATAAACTCTGGAGGCAGATCTATGTCCAGCCCATAGATCTTAACAGCTCATTTACATATTAAAAAAATCTTGATTTCTCTGGACTAAGACATCGGATGGCAGGTATCAACGTATCATTTTATTCGGCTTTCTATGACCTGCATGACCATATAGACGGCTTTAGATTATTGATCTTTCTAACAGATACCCTTTATACCTGAAGCATCTTTCTTTTCAGTGTCACCAAGCATTGATCTTGACAATGGAGACGGATAGACAAACATTAGTATATAGAAATATATTGGAATGTACAACGTATACATTAGTACAAGTAGAGAATTGTATGACTAAAGGATTAGAATGAACAATTTGTTTGTATTCTGCATACTCAAAATGGTAGGCAATGATGCATTGAAGCAAAATTGTCAAATTCAGCAGTCAGACCCCCACCAGCATAGAAGTTATCATCCATCCTATGGAATGGCGATAATGTTTTCTAAATGGAATATACCATTAATTTCCAATATAAAACTTTTCCCTTTATTGAGGGTGTCAGATACAGTGGGGCAAAAAAGTATTTAGTCAGTCAGCAATAGTGCAAGTTCCACCACTTAAAAAGATGAGAGGCGTCTGTAATTTACATCATAGGTAGACCTCAACTATGGGAGACAAACTGAGAAAAAAAAATCCAGAAAATCACATTGTCTGTTTTTTTAACAATTTATTTGCATATTATGGTGGAAAATAAGTATTTGGTCAGAAACAAAATTTCATCTCAATACTTTGTAATATATCCTTTGTTGGCAATGACAGAGGTCAAACGTTTTCTGTAAGTTTTCACAAGGTTGCCACACACTGTTGTTGGTATGTTGGCCCATTCCTCCATGCAGATCTCCTCTAGAGCAGTGATGTTTTTGGCTTTTCGCTTGGCAACACGGACTTTCAACTCCCTCCAAAGGTTTTCTATAGGGTTGAGATCTGGAGACTGGCTAGGCCACTCCAGGACCTTGAAATGCTTCTTACGAAGCCACTCCTTCGTTGCCCTGGCGCTGTGCTTTGGATCATTGTCATGTTGAAAGACCCAGCCACGTTTCATCTTCAATGCCCTTGCTGATGGAAGGAGGTTTGCACTCAAAATCTCACGATACATGGCCCCATTCATTCTTTCATGTACCCGAATCAGTCGTCCTGGCCCCTTTGCAGAGAAACAGCCCCAAAGCATGATGTTTCCACCACCATGCTTTACAGTAGGTATGGTGTTTGATGGATGCAACTCAGTATTATTTTTCCTCCAAACACGACAAGTTGTGTTTCTACCAAACAGTTCCAGTTTGGTTTCATCAGACCATAGGACATTCTCCCAAAACTCCTCTGGATCATCCAAATGCTCTCTAGCAAACTTCAGACGGGCCCGGACATGTACTGGCTTGAGCAGTGGGACACGTCTGGCACTGCAGGATCTGAGTCCATGGTGGCGTAGTGTGTTACTTATGGTAGGCCTTGTTACATTGGTCCCAGCTCTCTGCAGTTCATTCACTAGGTCCCCCCGCGTGGTTCTAGGATTTTTGCTCACCGTTCTTGTGATCATTCTGACCCCACGGGGTGGGATTTTGCGTGGAGCCCCAGATCGAGGGAGATTATCAGTGGTCTTGTATGTCTTCCATTTTCTAATTATTGCTCCCACTGTTGATTTCTTCACTCCAAGCTGGTTGGCTATTGCAGATTCAGTCTTCCCAGCCTGGTGCAGGGCTACAATTTTGTTTCTGGTGTCCTTTGACAGCTCTTTGGTCCTCACCATAGTGGAGTTTGGAGTCAGACTGTTTGAGGGTGTGCACAGGTGTCTTTTTATACTGATAACAAGTTTAAACAGGTGCCATTACTACAGGTAATGAGTGGAGGAAAGAGGAGACTCTTAAAGAAGAAGTTACAGGTCTGTGAGAGCCAGAAATCTTGATTGTTTGTTTCTGACCAAATACTTATTTTCCACCATAATATGCAAATAAATTGTTAAAACAACAGACAATGTGATTTTCTGGATTTTTTGTTCTCAGTTTGTCTCCCATAGTTGAGGTCTACCTATGATGTAAATTACAGACGCCTCTCATCTTTTTAAGTGGTGTAACTTGCACTATTGCTGACTGACTAAATACTTTTTTGCCCCACTGTATAATGTGGTATACAGCGGTTACTGATGTGCATTTACATCTCTGTTCTCTCGCTCGCTCCACCAGCAAGGTATTGCCTTGCACCATAGATCGGTGTTGGAGAACGCGCCTCGTGCATCTCCCGGCCAGCGCTCATTACTAACGAGCTTGGGTTCCAGCCGCAGGATGACAGTGATGTACTGCTCATAATCCGCGTGTAATCACGGTGATAGAGGGTCCCCCACTCTGCCATATTTTTGTATTTACTGATATTAAAAAGGCCAACAAATTAATCACTCCGTTTAGTAATGCAAACTTGCTCCTGGCATTTTCAGCAAAATAACTTCTAGTAGTTGCTTGAAAAAAAAAGTTGATTGCTCTTTAATTATTCAGGGAAATTGTTTTTGATGGGTTGTCTCTTTGTTTAAGGTCTTAACCGCTTGGCTGCTGGAAAGGTGATCACAGGTAGCGATTGAAGGGATATAATAATGAATAATTGATAGTGATGAGGCAAGTAATGGTGCAGACCCAGACAGAGATGAATACATTCCAGGTGTAAACACTGTGCTGCTCTGCGGTCCGGTTGGAAAATATATTAAACCTTTAGAGCAAAAGGTCAGAATAATCAAATCAAGTGCTTTCTTCTTGGAAAAAGCTAATATGAAAGGGGATGATTAAAATGTGAGAACTAATGATGAGCGAACATGCCCGCAAACCAAGTGTTAGCCTTCGGCGTGCTTGAAAAATATGGTCAAGTCCTCACCACTGCATGTCTCGCGACAGCCACAACTCATGCAGGGATTATCTATTTTTCGAGCATGACGAATACACTCTGTTAGCATCATAGAATGTTAGAGTTGGATGTTACCTCCAGGGTCATTGTGTCTAACCCCCTGCTCAATGCAGGATTCACTAAACCATCTCAGACAGATTTGTGTCCTGCCTCTGTTTGTAGACTTCCATTGGAGGAGAACTCGCCACTTCTCGGCAGCCTGTTCCACTCATTGATCACCCTCACTGTCAAAAAGTTTTTTTTCGAATATCTAATCTGTATCTTCTCCCTTTCAGTTTCATCCCATTGCTTCTCCTGTTTCCATGAGCAAATGAGAGTAAGGATGATCCCTCTACACTGTGACTGTCACATGTTTACCACAACAGAGAGGAGCCAGAAGGAGGTTAATCTGCTCTCTTGAGCGATCTTGGAGCTACTACTGCCATCTTTTAGATCAGTTGGGTCCATGCTAACACACATTGTCAGAGATAGCTTTTGCTGCATGGCTTGAGGTTGTTGTTGATAGTTATTTGAGTAGTCAGTTGGTGGATTTATCTGTGATTGTTGATTGGTTTTGAGTGTATTTATTTATTGTAGTCACTGATATAGCGCCATTAATTCCACAGCGCTTTACATACATTATTAACACTGTACCCATTGGTGTTCACAATCTAAATTCCTTTGGAATGTGGGAGGAAACTGGGGAACCCAGAGGAAACCCACACAAACATGGGAAGAACATACAAACTCCTTGCAGATGTTGTACTTGGCAGGATTTGAATCCAGGACCCCAGCGCTGCAAGGCTGCAGTGCTAACCACTGAGCCACCATGCTGTTATGATTAGGTAATTCAGTACCACAATGGACATAGAAGTCAGAGCACGTACAGTGATCTGACAATAACCCAAAAACATAGAACGAGCTCTGAGACGTGGGAACTCTGCTGACCGAAATCCCTAATCCTCTCCAACCACACTAGAGGCAGCCGTGGATTGCGCCTAACGCTCCCTATGCAACTCGGCACAGCCTGAGAAACTAGCTAGCTTGAAGATAGAAAATAAGCCTACCTTGCCTCAGAGAAATACCCCAAAGGAAAAGGCAGCCCCCCACATATAATGACTGTGAGTTAAGATGAAAAGACAAACATAGAGATGAAATAGATTCAGCAAAGTGAGGCCCGACTTTCTGAACAGAGCGAGGATAGGAAAGGTAACTTTGCGGTCAACACAAAACCCTACAAACAACCACGCAAAGGGGGCAAAAAGACCCTCCGTACCGACTAACGGCACGGAGGTACACCCTCTGCGTCCCAGAGCTTCCAGCAAGCAAGAAAAACCAAATATGCAAGCTGGACAGAAAAAACAGCAAAACAAAAATAACACAAGCGAAACTTAGCTATGCAGAGCAGCAGGCCACAGGAACGATCCAGGAGGAAGCAAGTCCAATACTAGAACATTGACTGGAGGCCAGGATCAAAGCACTAGGTGGAGTTAAATAGAGCAGCACCTAACGACTTCACCACATCACCTGAGGAAGGAAACTCAGAAGCCGCAGTACCACTCTCCTCCACCAACGGAAGCTCATAGAGAGAATCAGCCGAAGTACCACTTGTGACCACAGGAGGGAGCTCTGCCACAGAATTCACAACAGTACCCCCCCTTGAGGAGGGGTCACCGAACCCTCACCAGAGCCCCCAGGACGACCAGGATGAGCCATATGAAAGGCACGAACAAGATCGGGAGCATGGACATCAGAGGCAAAGACCCAGGAATTATCTTCCTGAGCATAACTCTTCCACTTAACCAGATACTGGAGTTTCCGTCTCGAAACACGAGAATCCAAAATCTTCTCCACAATATACTCCAACTCCCCCTCCACCAAAACCGGGGCAGGAGAATCAACAGATGGAACCATAGGTGCCACGTATCTCCACAACAATGACCTATGGAATACGTTATGGATGGAAAAAGAATCTGGAAGGGTCAAACGAAAAGACACAGGATTAAGAACCTCAGAAATCCTATACGGACCAATGAAACGAGGTTTAAACTTAGGAGAGGAAACCTTCATAGGAATATGACGAGAAGACAACCAAACCAAATCCCCAACATGAAGTCGGGGACCCACACAGCGTCTGCGATTAGCGAAACGTTGAGCCTTCTCCTGGGACAAGGTCAAATTGTCCACTACATGAATCCAAATCTGCTGCAACCTGTCCACCACAGTATCCACACCAGGACAGTCCGAAGACTCAACCTGCCCTGAAGAGAAACGAGGATGGAACCCAGAGTTGCAGAAAAACGGCGAAACCAATGTAGCCGAGCTGGCCCGATTATTAAGGGCGAACTCAGCCAAAGGCAAAAAGGACACCCAGTCATCCTGATCAGCAGAAACAAAGCATCTCAGATATGTTTCCAAGGTCTGATTGGTTCGTTCGGTCTGGCCATTAGTCTGAGGATGGAAAGCCGAGGAAAAAGACAAGTCAATGCCCATCCTTGCACAAAAGGCTCGCCAAAACCTCGAAACAAACTGGGAACCTCTGTCAGAAACGATATTCTCTGGAATGCCATGTAAACGAACCACATGCTGGAAGAACAATGGCACCAAATCAGAGGAGGAAGGTAATTTAGACAAAAGTACCAAATGGACCATCTTAGAGAAGCGATCACAAACCACCCAAATGACTGACATTTTTTGAGAGACGGGAAGATCTGAAATAAAATCCATAGAGATATGTGTCCAAGGCCTCTTCGGGACCGGCAAGGGCAAAAGTAACCCACTGGCACGAGAACAGCAGGGCTTAGACCGAGCACAAATCCCACAGGACTGCACAAAAGAACGCACATCCCGTGACAGAGATGGCCACCAAAAGGATCTAGCCACTAACTCTCTGGTACCAAAGATTCCAGGATGACCAGCGAACACCGAACAATGAACCTCAGAGATAACTTTATTCGTCCACCTATCAGGGACAAACAGTTTCTCCGCTGGGCAACGATCAGGTTTATTAGCCTGAAATTTTTGCAACACCCGCCGCAAATCAGGGGAGATGGCAGACACAATTACTCCCTCTTTGAGAATACCCGCCAGCTCAGATAAACTCGGAGAGTCGGGCACAAAACTCCTAGACAGGGCATCCGCCTTCACATTTTTAGAGCCCGGAAGGTACGAAACCACAAAGTCAAAACGGGCAAAAAACAGCGACCAACGAGCCTGTCTAGGATTCAACCGCTTGGCAGACTCGAGATAAGTCAAGTTCTTATGATAAGTCAAGACCACCACGCGATGCTTAGCTCCTTCAAGCCAATGACGCCACTCCTCGAATGCCCACTTCATGGCCAGCAACTCTCGATTGCCAACATCATAATTTCGCTCAGCAGGCGAAAACTTCCTGGAAAAGAAGGCGCATGGTTTCATCACCGAGCAATCAGAACTTCTCTGCGACAAAACAGCCCCTGCTCCAATCTCAGAAGCATCAACCTCGACCTGGAATGGAAGCGAAACATCTGGTTGACACAACACAGGGGCAGAAGAAAAACGACGCTTCAACTCTTGAAAAGTTTCCACAGCAGCAGAAGACCAATTGACCACATCAGCACCCTTCTTGGTCAAATCGGTCATTGGTTTAGCAATACTAGAAAAATTGCAGATGAAGCGACGATAAAAATTAGCAAAGCCCAGGAACTTTTGCAGACTTTTCAGAGATGTCGGCTGAGTCCAATCATGGATGGCTTGGACCTTAACAGGGTCCATCTCGATAGTAGAAGGGGAAAAAATGAACCCCAAAAATGAAACCTTCTGAACACCAAAGAGACACTTTGATCCCTTCACAAACAAAGAATTAGCACGCAGGACCTGAAACACCGTTCTGACCTGCTTCACATGAGACTCCCAATCATCCGAGAAGATCAAAATATCATCCAAGTATACAATCAGGAATTTATCCAGGTACTCTCGGAAGATGTCATGCATAAAGGACTGAAACACTGATGGAGCATTGGCAAGTCCGAATGGCATTACTAGGTACTCAAAATGGCCCTCGGGCGTATTAAATGCAGTTTTCCATTCATCGCCTCGCTTAATACGCACAAGATAATACGCACCACGAAGATCTATCTTGGTGAACCAACTAGCCCCCTTAATCCGAGCAAACAAATCAGATAACAGCGGCAAGGGGTACTGAAATTTAACCGTGATCTTATTTAGAAGGCGGTAATCTATACAAGGTCTCAGCGAACCATCCTTCTTGGCCACAAAAAATAACCCCGCTCCTAATGGTGACGATGACGATGACGGGCGAATATGCCCCTTCTCCAAGGACTCCTTCACGTAACTCCGCATAGCGGCGTGCTCAGGCACAGATAAATTAAACAGTCGACCTTTAGGGAATTTACCACCAGGAATCAAATCGATAGCACAATCACAATCCCTATGCGGAGGTAGGGTATCGGACTTGGGCTCATCAAATACATATAACGACTTCACCACATCACCTGAGGAAGAAAACTTAGAAGCCGCAGTACCACTCTCCTCCACCAACGGAAGCTCATAGAGAGAATCAGCCGAAGTACCACTTGTGACCACAGGAGGGAGGTCTGCCACAGAATTCACAACACCATGCTACCCATAGTGTATGGTAATTCCTTTTTTTCTTCCACTTTCCTTTAACTCCATCCTCAACTCCCTGATGCATTCCTCTGTTATATGTGTGTGTATATTTGTATGTTTGGTCTTTTCCGTTACCAATGTATTACCGTGTTAATGTTAAAGGGCCACTGTCACCCCCTCCAGCCGTTATAAACTAAAAAAGCCACCTTGTGCAGCAGTAATGCTGCATTCTAACAAGGTGGCTCTTTTAGTTTTTGGTGCATGTATTCCCAAAATGAAGCGTTTTATTACTTCTCCAAAATACCTGTCTTTATCCAGGGAGGCAGGTCCTCACCCCCCTGCTTGAAACGCCACACTGCTGTCACTCAAATATTCAGGGGCTCCGGCCACCGCCCCCTCCGCATTGTTTTCGCTTGAAATCCGGCGCCTGCGCTGTGCACTACTGTGTGGGGCAGGCGCAGTGTGCTCTGGCCGTCTGACGTCACAGCCAGGCTTGCAGACTGCGCGTGTGCTTACAGTTCGGCCACCCACCTTGGGAATCCCAGCCCCGCAGTGTGTTATGCATTATGCACAGTGCGGGGCTGGGATTCAAAGGCAGGGCGGCCGCATTACTGCTGCACAAGGTAGCTCTTTTAGTTTATAACGGCTGGAGGGGGTGACAGTGGCCCTTTAAGTCTTGTTGGTGTATTAAGGAACACTTCTACTCCCCTCTTCCCTGCGTGGGGTAAGAGTACAGGCTGAGGGCGGATTCTGGAGCTAAGGCCAAGGTACATGGCTTCGGTGTCTTCACCATTAGAAGTAATCGGGAGCAGGGCGAGCTAGGGCGCCCCATAGCAGTAGGGACAAGGAAGGAACGCCTGGTCCCGGGACACCAGACAATAGATTCGTAACGGTGACATCCCTTCAGATATTTGTAGACAGTTATTAAAGGGAACCTGTCACCCCCAAAATCGAAGATGAGCTAAGCCCACCAGCATGAGGGGCTTACCTACAGCATTCTTGAATGCTCTAGATAAGCCCCCGATGTATCCTGAAAGCTGAGTATAAGAGGTTAGATTATACTCACCTGGGGGGGGGGCAGTCTGATCCGGGGCCTCCTTTCTTCATAGGATCACGTCCTCTTCTTGTCTTCACGCTGCAGCTCCGGTGCAGGCGTACTTTGTCTGTCCTGTTGAGGGCAGAGCAAAGTACTGCAGTGCGCAGGCGCTGGGCCTCTCTGACATTTCCCGGCGCCTGCGCACTGCAGTACTTTGCTCTGCCCTCAACAGGACAGACAAAGTACGCCTGCGCCGGAGCCGCAGCATGACTAAAAGAAGAGGGCGTCATCGTAAGAAGATGGGAGGCCCCGGACCGTCCGGACCGCAGCGGGACCGCCCCTGGGTGAGTATAATCTAACCTCCTTTTCTCATCTTTCAGGATACATCGGGGGCTTATCTACAGCATTCCAGAATGCTGTAGATAAGCCCCTCATGCTGGAGGGCTTAGCTCATCTTCATTTTTCTCACCTCACCAGCTTAGACTCATTTAGTGCTGATGCATCACACACAAATCAGATTACAAAAATGTTTAGGGTATTTAGGGTATGTGCACACGTCAGGATTTTCTAGCAGAAATTTCCTGACAAAAACCGGACATTTCTGCCAGAAATCCGCATGCTTTTTTTTTGCGTTTTTGACTCGTTTTTTCCCCAATCCATAGAATAGCGGGAAAAACGCAAAAAATCCGCAAAATTAATGAACATGCTGCTTTTTTTAACTCAATGCGTTTTTTTTGCGGAAAAAAGCGCATCATGTGCACATAAATTGCAGAATGCATTCTAAATGATAGGATGCATATGTCTGCAGTTTGTAATGCGTTTTTATTGTGAAAAAACGCTAAAAAAAAGCGAAAAAACCTGAACGTGTGCACATACCCTTAAACACAGGTTGTAATGTAGCAAAATATTTACAAAGCCAAAGCTGTGAATGCCTTCCCAAGCCACAGTATGTCGTGTGAGAAATATGCTTTTTCTTCTCCACTTATAAACCATCTCTTCTCCCCCTCCTTGCTGAACTCATCATTCACTCTGAATCCGTCTTGATCAAAACAAGACGAACTGACGGCTCACTGGTGGATCAGATTATTGCTGACTATTGAAGTCTATGGAGAAGAAAGGGGGAGGATGATTAGCATTGTGTTTGCATCCATAGTTTTGCATAATTTGTGACATTTCCTCGTTCTACATGCATCAACCACATTTATCATTGTTTTATTTACGGTAATTTTAATTCAAGAAAATGGGAAGTAGTTAACCTTCTGGTATGAAGTTAAGCATATTTATCAATGCACCTCTATATAATAGTTCCAACAAAAATGTAACATTTAGTGATATCATAGCGATCTACAAACTGTAAACAAATATATTTGTTGGAACTTTACTTTTCAACATTCATAAAAAGTCACAGTTTGTGGTTTCCTGTTATTTTTCTATCTATGCGAAGTATACTACCGTGCTTATATCCTTATGGCGACATAAGTTGCACTATATTTATTCAGGTGCGATATTTAATAAATATGGAGGGGCAGTGCTGAAGTGAGTATACTAAATATAAGTCTAAAATTACGCCACTTTTAATAAATGTTTGCTACACACAGTGCTGCTGTTTTCTAGATTTCACCCAAAGCTGGATTGTCAGCAACACATCTTAGTACTGCCGTTTAATGTCCTCCATATTGCTTATGAACAAATGCTGCATAGAGACAGAACAGGAAACCCTGATTTTTTTGTGTGCTGTGTATGTCAGATATCATAGCAGTTAGTCTTCACCCACTAGCTCAGAGACCGCTGAAAATTAGACAAAGAAGGGTAAACTGGTGAAAAATGTAGGAAATAAAGGCATTCCTTATGTTAAACATGTTAATTCGCAGTTTAAAAATTAGACAGGATTAGTAAATTTGCCTCATTCTCTCTACTGATTGATTTCAGGCAACAACAACAATAATATTTTTTTTCCCCCACAGTGTAGATTACTTACATTGAATTTGGTGTCTAACTATTGAAATCTAATGGTTTACTAAGTCCCTTCAGCAAAGCTGAAGAAGCAACAGTAGAGAATGTATTACTAATATGTTCGCTCCTAGAATTTGGTGAAAAATACACCAATGAGTCAAGTGGGTGACCAATTCACTGTTTTGCAGCTATCTGTGGGAAAGGCTGTCAATCACTGAATAGAACCGTCCACTGGACTCAGATGCATTGAAACACCACAGATTTCAATGAATAAAATCCAAGGTTCACTTTTTCTACACAATTGTATGTCAAACTGATCAGCTTCTCCTGCTCTGTAACATGTTGCCTGAAGATTATATACAATTTGTAACATGACAGGTCCCCTTTAAAGACTTTTTCTTCCAGTATGAGCCGCTGTCACAAATTTATCGAATTTTAAGACTCTTAAAATATCTAGTCTTAAGTTTACATTCTGCAAAAAGTCAAGATTAAGAAATTTGACACAGGAATGTCTTAAATGGTCACAATGATTTATATTAAAAACTTAGGAAAAATCAGTAATACAGGGTAATTTAAGAAATACTATAATATATCTTATCAGAGAAATATGTTTCTTCCTCCTCTTAGGAGCCACTTCATCCTCTCCTCTCATCTCATGAGCTTATTATCCACATTGAAAAAAAAAAACGCTCAGTGAGTGTGAAAAAACATCTGTCTGAGATGGTTTAGTGAGTCCTGCATTGAGCAGGAAGTTGGACACAATGACTGTGGAGGTCCCTTCCAACTCTAACATTCTATGATTCTTTTATTCCAATCTGTCTTGGTAATAGCAAGATGGACTGTTGGCACAGTGAGGCATCACGTTACAAATTATATTATACTTGATGGAGACGGGTGGGGAGAATAAGTAAAGGGCACTTTGGACAATGAAAAGCAAGCTATTTCACAAGCTATTTCAAGGGAATATTCTGGATTCACAGACCCACAGTTTAGTACTACTTCATGTGATAAGCTAGTTTCTACCCACCAGCTCTGAGGGAACTGAAATTTAGAGATAGAGCTTGCAAATGAAAAAACTGGTGGTAAAATGGTCAGAAATAGTGTTATCTTCATGAACACGCACATGGCTATTCTAAAAATCTACTTGGGAAAAAAAAAACAGAACACTTCAAAGAGGTCAGTGGTTTGGGGATTTAGCTGTCTAGGTAACAGTATTGTCGGTATTGAGCTCCTTGAAAAAAATGGAGGCTTCAAAAATGCTATTTGTGTTTGTTGCTTTCATATTAGGCCAGAAGAAAATAAGATATGGATATGCTTCTTTTCTCTGGTTATTATATTTATACTTTCTTGCTGTAGCAATTGACAATCCATCACCATTCGTGGAGGAGATACATAAATGTTTAATGCTAAACCCTGACAGTTCGAGACCAAGTCTTTTTTTTCACATAAAACAGTACAGAAAGTGTTGTGAATACAGAAAGTTTTCTTTTAATATCTGAACATTTTGTGTTGTAGGTGTTTTGAGAGTTATATGCTTTATTAAGTGGATGTTCTATGCAATACATTTAATTGCACGGGAATATGGCTTTCTGGAAGTTTCAAATCTGTATTTAGACATACACAGATGGAAATTAGGCTTAACATTTTCCAAAAATTAGTTAGCGTATTTGGGCTAACGGGATAATACAGTATACCCTGTGTTGAGTAGGGAAAAAAGGAATAAATCCAACCATAAAGTCCAATACTAAAAGTTTGTGAAAAAATTGTACATTTTATTAATTTAGATGAAAAAAAGAACAATGCAGGGGAATGTATAAAAATAGTAATAAAAACAAGGGGCGCACACTCAGACACTAGCAGATTGGTGTCCAGAGGAAAGATTGGTTATATACAAATTCAGTTGAGAATAAAAAATATATATAGTCAGTGTAGAAAAAATGGCAAGCATGTAGCATCCTCCTAAGCTGATGTCATTATCAAGTATTAAAGGCCAAAATGTGTGGCCAAATCGGTGCCAAAAAGTACAAATGCAGGTAGGGTTTACAATAGTATTGCAGAACTGATGGTCTACGTACTCAAGTGAAGAGGCTGTGCACTATGCCCTATTTAAATGTCAATATGTGGCACATGATCATCAGCAGGGGGTCATGCAAACCATGGCATATAAGTTCCAAGTGTAGCCGTGTTGATTATTTTTGGTCAGTGCTACCACAGGGACTAAGAATGCCGAACGTATGGTTAAACATACCTATAAGGTTTCCTCATGCGGGTGGCATCCATCCCAACGCATGTTACGCCTCAGCCGCCTTCGACCCCCAAGACGTAGGTGGTTGAGCCAAAATGCACGTTGCCCATCCGCTACAGAGTCCAATATAAACTTATCACTCTCACCCACAAAGCGCTCCACAGTTCTGCTCCATAATTCTCTTTCCTTATCTCTGTCTACCTGTGCCCTACGTTCCACTAATGACCTAAGACTAAGATCCTCAATAGTCCAGACCTCCCATTCCCATATCCAAGACTTCTCTTGTGCTGCCCCAGTTCATTCACTACCCAGGAGAATTCTATTAATAACCAATACTTACAGTTTAAGCGTGCGCTAAAAACACATTTCTTTAGACTGGCCTATCACCTCACCTTACTTATCTAACTATTCCCGTTTTGCCCTTACAACATTTTCCTCCAATGTGGTCTCTTGTAGCATCTGTTTACGCAGCTTCCTTGCACTTACTAGCCCTCTGCACCTGTACTGTACACATACAGGCTTGTGACTGATCCATGCAGCGTTATGTGAATACCCTATTTATTACATTGATGGCTGGACCATACAATACAAGCCCTTTTTACCATTTACCTTTCTTGTCTCTCCTGTTTCCTAATAAATTGTAAGCTTGCAAGCTGGGCCCTCACTTTTGGGATCTGCTGAATTATGTAGAACTTGTACAAGTATTCTCTGAATTCTAGAGTACTGCGGAATAAGTTGGTGCTATAGCAATAAAAATGATTATAACTAGGCTAGGTGGGCAGAGATTCAGCCGCAGTAGAGCGGAGGAGGAACAGAGAGATGCCGTCAATCAGCCTGGGTGGGAGGACATTCAGCAGCAGGGAGGAGGACACTGAGGAGCTGCCAACCAGGTGAGACAGGCGAAGATTCAGTAGCAGAAAGGAGGTTCACAGTAGAGGTGAAGACTCAGCAGTAGCAGGGAGGGAGGGACATTGAAGAGCTGTCAATCAGACTAGGTAGGCAGAGATTTACATGTAGCAGGGAGCACTGACAATCTGTCAAACAGGCTTGTTGGCCGTATATTCAGCAGTATCAGGGAGAAGGCCACCGAGGAGCTGTCATTCTGGCTAGGTGGTGGGCAGAGATTCAGGAACAGCAGAGAGGAGAGACACAGAGAAGCTATCAACAAGACTAAGTGGGCAAAAATAAAGCAGCAGCAAAGAGGACCCATCAGTCAGGCTAGGTAGGCAGGCATTCATGAGCAGCAAGTAGGACACTGACGAGCAGTCAATCGGACCACGTGGGTGGAGATTCATCAGTAGCAGGGACAAGTACCCTGAGCAGCTGTCAGTCTGGCTAGATGAGTAGATTGACTAGTGGCAGGAAGGAGGGCTATTAAGGAGCTGACAACTGGCCTAAGTGGACATAAATTCAGTAGTAAGTGGACATAAATTCAGTAGTAGCAGAGGGGAGAGACATAGAGGAGCCATCAAACAGGCTAGGCTGGAGGAGATTGAGCAGTAGCCAGGAGGACACTGAGGCGCTGTCAATCAGGCTAGGTGGACAGAGGTTTAACTGCAGCCATCAGAAAGGGCTTTGAGGAGCTGTCAATCAAGCTAGGAATATAAACTTTCAAAAATTATTAAATAGCCATTGTGACATGGATTATAGAAATAGCTCAAGTCTAAGGTTCACACTGCGTTGTGTGAACCCGCTTAACGGACTACGTTACACCGCGGCATAACGCGGTGTAACGTAGTCCGTTAACGCCGCCATTACTTTCAATGGGCGTGCGCTAGCAATGTGCCGTCATTGAGTGACGGACCCGAGACGCGGCCTGCATCGTTTTCGGGTCCGTCACTTCTAGCGCACTGCTAGCGCAGATGGAGCTAGCAGATGCTCCATCTGCGCTAGAGCAGTGCCAAAGTCGGCACTTGCATTAGTGCAGTCCGTTTAACGGATTTGTTGAACGGACTGCACAACCCAAGTGTGAACTAAGACATCAGTTTTATAATTCATGCAGTTTTAACTGTGACATGTGGGGATAGATCCTCTTTGAAAAGTTTCTTTGTAAATACGTTGAATATTTTTTTTAAACAAAAGTACCAGAACTTTTTAGGCTAAGTTCACATTGGGTGTTTTTGCTGCGTTTTTTTTTAAAAGCGTTGTTTTATGCAAATTTTTAGCTGCTTTTTTCAGGACTACTGTAGCTATGTCTATGAGATTTCAGAAATCTCTTCCACACAGTTTGTTTGTTTTTTTTGTCATCAGTATTTTGTGCTTTGCATGGTTTATTGGACATAGAACATGTCACTTCTTTCAGCGTTTTTCACCCATTGAATTGGAAAAAAACGCATGAAAAAAACGCACCAAAACCACAGCTTTTTTTTTTACTGCCAAGCACTCAGGTTTTGCTGCAGAACAAAAATAAAAAGCCGCAAAAACGCCCATTGTGAACTTAGCCTTAAAAATACTTTCTGATGAATTTAGGAAAGGGGAATGGAGGCAGGGTTTCCACTAGTATATAATGGTAGTCATAGTAATTCTCCAAATCTCTGCTTGTTGAAAGACCGAAGACTTAAAGCTTGCACGGTGTAAGAAAAAATAGCTTTATCTATGGCCGGGAGACTATAGATGCAAAGCAGTGAAAGGTCCTTGGCATTTCCTTCAGAAGATCCTCCGCAATGCTCGTTCCAGAGCCTGCCTGTCACATTAGCTTTCATAGAAAGGTCACATCTGCAGGCTCTCCACATCATCTGTGGACTTGCTTTTTGTAATACTACTAAATATCTTTGTAGGGAGCCCTTTCTTTCCATTTTGTAGTGTGAAAGGACGCGGGAGAGGTCTCTGGTCCACAGCATACAGCTGCGTCCCCTTCTTCACTCCCAGTGCAAGCCACATTGACTGTCACATCCAGGGAGAGCGAGCTGTGGACTTCGGAGAATAAGGTTGAAGTTCAGTCCTGTCTGGTAAACTCTGACAATTAATATGAATAGCCGCAGTCAGGAATTATTAGGAGCAAAGCAGGAGATGGAAATCCAATTCATCAGGAGCCTTGCACGTTTTGGCGGCACAGATAATAGAAACACTTAGCCAGCACAGACTAGGTGTCACAATGGCCACTGTAAAGCAAATTGATGTTAAAGGATTTCTAAATCTTTTTATGTTTTCTAAGTCTTCTTTGTGAGACCCTTGTTTGTGAGTGCACAGACTTACATTACAATGTACAGATGTTTATACACCCTGTTCATCAGGTTATGATGGCAATTATTACTTATTTCTAGCCCTACTGTAGTCAACAGTTCTTTGGAAAAGTTTTTGGCAGGTGTGAAAAAAAATGTTGCAAAGTAAGAATGCTTTAAAAAATACAAGTGTTAATAGTTTATTTTTTATCAATTAATAAAAGGCAAAGTGAATGAATGAAAAATAAATCTAAATCACATCAATATTTGTTGACCGCCCTTTGCCTTCTAACCACCATCAATTCTTCTAGGACACTTAAACATGGAGAACTAAAGATCTCGCTTGTGCAAATCCTTCTTGTAAATCTATCCAGACTGGATGATGTTAAGATCAGGGCTATGTGTTCTTTACACTGAAGATAGCTCTTAATGACATTGGCTGTATGTTTCGGGTTCATTGTCCTGCTGCAGAGTAAATTTGGAGCCAATCAAATGCCTCCCTGGTGGATAGGTATCTACCTGTGTTATCAGCATTGAGGACACCATTAATCCCAAGCAAATCCTTAACTCATCTTGCTAAAATGTGGTCCCATATTTGCCAGGACCCTCCCAACGTTATTCATCGTTCCTGCTAACTCTCACTATTGTGCCACTCTCCAGCCCTTCAGAGATCGAACTGCCTTTTGGTACATCCAACTATTTCACATTATGACCCATCAGTCCAGAGCACCTGCTGCTATTTTTCTGCACCCCAGTTCCTATGTTTTTCATGCACAGTTGATTTGCTTGGCCTTGTTTCCATGTCGAAAGTAGGTTTTTTGGGTGCAATTTTTCCATGAAGCCCACTTCTGGCCAGACTTCTCCGAACATTAGAAAAGTATAGTTGAGTCCTTCTGGTTGCTGCCAGTTCTGATAACATCACTGGATATCTTCCAGTTTAATTTGGAAGTAAGCATAATGTGTCTTTCATCTGCTGCAGTATATTCTGTTATGAAAGGCAATTCAGTACTACAATGGACATAACGGTCAGAGCACATACAGTGATCTGACAATAACCCAAAATCATAGAACGAGCTCTGAGATGTGGGAACTCTGCAGACCGCAATCCCTAATCCTCTCCAAACAACACTAGAGGCAGCCGTGGATTGCGCCTAACTCTGCCTATGCAACTCGGCACAGCCTGAGAAACTAACTAGCCTGAAGATAGAAAATAAGCCTACCTTGCCTCAGAGAAATACCCCAAAGGAAAAGGCAGCCCCCCATAAACTTGGGCTGAAAGGTGGCAGATGAGGTTTAACAATGATAAATGTAAGGTTATACACATGGGAAGAGGGAATCAATATCACCATTACACACTGAACGGGAAACCACTGGGTAAATCTGACAGGGAGAAGGACTTGGGGATCCTAGTTAATGATAAACTTACCTGGAGCAGCCAGTGCCAGGCAGCAGCTGCCAAGGCAAACAGGATCATGGGGTGCATTAAAAGAGGTCTGGATACACATGATGAGAGCATTATACTGCCTCTGTACAAATCCCTAGTTAGACCGCACATGGAGTACTGTGTCCAGTTTTGGGCACCGGTGCTCAGGAAGGATATAATGGAACTAGAGAGAGTACAAAGGAGGGCAACAAAATTAATAAAGGGGATGGGAGAACTACAATACCCAGATAGATTAGCGAAATTAGGATTATTTAGTCTAGAAAAAAGACGACTGAGGGGCGATCTAATAACCATGTATAAGTATATAAGGGGACAATACAAATATATCGCTGAGGATCTGTTTATACCAAGGAAGGTGACGGGCACAAGGGGGCATTCTTTGCGTCTGGAGGAGAGAAGGTTTTTCCACCAACATAGAAGAGGATTCTTTTCTGTTAGGGCAGTGAGAATCTGGAATTGCTTGCCTGAGGAGGTGGTGATGGCGAACTCAGTCGAGGGGTTCAAGAGAGGCCTGGATGTCTTCCTGGAGCAGAACAATATTGTATCATACAATTATTAGGTTCTGTAGAAGGACGTAGATCTGGGGATTTATTATGATGGAATATAGGCTGAACTGGATGGACAAATGTCTTTTTTCGGCCTTACTAACTATGTTACTATGTTACTATGTTACATATAATGACTGTGAGTTAAGATGAAAAGACAAACGTAGAGATGAAATAGATTCAGCAAAGTGAGGCCCGACTTTCTTAACAGATCGAGGATAGAAAAGGTAACTTTGCGGTCTACACAAAACCCTAAAGAAAACCACGCAAAGGGGGCAAAAAGACCCTCCGTACCGAACTAACGGCACGGAGGTACACCCTTTGCGTCCCAGAGCTTCCAGCAACAAATTAGACAAGCTGGACAGAAAAAATAGCAAACAAATAGCAAAGAAGAACTTAGCTATGCAGAGCAGCAGGCCACAGGAATGATCCAGGGAAAAGCAAGTCCAACACTGGAACATTGACAGGAAGCCAGGATCAAAGCATTAAATGGAGTTAAGTAGAGAAGCACCTAACGACCTCACCAGATCACCTGAGGGAGGAAACTCAGAAGCCGCAGTACCACTTCCCTCCACCAACAGAAGCTCACAAGAGAATCAGCCGAAGTACCACTTGTGACCACAGGAGGGAGCTCTGCCACAGAATTCACAACAGTACCCCCCCCTTGAGGAGGGGTCACCGAACCCTCACCAGAGCCCCCAGGCCGACCAGGATGAGCCACATAAAAGGCACGAACAAGATCGGGAGCATGGACATCAGAGGCAAAAACCCAGGAATTATCTTCCTGAGCATAACCCTTCCATTTAACCAGATACTGGAGTTTCCGTCTAGAAACACGAGAATCCAAAATCTTCTCCACAATATACTCCAATTCCCCCTCCACCAAAACCGGGGCAGGAGGATCAACAGATGGAACCATAGGTGCCACGTATCTCCGCAATAATGACCTATGGAATACGTTATGTATGGAAAAAGAATCTGGAAGGGTCAGACGAAAAGACACAGGATTAAGAACCTCAGAAATCCTATACGGACCAATGAAACGAGGTTTAAACTTAGGAGAGGAAACCTTCATAGGAATATGACGAGAAGATAACCAAACCAGATCCCCAACACGAAGTCGGGGACCCACACGGCGTCTGAGATTAGCGAAACGTTGAGCCTTCTCCTGGGACAAGGTCAAATTGTCCACTACCTGAGTCCAAATCTGCTGCAATCTGTCCACCACAGTATCCACACCAGGACAGTCCGAAGACTCAACCTGTCCTGAAGAGAAACTAGGATGGAACCCAGAATTGCAGAAAAACGGCGAAACCAAGGTAGCCGAGCTGGCCCGATTATTAAGGGCGAACTCAGCCAAAGGCAAAAAGGACACCCAGTCATCCTGATCGGCAGAAACAAAGCATCTCAGATATGTTTCCAAGGTCTGATTGGTTCGTTCGGTCTGGCCATTAGTCTGAGGATGGAAAGCCGAGGAAAAAGACAAATCAATGCCCATCCTACCACAAAAGGCTTGCCAAAACCTTGAAACAAACTGGGAACCTCTGTCAGAAACGATATTCTCTGGAATGCCATGTAAACGAACCACATGCTGGAAGAACAATGGCACCATATCAGAGGAGGATGGCAATTTAGACAAGGGTACCAGATGGACTATCTTAGAAAAGCGATCACAGACCACCCAAATGACTGACATCTTTTGAGAAACGGGAAGATCAGAAATAAAATCCATAGAGATATGTGTCCAAGGCCTCTTCGGGACCGGCAAGGGCAAAAGCAACCCACTGGCACGAGAACAGCAGGGCTTAGCCCGAGCACAAATCCCACAGGACTGCACAAAAACACGCACATCCCGCGACAGAGACGGCCACCAAAAGGATCTAGCCACCAACTCTCTGGTACCAAAGATTCCAGGATGACCAGCCAACACCGAACAATGAACCTCAGAGATAACTTTATTGGTCCACCTATCAGGGACAAACAGTCCCTCCGCTGGACAACGATCAGGTTTATTAGCCTGAAATTTTTGCAGCACCCGCCGCAAATCAGGGGAGATGGCAGACACAATTACTCCTTCCTTGAGGATACCCGCCGGCTCAGACAAACCCGGAGAGTCGGGCACAAAACTCCTAGACAGAGCATCCGCCTTCACATTTTTAGAGCCCGGAAGGTACGAAATCACAAAGTCAAAACGGGCAAAAAACAGCGACCAACGAGCCTGTCTAGGATTCAACCGCTTAGCAGACTCAAGATAAGTCAAGTTCTTATGATCAGTCAATACCACCACGCGATGCTTAGCTCCTTCAAGCCAATGATGCCACTCCTCGAATGCCCACTTCATGGCCAGCAACTCTCGGTTGCCCACATCATAATTTCACTCAGCAGGCGAAAACTTCGTGGAAAAAAAAGCGCATGGCTTCATCACTGAGCAACCAGAACCTCTCTGTGACAAAACAGCCCCTGCTCCAATCTCAGAAGCATCAACCTCGACCTGGAACGGAAGAGAAACATCTGGTTGACACAACACAGGGGCAGAAGAAAAACGATGCTTCAAGTCTTGAAAAGCTTCCACAGCAGCAGGAGACCAATTGACCAAATCAGCACCCTTCTTGGTCAAATCGGTCAATGGTTTGGCAATACTAGAAAAATTGCAGATGAAGCGACGATAAAAATTAGCAAAGTCCAGGAACTTTTGCAGACTTTTCAGAGATGTCGGCTGAGTCCAATCATGGATGGCTTGGACCTTAACAGGATCCATCTCGATAGTGGATGGGGAAAAGATGAACCCCAAAAATGAAACCTTCTGCACACCAAAGAGACACTTTGATCCCTTCACAAACAAAGAATTAGCACGCAGGACCTGAAAAACTGTTCTGACCTGCTTCACATGAGACTCCCAATCATCCGAGAAGATCAAAATGTCATCCAAGTACACAATCAGGAATTTATCCAGGTACTCTCGGAAGATGTCATGCATAAAGGACTGAAACACTGATGGAGCATTGGCAAGTCCGAATGGCATCACTAGATACTCAAAATGACCCTCGGGCGTATTAAATGCAGTTTTCCATTCATCTCGCCTGATTCGCACCAGATTATACGCACCACGAAGATCTATCTTGGTGAACCAACTAGCCCCCTTAATCCGAGCAAACAAATCAGATAACAATGGCAAGGGGTACTGAAATTTAACCGTGATCTTATTTAGAAGGCGGTAATCTATACGAGGTCTCAGCGAACCATCCTTCTTGGCTACAAAAAAGAACCCTGCTCCTAATGGTGACGATGACGGGCGAATATGCCCCTTCTCCAGGGATTCCTTCACATAACTGCGCATAGCGGCGTGCTCAGGCACGGATAAATTAAACAGTCGACCTTTTGGGAATTTACTACCAGGAATCAAATTGATATCACAATCCCTATGCGGAGGTAGGGCATCGGACTTGGGCTCATCAAATACATCCCGGTAATCAGACAAGAACTCTGGAACCTCAGAAGGGGTGGATGACGAAATTGACAGAAATGGAACATCACCATGTACCCCCTGACAACCCCAGCTGGACACCGACATGGATTTCCAATCTAATACTGGATTATGGGCTTGTAGCCATGGCAACCCCAACACGACCACATCATGCAGATTATGCAACACCAGAAAGCGAATAACCTCCTGATGTGCAGGAGCCATGCACATGGTCAGCTGGGTCCAGTATTGAGGCTTATTCTTGGCCAAAGGCGTGGCATCAATTCCTCTCAATGGAATAGGACACTGCAAGGGCTCTAAGAGAAACCCACAACGCTTAGCATACTCCAAGTCCATCAAATTCAGGGCAGCGCCTGAATCCACAAATGCCATGACAGAATACGATGACAAAGAGCAGATCAAGGTAACGGACAGAAGAAATTTTGACTGTACCGTACCAATGGTGGCAGACCTAGCGAACCGCTTAGTGCGCTTAGGACAATCAGAGATAGCATGAGTGGAATCACCACAGTAGAAACACAGCCCATTCAGACGTCTGTGTTCTTGCCGTTTAACTCTGGTCAAAGTCCTATCGCACTGCATAGGCTAAGGTTTAAGCTCAGGTAATACCGCCAAATGGTGCACAGATTTACGCTCACGCAAGCGTCGACCGATCTGAATGGCCAAAGACATAGACTCATTCAAACCAGCAGGCATAGGAAATCCCACCATGACATCCTTAAGGGCTTCAGAGAGACCCTTTCTGAACATAGCTGCCAGCGCAGATTCATTCCATTGAGTGAGCACGGGCCACTTTCTAAATTTCTGACAATATACCTCTATCTCATCCTGACCCTGACAAAGAGCCAGCAAATTTTTCTCTGCCTGATCCACTGAATTAGGTTCATCGTACAGCAATCCGAGCGCCAGGAAAAACGCATCGATATTACTCAATGCAGGATCTCCTGGCGCAAGAGAAAATGCCCAGTCCTGAGGGTCGCCGCGCAAAAAAGAAATAACAATCAAAACCTGTTGAACTGGATCACCAGAGGAGCGAGGTTTCAAGGCCAGAAATAATTTACAATTATTTTTGAAACTCAGAAACTTAGTTCTATCTCCAAAAAACAAATCAGGAATAGGAATTCTTGGTTCCAACATAGCTTTCTGATCAATAGTGTCTTGAATCTTTTGTACTCTTGCCGAGAGCTGATCCACAATTGAAGACAGACTTCTAATGTCCATCGCTACACCTGTGTACTGAACCACCCAAATGTCTAGGGGAAAAAAAAGGCAAAACACAGTGCAAAGAAAAAAAAAATGGTCTCAGAACTTCTTTTTTCCCTCTATTGAGAATCATTAGTACTTTGGGCTTCCTGTACTGTTATGAAAGGCAATTCAGTACTACAATGGACATAGCGGTCAGAGCACATACAGTGATCTGACAATAACCCAAAATCATAGAACGAGCTCTGAGACGTGGGAACTCTGCAGACCGCAATCCCTAATCCTCTCCAAACAACACTAGAGGCAGCCGTGGATTGCGCCTAACTCTGCCTATGCAACTCGGCACAGCCTGAGAAACTAACTAGCCTGAAGATAGAAAATAAGCCTACCTTGCCTCAGAGAAATACCCCAAAGGAAAAGGCAGCCCCCCACATATAATGACTGTGAGTTAAGATGAAAAGACAAACGTAGAGATGAAATAGATTCAGCAAAGTGAGGCCCGACTTTCTTAACAGATCGAGGATAGAAAAGGTAACTTTGCGGTCTACACAAAACCCTAAAGAAAACCACGCAAAGGGGGCAAAAAGACCCTCCGTACCGAACTAACGGCACGGAGGTACACCCTTTGCGTCCCAGAGCTTCCAGCAACAAATTAGACAAGCTGGACAGAAAAAATAGCAAACAAATAGCAAAGAAGAACTTAGCTATGCAGAGCAGCAGGCCACAGGAATGATCCAGGGAAAAGCAAGTCCAACACTGGAACATTGACAGGAAGCCAGGATCAAAGCATTAAATGGAGTTAAGTAGAGAAGCACCTAACGACCTCACCAGATCACCTGAGGGAGGAAACTCAGAAGCCGCAGTACCACTTCCCTCCACCAACAGAAGCTCACAGAGAGAATCAGCCGAAGTTCCACTTGTGACCATAGGAGGGAGCTCTGCCACAGAATTCACAACAATATTCCTTGGCCTACCACAGAATCTGTGGCCCTCAGCAATGGTCATCTATTGGTGCTTCTTCAAAACAGCTTGATCAGGACAAATAGAAACCCCGGTCTGCTGTGAAATCTTTGCGTTTTAACTACCTTGTGTCTAGTTTCTGCGCTCAGTCTTGTCATGGTGTATGACCTGTTACAGGAAATTGACTTCTACAGCCTCATCTTGTAGCAGAGTTTGGCTATTCTTCACCCATGGTTAAGCATCCTACACAGCTGTTTCTTGTTCAGTTTATGACGGACTTGAACCTACATATGAAAATGTTGATCACTATCACCTATTTGGTATAATTGGTTGCTCATACACCCGACTATAATTCTACAAAATCCCTGACAAGTGGAGCCTGAAGAATTGATGCGCTTTTGAAGGCAAAGGGCAGTCACCAAATATTGATGTGATTTAGATTTTGCTTATGCAATTTTTCCTCACCTGCCTAAAAGGTTTGCACAGTAGTTTCTCAAATTGTCTCTTCAGAGAGGAAGAGGACTAGAACTGTATTGCTACCTATAGGAAGTAGCAATCCTAAAAGTCAATATCGACTCTCTAATGATATCGACTCTTGTCACATAACTTAGGATACAGCACCCATGGTGTATCATTCTATAGAGCACCAGCCTCGGTGTACCATTCTATAGAGCACCAGCTACGGTGTACCATTCTATAGAGCACAAGCCATGGTGTTCCATTTTGTAGAGCACCAGCCATGGTGTCCCATTCTGTAGAGCACCAGCCACGGTGTACCATTCTAAAGAACACCAACAACTGTGTACCATCCTATAGATCACCAGCCACGGTGTACCATTCTATAGATCACCAGCCACGGTGTACCATTCTATAGAGCACCAGCCATGGTGTCCCATTCTGTAGAGCACCAGCCATGGTGTACCATTCTAAAGAACACCAACCACTGTGTACCATCCTATAGATCACCAGCCACGGTGTACCATTCTATAGAGCAGCAGCCATGGTGTCCCATTCTGTAGAGCACCAGCCATGGTGTACCATTCTAAAGAACACCAACCACTGTGTACCATCCTATAGATCATCAGTCACGGTTTACCATTCTATAGATCACCAGCCACGGTGTACCATTCTATAGATCACCAGCCACGGTGTACCATTCTGTAGCTCACCAGCCACGGTGTACCATTCTATAGATCACCAGCCACAGTGTACCATTCTATAGATTACCAGCCACGGTGTACCATTCTATAGCTCACCAGCCACAGTGTACCATTCTGTAGATCAGCCACGGTGTACCATTCTAAAGATCACCAACCACTGCATACCATTCTATAGATCACCAGCTATGGTTTACCATTCTATAGAACACCAGCCACACTGTACCATTCTATAGATCGCCAGCCACGGTGTACCATTCTATAGAGCACCAGCCATGGTGTTACATTCTGTAGAGCAGAGGTCCCCAACCTTTTTTGCACCAGAAACCGGCTTTAAGCAAGACCAGTTTTCCATGGCCCGGTGGGGTGGGGGTGGGGCAGGGGTGGGGCTCTGGTCATATGGGGGTGGGGTTATGGAGGGGTGGAGCTTAGTGCATACTTATCATGTAATTATGACATTTATAATGAGAATGTGATTCACACATTCACACACATACATTCACACACACACACACACACATTCTCACACACACATTCACACACACACATTCTCACACACACATTCTCACACACACACACACACATTCTCACACACACATTCACACACACACATTCACACACACACTCTCACACACACACATTCACATTCTCACACACACACACATTCACACACACACACATTCTCACACACACACATTCACACACACACATTCTCACACACACACACATTCTCGCACACATTCTCACACACACATTCACACACCCCTCTCACCTCTCCTCGCACTCTACCACAGCATCTCATTGCCTTCCTCTGACACAGCCGGCCGCTGAATGATGACGTCATCCAGCGGCGCGTCTGTGTGAGAGGAAGCAGGAAGATAGATCGCTGGGCAGCGGAGCTGCGGGGATTTCTCCCTGCCCGTCGCAGCCACCCCTCCACCTCTGCACACATTGGGAGCCGGCGCTCTGCAGCTTCTCTGTGCCGGCTGTCAGCTTGACAGTCGGCACAGAGAACAGCTGATTCCCTGACCGGGGGCGGCAGAATGCAGCCGCCGGGGGAGACACTGCGGACCGCCGGACCGCCCGACTGCACCCCTCCCTGCCGGCTGCGCCCGGGGCAAATGCCCCGGCTGCTCCCCCCCTAGATACGCCACTGGGCGTGTCAGTGAGGAGAGCCTGCTGCCCCACCCCATCAGGAACACACCATGCTGCGCAGGAGGGCTGCGTCACTAAGACCCGCCTGACGCCCCGCCCCGTCCTGCATAATGTTCTCTGCCGGGAGCTGCGAGCTGTCACAGAGCGTGCTCTGACCAGGCGCAGGGCCGCGAAGCTAGCTGTCAGTGGCGCCGCGGACCGGCTGAAAAACCTCAACGGCCCGGTCCTGGTCCGCGGACCGGCGGTTGGGGACCTCTGCTGTAGAGCACCAGCCACGGTGTTCCATTCTGTGGAGCACCAGCCACGGTGTACCATTCTATAGAACACCAGCCACGGGGTACCATTCTATAGATCACCAGCCACAGTGTTCTATTCTGTAGAGCATCGGCCACAGTGTACCATTTTATAGATCACCAGCCACGGGGTACCATTCTATAGAGCACCAGCCACAGTGTTCTATTCTGTAGAGCACTGGCCACAGTGTACCATTCTATAGCACACCAGCCACACTGTACCATTCTATAGAACACCACACTATAGATTACCAGCCATGGTGTACCATTCTATAGAACACCAGCCACGGGGTACCATTCTATAGATCACCAGCCACAGTGTTCTATTCTGTAGAGCATCGGCCACAGTGTACCATTTTATAGATCACCAGCCACGGGGTACCATTCTATAGAGCACCAGCCACAGTGTTCTATTATGTAGAGCACTGGCCACAGTGTACCATTCTATAGAATACCAGCCACACTGTACCATTCTATAGAACACCACACTATAGATCACCAGCCATGGTGTACCATTCTGTGGAGCACCAGCCATGGTGTTCTATTCTGTAGAGAAGAGCACCAGCCATAGTGTACCTTTCTATAGAGCACCAGCCATAGTGTACCATTCTATAGAGCACCCTCATGGTGTACCATTCTATAGAGCACCAGCCATAGTGTACCTTTCTATAGAGCACCAGCCATAGTGTACCATTCTATAGAGCACCAGCCACGATGTACCATTCTATAGAGCACCAGCCACGGTGTACCATTCTATAGAGCACCAGCCACGGTGTACCATTCTATAAGTCACCAGCCACAGTGTACTTTTCTATAGAGCACCAGCCACGGTGTACCATTCAATAGAGCACCAGCCACGGTGTACCATTCTATAGAGCACCAGCCACGGTGTACCTTTCTATAGAGCACCAGCCACGGTGTACCATTCTATAGAGCACCAGCCACGGTGTACCGTTCTATAGAGCACCAGCCATGGTGTATCATTCTGTAGAGCACCAGTCATGGTGTTCCCTTCTATAGAGGGTCAGCTAGAGTGTGCCCTTTTATAGAGCACCAGCCATGGTGTTCCTTTTTATACAGTGCAAGCCATGGTGTCCTATTCTGTGTTATGACCGCCACATTGTGCCATCCTCTACAGCAGGGGTCCCCAACTCCAGTCCTCAAGGCCCACCAACAGGTCATGTTTTCAGGATTTCCTTTGCATTGCACAGGTGATGCAATTATTACCTGGGCAAGACTAAGGAAATCCTGAAAACATGACATGTTGGTGGGCCTTGAGGACTGGAGTTGGGGACCCCTGCTCTACAGCACCAGCCACGGAGTGCCCTATAATGCAGTCCAAACAGGCACAGTCACTTTGAGCATGGGGTTGTTAGTAATTCCAGTGATGTCTTCCTCTCAGCTTTTAATTAGTCCTTATAATAATACTCTTTATTTTTATATAGTGCTAACATATTCCGCAGCGCTTTACAGACATTATCATCGCTGTCCCCGATGGAGCTCACTGTCTCAATTCCCTATCAGGATGTCTTTGGAATGTGGGAGGAAATCAGAGAAACAGGAGGAAATATGGCAATCTATCAGTATCAGTAGAGGGGGCACTGCAGATGAGACAGATCCGCCAGTGTTTATGTACCATTCTGGCTATTGCCATTAGATGGTTGCAGTCTGCTCCCATGTGCAACTTAAAAGCCCACCTCTGTTCTCCCACCATATCGGAGAATGCTAAGGGTATGTGCACACGTCAGGATTTATTGCAGAGATTTTCCTGACAAAAACCGGATATTTCTGCCAGAAATCCGCATGCGTTTTTTTCATGCGTTTTTTATGTGTTTTTGGTGCGTTGTTTGTGCGTTTTTTCCCAAATGCATAGAATAGCGGGAAAAACGCAGAAAGTGCGCAAAATTAATGAACATGCTCCTTTTTTTTACCGCGATGCGTTTTTTTTTGCGGACAAAAACGCATCATGTGCACAAAACATGCAGAATGCATTTTAAATGATAGGATGCATAAGGCTACGTTCACATTAGCGTTGCGCGCCGGTGCGTCGGCGATGCAACACACGACGCACAAAAAATGTGCGCAAAAACGCTGCGTTTTGCGACGCGTGCGTCGTTTTTTGACGAAAATCGAACGCACGAAAAATGCAACTTGTTGCATTTTCTTGCGTCCGACGCTAGCGTCGGAAACGACGCACGTGTCGAAAAACGCTACCAAAAAAACGCACGCGTCCCCTATGTTAAACATAGGGGCGCGTCGCCGCTGCGTCGCCGACGCAACAGCGACGCACATTAGCGGAACGCTAATGTGAACGTAGCCTAATGTATGTGTTTTTAAGGAGTTTTTATAGCGTTTTTAAAAAACGCAAAAAAACCATGAAAAAACCTGAACGTGTGCACATAGCCTAAAAGCTACGGATGTATAGTAAAAAGACTGACGTGTAAGACGCTCTCCCCACAATCAGCACTGCTGTTCGTTACCACATTGCATTAGCAAATGCACCAAAGTGAAAAAGGTTAATGCTTACAGGAGCCTGTGGTTTTGGAGGAGATTGTGCTTAGTGCTGAGGGAATTCGCCAACCTCCTTTAGTGGTCAGAGGAGGAATTTCGTTACAACCAGTGGTCTGAACGCATTAGGTTTGAGAGCAGGATCTTATTTTTGTGCGCCTGCACAGCTGCTCCGTGACGGTTTTGGGATGTGGTGGAGCTGCTGTTAAAGTAACCGCATTTCAACACATTACTCCTTCACGCCTAGTAAATGACTTTTATTGCTGCGTTAAATGCAGTGGGGATTGTTTTTTTTCTGACGTAGCGCGGTTTACTTTGTGATATGGCATGGGAATATATCGGCATATGCAATCTTTGGCTTTACGTAGAGCTATACCTATTTTAACTCTTGCTGCTCAACACTTGCATGTTTTTGAATAGTTGATGCCCCCTTAATGAGTGAAGCAGTTTTTAACCCGTTTTCTGTATATTTGAAATGTTTGCTCTGAACCCTCTTTCCCCTCTTCTCATGTCTGAACATATGAGCTTGGTATAAAGCTTCCTTCCTAAATGCAGACAGGCTTTGACATAAAGTTTCTGCCTGCAGTGACAGATTCTTTCACAATTTACATAGTGCTATTTCTTGAATTGATGTGTAGAATCAGAAATACAATCAGGATAATTATACTCGTTAGTCAGAGACGAAGTCGCAAAAGTGACAAAGCGGAACGGGAATAAGATCTCTGCTGGAACAAGCTGGATGTACGCAGAATGAGAAGAGATTGGCCTGGATTTAGTATTCGAATTTGGAGATGTATACAGATTAGATGATTGGACTCCAACCTGTGACTATCGAGCTTTTGTGAATCTACAAGTCTCACAATACAGCCGTCAGGACATGGTGGGAGTTATACTTAATCTCAAGGTGCGACAAAATCAAATGATCAGTTTCATTGTGAATCATTCAATAGAAAAATTGAGCGACTTAAAGCAAAGCATGGTCATCAGTGTTTAAAACTGAGAACCTCATAGGGTTTTGTTATGTTTAGGTGGCAAAAGTATGCCGAGACTGGTATGAGCAATGGAAAAATATTCAGATAAAGGGGATTCTTTGGATGTAAATAACCCACCAACAAAAAGGGGGTCAAAGGAAGATGTGTAGAATCATTCTGATAATAGGAATCAGAGGAAAATGTGATGAATTCTTCTGTTGAAAGGTGTAAGGGGAAGATGTGAAGAATCAATCTGATGAATTGACTCAGAAGAGGATGTAAAGAAATGTTCTGCCCATACAAATCGCAGGAGGATATAAATATTGTCGTGAAAAGGCTAAGGGGAAGATGTGAAGAATCGCTCTGCTGAAATGTGTCAGAGCCTCAGAGGACTTTAAAACTAATGTTTTGATGAGCAGAAAGTCAAGAAACCTGTAGATGTCTAACTAACATTTCTAAACCCTCAGATGGACTATTACATCAGACACCCAGTTCTAGTGACATTACTAACTAAGGGGGACAGAAAGGAATGATGGGCAAAAGGACCAAAGATTGTATCACAGAGCTGTGAAAAAATGGCTCCAGAATGCAAATTATGACAAGTGATTACATCAATGAATGTCCTGTATAAATGAGCAGAATGACTCACAATGACACCCAATAGAAATCACAGATAAAATTGGCACTGTCTAGGCTCATATAATCACTGAGCCTTAGGAGGCGATCAGGTCTTGTTGTCTAAATGCAGATTGATCTTGGATCTTGCCGGCACTCAGGTCATTAGGTGGACGTGCACTTTGCGATACACTTTGAACACCAGGTGACGCCATACATGTCTACATTTACATAAGTGCATACCAGATCCTTTCACTGAATTAATTTTTGAAGTCTTTCTTCCCCAGTGGCCAAATAACTCCTAAAACTTAGTTTTCAAAGCTGGAGATCCACATCTCCACCCCTAACCAGCTCATCAGTGCATTGCTGATGAGTACTTGAATTTTATGCATTAACTAGAGACACAGGACATGGAGGCGTCATACCTAGGCCATGATATCTTTTTCCAAAAAGGACGACACCAGTATTCTAAATGGCGCATGGTGGGGGGGAGAAGGTCACAGATTTTACATCAGTGCCTCGGATCTTCACATTACATCTGATGATCGGAGCGACATTCTGAAAGACACTTGGCAATTCTGACTTTCCAGAATGTCATAGCGGTGCTGCTCTGGATTGCTTTTTCGACCGGATGATGATTATTTTGTGTAACTGCAGTTGTACTTCAATAAAGAGCATCAGATTGTCTGAGCGCCGAACTGATAATATGAAAAAGACAGAATGCCTCATCTTTCTGTTTTGTAGAAATGTCCCTCTCTTTTTTATGAGTTTTTTTCTAAGGAGGGAAAAAATGCTGCACTTTCAATATGTCTTCCGTGCTTTATTTCATTAGCCGATTGTGGGCTTTGCTATCACGCCGGATTTCATTGCATCGTGTAACCTCCCGACTGCCGAGATGATTTGTTGAGGAATACAGTAGTAGCGATGTTTCCGCATTGGCTTCTTCCCAAGAAAACATCCATGTTCGGAGTTGATGAGACTCTCGCCGTCTCTACGTCTCTCTTCTTCGTCTGCATGGAAATTTTATGTTTTTGTCGGTGCAATTTTCTCAGCATCAAGAGTCGTGCCAGTAAATGAGATCTGTCAACAGGCTCGGCTACATAAGGATTCGATACAAATTAACGCGGCGTATAAAGGTCTTGTACGCATACTTTATGTATTCTGCAGTTTATCAGTTGATTTGTATGCAGTAAGGACTGGAAAGGGAGAGTTGGAGATAACGCAGGACTGTGGTTAATCGGAAGAGACGCCGAATCTCTTGTGATAGCGGAAAACGCTTGTCGCTTAATGTATTTTTGCTATGCTCGCTAACAGATTCTGAATGTGACAGTAGTATAGTACCCGCCTTATATCGTGCCTGCTTAGCTCAATAAGGGTTTCCAAGAATCGCTATAATTATTCCAAAACATTGTTCAAAAAGGAAAATCAACACTTGGTCTTATTAAGCTTCTTCCAGGATCTATAGCACTGATGGTCTCTTCCTAGGATTGCCAATATGTGTTTGATCGATGGGAGCCTGAGCTCACTTGCCACTTATGTGGAAGAGCCACCATGTCGATGTAAACAGTAACTGGTCCCCAGAAGTCAGGACCCCACTAATGTAAAACAGTGACTCCACCAGCAGAATTTTGAGTGCAGCTCTGGAGTATAATACAGGAAGTTAGAATCTGTACAGGATAAGTAATGTATGTACATGGTGACTGCACCAGCAGAATAGTGAGTGCAGCTCTGGGGTATAATACAGGATGTATCTCAGGATCAGTACAGGATAAGTAATGTAATGTATGTATACAGTGACTCCACCAGCAGAATAGTGAGTGCAGCTCTGGAGTATATTACAGGATGTAACTCAGGATCAGTAATGTAAAGTATGTACACAGTGACTCCACCAGCAGAATAGAGATTGCAGCTCTGGAGTATAATACAGGATGTAACTCAGGATCAGTACAGGATAAGTAATGTAATGTATGTACACAATGATTGCACCAGCAGAATAGTGAGTGCAGCTCTGGGGTATAATACAGGATATAACCCAGGATCAGTACAGGATAAGTAATCTAATGTATGTACATAGTGACTGCACCAGCAGAATAGTGAGTGCAGCTCTGGAGTATAATACAGGATAAGTAATGTATGTACACAGTGACTGTACCAGCAGAATAATGAGTGCAGCTCTGGGGTATAATACAGGATGTAACTCAGGCTCAGTACAGGATAAGTAATGTAATGTATGAACACAGTGACTGCACCAGAAGAATAGTGAGTGCAGCTCTGGACTGTCATACAGGAAGAGGCGGAGCCTGTTTGCCGTGTGCTCTGTGTGTGCTGCCTAGAGAGAGCTCCTGGAAAGGGAGGTAAAGTTTTCCATCCAGGACTTTTTGTCTGCCCCCTTCCCAGGAAAGAAGGCCCATTTTGGGTCTGGCTTCCGGGGCTGGGCCCCCGGCTCCCACCTCCCGGTCCAAGCCGGCGGGGGGTGGGAGGACTCAAACTCCGGCTAGGGTCACAAAATCTGGCCAAGGTACCAGCATGAAGACCCGTAGGACCCCTGAGGCCGTGGCGGCTCCTTCCCCTGGAGGTAGGCCTAGTACGAGCAGGGGTGCTGCAGCGGTGCCTCTTGGTTGGGGCACCAAGGCGGCTAGAGAATCCGCCGTGGGCTATGGTTCTCGCATCCATGCGCACCTCTGCGAGTCTGAGGACGCCTCAAGGAAGTTAAAATCTCTCTGGGGGGAGTTGAGGGTAACTAAGGACAGGTCTGACAGGGCTTCCGGCAATAAGAAGGCCGAGCTATCCGCCGCGGTCAAAAATATTAAAAAATCCATACAAGACCTGGAAAGCCTTAGATGTGAGATCCTGGATGGTAGCGGGCCCTTCGTGAAAAGCCGGAGAACGATGACCGGTTCAGAGCCATGGCCGGTGGGGCTCTAAAGGGGTCACGGAGCTCCGGCCAGGTGGTGGAGGAGGATGATGAGGAAGAGGAATGCAAGGAGGAGGTCGTGCCATACCCACCACCTGGTGGCCTGGTAAGAGATCTCCAGGCGTCGCATAGTGGGATAGCCCCCGAGCAGGTGGCTCTCCCATCAGATTCTGGCCCTTCAGGGGACAGCGGGAGCGAGGGAAAGGATGAGGATGGTGGTAGTAGCAGTCAAGGGGGCTGCCTTGTCATGCAGCAGATCCGGCAGATCGAGTCCCCAGTCCGTTTTAACCAGCTGAGGTTCGGAGATGAGATCTGCGAGGACGAGGCAACCAGGAGGGGGGTGAAGAGAAAGGCTAAGAAAAGGAATAAGCAGAAAACATCTACTGTGCAGAAATTTGTGTATGTCCCCCTCTCTGGGGTCCCCCGGTCCCACTGTGCGGCACCCGCTACCCACCCCGGCTCAGCCTCTGTTATGGGTCCGCAGTGAGGGAGCGGGGAGATTACAGGCCATGACACGCAGGGCGCTGTCTCTGTTTGTGGTAACGGAGGGGGTAGTGATGTGTCTGATATGGAGCATGATGTGGAGGGTGGCCCAGTGGTGGGCAGGAGAGTGACAGCCGGGACCGCATCTCCAGCGGTGAGCGCTGGGGTGTCCGGGTCCCCCACTTACAGATCCGTTAAAACTGGATCACTTCTGGGGACCCAAGCACCTAGTAAAGTAAAGGGTGAGGGGCCTGCGGCTCCAGCTGAACAGGCTCATAAAAAGAAAATGATGGAAGCTCCCATGGCGGGGTCTGCAGTGAAGTCGGGGTCTCCTGCATTGGGGGGCACCGCCGCTGGTGGATGCTGAGGGGGAGTGGCCTAGCCTGGGGCCATCCGCTGGAGTTGCTGTGGCCAGGCTGTTTGTGGCCCAGGGTGTGGTGGTGGTGGGTGCTGTGCCTCAGGGGACTGGTACCGCTGGGGGGATTCCTGGGGGTGGATCCAGCTCTGGGTTGGCTCTGGGGGTCCCGCTGCGGCCGGTCTCAGGGGGGGTGGCCTCCTCGGCACCCGCTGACCATGCAAGTACAGCTTTGGAAAGTTGTGCTGTGCAGCTGGAGGCGTGGCTTTCCAAGCAAAAGGAAAAAAAATGGTCTTAGCTGCGGTCGGCAATGGTGCAAGAACTGCAGCTGTAGCAGACAGCAGCAAGGGCGCCTGCCTGGCGGTGTCTCCTGAATCGGGGGGCTTACCTGCGGTGGGGGCTCCGGCCACAAGGCAGGATGGAGCTGGAGGCGGGTCTGCACCTGGCTTCCTACCTGCCAGTGAGGGAGGATGCTCTGTGCCTGCTGTGGTGGAGAGTCAGACAGTGCTGCTTAAACCCTATTGCAGCACGACTCTTAAAGGGACAGCAGCGCTGTGTGTTCCAAACCCCCCAGCAGGGAAGATGCCACCAGTAGGTGGCGGTAGTAGTGGGAAAACAAAACCTGGAAATACCCAAAAGGTGAGGCAAAATAATACTGACCCCAGTGTGCATGTGAGTGAGAGTGTGCTGACTGATGGAATGGATGAGGAGGGTGCGGGTATGGAAGTGTCTGTGGTTGGGGATGTGAGTGGCAGTGCGTCTAAGGTGGCAAGTGTGAATATCGTGGCAAATGTCAGTACGGTGTCTGATGGTAGTGGGAGAAGGGGGGGGGGGGGCCGGTCCATCAACCCACCCCCCCTTCCCGGCCACAGGTCCTCTGAGTTATTCAGGGGTGGTGGCTGGAGCCTCGGGGTCTAGTCAGGGGGTTTCCTCGCCTCTGGACCTCAGGGATAGCGTCTTGCGGCGCCGTTTCCTGGATGCCCTCAAAAAGGGAGAACGGACGATCGAACTAGAGGGAAGAGTGGTGGACTTGGCCTTTTGGCTGGATAGACACGGCTTGGCTGCCTTCCAAGATAAAAGGGAAGGGGAAACGATTTGGTCCCTCCTGACAGCCGGGCAGGGGGTGGCAAGACGGAATGTGGTCCGTCTTCGGTGGAGGGGCAGTGAAGCGTGCCCGCCAAGGGCGAGGGTTGTGGAGCTCTTTCTGAAGATGGACTTCAGGGCGACGGACATCTTTGCCCTGATTCATCCGTTTGGCACCACCTTCTTCGATGTCAGTTTTATTCGGCCAGAGGGCTTGGAGCTTTTCTGGTCGAATTTTGAACTGGCAAAGGGGGAGCCCGGCTGGCGAGACTTTACCGTGCAGGCGGTGTCTCGTCAAAATAGTGTAAAGAGGTTGACCATTCTGACAAGTAACGAGTCACTCTCTGGGGTTAACATAATGACGTGGCTTACCCGTTATGGGGAAGTCACCGAGGTCCCTAAAAAAAATAGGGACGAGTTTGGCATTTGGTCAGGGGGCTGGATCTTCATGGTAAAGTTGAAGGTTTCAGGAGGTACGGTCACCCACATCCCCTTTTCAGCATTTCTGGGGAGGGACAGAATCCAGATATTCTACCAGGGGCAACCGAAGGTCTGCCACAGGTGCGGTGATCCCCACCACTTCAGCGCAGGCTGCAAGGTGCAGAAATGTGCCTTGTGTGGCAGGGTAGGCCATCTTGCCGCGGCCTGTGGTGACATTAGGTGTCACTTGTGTGGTGACCTAGGTCACCCGTATAGCCGCTGCCCCCGTTCCTTTTCCAGCACCATCTCTGGCCCGGCAGGAAGGAGCCCAGGGGGGGTCCCCGGTGGTGCAACTTCTGCTGGGGCTGAGGGTGGAGGCTTGAGGGGAGCTGAGGGGTCAGTGAGGAAGGGCGAGGCTGGTACATCTGCCCATCAGTGGCAACAGGTGAGGTGCCATAAGGGCAGGGAGCAGGATAAGCCTCAGACAACTGGGGTGATGACTGCCCCCACCTTGGAGGCGGCAACCGAAGCCTCTGAGGCAATGGGATAGAAGGCGGTGAGCGAGGAGATCCGGAGGATGGAGAGGGAGGAGTTGGCTGCTTCTGATAACTCTTCCCAGTATGAAAGTCTGGATGAAGAGGTGGTGGAGCAGCCTAAAAAAATGGTGACAATCGTACCGGTAAGAGTCAGAAGAAGAGGAAGAACAAGGCTAAAAAAATCTAAGCCCCAGCCACTAGGGTTCCTACGGAAGGGCTCGCCTTCTCCTCTCTGATCCCCCTCTCCAATCGGTTCCAAGCCCTCGATGACTCTGCTGTGTCGGAGGTCGGGGGTGAGGGGCCGGACGCAACATCTGGGGTGCCTTCGGGGGTCTGTCCTCCGGGGGATTCACACTCCTCTGGAGGGGGGACTACCTCGGGGTCCAGGGGCGAGGAATCTATTTCTGGGAAGTCCAGTGCTGTAAAGGAGGATATGGACACCTCGGTGTCTTTAAAGAGGAGGGGTGAGTCGGGCTCCTCCTCAATGGGGGAGAGGAAATCAGGGGTACGGTTAAAAAACAGGCCATCTAACTCAATCACCCATGATGGCGGAACCTACCCTGTTGACTCTGGTGTCGATTAATGTCGCCAGCATAAAGTCAGATATGGCTAGATTTACGGCCTTTGATTTTTTTTCACCCGGGTTCAGGCTGATATTTTATTTTTGCAGGAGACCAGACTAACGGACCTGGGGTCCATCTACAAAGCAAAGAGGGAATGAAGGAGTGGGCCCTCATACTGGTCTCTTGCGGCCGAGCCGTATAGCGGGGTAGCGGTCCTTTTTAAGACTGCGGAGGTGGAATGCAGACGGGTGATCGAGGTAGAAATGGGGAGATGTTTGGTCATTGACGTCTTCATGATGGGACAGGCGCTTCGGCTCATCAATATCTATGGCCCGCAATCTAAGTGGGACCGTAAATGTCTCTTCCTGAGGATCAAGCCCTATCTTTTTACAAGCCGGCAGGTGATCTTCGGTGGGGATTTTAATACTGTAACCAGACTCCGTGGTAGGGGAGGCCCCGGAGTCCGGCTGGCTTATGATAGCGTAGCCTTGAATAGCATCGTAAGCGACGCTCGCCTGGTGGATGTCCACATCCAGCACACCCCAGGTCACGGGGGTTTCACCTTTTTTAGGGGAAGCAGTAGGTCTAGGATAGATAGGTTTTTTTTAAAGGAGGAAGCCGTCTCTTCTGCAGTGTCCGCTGTTGAGGTGGAGTTCTCCGATCACTGTTTCATTTTCTTTACTTTGAATGTTACAGAGCCCACCCCTTCCCCCCGGATGGGGAGAGACCTATGGAAGCTGAATTCGTCCCTTCTGGAAGAGGCGGAAGTAAGACAGTCCTTTGAGGAATTTCTTCAGAGCCAGGTACCTCTCTTGGGTCTTTGTAGCAGTAAGTCTTGAGTGGTGGGAGATCTTCAAAAGAAGGGTCGCAAGGTTCTTCCATCAGCTCTCGAGCATCAGGGGCCTGAACAGGTACCGCCTGTATCGGGCGCTGGGGAGGAAACTCGAGCAGCTCGTCTCGACTGGAGGGGACCGAGAGGAAATCTCCACGGTGAAGACCTTGCTCAAGGGGTGCCAGTATTATAGGCACACATCCTTGGTTTTTTAGAGGGATTTCGGGAGGTACCGCTCGCCCGATCCTTACAGAAACTGCAGGTTGTCAGTGAATTTTAAGATGGTGAGAGGACTGATTGACAGTACGGGGTCCCTGAACAGATCCAAATCGGGGATCCTGGAGATGGTCAGATCCTTCTACTTGCACCTCTTGGGGAGGAGGGATCCTGATCGGGATGAGATGTCGGCTTTCCTGACTGAAACCATCCCTGAGCCAGGGGATGACCCCTCTCTTCATTTTTTGGCAGAAGCAATCAGGGAAGAGGAAGTGAGAAGGGTGATTGATGACCCACCTCTTCAGACAAGCCTACAACCTGCAGTTACCACCGATCGACCAAACCGCTGCATGACCATCTCTACCCTCACCTACTGTATTCTCACCCATCCCTTGTAGATTGTGAGCCTTCGCGGGCAGGGTCCTCATTCCTCCTGTACCAGTTATGACTTGTATTGTTTAAGATTATTGTACTTGTTTTCATTATGTATACCCCTCCTCACATGTAAAGCGCCATGGAACAAATGGCGCTATAACAATAAATAATAATAATAATAATAATAATAATAATAATAATAATAATGGGCTCCGGCCCAAAAAGTCGCCCGGTCCGGATGGCTTAACATCCGAGTTCTACAAGACTTTTAGTGACTCTTTGGTCCCTCTCTTGACTGAGGTGTTTAATGAGTTCCTCTCCTCGGATATTCTGCCCAGTTCAATGAAGAAGTCAGCCCTGATTATCCTGTCAAAGGGTAAAGACTCGTCCCGTATTGAGAATTGGCGTCCCATAGCGCTTCTCAATACGGACCGAAAGGTTCTGGCAAAGGTGCTTTTTAATCGGTTGGTGCAGTTTACGCCCCGACTCCTTTCGGGGGCCCAGCACTGCTCTGTTCCAGGCCGCAGTACATTTAGTGCTGTGCTCGGTGTCCGGGAGGCAGTGGAGCAGGGCAGGTCACTGGAAGGGGTACTTGCTGTCCTTAGACCAGGCGAAGGCCTTTGACCGGGTTAACCATGAGTACCTCTGGTCCGTCCTTCTGAGGTATGGTCTGCCTGGGAGGTTTGTTGATTGGTTGAGAGTTTTATACAATGGGGCAGAGACTTTTCCGCTCGTGAACGGTTGGGTCGGACACCCTTTTGAGGTGAGGTCTGGTGTCCGCCAGGGCTGTCCTCTGAGCCCACTGTTATACGTGTTTGCGATCGACCCCCTTTTAAGGAGAGTGGAGCGCGGACCGTTGGTGGGAGTCGGGATGGACCAGGCGGAGGCAGAGGCCACCTTGAGGGTAGTGGCGTACGCTGACGATGTTTCCCTTTTTGTATCCTCGAGAGAGGAGGCAGATTGGGTGATGTCTGAGGTTGAACGCTACTCGGTGGCATCCGGGTCCATGATCATCCGGGACTAGTGTGAGAGTCTCTGGCTGGGAGGGGGAGATCCAAGTTTTGATCTCCCGGACACCCTTCCAGGGCCTCAGGCCACAGCAAAAATATTAGGCATCAGTTTCAGCCCGGGGGACTATCCCCAGCAAAATTGGGAGGGCAGACTTAAGATTGCCGCCCAGAAGGTGGATCAGTGGAAGGGTTGGTCTTTCACCCTAAGGGAAAGGGTTAGTCTTGCCAAAGGCTATTTGCTTCCTTTGCTAATATATTTGGGCAGCGTCTGCATCTTGCCAGAGCCTCTTTGGATGCGGGTCTACAGCCTGTTTTTCCAATTATTATGGGGAAATAGGCTGAACCTAATCAAGAGGGAGGTCACGTACCGCACGAGGAGACTAGGAGGGTTAGGTATGGTCAACCCAGTAGTGTTTCTTGTAAACACCTTTCTTAAAGCAAACATCGCCAACCTCTGGTTAGAGAGGGCTCCTCTGTGGGTATTCTCCTGTAGGGGTGGTTTCGGCCTTTCTTCCAGGAATGGGAGACAGGAGGGCAGGTGAAGGACCTTCGTACACCTCATGGGCATCTTCCGACTTATGCTACCCCAGTTCTGAAGGTGATCCGTCGGTGGGGTCTGGGAGTGTGGGAGATCAGGACCATGTCAAGAAGGTTTCTTGACAATACGGTCCTGTTGACACACTTTCAGAAGCCCCTGGCGCTCAGGGATTGCCCAAGCTGGGATCTGGAGGTGGGGCTCGGTTTATTGAACTCTAAACGGATCCACTTGAAGTTTTGGGACTTGGTTTGGTGCTGCTTCCATGGGAAGCTGTATGTGATGGACAACCTGAAGTGCAGACGCTCTGATGACCGGGATTGTCCCCACGAAGAGTGTGGCAGTATGCTTGAAAGCATGGAGCATTTCCTGCTTCGGTGTCCCTTTAATACAGATGTCTACAGCAGGGTGGGTGCTTCCATTGGCTGGCCCAGGCTGGCAGGCCTTTCCTATTCGGAGTGGGCCTATGGGGCATTCAGGTCCCTTGGTGGCCGAGATCGGGGCACTGTTTTCTTAGTTAGTTTAGTAACTAGGTTGCACACATGGAATGCACGGTGTCTAGTGTCTACTCAGCGGAAAGTCCTCCCCAGGGTAGAGGTGATTAGGAACATCCTGGGTGACCTGGCAAAAGTGCGCTTGCTGTAGTTTGAGAGGCTGGGTGCAGGGAGGGCCTCTCTTCTACGGAGGGGTTTCTCTTTTAATGTGCCCTAGGGAGAGTTAGGTTCTGTGTGCCTGTGATAGGGTTGAGTTAGTCTTTTTTTATCTTTTTATCTTTATTTTGTAGGGTCAGATAGATGTGTAGGGACAGATAGGGACAGTCTTTAGGGACAGGTAGTTAGTATTAGGTTGGTAGTGAGGGGCAGGTAGGGAGAGATTGGTAGGGCTATAGGGACAGGATTTTCTCTTTTGTGTTTTTAGGGAGGGTCAGGGTGATGTGCGGTAGATTAGGGTGAGAGCCTCTATGGTCTCCAGTTCCTGGTGGTGGGCTGTAACCCTCACTTACAGATTTTTGTTTTGGAATTGGTAACCTGGGTATAGGGCTTGCAAGCATTGAACTTGGGCCTGTTTTTTGGTCATGGTTAAGGTGTGTACTGGTTATTATTATTATGTTATTATTGATATGTTATAAGGTTGTATATATATGTTACATGTGTACAAGTTATGATGTGTGTAGGGGGGATTTAGTTTAGGTGGGGTGGGGCTGATGGGTTTTGGAGAATGGACGACCGGCGGGATGCCAGGAAGATGGGAAAAAAAGGCCATAAACTTTTATGGACCTTCCTGTGTAGGAAAGGTCACAAACTCTCGTGGGACCTGGTGTGATAGGCCACAAACTTTCGTGGGACCTTTGGGGGAATGGTGGTGGTTTAGTTTAGGAGGAAAAATAAAAAATATATAAAATTTAAAAAATATATAAAAAAATATCTATAATATAACGCTGGGAGCGTCACTCTGTCCGAAGCCTTTATAGACTGCGCAGGCGCAAGCGCCGGCGCAGTCTGGCCCCCACAGAGTGACGCTCCCAGGAGATTGCGGTATGCGTAAACACTGAACGCATACCGCGATCTCCACCGGAGAGTCAGGGACCGCCAGGAGGGTAAGTATATTCACCTTTCCCCGTTCCAGCGCTGCGTGCGGCTCCGTCTCCCGGCTCCTCTGCTGTGACAGTTCAGAGGGCGCGATGACGCGCTTAATGCGTTAATGCGCGCCGGCACCGCCCTCTGACTTACCAGTCACAGGCAGAGGAGCCGGAGTGTGTCTTCCCGGCGCCATTTTCTTGAAGACACACTCCGGCTCCACTGCAGGTGTGTCTTCAAGAAAATGGCGCTGGAAAGCGCGGACTGCGCAGGCGCCGATTCCTGCTGCATACACACTGGAGCGTCTTATGGGGGGCATATAATACAATGGTGGCGCAGGATGGGAGCAGCACATGACAGAACGGGGGCAGGATGCCAGCAGCACATGACAGAACGGGCGCAGGATGGCAGCAGCACATGACAGAACGGGCGCAGGATGGCAGCAGCACATGACAGAACAGGCGCAGGATGGGAGCAGCACATGACAGAACGGGCGCAGGATGGCAGCAGCACATGACAGAACGGGCGCAGGATGGCAGCAGCACATGACAGAACGGGCGCAGGATGGGAGCAGCACATGACAGAATGGGCGCAGGATGGCAGCAGCACATGACAGAACGGGCGCAGGATGGGAGCAGCACATGACAGAACAGGGGAGCAGGATGGGAGCAGCACATGACAGAACGGGCGCAGGATGGCAGCAGCACATGACAGATCGGGCGCAGGATGGGAGCAGCACATGACAGAACGGGCGCAGGATGGCAGCAGCACATGACAACGGGCGCAGGATGGGAGCAGCACATGACAGAACGGGCGCAGGATGGGAGCAGCACATGACAGAACGGGGGCGCAGGATAGGAGCAGCACATGACAGAACGACGGGCGCAGGATGGGAGCAGCACATGACAGAACGGGCACAGGATGGCAGCAGCACATGACAGAACGGGCGCAGGATGGGAGCAGCACATGACAGAACGGGGGCGCAGGATGGGAGCAGCACATGACAACGGGCGCAGGATGGCAGCAGCACATGACAGAACAGGCGCAGGATGGGAGCAGCACATGACAGGATGGGAGCAGCAAATGACAGAATGGAGGCGCAGGATGGGAGCAGCACATGACAGAACGGGGGCGCAGGATGGGAGCAGCACATGACAGGATGGGGGCGCAGGATGGAGCAGCACATGACAGGATGAGGACGCAGGATGGAGCAGCACATGTCAGGATGGGGATGCAGGATGGAGCAGCACATGACAGGATGGGGGCGCAGGATGGGAGCAGCACATGACAGGATGGGGACGCAGGATGGAGCAGCACATACCAGGATGGAGACCATATACCAATATAAATGCTCGTCACCCGGGCGTAGAACGGGTTCAATAGCTAGTAAATATATAAAAATATATGATTAAGTTTCGGCCAGGTGGCCTATTTACTTTCTTGAGGGCAATTGGCCAACTTTTGTTTATTTTTCTAGGGATGAATGCGTGGGTATGAGTGTATGAGTAAAAAAAAGGTACAAAGGAAGGGAGAAAAGGATCTAGGTTGAGGTCTCTTCCCTTGCTGGGGGGTATTAATGAAATGGAGGAACATTTTGTTTGTATAAATATGCTGGACATTGGACTTTTGGGGATTGTGAGTAATTTGTTTTGTTATTGAATTTGTCTGTAAGTTTTACCTGTAAGTTTTGTTTTGTACTTTTATAATAAAAAGAGATACAGGATAAGTAATGTATGTACACAGTGACAGCACCAGCAGAATAGTGAGTGCAGCTCTGGGGTATAATACAGGATGGTACTCAGGATCAGTACAGGATAAATAATGTAATGTATGTACACAGTGACTGCACCAGCAGAATAGTGAGTGCAGCTCTGGGGTATAATATAGGACAGGGGTGTCAAACTGCATTCCTCGAGGGCCGCAAACCATGCATGTTTTCAAGATTTCCTTAGCATTGCACAAGGTGCTGCAATCATTATGTGTGTAGGTGATTAAATTATCACCTGTGCAGTACAAGTAAATCCCGAAAACATGACCTGTTTGCAGCCCTGATATAAGATATAACTCAGGATCAGTACAGGATATGTAATGTAATGTATGTACACAGTGACTGCACCAGCAGAATAGTAAGTGCTGCTCTGGAGTATAATACAGGATGTAACTCAGGATCAGTACAGGATCAGTAATGTAATGTATGTACACAGTGACTGCACCAGCAGAATAGTGAGTGTAGCTCTGGAGTATAATACAGAATGTAACTCAGGATCAGTACAGGATCAGTAATGTAATGTATGTACACAGTGACTGTACCAGCAGAATAGTGAGTGCAGCTCTGGAATATAATACAGGATGTAATTCAGGATCAGTACAGGATAAGTAATTTAATGTATGTACACAGTGACTGCACCAGCAGAATAGTGAGTGCTGCTCTGGGGTATAATACAGGATGTAACTCGGGATCAGTAATGTTGTGTATGTACACAGTGACTGCACCAGCAGAATAGTGAGTGCAGCTCTGGAGTATAATACAGGATGTAACTTAGTATTTCAACATTTTGCAGATACTTTATTTAAAAGCGTGAAATAGTGTTACTGTAGTATAATACCACTATATCAGTAGTAAATCTACAGCAGATAGTAAACTGACCAGTATTGTTCTTGGCATATAATATTGTGAGAGCGATTACATCTAAAACTCTGCAATTTGCACAACAGCTGTAGAATTGACGGAATTTTAACGCTCAGATTCTACAGTGTTTCTTGTATCCCGTTGATATATACTTTCATTTTCTAATTATTATACCTTTATTTTCTGTTTTCTAGGGTTTAAGTGATGATCCCTTCTCTTTTACAACTTTGAATAACGACTCCAAACCTGTCAAGGAGAAGGAGGAAGATCGGGATCTGACCATCCGGATAGGTAGAGTGGTCTCTCACACAGGCAAGCATCCTATGTTGTCATATACCAAGCATGATAGTTGGGGTGCTGTCAATTAGCCGTCTCCTGAATGTGGCGTGACACTTGGTATCCTGTGTAATGATTGATTGCAGCTTTTTTGGGGGGCTGCTATAACATGTAACATCAGGACACAATTGGTTGACAGTACAGCATATGAGTACATTTTTGATCATTGTTACTTTAATGGGGAGCAACACCTTTATTCCTGTCTTATGAAGGCAATGGCAGGATTTCCTCACTGTATTGTCTGGAAAAAAATTTCTATATAGGAGATATATATGGTAGAAAATATGACACTGTCTCCCACAACATCTATCCTCCTGAAACAGTGCCACAACTGCACACAGGTATTGTCTTGTACTGCAGCTGAGCTCCTACATTCCTCCTTATAAAGCATTACATGGATTACTTTGTAGTTCAATATTAATGAAGACCATAGAGCCTGGAAATACCTGCACCTTATGTCTCGCCTTCCGAATGCTTTCTCTTTTTACACTATAAGACCTTTATTTTTCCAGCTTTGACAATGACTCTGAATCTATAATTTGTTCTCTACCTAATACACTACTGTATGAGCTGGTGTCCTAGGGTCATATGTTTTACCTTCTTTCTCCTGCCCTGAGCTTGTTCTTATCTTGGAAATTATCAATTCTTCTGTGTGATTGATTGTCCTGTTAGCTTGGCAGCAGAGCTGAACAAGATGTTAGTTCATTAACGTACCGTCACATTAAGCGACGCTGCAGCGATATAGAGAACGATGCCGATCGCTGCAGCGTCGCTGTTTAGTCATTGTGTGGTCGCTGGAGAACTGTCACATAGACAGCTCTCCAGCGACCAACGATGCCGAAGTCCACGGGTAACCAGGGAAACATCAGTTTACTAAGCGCAGGGCCGCGCTTAGTAACCCGATGTTTACCCTGGTTACCATTGTAAATGTAAAAAAAAAACACTACATACTTACATTCCGGTGTCTGTCGCGTCACCCGGCGTCAGCTTCCCTGCACTGTGTAAGCGCCGGCCGTAAAGCAGAGCGGTGACGTCACCGCTGTGCTCTGCTTTACGGCCAGCCGGCGCTGACACAGTACCTGCAACCTTGTGAATCCTCACAGTACGCGCTGCACGATGTCAGGATTCCCCAGCGTCTTGAGCAGGTGGACGCTTGACTGCTTGTATGTGATTTGAATACTAGCGGTCACATGTCAACTAGACGTGCATGACATGTACCACATCTAGGTGCAGTGTGGCCAGAAATATACATATTCCATACCTGCACTATGCACGATGTGAGGATTCACAAGTCTGCATTCACATAGAGTGACTGCAGACTGGAGCCCCAAGCCTGTACAACACCTTTAATGATTTGTGTACCTCTTCCTGAAAGCAGGGATATGTTATTGGTAACCTTTTGATGCCGTGGCTCTATTAAGTGGGCATATAATAATGTACCTGGTAAATTTGTCCTATGTTTACCTGGTTGATGGACGTTGGGTAAACCTTTACATTTTAGGGTTTTATATTGTTTAATAACTCTTTATCAGCCTATTGCTACTGGGATCCAGTATTTCCACCTTATAAACACCTTGTTCTTGAGTAAGACACGATTCACATGACATGTATAGTCTTGGTCAAAGGCCTTTCATGTAGTCCATTCAGATCTCATGCTTAGCACTGAGGATTGGGAAACACCTCTAAACATGTGTCTGCAAGTTGAGATTCTGGTTTGGCTTTAATCCTAAGTCAGTTGACAAGATTCATTATAGGGTTGATATTGCCTTTAGGATTCCTACTTCCAATAGAAGGCACTACAGTTCTAATCCTCTTCCTCTATGAAGAGGAAATTTGAATATTTAATTTCCAAGAGGAGCATTGGATGGAAAATTAAGTCTCCTTACACTGGCATGTCAGCCAAGTCACTCTCCACAAGGAGGAACATTATCCCTTAGACCCTAGATTGTGAGCCCTCGCTGGTACGATCCTCTCTCCTCCTGTACCAGTAGTGACTTGGCTGCGGATTTGGCTGCGGATCCGCAGCGGATTGGCCTCTGCGGATTCGTTGCAGTTTTCCATCAGGTTTACAGTACCATGTAAACCTATGGAAAACCAAATCCGCTGTGCCCATGGTGCGGAAAATACCGCACGGAAACGCTGTGTTGTATTTTCTGCAGCATGTCAATTCTTTGTGCGGATTCTGCATCGTTTTACACCTGTTCCTGAATTGGAATCCGCACAAAAAAACACTGGAAATCCGCAGGTAAAACGCAGTGCCTTTTACCTGTGGATTTTTCAAAAATGGTGCGGAAAATCTCACACGAATCCGCAACGTGGGTACATAGCCTTAGGGTTAGGGTTGGAAATAGGGTTAAGATTAGGCTTGTGGTTAGGGTTGGGATTAGGGTTAGGATTAGGGTTAGGGTTGGAATTAGGGTTAGGGGTATGTTGGGGTTAGGGTTGTGATTAGGATTATGCTAGAGTTGGGATTAGGGTTAGGAGTGTGTTGGGGTTAGTGTTGGAGTTAGAATTGAAGGGTTTCCACTGTTTAGGCACTTCAGTGGTCTCCAAACGCAACATGGCGCCACCATTGATTCCAGCCAATCTTGCGTTCAAAAAGTCAAATGGTGCTCCCTCCTTTCTGAGCTCAGATGCGCACCCAAACAGTGGTTTACCCCCACATATGGGGTACCAGCATACTCAGGACAAACTGGGCAACAATTATTGGGGTCCAATTTCTCCGGTTACCCTTGCGAAAATAAAAAAAATTGCTTGCTAAAACATAATTTTTGAGGAATGGAAAATTATTTTTTATTTTCACGGCTCTGCGTTATAAACTTCTGTGAAGCACTTGGGGGTTCAAAGTGCTCACCACACATCTAGATAAGTTCCTTGGGGGTCTAGTTTCCAAAATGGGGTAGTTTGTGGGGGGTTTCTACTGTTTAGGCACATCAGGGGCTCTGCAAACGCAGCGTGACGCCCGCAGACCATTCCATCAAAGTCTGCATTTCAAAAGTCACTACTTCCCTTCCGAGCCCCGACGTGTGCCCAAACAGTGGTTTACGCCCACATATGAGGTATCAGCGTACTCAGGACAAACTGGACAACAACTTTTGGGGTCCAATTTCTCCTGTTACTCTTGTGAAAATATAAAATTGCAGGCTAAAAAATAATTTTTGAGAAAAGAAAAATGATTTTTTATTTTCACGGCTCTGCGTTATAAACTTCTGTGAAGCACTTAGGGGTTTAAAGTGGTCACCGCATATCTAGATTAGTTCCATGGGAGGTCTAGTTTCCAAAATGGGGTCACATGTGGGGAAGCTCCAATGTTTAGGCACACAGGGGCTCTCCAAACTCGACATGGTGTCCGCTAATGATTGGAGCTAATTTTTCATTCAAAAAGTCAAATGGCACTCCCTCCCTTCCGAGCCCTGCCGTGTGTCCAAACAGTGGTTTACCCCCACATGTGAGGTATCAGTGTACTCAGGAGAAATTGCCCAATAAATTTTAGGATCCATTTTATCCTGTTGCCCATGTGCAAATGAACAAATTGAGTCTAAAAGAAATTTTTTGTGGAAAAAAAAGTACTTTTTCATTGTTACGGATCAATTTGTGAAGCACCTGGGGGTTCAAAGTGCTCACTATGCATCTACATAAGTTCCTTGGGGGGGATCTAGTTTCCAAAATGGGGTCACATGTGGGGGAGCTCCAATGTTTAGGCACTCAAGGGTTCTCCAAACGCGGCATGGTGTCCGCTAACGATTGGAGCTAATTTTTCATTCAAAAGTCAATTGACGCTCCTTCCTTTCCGAGCCTTGTCGTGTGCACAACCAGTGGTTTGTGACCACATATGACGTATCGATGTACTCAGGAGAAACTGCCCTGCACATTTTAGGATCCATTTTATCCTGTTGCCCATGTGAAAATGAAAAAATTGAGGCTAAAGGACATTTTTTGTGAAAAAAAAGTACTTTTTCATTTTTGCGGATCAATTTGTGAAGCACCTGGGGGTTCAAAGTGCTCACTATGCATCTAGATAAGCTCTTTAGGGGGTCTAGTTTCCAAAATGGGGTCACTTGTGGGGGCGCTCCAATGTTTAGGCACACAGGGGCTCTCCAAACACGACATGGTGTCCGCTAAAGATTGGAGCCAATTTTTCATTGAAAAAGTCAAATGGCGCTCCTTCCCTTCCGAGCCCTGTTGTGCGTCCAAACAGTGGTTCCCCTAACATATGGGGTATTGGCGTACTCAGGACAAATTGTACAATAGGTTTTGGAGTCCAGTTTCTCTTGTTACCCTTGGCAAAATAAAAAAATTGTTGCTAAAAGATCATTTTTGTGACTAAAAATTTAAATGTTCATTTTTTCCTTCCATGTTGCTTCTGCTGCTGTGAAGCACCTGAAGGGTTAATAAACTTCTTGAATGTGGTTTTGAGCACCTTGAGGGGTGCAGTTTTTAGAATGGTGTCACTTTTGGGTATTTTCAGCCATATAGACCCCTCAAACTGACTTCAAATGTGAGGTGGTCCCTTTAAAAAATGTTTTTTGTAAATTTCGTTGTAAAAATGAGAAATCGCTGGTCAAATTTTAACCCTTATAACTTCCTAGAAAAAAAAAATGTTGTTTACAAAATTGTGCTGGTGTAAAGTAGACATGTGGGTGATGTTATTTATTAACTATATTGTGTCACATAACACTCTCGTTTAACAGAATAAAAATTCAAAATGTGAAAATTGCTAAATTTTCTAAATTTTAGCCAAATTTCCATTTTTTTCACAAATAAACGCAAAAATTATCGACCTAAATTTACCACTAACATGAAGCCCAATATGTCACGAAAAAGCTATCTCAGAACTGCTAGGATCCGTTGAAGCGTTCCTGAGTTATTACCTCGTAAGGGGACACTGGTCAGAATTGTAAAAAACGGCCAGGTCATTAAGGTCAAAATAGGCTGGGTCATGAAGGGGTTAATATACAGTGTCAAAACAGCAGCAATTCATGATCGTGGGCACGTACCCTCAGTAGTTTGGAGTAAAACTGTCCATACACGTAAGAGCAACATTGCTGTTCACTTTCAGCACCCTATCGTTTTGAATTTTAATTCTTGGTCATTTTGAACTTCAACGTCCTACTTTTTGGAATTACAATGATTAATAATTTTGAAATTCAGCACCTTATCCTTTGAACTTTAGCACCCATTGCTGTTGAATATCAGCTCTTGATCATTTTCAATTTCAACTTCCTATCATTTCAAATTTTAGTGATCGATCATTTTGAATTCCAGCCCCTGAAATTTTGACTTTCAGTTCCCAATCATCTTGAATTCAGTGCCTGATCGTTTTGCTTTCAAAATCTTTTATTGGATTTTCAACTTTAATAGGGAGAAAAGGAGGAGGGGGGGAGGGGAAATGAGGGGGGAAGGGAAAGGAGGGGAAGGTGAAAGAGGGAGGGGGGGGTAGGAAGAGGGAAAGAAAGGGGGGTAGGGATGGGGAAAAGGGGGAGGGAAAGGTCAAACCCCCTGACAAAATAGGGGTGGGGGGGGGAAACAGAACCATTTTCACATTTGAAGTGCATAAATGTAGAAATTGCAGGAACTATGTACAGGTACAAAAACATAATAGTAATGAACTTGTGAAATAGCAGTAGTATCACAAACGACGTGAAATTTGACTCTTTATGAGTCTAAGAGAGCATCAGAAGCAATAGAACTTTTTTGTGATATGTGTAAAAGCAGTAATAACACAAAACAAAACTTTTGAAATAGCAGTAGTATCACAAACGACGTGAAATTTGACTCTTTGAGTCGAAGAGAGCATCAGAAGCAATAGAACTTTTTTGTGATATTTGTAAAAGCAGTAATAACACAAAACAACACAATATTTGACTCTTTCTGAGTCGACAACAGCACCAAAACAGTAGGACTATTTTATACTTGGCAAATGGAGCATGAAGAGAGATCCTTGAGTTGATGTCTTTTGTTGATGGGGTTTGTTGAGTTTTCCAATTTGATGCTATGAGATTTTTTACGACTAAGCAGATATGTGTTATCAGTAGTTTTTGGTTATGGTCGAGCTGACCGAGTCCAAGAGACAACAGAGCCCCCTGGGGCTTCAAGTCAAAGGGTGTGCTAGTAAGTTTGTTGATGATTTCTTTAGATAATTTTTTCCATAGGGGATTTATCACGGGACAGCTCCAAAAAATGTGCATAATGTCTCCTCTTTGGCCACATCCTCTCCAGCATTGAGCAGAGTTTATGGTGTCCATGTGCGCCAATCTGCTGGGAGTGTAGTACCATCTTGATACTACCTTGAAGTGTGTTTCTTGTAGGGCCATTGAAAGAGTGGACTGGTAAGAGGTGGTGAAAGCCTCTTCCCACTCTTCAATACTATAAGTGCTTTTTAAATCTTGTTCCCATTTATACATTGGGGGACTTTTAGAGAGAGTAAAGTCAGAGTTGAAATTGCTATAAATGAATTTGTGGCTCCAAAATATGCAATGTCCAATATTGCTTAGAAGTTTAATGGATGTTTCTGATAATTTGGGTCTCCTCCCCATAAAAGATCCTATGTTCTTTTTGAGTATAAGAAACTCTAGGAAAGAGGATGATTGAGTGCCATATTGGCGTTTCATATTTTGGAAGCTTATAAAGGTCTCTCCTGAGTGTATCTCCCCAATCTTCCTAATTTTTGAGTCTGACCAAATTTTTGGGAGAGTTTGGCCGATTATGGAATAGGCCAAGGAGATGGGAATGTATCTTAATATTGCTGAGTGTTTAAGGCCTTTCTTTTGGTATGATAATTTTTTCCAGGCTGAGGCTGTTGCCTGAAAGATGGGGTGAGAGACTGAATCAGGGAGGTTGCCAAATATTGATTTGTATATAACCGATTTTGGGTGGCTATTGTTATTTAGTGCTGTCTCGAGATCAAGCCATAATGGCGGGTTGGAGTTCTGCATCCAGTGGATACTCTGTTTTATAAGCAGTGTGTGGAAGTGGGCTTTTATGTTTGGGATATTAATCCCTCCGTTTATTTTTCTTTTAAAAAGAGTTTGGGTGGCAGTTCGTGGCTTTTTTGAGTTCCAGATAAAGGTTTTTATCTGTTCCTGTAGGTGTGTGAAGCTGATGTCTGGAAATGGTAGGGGGACACATCTCAGGATGTATAAAAGTCTAGGTAGAATGAATAGACCCATTGTCAGTGCTCTGCCCCACCATGTAAGTGTGTTGTCCCTATGTGTTATGGTTTCCTTGTTTAGTATTTCTTTCAGTAGATTAAAGTTAGATTTTATTGTCCCTATATTTGTTTTATTTATTATGATACCTAGGTAAGTGAGTTCTTTTTCACACCAGTTTAGGGTTGTTAGGTTTCTTATGGTATGGGCTTGGGCTTCACTAAGACCTATTGGGAGTATATTGGATTTAGCCTTATTAATTTTAAAGTTTGAGAATGTGGAGAATCTTTCGATAGTTTGGAGTGCTTCGGGAATTGAGGTTTCTGGGTTGGAGAGGGATAGAATAATGTCGTCTGCAAAGCGGGAGATCTTGTGGTGTCTGGTGGGTGTGGAAATGCCTGTTATTTTGTTATTGGATCTTATAATTTCTGCCAGTGGTTCAATTACTAGGTTAAATAGGATCGGGGAGAGTGGGCAACCTTGTCTAGTGCCGTTTCTGATACTAAAAGGGTCCGAAATTTGACAGTTGCAGTAGACGCTGGCCTTAGGATCTGAGTATAGGGCCATTATATGTGATGTCAAGGGATTGTCGAAGCCAAATTTGTTTAGGCATTCTCTCAAGAAATCCCAATCCACTCTGTCGAAGGCCTTTTCAGCATCAAGCGACAGTAGTGTTAAGGGGATTCCCTGTTTCCTGGCCCAGCTTGTGATATTAATGATTCTTCTAGTAGAGTCCGCTGGTTACCTGCCTCTCACGAATCCCATTTGGTCGTTTGGAATCAACCTTGGAATCACGAGGCCGATCCTTTCTGCAAGGATTTTTGAATAAATCTTGACATCGACGTTTATTAGGGAGATAGGCCTAAAATTCTCCATGGCCTCAGGATCTCCTTTTAATTTGGGGATAACCGATATTGTGGCCGCTAACATTTCTGTGGGGAAGGAGCCGCCATGGAAGATGTAGTTGAAAACCTCTGCTAGGTGTGAGGAAAGATTTTTTGAGAAAGTTTTATAGTATGCATTTGAGAATCCATCGGGGCCTGGGGACTTGTGAAGGCCAAACCCTTTGATAGTGTTTTCTACTTCGTCGGGCGTTATAGGGGCTTTGAGGGTGGTAAGTTCTTCTAGGGTTAGGGTGGGGAGGTTTATTTGTTTTAGGAAGTCTTTGATTTTGTCTATTTTGTCCAATTTGTCTGTGGAGTCGTTATTTTGGGGGTTTATGTTATATAGCTTGGTGTAGAATGCTGCAAATTCATTTGCTATCTCGTTTGGGTGGGAGATTTTTCCTGTCCCATCTAGCTTGTTAATTCTGTTGATTCTACTTTTGATTCTGTTCGTTTTTATTTTGTTGGCCATGTATTTAGTAGGTTTGTTGTGTGATGTATAAAATTTGTAGTTTGACATTTTTACTATGTTGTCATATGGCGAAAATAGGGTCTCTCTTAATTCTGATCTTAGTTTGGAAAGCTCTTTTTGGGTGTTCTGAGGGGCTGTGTTATTGTTTAGTATATTGTTTTCTAGTGTCCGAATTTTATTAGATAAGTCTTGAATTATTTTCCTAGATTCCTTTTTTTCCCTGGAAGCCAATCCCAGCAACAGTCCTCTGATTACCGCCTTGTGTGCGCACCAATTGATGCAAGGATTGGTTGATTCTGATTTGTTGACCTCAAAGTAGTCATTTATTGCGCTTTGTATTATGTTTTTATTAGTTGGATTGTGAAGGATTTTGGCGCTGCATCTCCATAATCTGGCATTTAGGAGAGGGGGACCTATTGTGAGTTTCCCGTAAACTGGAGCATGGTCCGAAATTGACCTAACTCCAATTGAAATTTCCTAGAATTTTGTCAGGGAGTGGATGTCTGTGACAATTAAGTCTATTCTCGAGGCTGTTTGATGGATGTCCGAGAAGTGTGTGTATTCTTTAGAGTTGGCGTTAAGGCACCTGAAGCCGTCAAATAGTTCATTGTTATCAAGCCAGTTATTGAGGCAGTCGTTGGCGGGTCTATTTTTGGAGGAAGAGTCCAACCTGTTGTCCGGGGTGACATTGAAGTCCCCCAGCAGAAACAGATTGCCTCTCCTGACCTCTTCGATTTTTTTTGCGATTTTGTTCAGGAATGGGACCTGGCCAACATTTGGGGCGTAAATGTTAGCTATCGTACATTCCTGATCGTTGATTTTACAAATGAGTATGTGGAAGCGGCCATTTTTATCTTTGAGTTCACCCAGGGTCTCAAACGGGATTGAGCTCTCAATCAATGTTAGGACTCCTGCTTTTTTCTTTGTGTTACAAGATTCGAATATGTGTGGGAATTCGTGGTGTTTAAAATAAGGGTGATTACCTTCCAGGAATTTGGTTTCCTGTAAGCAGATAATGTTGGCCTTGGACTCGGTCAGCTCCCTCCACAGTGCGTGTCTTTTTTTTGGGTTGTTGAGCCCTCTCACGTTATATGAGGTCAAGTTCAGCTCCATTATGCGTTTTTGCTGAGTGACTGGAAAATAAGGATAAGGTTAGTAAGTATACAGAAAAATTACAATTGTTGAAAACGATTTTAACTTGGATTAACTATACAACAAATTTCAGATTTTGGTGTCAGTTCCTGAAAGAGAAAAAATGGTTAGTCCTGTTTATTAAAGTAGGATATATGGACAGGTAGACCCAAAGGGATGCTACCTCCTCTCGACGAGAAAACTCCTGTGAAAAAAGAGAAGCAAACAGGGAAAGCATCCTAGTAGCAGAAAAAACTAATCAGCAATCTACAACTTGCAGTCTCCCAACAGTAAAATTAGTGACATTTTTCAATTTTTGGTTCTGGTGGAGGTGGGGGAGTCTTTGATTGAGTCAATGAAGTCCATTCCATCTCTAGGTGAGAAAATCGGAATGGTCCGACCTCTGAAGCTCACCAGTAATTTTAGCGGGAAGCCCCATTTGTAGGGTATGTCTTTTTCCCTAAGGAGAGAAGTGACCTTGCTGAAATCCTTACGGCCTTCTAAAGTTTCTCTAGATAGGTCTGGGAAGACCTTCAGGTCCTTGTAGGGTTCGGGGAAAAACTTGTTCGCTCTAAGGTAGTTGGTAATTTTCTCCTTGGTTTGGAAGAAGTGAATCCTTAGGATGGTGTCCCTTGGGACATCTGAGGCTATTTTGGGAGGACGAGGGAGTCTGTGGGCTCTGTCGATTATGAGATCGGAGGGGGACAGCTCCGGGATTGCTGTTTTGAATATGTCCTGGATGTGTTGAGTGAGATCTTCCTGTTTAACTGATTCCGAAATCCCTCTGATTTTTATGTTATTTCGACGACCCCTGTCCTCGATGTCTGCCATTTTAATTTTTAGTTTGTGGATCTCTGCTGAAAGGTACTCTAGGTCAACGGTGGATTCTGCAGCACCCCTTTCTATTTTTTGGATTCTTTTTTCGTGGTTCTCCACTTGTTTATTGATTTTGTCGCACATCGTGTCGAACTCTACTCTCCATTCTTGTTTTTGAATTTTGAATTCATCTTTGATCATTGATCTGATTTCCTCAATCATGTTTGGTTGTGGTTCTTGGTTATTGTGGTTCGATCCTGGTTGGGCACGGGGTGGGCTCTCCCTTCTGAGTCTTTGTTTTTCAGGGCTTTGGTTGGGGCTGCAGTCATTGTATGATTCATCAGAGTCGCTAATGTTTCTGAGATTTACGTATTTTTCGCCCATTGCCCCTGGCATACTTCTTTTTGAGGAAAGGGAGGAGTCCATTTTTTCCAACTGGTGGGGATTTTCATCTATTTTTGTTTTTCTTCTAACTATTGGTTGCTGGTTAGCGTCTCTCTGAGGCAATCTGGATCTGGATCTGGCTCTGATGGGACTAATGAGGTTTACTTGGTCCTTGTGAGGTTTGTGGCTGCTATATGTTTTGTTTAGTTTAGCAGCATTTTGTGATTTAGGAGATTGTTGGGACTGTGAGAGCCCCTTAGGTCTAGAGAAGCTCATGATGGTTGGATTGAGTTAGCTGGGTGGTGATAGGATAGTACCGGAGGGATCCGGTGTGGGAGTCGCCGCTTTTGAGTGTCTTTTAGCGGGAATTATGTGGCTCATTGGTCCTTTATGGGTCTGTGTGGGACAGAATAAGACCACTAGATGATCTGTGGGATTTTCTAAAGAAGTCTCTCAGTGCGCTGTAATTAGTACTCTGTAGTAGTAGGAGTATGGCGCTGGAACCTCACGGGTTTTTAGGGCGCTGGTGCGTTATATTGTGTTGAGACGTCTTCTATTGGACGCTTGATACGTCTGGGGTAGGCCACTATGGCGCAATGGAAGAGGTGCTTGAACTTTAGTAGTAAGCCTCAGTACGCTATATTTATTGCGTGGAATTGTGGCGTTGGGGCGTCTTGAATGGTGTGGAGCGCAGGAGCTTGGAGCGTCTGGAGTAGATCACTGTAGCGCTACGGACGTAGTGCAGGAGCTTAAGAAAATGTCTCAGTGCGCTATATTTATAGCGTTGTGGCGGTGGGATTGTGGCGCTGGAGCGTCCTGAATAAGGATGTGGAGCGCAGGAGCGCAGCGGTTGTTGCGGTCCCTAAGCTAGCCGGAGCGCTGAGATCTGTGAGCTGCAGCTCGTGGTGTGCTTGGGTGGGACTGTGGAGCACAGGAGTATAGCGGTTGCAATGGTAGCTTAGCTTGCAGGGGCACTGTGGCCTGTGAGCCGCTGCTGCGGTGCTGCAGCTTTTTCACTGTATGGGCAGACTGGCCGGGAGCTGGGAGCAGGGGGAGGAGGGTCTCTTACCTCCTAACTGCTGTGTCCTGGTTATGGCTTTGCTGTGTCTCCAGTCCGGATGATAAAGGGTGCTCCAGGCGCTGGATCCGTGCTGCCGCAGTGTCCAGGTGAGAGGAGCGGAGTCGGAGCTCTCCCCCGCTTGTTATAACACTCGCTCCTGCGAGTGTGAGAAGGAGGTGGGGGAGCGGCTGCTCTTCCGCCGCTGCTGTTGTCCCCGCTGACAGGGGGCTCCGGCGCGGCAGGGGACCAGGCGAGACCTCCGCTCCGGTCGGGATCCCAGTCACCTCCTCGTCGGCGCCGGCAGCAATGGGTCCGACGAGCACCGCCGCAGCGGCTGACTTCTTGTTCCTGGTTCCGGCGGGAGCTGCGGGCTTAGATCACCCGCTCTCCGCCGCTGCCGGGCGCAGTGCAGGAGTGGGGGGGAGGCGCCGCTCCGGCGGCTCTATAGCAGTCGGGGTCCTGAGTCTCTTCCTCGCCGGACCCTGTACTGCAGGTCCGACAATCGCTGCTGCAGCGGCTGCCTCCTTGTGCCCGGTCTCGGCGTGTGCTGCGGGCTTTGTTCACCCGCACGCCGCCGCCGGGTGCTGTGCAGGAGGGGGAAGGGCGCTACTCTGGCGGCTCAGCGGCGGAAGTTTCTCTTGTAGCGCCGGTCCCGGCCGTGGCAGTGCCGGTGGCCGGAGCTTACATCGCCGCTTCTCTGCACTTGGCGGTGTGTGCTGCAGGCTTTGGGACACCCGCTCACCGCCGCCGGGTGCCAGGGAGGAGGGAGGGAGAGAGGGAGACGCTACAATGGCGGCTCTGCCGCGGCTGTCTCACCTTGGTACAGCAGTCCCGGTGCCAGGGGGGATCTTGCTAATGAGTCTCTCTTCAGCCTTGTATTGGCTCCGGAGGCTCTTCACTGTGCTTGTGGAGGTGCGATGGCGCTATGATAGAGCTGCAGCCGGCCGGCTGTGTAAATTTACATTTCAAAAACCTGACCTGCACATCCAAACATAGACTGAGTGTGAACAGGTGCTGAACCCAGAGTCGCCAACTCGTATATAGTTAAGTAAAAAGGGCAGCACACTGCAGCGCCAAAACATGCAAACTTGAAAACACGAAATTTGAACTGCATTACTGCACTAGAAATATGAAAAATGAGAGCTTTTAGCGCATAAAAATGGCCATATTTATGTGTACCTCGTAGCCACTTTACGGCATCTCTCTTGTACGAGGTCCTACGCTTGACCTACCTCGCTGAGAATAAACGTCTCCATCTGAATGGGTACATGTGAAACCTCTTCTTGGACTCAAATTCTCACTCTCTGTGGAGGGGTATTAGACCTACTATAATTAAAACACCTGTGGCTAGGAGGCGGGAGTGCACGATCAGAAGGCTAGAGAATACATTTCAAAAACCTGACCTGCACATCCAAACATAGACTGAGTGTGAACAGGTGCTGAACCCAGAGTCGCCAACTCGTATATAGTTAAGTAAAAAGGGCAGCACACTGCAGCGCCAAAACATGCAAACTTGAAAACACGAAATTTGATAAGAGAGATGCCGTAAAGTGGCTACGAGGTACACATAAATATGGCCATTTTTATGCGCTAAAAGCTCTCATTTTTCATATTTCTAGTGCAGTAATGCAGTTCAAATTTCGTGTTTTCAAGTTTGCATGTTTTGGCGCTGCAGTGTGCTGCCCTTTTTACTTAACTATATACGAGTTGGCGACTCTGGGTTCAGCACCTGTTCACACTCAGTCTATGTTTGGATGTGCAGGTCAGGTTTTTGAAATGTATTCTCTAGCCTTCTGATCGTGCACTCCCGCCTCCTAGCCACAGGTGTTTTAATTATAGTAGGTCTAATACCCCTCCACAGAGAGTGAGAATTTGAGTCCAAGAAGAGGTTTCACATGTACCCATTCAGATGGAGACGTTTATTCTCAGCGAGGTAGGTCAAGCGTAGGACCTCGTATAAGAGAGATGCCGTAAAGTGGCTACGAGGTACACATAAATATGGCCATTTTTATGCGCTAAAAGCTCTCATTTTTCATATTTCTAGTGCAGTAATGCAGTTCAAATTTCGTGTTTTCAAGTTTGCATGTTTTGGCGCTGCAGTGTGCTGCCCTTTTTACTTAACTATATACGAGTTGGCGACTCTGGGTTCAGCACCTGTTCACACTCAGTCTATGTTTGGATGTGCAGGTCAGGTTTTTGAAATGTATTCTCTAGCCTTCTGATCGTGCACTCCCGCCTCCTAGCCACAGGTGTTTTAATTATAGTAGGTCTAATACCCCTCCACAGAGAGTGAGAATTTGAGTCCAAGAAGAGGTTTCACATGTACCCATTCAGATGGAGACGTTTATTCTCAGCGAGGTAGGTCAAGCGTAGGACCTCGTATAAGAGAGATGCCGTAAAGTGGCTACGAGGTACACATAAATATGGCCATTTTTATGCGCTAAAAGCTCTCATTTTTCATATTTCTAGTGCAGTAATGCAGTTCAAATTTCGTGTTTTCAAGTTTGCATGTTTTGGCGCTGCAGTGTGCTGCCCTTTTTACTTGGCTGTGTAAATTTAGGCCCGGGCCTCAGATGTGTGTTGTAGGCCTCGATTTCAAAAGTCCTCCAAAGTGAGAAATAAAGATCTGGAAATGTACTAGGCTGTATTCTGGACCAATCCTGAGTGTTTTGGGGGCTGGATGGCCAGAATTTAGTCGGTTTTTTGCCGGATTGTGATGCTTTCCCCTGGAGCTTCTTACCCTACAGCCTCATGCTATGAGCTCAGGGGGCGGAGTCGCCTGATCGTTTTGAACGTCAACCGCCTGTCCTTTGGAACCTTAATTATCAATCCTTTTAAATTTCAGCACTTGAACTTTTGAATTTCAGTGCCCATTACCGTTGAATTTCAGTACCCAATTGATTTTAATTTCATTGCCTATCATTTTGAATTCCGCTCCTGAACATTTGAATTGTATCTCCTTATGGGTTTAAATTTCAACACTGATCCTTCTGAATTTATCATCTATTCCTGTTGAATTTCAGCACCGAGTCATTTTGAAGTTTAACGCCTGACACCTTTTAGAGTTCAGCATCTAATTATTTTTTTCCATGGGAGGAAAGCAATCCCTATTCAGAATATACTCATGCTTGTTGCTGAGAAGATGGCTGTTGCCCAAACTGCATTTGTCCAATCTTTGTCTGTCTCCTTAAATTTTGCTGGATGTGCCACACGTCTGCAGAGAAAAGCAATGTCTATGGTCAGCCTATCTTTTAGAAAATCTGTTTATCAGTTAGTTACTCTAGTGATCATTGCACACATTTTAGCGCCTTGTGTAGGGGGTCTCAGTAATTAGGGATAAAGGCTACAAGTACTAATGCCCTGGCTGGATTACTGACACACCGGTTTCAGCTTTTACAATTTTAGTTTGTGTTTATTATTTAAAAATATATATATATTCTTGGTTGAAAGCTTTTACATTACTGATAATTTGATGGTATAAAAAATGTCATGCAACAGAGTCTGTACGACTTTACTGCAAACCTGCAGCTGAAAGAAATTGAGCGACCACTTGATGAAAATTGGACAACGAGTCGGTCTTCCTGCTTCACCTAAAGTCACAGTCTAAATAAAGGATGCTGGAAATGTAAGCACACTCCAGTGGACTCTGGAAAGAGTAAACTGTTTTGGTGTAGTTTCGTATTTTGTGAAGAAATTGATTTTTTTGTTTACTTTCTTTGCCCCTGCATCATTTTTCATTTTAAAAGTGGGAATGACATTTTAAACGTCCTGCCAGAAGAAGATATGTAGGATGGTAGGAAGTAATCATTCCTGTGGCTCACAAAGTACCTTGATCAATAAGCGGAGCAACGTTGGCTATGAAACATTGCACTCGAGAGCACTGAATCAAAGACCTGGCAGTGGGAGCGTGTCCATCTTACCGAGAACTTAAAAGGCTGCCAACTGAGCTGAAATCCATCATTGATGAAACGGGAAGTTGGTGATAAGTGGTCTACAAGTTTTGGTTCTTGCTAAAGACTTGAAAACAAATATATCCGGCGTCCTGTGGCTTAGAAATAATTTTCATGTCCTTAGTAATTTTTCTTTAACCGTTAAAGATGTGACTTTCTAAACAACCTATTGTCCAAAATAGTTGAAGAACACAGATCTATAACAATTCCCTTCCTAAAGTTAGTGCCACATTAGCTATATATATACTTACCTTTATGTACTGTAGACACATAAATGGTCTTCTGCGGTGCAACCTCCGGTCTGATCAATTCTGTCTTTGGACCTCATCGGTCAAATCTTGTAGACAACAGACACACAAAGCTGTCAGAGCTCTCTACAGCATTAACGGTCCAGAAGAACGAAACTACAATTTAACATTATTTGAAGCAAGTGCAATGGCGAATTACTAAGGACATCCAGAATTTATGTTACTTATTTATTTCACTCATTATTTTCCCCGACTCTTTACTTACCTACTCATCACTGTCCCCTATTGGGGCCCACAATGTAAATTCCCTATCAGTATAGGTACCTTCACACATAATGATATCGTTAACGATGTTGCTTTTTGTGACGTAGCAACGATATCGTTAAGGAAATCGTTCTGTGTGACATCGACCAACGATCAGGCCCCTGCTGGGAGATCGTTGGTCACTGAGGAAAGTCCAGAACTTTATTTCGTCGCTGGACTCCCTGCAGACATCGCTGGATCAGCGTGTGTGACACTGATCCAGCGATGTCTTCACTGGTAATCAGGGTAAACATCGGGTTACTAAGCGCAGGGCCGCGCTTAGTAACCCGTTGTTTACCCTGGTTACCAGCGTAAAAGTAAAAAAAACAAACACTACATACTTACCTACCGCTGTCTGTCCCTGGCGCTGTGCTTCTCTGCACTCCTCCTGCATCATGTGTCAGCGCCAGCCAGCCGGAAAGCACAGCGGTGACGTCACCGCTCTGCTTTCCGGCCGCTGTGCTCACAGCCAGTGCAGGAGGAGTGCAGAGAAGCACAGCGCCGGGGACAGACAGCGGTAGGTAAGTATGTAGTGTTTTTTTTTTTTTACTTTTACGCTGGTAACCAGGGTAAACATCGGGTTACTAAGCGCGGCCCTGCGCTTAGTAACCCGATGTTTACCCTGGTTACCCGGGGACCTCGAGATCGTTGGTCGCTGGAGAGCTGTCTGTGTGACAACTCTCCAGCGACCAAACAGCGACGCTGCAGCGATCGACATCGTTGTCGGTATCGCTGCAGCGTCGCTGAGTGTGAAGGTACCTTATGTCTTTGGAGTCTTTTGTTGAAGTCAAAATCCAATAAAAGCAATAAACAAGTTACCATAACAAAAAATGGTCTCCACTAATAAATACCATAAAATGTATGTAGACTAAAAAAACGGTGCAAAGATTTAAAGATACACTCCTCAATATTGAAATTGTAACAAGTGACTGGAAAATTACAGCTTGGGTCGACATGTTAAAATAAAATGTTTAAAAAATGGAAACAAAATTTGCAAGCTATCTCGATTTATTCAGTTTGGAGTATGAGCGCCACGCACAGAAAATTCTGCACTTACAGCCTCAGCTGCTATCAATAAGGTTTGCCTGCCGTACTGAATGCACTTGCATAAAACCTGTAAATAGGCACAGTCTTGCTACCCTCATGCCCCATATCAAGATAAAACGGAGTTTGGTGCCTATACCAGTTTAGTATGCCCAGGTTCTGTGTTAAGTCTCAATCGTACAGCTACTTTCTCCACTTGCGTAACTTTCCAGCCACTCTTCCTGAGAGGTTGTTTTTTTTCTTCAGCACTCTGCCACCATTATACTGTAGGTGCAGGGCATCATTTCACTTCACAGCATGCATTGCTTCTGCCATTGTTCAGTGGCTTGCTGGCCCAAAACTCAAAGGTCGCCTCTCTGTTATGTCTGTGGGGAGCAGGAGCAGAGAGATGAAGACTGGTCCCCTCTCCCTGGAGAAGGACAAAGACCCACCACTACTTCCAGTAATCCATCTCAGCATCTTTGCTTCTAGAAACACATTACACTCGGGGACAGACAGACAGTCAGACAGAAGGCAGACTATTAGTTGACAGAATTTTGTGGTTGTAAAACAGCATACCTGCAAAAAAGTGGTTTCCAGATTGTATCTTTATCCCATTCTCTATCACATTAGATTGTCTGACAGTACATGAGCCATTTAATGTCAGACCTCCAAACATAAGCTGACCAAGTTCACATACTTCCCAAAAATGCTCTATTTTTAGTAAATTATAAGTAGAATAGTCTACAATATATAAACTGCCACCTGCATTGTATAATGTGGAATATGGCCAAAAGATGCACACATGTCCAAAGTTGTAAAAGATCACATTCTTTCATACATAATTGCAGCAATGTTTGGTGGAAAGTCTGATAGCTTTGTCTAAAGGGTAAAATGTGATAAATACTAGTCCGTCAGTAAAAATATCTATGCCTTGCAAGATGTACAATAACAAATTGTATTGTGGTACCGTGTTAGCCAGAAAAATCGATGTGAATATTTTTCTGCCTAATGATGACAGAAGTATTCTGGGAGTGATACCTTTATTGGCTAACCAGAAAATAATATGTTTGCAAGCTTTCAGAGCACAGTGGCTCCTTCTTCAGGCAAGATTACAAATAGATTAATAAGAAACAAGCACATTTAAAGAATACTACAGGAGGACATTTGTTAGGGGGTGGGAATTGTGATGAGTCCATAGATAAGCCAAGGTAATCAAATTAGGCATTTTCTTACAAATGGAGAGGCAGCGGGAATAAAGGTACCGTCACACTCAGTGACGCTGCACCGATATAGACAACGAGTCGATCGCTGGAGCATCGCTGTTTAGGTCGCTGTAGAGACGTCAAACACAATTACTCCAGAACGATGCAGGAGCGATCCAGTGACGTAACGGCGACTCACTTCTCGTTCTCGCTGGTTGTTAGCTCCATGAAAAACCATTGCAGGCATCGTTGCTTTTGCTGTCAAACACGACGATATACGCCGACCTGACGACCAAATAAAGTTCTGGACTTCTAGCAACGACCAGTGATATCACAGCGGGATCCAGATCGCTGCTGCGTGTCAAACACAACGAGATCGCTATCCAGGACACTGCAACGTCACGGATCGTTGTCGTTCTCGTTGTAAAGTTGCTGAGTGTGACGGTACCTTAATGTTCTTAGTTATCTGGAGTCGGTCTGGTGGAGGTGTGAATTGTATCCATGTAGTGACTCATAAATCCAGGTGTTAAATTGAGTCCTAGTGTCAACGAATTCAACATATTCATTAGTTTGTATTCCCAAATTTTTCTTTCCCTGTGGTCCTTAAAATTACCTTTTAGTATTAAGACTTTTAAGTCTGTCATACTGTGTCCAGGTCCAGAGAAATGTTTTCCCACAGGTGTGTCCACTTCATTCCTGATTGTGTGACTGTGTAGATTCATCCTAGTTTGTAGTCTTTGCATAGTTTCCCCAATATAAATACTTCCAGGGCACCTCGTACATTGTATCATGTACACCACGTTGGAGCATGTACAAGAAAAGGAACCCATGACCTTATAATCCTGATTTGTGTTTGGTGCACGGACTATATCTGTTGGTAATATGTGGGTACACGTTTTGCATTTTTATTGTTACAGGGGAATGTGCCAGTCACTGATGGTGATGAGAGGACACTTCTGACAAGGAGATTCCTTAAGTTAAGTTAGGGGACTGTTTGTAGAAGAGAAGTGGTAGTTCTGGGAATATGTCTTTCAATTTGTGATCTCCATGGAATATAGGTTGGAGATCAGCACCAATTTTCCTTAGGATGCTCATGTGGGGGTTGTATGTGACCACAAGAGGTACGCTGTTGTTATCCTCTCTCAGTTTGTAATCCAGGAGGCTGTTTCTTGGGATCCTTGTAGCCCTGTGGATCTGCTCATCTATTACCAGTGGATGGTATCCTTGTTGTAGGAATGTATTCCTCAGTGATCGTAGCTGTAGTTCCCTGTCTGAACAGATCCGAATATATCTCAGAGCTTGACTGTAGATGATGGATTTTTTTGTGTGTCTTGGATGAAAGCTGTTCCATCTAAGATAAGCCGGACGTCCTGTGGGCTTGTGGTAAATGGATGTCTGTATGGCATTGTCCTTGATTTGTATGGTCATTGTTGTGAATTCTGTGGCTGAATTCACTCCTGTGGTCACAAGTGGTACTGCAGCTTCTGGGCTTCCTCCCTCAGGTGTTCTGGTGAGCTCGTTGGCTGCCTTGTTATTTAACTCCACCTGATTCTGTCTTCCTTGCTCCTTGTCAATGTTCCAGTGTTGGATCTGAGCTTCTGGATCTTTCCTGTGGCCTGCTGCTCTGCTTAGATAAGTGCTTCTTTGCTTTTGTTGCTGTTTTTTCTGTCCAGCTTGTCTATTCGTTTTTGCTGGAAGCTCTGAGACGCAAAGGGTGTACCGCCGTGCCGTTAGTTCGGCACGGTGGGTCTTTTTGCCCCCTTTGCGTGGTTTTTGCTTTAGGGTTTTTTGTAGACTGCAAAGTTCTCTTTGCTATCCTCGCTCTATCTAGAATATCGGGCCTCACTTTGCTGAATCTATTTCATCCCTACGTTTTGTCTTTTCATCTTGCTAACAGTCATTATATGTGGGGGGCTGCCTTTTCCTTTGGGGTATTTCTCTGAGGCAAGTCAGGCTTGTATTTCTATCTTCAGGCTAGTCAGTTCCTCAGGCTGTGCCGAATTGCATAGGTAGTGTCAGGCGCAATCCACAGCTGCCTTTAGTTGTGTTTAGGATAGGTTCAGGTATTGCGGTCTACAGAGATTCCACGTCTCAGAGCTCGTTCTATTGTTTTTGGGTTATTGTCAGATCACTGTATGTGCTCTGATTACTGGCACACTGTGTTACTGGATTGCCTTCATAACAGTACAAGGAGCCGAACTAATGATTCTCAATAGAGGGAAAAAAGAAGTTCTGACATCATTTTTTTTTCTCAGCTCTGTGTTCAGTCTTTTTTTTTCCCCTAGACATTAGGGTGCTTCAGGACACAGCTGTGGACATGGATATTCAGGCTCTGTGCTCTTCAATGGATAATCTCGTTATAAATGTACAAAAGATTCAAGATACATTTGATCAGAAATCTATGCTAGAACCAAGAATTCCTATTCCTGATTTGTTTTTTGGTGATAGAACTAAGTTTCTGAGCTTCAAAAATAATTGTAAGCTATTTCTGGCCTTGAAACCTCATTCTTCTGGTAATTCAGTTCAACAGGTTTTGATTATTATTTCTTTTTTGCGCGGCGACCCTCAGGACTGGGCATTTTCTCTTGCGCCAGGAGACCCTGCATTGAGTGGTGTCGATGCGTTTTTCCTGGCGCTCGGATTGCTGTACGATGAGCCTAATTCAGTGGATCAGGCTGAGAAAAATTTGCTGGCTTTGTGCCAGGGTCAGGATGATATAGAAGTATATTGTCAGAAATTTAGGAAGTGGTCAGTACTCACTCTGTGGAATGAATCTGCGCTGGCAGCTTTGTTCAGAAAGGGTCTCTCTGAGGCTCTTAAGGATGTCATGGTGGGTTTTCCTATGACTGCTGGTTTGAATGAGTCTGTCTTTGGCCATTCAGATCGGTCGTCGCTTGCGCGAGCGTAAATCTGTGCACCATCTGGCGGTATTGTCTGAGATTAGACCTGAGCCTGTGCAGTGCGATAGGACTATGACCAGAGTTGAACGGCAAGAACACAGACGTCTGAATGGGCTGTGTTTCTACTGTGGTGATTCCACTCATGTTATTTCTGATTGTCCTAAGCGCACTAAGCGGTTCAATAGGTCTGCCGTCATTGGTACTGTACAGTCCAAATTCCTTCTGTCTATTACCTTGATATGCTCTTTGTCATCGTATTCTGTCATGGCGTTTGTGGATTCAGGCGCTGCCCTGAATCTGATGGATTTGGATTATGCTAAACGTTGTGGGTTTTTCTTGGAGCCTTTGCGGTGTCCTATTCCGTTGAGAGGAATTGATGCTACACCTTTGGCCAAGAATAAACCTCAGTACTGGGCCCAGCTGACCATGTGCATGGCTCCTGCACATCAGGAAGTTATTCGCTTTCTGGTGCTACATAATCTGCATGATGTGGTCGTGTTGGGGTTGCCATGGCTACAAACCCATAATCCAGTATTGGATTGGAACTCTATGTCGGTATCCAGCTGGGGTTGTCAGGGGGTACATGGTGATGTTCCATTTTTGTCTATTTCGTCATCCACTCCTTCTGAGGTCCCAGAGTTCTTGTCTGATTATCAGGATGTATTTGAAGAGCCCAAGTCCGATGCCCTACCTCCGCATAGGGATTGTGATTGTGCTATCAATTTGATTCCTGGTAGTAAATTCCCTAAAGGTCATTTATTTAATTTATCCGTGCCTGAACACACCGCTATGCACAGTTATGTGAAGGAATTCCTGGAGAAGGGACATATTCACCCATCGTCATCACCACTGGGAGCAGGGTTCTTTTTTGTAGCCAAGAAGGATGGTTCGCTGAGACCGTGTATTGATTACCGCCTTCTTAATAAGATCACTGTTAAGTTTCAGTATCCCTTGCCATTGTTATCTGACTTGTTTGCTCGGATTAAGGGGGCTAGTTGGTTCACTAAGATAGATCTTCGTGGTGCGTATAATCTGGTGAGAATCAGGCAAGGAGATGAATGGAAAACGGCATTTAATACGCCCGAGGGTCATTTTGAGTATCTAGTGATGCCGTTCGGACTTGCCAATGCTCCATCTGTTTTTCAGTCTTTTATGCATGACATCTTCCGTGAGTATCTGGAAAAATTCCTGATTGTTTACTTGGATGACATTTTGATCTTCTCAGATGATTGGGAGTCTCATGTGAAGCAGGTCAGAATGGTTTTCCAGGTCCTGCGTGCTAATTCTTTGTTCGTGAAGGGATCAAAGTGTCTCTTCGGTGTGCAGAAAGTTTCATTTTTGGGGTTCATCTTTTCCCCTTCTACTATCGAGATGGATCCGGTTAAGGTCCAAGCCATCCAGGATTGGACTCAGCCGACATCTCTGAAAAGTCTGCAAAAGTTCCAGGGCTTTGCTAATTTTTATCGTCGCTTCATCTGTAATTTTTCTAGCATTGCCAAACCATTGACCGATTTGACCAAGAAGGGTGCTGATTTGGTTAATTGGTCTTCTGCTGCCGTGGAAGCTTTTCAGGAGTTGAAGCGTCGTTTTTGTTCTGCCCCGGTGTTGTGTCAACCAGATGTTTCTCTTCCGTTCCAGGTCGAGGTTGATGCTTCTGAGATTGGAGCAGGGGCGGTTTTGTCACAGAGAGCTTCTGGTTGCTCAGTGTTGAAACCATGTGCTTTCTTTTCCAGGAAGTTTTCTGCTGCTGAGCGTAATTATGATGTGGGCAACCGAGAGTTGCTGGCCATGAAGTGGGCATTCGAGGAGTGGCGTCATTGGCTTGAAGGAGCTAAGCATCGCGTGGTGGTATTGACTGATCATAAGAACCTTACTTATCTCGAGTCTGCCAAGCGCTTGAATCCTAGACAGGCCCGTTGGTCGTTATTTTTTGCTCGCTTCGATTTTGTGATTTCGTACCTTCCGGGCTCTAAAAATGTGAAGGCGGATGCTCTGTCTAGGAGTTTTGTGCCCGACTCTCCGGGTTTATCTGAGCCAGCGAGTATCCTCAAGGAAGGAGTCATTGTGTCTGCCATCTCCCCTGATTTGCGGCGAGTGTTGCAAAAATTTCAGGCTAATAAACCTGATCGTTGTCCGGCCGAGAAACTGTTCGTCCCTGATAGGTGGACTAGTAAAGTTATCTCTGAACTTCATTGTTCGGTGTTGGCTGATCATCCAGGAATCTTTGGTACCAGAGAGTTAGTGGCTAGATCCTTCTGGTGGCCATCTCTGTCACGGGATGTACGTACTTTTGTGCAGTCCTGTGGGATTTGTGCTAGGGCTAAGCCCTGCTGTTCACGTGCCAGTGGGTTGCTTTTGCCCTTGCCGGTCCCGAAGAGGCCTTGGACACATATTTCGATGGATTTCATTTCTGACCTTCCCGTTTCTCAAAAGATGTCAGTCATTTGGGTGGTCTGTGATCGCTTTTCTAAAATGGTCCATCTGGTGCCCTTGGTTAAATTGCCTTCCTCCTCTGATTTGGTGCCTTTGTTCTTCCAGCATGTGGTTCGTTTGCATGGCATTCCTGAGAATATTGTTTCTGACAGAGGTTCCCAGTTTGTTTCAAGGTTCTGGCGAGCCTTTTGTGGTAGGATGGGCATTGACCTATCTTTTTCCTCAGCTTTCCATCCTCAGACTAATGGCCAGACCGAACGAACCAATCAGACCTTGGAAACATATCTGAGATGTTTTGTTTCTGCAGACCAGGATGATTGGGTGTCCTTTTTGCCGTTGGCTGAGTTCGCCCTTAATAATCGGGCCAGCTCGGCTACCTTGGTCTCTCCATTTTTCTGCAATTCTGGGTTCCATCCTCGTTTCTCTTCAGGACAGGTTGAGTCTTCGGACTGTCCTGGTGTGGATTCTGTGGTGGACAGGTTGCAGCAGATCTGGACTCAGGTAGTGGACAATTTGACCTTGTCCCAGGAGAAGGCTCAACTTTTCGCTAATCGCAGACGCCGTGTGGGTCCCCGACTTCGTGTTGGGGATCTGGTTTGGTTATCTTCTCGTCATATTCCTATGAAGGTTTCCTCTCCTAAATTTAAACCTCGTTTTATTGGTCCGTATAGGATTTCTGAGATTCTCAATCCTGTGTCCTTTCGTCTGACCCTCCCGGACTCCTTTTCCATACATAATGTATTCCATAGGTCGTTGTTGCGGAGATACGTGGCACCTATGGTTCCATCTGTTGAGCCTCCTGCCCCTGTTTTGGTGGAGGGGGAATTGGAGTATATTGTGCAGAAAATTTTGGATTCTCGTGTCTCTAGACGGAAACTCCAGTATCTGGTTAAATGGAAGGGTTATGCTCAGGAAGATAATTCCTGGGTTTTTGCCTCTGATGTCCATGCTCCAGATCTTGTTCGTGCCTTTCATGTGGCTCATCCTGGTCGGCCTGGGGGCTCTGGTGAGGGTTCGGTGACCCCTCCTCAAGGGGGGGGTACTGTTGTGAATTCTGTGGCTGAATTCACTCCTGTGGTCACAAGTGGTACTGCAGCTTCTGGGCTTCCTCCCTCAGGTGTTCTGGTGAGCTCGTTGGCTGCCTTGTTATTTAACTCCACCTGATTCTGTCTTCCTTGCTCCTTGTCAATGTTCCAGTGTTGGAGCTGAGCTTCTGGATCTTTCCTGTGGCCTGCTGCTCTGCTTAGATAAGTGCTTCTTTGCTTTTGTTGCTGTTTTTTCTGTCCAGCTTGTCTATTCGTTTTTGCTGGAAGCTCTGAGACGCAAAGGGTGTACCGCCGTGCCGTTAGTTCGGCACGGTGGGTCTTTTTGCCCCCTTTGCGTGGTTTTTGCTTTAGGGTTTTTTGTAGACTGCAAAGTTCTCTTTGCTATCCTCGCTCTATCTAGAATATCGGGCCTCACTTTGCTGAATCTATTTCATCCCTACGTTTTGTCTTTTCATCTTGCTAACAGTCATTATGTGGGGGGCTGCCTTTTCCTTTGGGGTATTTCTCTGAGGCAAGTCAGGCTTGTATTTCTATCTTCAGGCTAGTCAGTTCCTCAGGCTGTGCCGAGTTGCATAGGTAGTGTCAGGCGCAATCCACAGCTGCCTTTAGTTGTGTTTAGGATAGGTTCAGGTATTGCGGTCTACAGAGATTCCACGTCTCAGAGCTCGTTCTATTGTTTTTGGGTTATTGTCAGATCACTGTATGTGCTCTGATTACTGGCACACTGTGTTACTGGATTGCCTTCATAACAGGTCATGTCCAGAAAATGTATTTGGGTCTTTGAAACGTTGAGGGTGAGCTTGATGGTTGGGTTGAACGTGTTGAAGTTATGGTGGAAGGTGAGTAGATCATCTTTTGAGCCTGTCCATATTATTAGCAGATCATCAATGTAGCGGAAGTATGCAAAAGGTTTAACAGAACAAGATGACAAAAATTGATCTACTCATCTTCCACTCCCCGCTGACACAGCATTCCCCGCTTACACAGCACTCCCCACAGACACAGCACTCCCTGCACACACCTCATTCCCCGCAGACACAGCACTCCCCGCACACACCTCATTCCCCTCAGACACAGGACTCCCCGCACACACCTCATTCCCCGCAGACACAGCACTCCCCACAGACACAACACTCCCCGCAGACACAGCACTCTCCCGACACAGCACTCCCTGCAGACACAGCACTTCTTGCTGACCGCACTCCCTGTAGACACCACACTCCTTGCAGACATAGCACTGCCTGCAGTCACAGCCCTCCCTGCAGTCGCAGCATTCCCTGCAGATGCAGCACTCCCTGCAGACGCGGCACTCCCTTCAGTCACAGCCCTCCCTGCAGTCACAGCACTCACTGCAGACACCGAACTCAATAGACGCAGCACTCCCTGCAGTCACAGCACTCCCTGCAGACACCGAACTCAATAGACGCAGCACTCCCTGCAGACACCGCACTCCCTGCAGTCACAGCATTCCCTGCAGACACCGCACTCCCTGCAGACATAGCACTCCCTGCAGACACAGCTCTCCTTGCAGACACACCTCTCCCTGCAGACACTGCACTCCCTGCAGACACAACATTCCCTGCAGACACCGCACTCCCTGCAGTCACAGCCCTCCCTGCAGTCACAGCCCTCCCTGCAGTCACAGCATTCCCTGCAGACACCGCACTCCCTGCAGTCACAGCCCTCCCTGCAGTCACAGCCCTGCCTGCAGTCACAGCCCTCCCTGCAGACACCGCCAACCCTGCCGTCGCTGCAAAAATCGCCCTCCCTGCAGACATGGTTTTCCTTGCAGACACCGCACTCCCTGCAGACACCTCATTCCCTGCAGACACGGCACTCCCTGCAGACACAGCATTCCATGCAGACACTGCATTCCCTGCAGACACTGCATTCCCTGCAGACACTGCACTCCCTGCAGACATGGTTTTCCTTGCAGATACAGCATTCCTGCAGGGGAGATCCTCTTTGTGTTTATACAGCATGGTGTATATATTGTGAGGCAGTGACCAGTGCTAAATGCGAGGGTCGTTATGTGTCCCCCCAGGATGGGCACAGAAGCGTATTGTGGCTGCGGGAGTGCATTGCAGTCACAGGCATAGCTGTGATTGCAGTGCAGAATAAAAGTAAATGTTGGTCTTGGGCAAGCTATTTGCCCAAGGTAGATGTAAGAAAACCTTCCATGGGCTTTTATTTTTGGAGCGGACTACAGGATGGTAGTGAGGTGGTCGCTTCCTCCCAGCCAGGTCTTACAAGTGACCTATGGCATACACAACACAAACCAGGTTAAAAAAAAAAAAAAAATCGCAGTATTCTCACCTATCGGCGTTCCCGCGCAGCGATGCTCCCGGCAGCTAGCGTTCCAACTTCCTAGTAATACATTGCGAAATCTCTCTATTTCGCAATGTATTACTAGGAAGTAACGCTAGCTGCCGGGAGCACCGTTGACGCTGCGTGGGAACGTCAATAGGTGAGAATATTGCGATTTTTTTTTTTAATTTTTTTTTCCATTATTTTTAACATTATTTCTTGTTACTACTGATGCTGCATAGGCAGCATCAATAGTAAAAAGAGAAAGAGAGCGAGCGAGAGAGAATTTCCCTGACGGGAAATTCTTCCACGCATGCTCTCTTTGAAAAGACGGGACCCGTCGCTGGATTCCTGCTTTTCACAGGCAGCGACGCATCCTGCGCCCATAGGCTACTATTATAGCCAGTGACGGGCAGCGTAGGATGCGTCGCTGACCGATTTTCCGACATGCAGAAAAAACGTTCCTCTGAACGTTTTCTCTGCCTGACGGACCTTTTTTTTAATGCAGGATCCAGTGAAAGACGGATGGAACTTATGGCCATCCTTCACAATCCGTCGCTAAAACAAGTCTATGAGAAAATGCAAATTTTTTTGCAGGATCCTGAATTCTCAAAAAACAACGGATTTTGATGGGAGCTGAAAGACGGAAGTATGAAAGAGGCCATAGAGAGCATTGAGGTTCTTGGTCCTGTCTCCACCGATCTGTCTACATTTATTACAACCGTTCGGAAACTTTCTCCCACTGTTTGGAAATATGCAACATATACTGTATGGTAATATTGTCCTTTAGTGTTTCTGTGCCACAAAATTTAGAAGCTTGAGGGAAAATTGAGAACCTAAAATATATTGTCATACGATAAAACAAAGCTTTGACAAGTCAGAAGAAATAAAACCAATGACTGCATAAACAAAACCAGTGTTTATTTGTATGCACAGACGCTTCCTAAGGAAGTTGAAAAGCTCCAGCGCAGCATACGGGATGTGTCAGAACAGATTAATCTTTAATCATTCCTCAGTGATAGATTCCCTTTGAGATTGTAGGGCTTTATATCTTACAAGTGCAATGAGGGATATGATCAAAACCCCCATACACATCAGGGGATTGGGAGAAGTACAGTGATAACATGGACCTAGAAAAGCATTCACTTTTACATGTCAGGAACTTGGACCGAGGAAACTTCTCATGAAAGGAAAGGGATTTACATTGTGCTCAAAAGTTTACATACCGCGGCATAATTTTTGCTTTCTTGGCATTTTTTCAGAGAATATGAATGATTGAATGATAACACCAAAACGTTTTCTCCGCTCATGGTTTGTGTTTGGGTGAAGGCATTTATTGTCAAACTTCTGTTTTCTCTTTTAAACTCATAATGACAACCCAAAACATCCAAATGACCCTGATCAAAAGTTCACGAACCCTGGTGATTTTGGCCTGATAACAGGCACAGAAGTTGACACATGCTAGACAGCCCAGGAATTTACAGGAACTGGAGGATTTTTGCCAAGAAGAGAGGGCAGCTTTACCATCTGAGAAAATAAAGAACCTCATCCACAACTACCACAAAAGACTTCAAGCTTTCATTGATGTTAGAGGGGGCAATACACGGTATTAAGAAATGGGGTATGTGAATTTTTGATCAGGGTCATTTGGATGTTTTGGGTTGTCATTATCTACTATATAATTGTCTAAGGGTCACTTCCGTCTGTCTTTCTGTCTGTCTGTCTTTCTGTCACGGATATTCATTGGTCGCGGCCTCTGTCTGTCATGGAAATCCAAGTCGCTGATTGTCGCGGCAAAACAGCCACGACCAATCAGCGACGAACGAAAATGACCGCTCCTTACTCTCCGCAGTCAGTGCCCGGCACCCGTATACTCCCCTCCGGTCACCGCTCACACAGGGTTAATGCCGGCAGTAACGGACCGCGTTATGCCGCGGGTAACGCACTCCGTAACCGCCGCTATTAACCCTGTGTGTCCCCAACTTTTTACTATTGATGCTGCCTATGCTGCATCAATAGTAAAAAAAAGTAATGTTAAAAATAATAAAAAAACGAAAACCTTCTATACTCACCCTCCGTAGTCCGCGAGCCGCTCGCACCGGCCGTCATCTTCCGTTCCCGGCGATGCATTGCGATATTACCAGACCGCTAAGTCATCTGGGTAATTTCGCAATGCATCCTTGGAACGGAAGATGGCGGCAGCCGTGCGCGTATCGCCGGAGCTTCGGTGGATCCTAGGAGGTGAGTATATAACTATTTTTTATTTTAATTATTTTTTTAACAGGGATATGGTGCCCACACTGCTGTATACTACATGGGCTGTATTAGATACCACGTGGCTGCTATATACTACATAGGCAGTGTTATATACTATGTGGGCTATGTGATATACTCCGTGGGCTGTGCTATATATTACGTGCCCACTGTTATATACTGCGTGGGCAGTGTTATATACTACGTGGCTGCTATATACTGCGTGGGCTGTGCTATATATTACGTGGCCAGTGTTATATACTGCGTGGCCTGTGTTATATACTACGTCGCCTGTGTTCTATACTGCGTGGCTGCTATATACTGCGTGGGCTGTGTTATATAGTACGTGGCTGTGTTATATACTGCGTGGCCACTGTTATATATTGCGTGGCCTGTATCAACGCATTGGGTATTCTACAATATGTATGTATATAGCAGCCACATAGTATTTGTCTGCTGTATACTACATGGCTCATATACACTACGTGGCCTGTGCTATATACTATGTGGCTGCTATATACATACATAAATACATATTCTAGAATACCCGATGCGTTAGAATCGGGCTACCATCTAGTGACTTAAAAAGAGAAAACACAGTAGTTTGACAATAAATGGCTTCACTCACCCACTAACCATGAGTGGAGAAAAAGTTTTGGTGTTATCTTAACACATACTTACCTTATAATGTCTTCACATCCTGTTCCGTCCAGATGTGTCCGGATCCCAGAATTCCGAGCGGCGGAAGTTCACCGACCTCCATATTGGGACACCCAAGTGATGGGTGCCTCAATATGGAAACTGCTGGTGGTACCAGCCTCTTGTGCAGTACCACCAGTGGAACACCGTCGCACCACACACACACACACCG